>NC_049183.1:15291250-15932500 GCF_009769625.2 Cygnus olor
ACTCGGGAAACAGTTATTGAAAACATCACCCCCACACCTGCCATTGTATGAGGAGCAAATTGTGTCAGATTGAAAGGCTCCTGCAGCAAAACACCCAGAAGCCAAACATGGTTCAAGGCCTTGAAGAAGGTATGTGAGATTCTTAACAAATGTGCTCAGAAGGCTTACGAGTCGAGAAAAAACAGACAATAGGCAAAATGCCCCACTAACACAGGCAGCAGTGTGGGATCGGCTTGGAATCAGACGGTCTTTAGTGTAATATTGTTTGTGATTTCTTTGAGCACTGCTTTTCACTGTGGCTTTTTTTTTAACCAGTTTTTCGGAGGGTCCTTGCACCTTGGCTCCGAATAGCGAAGCTATGCACACACACGTTGGTTTTGATCAGGCTCAGTGTGGTAAGCATCCAACTACTCATTTCAAACAGGTAGCAATTCAGATTGGCAGCAGTAGCACACTGTAAAGCTGTACGTGAATAAATTCACTGCATCCCTCTGGGCATGAAGTTTGGACTTTATCTGGGTTTAACAGGTTTTTCATGACTAGAATCTCTGTTGTGCAGTTTTGCTCTAATTAGAATGGGGGCAGGTAACTGTGCTCAAGGGAAAAAAGATATTTAACCAATGGTAGGTTTAATGTCTGGGTGTTTCAGGTTTTTCAAATACAGGTATTTATCCGGCTACTGTAGCTAACTGCTTCTCAAATACTTTTAAAAAGGAAACAAAATTCCTTGCATCTCTTCTGAGCCAACGGGAAATACTTATTAATTTGGATTCCGACATGACTCAGTTGAGAGATTACAGCAGTTGCCAAAACAACTGGTGGAGCAGCTTACTGGAAGTGTAAAACCAATAAAAACATGACAGGATAAAAGCAGAGATGAAAAAAATCTGTAACCATGTTTGGAAAAGTATTTATAAATACTACAAGAGATGCTAATGTCACTTCACAGTAAAGTACCGGTGATCACATTATCTTCATTATCACATTATCTTTTTAGAAGTTCTATTTATTTGGTCACACTGCTCACTATGAAATAACTACACATGAAAATAACTACACATGAAGTAACTAGCTTTACTTTATATCTGTACTGGAGGCTCTGCACTTCGATACTGCGTAGTGTTCATTATTTTTATTTTTATAGTTTCAAGGTCTTGGTAGTTTACTTGCAGGGTGGTGTCATGTTAAGTCCGTCTCACAGTTATCTCTTGGTATTTCCAGTCAAAACACATGAGATTACATGCCCAAATTTAAATATGAAAATGACTAAGCAATTAGTTATTTCATGGTAGTAAACGCTTTGTTCTTTTGTACCTGTAAGAACAGCGTATCTTGGATGATTCAGGACTTACAAATATCCATGCTGGCACAAACAAATAAAAACCCTAGGCAGCAGAAAGACAAAAACAAAAATATTTAGACAATTGGGTTTATTCAGCCTAAAAGAAGAGCACTAACATTAACTTAGAGGGGGATTCAGTGAAAGGCCATGACAAGACAGCAGAAAAGATGTTTAGACTGGGGGCCAGCTTTGGGTCATCGTGCTGAAGACAGCCGAGAATAGCAAATTAGCTTCAGAGCTTGTGTCACACTAATAACAAACAACATTGTTTCGGTCATTCTCTGAGGTTATGCAATGGGAAAACCTAATTATAGCTGACATGAACCTCAATATGTTGCTTTTTTAATGCCTTTCTTCTGATAAGAACACCAGCTAAGGAAAGCCACGGTACATTATCTCTGTAAACAAACATTTTCCTTGCACGATATTCTCTCTTCTTTGAACCCATACTACCAAACGTGATCTGATTGTATTGGCAGAAGCCTGTTAAAATTGTTGCAGGTTAAAGCCTTGGCTACCGAAAGCATCAACCATCAGGCTCTGCTGGGCTGGAGAGACCTACCTAAGGGAAGAGATGAGGTCTTTGCTGCTGCTCCTGACTGTCACGTACAGCACAGTGCCTCTGGTAACTAACATGACTTGAAGCTAAATACAGTATACACAGTTGGTTTACTGAGACTCTGTGTACTTTCATTTCAGCTCCTTTTCTAAGGCTTATTTTTTAGTCAACAGCTGCATTTAAAAGTCAATTTGTTCTATCACAAGTTAAAAGCACACAGCACGCATATACCTAACACTACGGTCTCTCGAACTCCTGTAAAATAAACTGCTGTCCTTTTTCTTTCTCCTGAAGCTTGATGCAGAAGTAAAATCTACAGAGAGTCGCCGTCTTGTTCTTAAATGCAAAAGCCTAGGTTCCTTCACTTAAAAATGGGGAAGGGTTTGTTTCTACAGTGCATAAACTATTTTATTTAGTTGCACAAACTCTAGAGGACTATGAGGTATAGTAACGGATACCTGCTGTGATTTTGCAGAGAGAAGCCGGTAGCAGAGAGAAGTGTGTGTGTGTGTTTCACTGGAACGTTTCCATAATTTCTCCTTTTTGGAAGGCGCAATAATTTCAATTTCCCATTTCTACCACAAAAACATTAGTGAAAAGAACTGGGTTTGTACTGATGTTTTAAACAAGTGAAAACCGTTACAACTATAAGTTGAAGTATATAACGTATAAAAAAAGAGGCTGTTATAAAAAATACTTTGTAGGTCTTCTCTTGAGAGGTCCAGTATTACACATAAAAATGCTAAACAGAACTGATGGTATAAACTGATGATATAAATTATACTCTAGAAAATTACTCCAAAGCCTCACGGGCTTGAGTTTCTTGTTGAATAAAGGTGTCAGGTGAAATTTTCTTACTTCAGTCAGATGCTCGTTCTCCATTTGAAGAAACAAACAAAAAAAAGCCCCTAAAGCGTCTGACTTCTGTGTGATCCTTTGTAAATCTCACTTCTGAGTTCAATACTTATGAATCCCTTCTGCAGTAGGCACGCAGGGGGTCTGCATGTCACTCGGGCTCACATCATAGCCCAGCTTCTTCATATCCTTAGTCACTACGTTGAAGGAGATGGTCACAAAGCCTTGAGATCGCACCCTCGTTACTAGAAGAAAGAAGACAGGAATAACACTGGTTAAGAGAGGATTTCTGAGTCACTGTTGAACTCCTCACATACCTGGGTAGGACTGCCTTGTTTCCAACAGGAGAAATGGGTGGCCAGGCCCTGGTCTGCTGCCATGCAAGGGTTGCAGTCAGGAGCCCCCGGGGCCTTACCTTCTCTTCCTTCTCCCTGCGCTACCACTTTGGGGTCAGTAAATTCTGGACGTCTCCCTGTGAACCAACTTGGAGAAGAGAATAGAAAATAAATAATTGAATACACATGGTAGCATTTAGATTTGACACAATTTATTATATGCAACTTTTTTTAAAGGAGGATAAGCCTCCCAGCTTTTGTTCACAGTATGGAGTTTTGGAGACCTAATCACTTTCTTTATTGCTGTTCTACTGTGATCAAAGATAAGTTTTTCTCTGTCTGAGGGGGAAAAAAAAGAAACAAATTTCATACATGTTATATTAAATCCAAGCTATATCTGGGCTAGACAAACTCTCTCCACGGCAAAGCAGTTTCAAGACCAGTCTGATTCAAGGCCTTATTACCCAAAGTAACAGAGAGGCTTGGATACTTTAAATACATCAGAAGCGCCCACAGTATAAAGGTATATAAACTAGCATGCAGATTCTGTGAGAAGGGTATCATAAGAGATGGACATCAGCTGAATCCTGTCTGTGGGGCATAGATTCCCACACCAGCTCTGACCCAAACCAGGCTCAGCTGGTATATGCAATCCACAACCTGACAGTCAGCTCACAGGTCATTCAGACTGCACTCGAACAATACCATGGAAAGAAAAAACTTAACACCCTGAGTCACTATGCGTATACACCTACTTTGGAAGGGCTGTGTGCTTGGAAAGAAAACAAAGATTGCAGCAAAGGCATTCTGGATAGAAGAAGAGGTAAAACAGAGTTTTTCCAGGTGCTGTCTTTGCTTTCTGGATTGTTCTTAATGTGTCTATCCTTCAAGAAAAGTCCTTAGCTATAGCATGACTTAAACATGGACTGTAGCACACCTCCTTGGGTCCAATGACAACTAAAATACCCAATAAAATTAGTCTAAGTAGAGCTTCTGCAAGTCACATCACTGACATAATCAGCCTGTGCAATAAAGAGCAGCCCCTCAGTACAAGAATTCAGGTCTGCTGTTAAAATTTGTTCTTTTTCAAACATGAAGATGAAGAAGAGACAAAGTGTTACTGCAAGCAGAGAGTTAACACATTTAGAGAAAGCTCTTCAAAAAACCCAGACACCTGAGAATGGGTCTTTACCTTCAAAACCACGTGGTTATGATAGAAAGTGCACACAGATATGCACCACTGAGTAGCTGGATAGACATTTGCAAGTAAGAGCAAGAACTTTAAAAATAAGACGTCTTTAATCATTACCTTGTAAACTTTTGCAGCCTAGATGTGGACTCTGGAACAAACATAGCAATGGTTCTCTTATGCCTAAAACAAACATGAGAGGTGCAGACCTTCAGAAATGAAGCAAACAGCACTGGCAAGTCTTATATTTGTACAGGCGGCGGAATTTCAGACACATCAGACCACTGAACACCTCAAAGTAAAACAATACTTTTCCTTTCACAAAGAAAGTGTTTGCTTGCATAGGAAGAGCATAATTTCAAGCGGCAGGAATGAAAGCTTAGCGTGTGCTGAGAGAGATGGGGAGAGAGTGATGAGAGCTAACACTGAACTTCATACTTCGGTGATCTTCATGCCAGTTCTAACTTTAAGGAGTAACTTATGGGATTGGCAATAACAATAATAACCAGGGACTACTGCTAGAAAATCCACGCCCTTTGTACCAAACGGACAAGACATGATAAGCAAATACAGGGACAGTTTTGTCCCTGCATTAACATTGCAACTTGGAAATTAATCTCTGTTTTAGCCCTGAAAGGTGGCAGGGCTGTCACCTCACCTTCCAGGCGTGAAGGGCACGTGAACGGCTCCATAACCTCTCACCACGTCGTTTCCAAAAAAATCAGGTCCGTAGACGCTCACGACAATCTGCGGCCCTGCCGAAGAAGCGGGGGTGAGCGAGGTGCCTCGTCTTCGAGCGTTTCCCCCCCCCCGACTCCCCGGGCACTCACAGCCGGACGGGTTGGTGCTCTTGAAGGTAATTTCGATGGGGAAGTTCCAGACGAGCGTGGTGGGCGCGACGGCGCTCTTGGAGGTGATCTGGGAGATGCCCTCCTCCAGGCCCTGAGGGGGAGAAAGCGCCATGAGCGGGGGCCCGCCACACACACGCGCGGCTGGCCAGGCAGCGCTTCAGGGACACGCAAGGGACCCTTACAGCAGTGGGGACCCAGTCCTGGCCGTAGACGAAGCAGAACTTGCAGTAGAGCTCGTCAAACCCGGGGAACTGCAGGGAGACGGGCGGCGTGAGCGGGCCGGGCCCACGGGGACCGAGGGCCGGGGCAAGGCCGCGCTGCCGGGGCTGGTGCCGAGGCCGGCCCGGGGTTGGAGCCGAGGCCGGGCCGCCCCCCGCCGCGGTCCCCGCTCACCTCCCCGCTCTCGATCTGCCCGTTGACGGCCACCAGGAAGACGCCGGGGCCGCCGCCGCCCGCCATGGCGCCCGCCTCGCTGCTAGGCCCCGTTGCCATGGGGACGGACGGAGCGGCGCAGGGGACAAAATGCCGCAGCGGGCGGCCCTTCGCGGGGCTGCCGGGGAGTGCCCGGGGTTACCAAAAAGCGGGCGAATCGCCCCAAAACGCCGGCAGTGCCGCTCCCCTCGTTCAGCACAGCGGGTTCTCGTCACCCCCAAGGCCGCTGGCCTGAGGGGCTGGGGCTGAGGCCCACGGGAACCTGCCTTCCACCGCCCATCTCCCCCTTAATCCTTAAGCCACGTTGCATTTTGAATTTTATACATTTTTGGTTTATAACATTTGCATAAATCACTCCCGGTGAGCTCTCTTTAAGGCATTCCCAGCCCGTGTGAGGGAGCGGGGCCTGCTCCCTGCAGCAGACGCCGAGGAAATGGCCACTAGATGCTGCTGCCGGCCGGGCTGCGGCGGCTGCGCCCGAAGGGAGCCCCAGGCCTGGGGTGTCCGTGGGGGGAACATTTGGGATCGACAGGGACGGGGGCACCCGGCAGTTTTGGTGTCCCCACGGGGCCACAGTCACAGCTACACGGGGCCTGTCACAGGCCGTGAGGCGTCAAGTTTTAAGGCTTTGTAATTAGCGTCGTGTAATGGCGTATTTGTCTCCCTGGCCTGGCGGGAGCAAGCTGTGTCCCGATAAGTGCTGATACCTGGATGTGACTGCACATCCCATGGGAAGGCGAGGAAATGGGATTGTGCTGGTCTGATTAGCCTGCTCTAATTAAAAGGGGAGTGAATTCTGTGTGTCTTTTCAGAGCTGATGCTGCTGACCCGGCCATGCTGTCTCCGTACAAAGGCCGTGAGACGATGGTGCCGGGAAGCTTTGCCACCGCCACAGCCGCTCACCCCTCGCCACCATTCTCCATCGCAGACACTGCTGCCCTGCCTGCGAGCTGTCTTGGGGCATTCAGTCAGCACTGGGCTCTGGGGAAGGATGTGAGGAACACGCAAAGCTCTGGCCAGCACCTGCTTGGCTTTCCCTTGCTGCCACAGCAAGGAGTCGGAGGCAGCCTCGGTCCCTGGCCTCATCCATCAGCTCCATTTTGCCTCCTTTTTGGCAGCCACCTTGCGGAGGCTCGCGTTGCTGGTCTGGCTCTCTGCAGTGCCACACTGTGGACTGTTTGTTTCGGGTGTTTTTCCTGAGGGTAAAGGGGCATCCTGAGATACTGCCTCTTGCCTTGTGAGGGGTGCTGTGTGTGTTTGGACTGGACTGAGAATAAACTATCACTACTATCTGTGTCTGAAAAATGCCTTTCATGTTCTGATATATTTTCTGCCAATATTTATTTCAATTAGATTTGTCATGTTTTCTTTGAGTTTACTTTTTTCTTTTTTAAACATTCAGCAAACAAAACTTGGCCAACAGGGGAATGGGAGACAGGTAGGAGGGGTGGGAGGGAATGACTGAAATTTTATCCTTCCTCCCCTGCCCCTCAGAAATGCTTCAGAGCAAATCATTTATTTCAACTGAAAATTATCCAGGGGAAAAATAAAACAGCTCTCAAACAACTGTCCTTTGCAGCTAGCAAGGCCCTTTAATTAACACTTTTTTTTTTCTTTATTTCTTTTTTTTTTTTTTCTTTTCCTTGGCTACCAGCTAACTCAGACCTAGCTAAGAGCCAATTTAAGGTTTTTTTTTTTTTCATGCCTAGCAAGTGATATACAGCTGCTGGAGGAGTTAATACCAGCACCGAGAGATTTTCCCCATGACAGAGAAAAGGCAGCGGGGTTATTCTGCAGCTATGAGTCATCTGTACCTGCCTGTGGAAGGCCTCTATCGCCTTCCAGTTGTAAGGAGACCTTTCTCCCCCCCGCCCCCTTACATGCCAATCTTGTTCTAATTAGCTGCATTTTTGCTCTTTATGATTAGAATGAAATCCCAAGCAACGAAGCAAAGAAAACTTAATTAACGGTCCATCAGAGATTTCAATTTCCAAGCATAATGAAAACTCACAGATCAGGGCTGTTCTGTGGGTGTTATTTAACGATGTCGGCATCTCTCTTGGCCAAGTAAAACATTCATTTCTTCTTCCAGCCCTGTCCCGGTCCTGTTGTTTGGTGTTCCCTGCGTGAGGCACTTTCTGGGAACCTCCCTGGGGCATCTGGGGAGCCCAGGGAAGGAAGGTGCTCGCTGGCTTGCTGTTGTGCACATGGAAGTTCCCGTCTCTGAAAGAGCATCTCCTGCTCTAGCAAGCACTGACCTCTGTGCACAAGACATAAAAAAACTAAGGGCATTACAGTTTTTTTTTCACTTCCAGAAAGAGCCAGGGGCTGGAAAAATCTGTGCCAACTCTCCCATGCTCATGCAAAGGACATTTTTTTAGGCTCCAAGCTTCCAGGAAAGTGCTTTGGGAGTTGCTGCCGCTTGTGATCCAGCGCTCAGTGCGCGTAGGTGGATGTTCTTACCTGTAGCAAAGAGCATCCTTGTGGGAGCGCGGTGGAAGAAAGAAGCTGGCTAAGAGAAAATGGGGTTGCACGGGGCGAGATTACAGTGTGAAAAAGGAATGTCTAAGGCAAAAGGAGTCTGTGCAGTCCTTCGCCTCTGCCAGACACAAAGCTCCTCCCCGGGGGAAGCCTGCTTTTTTGTGAGAGGCACAGGAGAAGGGCTCCTTTGCAGAACTGCATAATTGCTATTGTGAGATGGAGCCCTTGGTGTGAGCGGCAGGTCCAGGTGCTGCTGCTCGCTGCTGCCCAGGTGAGAGAGTGCTTTAAAATCTGCGCTGGAGGCTGGTGCCCAGAAAGCAGGGTCTTTGTCACCATTACATTTTCAAGTATGATTAAACCAACCCTGAGGCTGATTCATTGCTTCCAAAAGGCGCTCAGGGAAGGTGGGTGAGAGAGGAACAACAATACAGTGGCACAGCAGAAAAGTTTATTTTTAATCCCAAATATTTCCAATCAACACCTGCTAAATGGCCAGTGAAATACATTTTATGGTGTCATTAATCTGCAATAAACCAGTTTTATTTTTAGAGTGTTTGCACAAAGTTGCCAGTCTGACTCATTCATCCCTGCCTGCATTTTATCTCTGCGAGGAGGCTACAGAGAGCTTCCCTGCCCTTTGTCTTAGCAGCCTTTTTCTTCTGTTCGTAGCGCTCTTCCCACCTGCTGTTCAAATCAAAGAACGTGGAAGTACATGGAAAAGCCTGAGCCCAGACAGCGATATTCTTGCTGTAATTCTTGCTGAATTTATTTACCCAGCTATTTAGTTTGGTGGGAAAGTAATTGGGCGGCGACTGGTGGGGTGAACTGTTCTGTTACACGTTGACATGCTGCGAGCCAGCCAGAAAACAAGTGCGAGGGGCTGCAGCTGCCCCAGGAGGGTCCCCAGCACCCCGGGCACCGCGGTGCAGTGACTTTGCAGGGACAGGGGATGCACTGCGACTCTTAACCCAGGCCACGTGTGAATGCAAGGACACTTGCACCATCCTCAGCCCAAGCACAATTTACCCAAATCCCCCTGGAGTAAAAGAGCACAGCAAAAAGACAAAGCAGAGGTGTCAATATCCAGTGTTCTGCCCCTCCTCGTTACACCGGGTGATTTATCAGGTTGGGATCCAGCCCTGAGGCCGGCTGCAGAACATCACTGCTTGCACAAGGTCCTATTGCCAGTGGGCTGTGAGATGTCTGGTCTTCTACGAAGAATTAATTTGTTTTGGAACTTGTTACCATTTGTTAGGTTATTATTTTTTTGGTTAATGAGGAAAATTAATTAGTGCCTTGATCTGAGCCAGTCGGAATAAATTAACATGCAGGCAGGAAGGGGGAGAAGGCGAGGAGGGCTGGAGGAGCAGCCTCCCAGCAGGGCCATCGGGTTTGGTAAGGGCATGAGGAACTGGAGGCTCTGTGGAGAGGAGGGGAGGGAAGGCGAGCTCCTGCCTTTGCCAGACACGAAGCCCTCCTGCTCGTCAGCCACCGTGGCTGTATTTTGGGGGACAGCTGGCTCAGGTGGGAGAGCCTCTACTTGTGTATCTGCAGCAAACCCGGGCACCATCGCCCCAGGCCTTTGGCAGCTTGTGCCTCCGTGCAGGCAAAGCTGAAGCAAGAAACATAAGTTGCTCTTTTATTATTTTTTCTTTTTTAATCAAATAGTTTAAAAATTAATCTGGTTTCTTTCCTGTGGTGTCAGATAATGAGGGTTGCTGGCGCTTTTCCCTGCAAACAGATGTTTTCCCTGAATAATCCAATGGCCACAGCTGAAAAACCCAACCCCTGCCTGGCAAGTGCATGAGGGCAAGTCAAGGGGTCCTGGCCCGAGGTGCAGCTCTGGCTCAGCCCAGCGGGGTCACAGTCCCAAACTGGGGCTGAAACCTCCCTGGTGACATCTCTGTGAGCAGAGATATTGACCAGGGATGTGCTTATGCCACTACATGTGCTGCAGTCACCACAGAGAGCCCACACTGGGGATGCACACAAAAAAAGGTTTGAAAAAAATCATCATGGGGGAAGCGGGGGCTGCCTCTGTTAACACCATTTTGTGCAAGAGGACTGAGCACCCACCCGGTGCGAGCTTGAGTTATCGCAGGACCTGAGCGGGATTGCAGCAGATAGCCACACTGAGCTGCTTGGAAAAAAAACATTTGGAGATTTCAGCCCCTCACCCCCACTGCTGATGGCTGAGGTGCTGGTGGGAGGCAGTAAAATTTCTAATTAAGGCCCCGTAAGGAAGAGGCGATGGCCCCAGACATTAAAACAGCCATGTATTTAATGCTTAATTGGGAATGTTTAATGGATAAAGTCAATTTAATTATTCAACCCAAGAAAGCTTGTACAAATATCAGTCCTTATTAGTATTCATGCCACCTGTATGATCTCACAACATTGGCAGATTAAAGGTTGTATCTAATTGCGCTGAGGATGGATTCAGATTAGAGGCTTTTTTTTTTTAAACCTTTTTTTTTTTTTAACCTTTTTTTTTTTTCCCCAGCCTGACAAAGACAATTTCAGATTGATGCCATCTGTGATTCGACTGTGAAGTGGAGACCAGCTGAAGATGCTTTGAGGTGGTTTCCTCTGCCCCCTCCTCAACACGCTGGTGGCAGTCCTCGTTTATCCCCGCTCTCCAGGGCTGCCCGCAGCAGGGCCAGGCTGATGTTCCTGCAGGCCGTGGCTCTGCTGCAATGGGGAGAGCTGGGGCAGAGTCGGGCTGAGAAATGAATGTGAATGAATTGTCATTAAAAATGCAGAAAAGAAATAGATCTGGTTAAATAATGATCTGCATTTATCTGGTTATCTGCATTCTCCACTTCCAACCTCAAGCGATGCCACCTTTGAGGGCAGCCTGGTGGAAATGGCTTAGCATTATAAGGATTCAATCAGCAGGAAAATGAACACGGCTTTACAAATTAGGCTGTTTCTCCATGCTGTTGTAAATGGCCAGGTTGGGGGCCTGAGACCCAGCTCTGCTCTGTGTAACGTGCTGGCTTTAAAAAACTGCTGCTTTACAAAGGAGCCGGTTCATAACATAAACCCGACCCCCAGCACTCGCTGTGTATTTTGGGTGTTCTCCATCACTTTGTCCTTTCTCCAGCTGCAGCTGTGCGGGTCTCCTGCCGCAGTGGAGCATGAGACACCCATCGTGTCCCATCCTGATCCTGCTCCTGGCCGGGTGGCAGGCAGAGGCATTGCCACCTGCACGGCTTCTTTTTATTCCCTTCACATCTTTGCTAACATAAAATCAAGTAACCCCGGGCTGCTTTTTGGCCTCCTGGAGGCTCGCTTCATGTGCTCCAAGCTGTGGTTCCGGCTTCAAAATTAAGGCTTTGGGACCTGGAGCCTGATACCCTGAGTATTCAGCCATCTCCTATGGATGCCCAACCCTGGCCCAAAGCTCAGAGCCCCTTCAGACACTGCCTTTCCAGCAAAACTCAGTAACAACTGCAGCAATAATTACCTTTATGGTGTTTTTTCTGGAATTCCCCACTATCCTACGGAGGCAGAATAATTACAATAATTCTAAATGACTTAATTGTGGCGGTGCAGGTGCTCGGAGGCAGCTGGCACAAAGCTGCTTGATGCACGGGGGCTCTGGGGCAAGGACTCACCGGGCAGCACCAAGGGGGCCGAGCAGGCAGCGTCCCCACGTCCCCGAGCCCCCCGGGGCAGAGCAGGGTCTGGAGCCGGGGCTGTGGCAGCGGCGTCCCCGTGCCACGGCACAAAGTCAGGCCACGCTTCCAGTTTATACAGTTTAATACATGTGAAACAAGATACATTTCCTTTTGAGTAATGAATGCATAAATAACAGAAGATATATGTGAATGCATAAATATGAGGCGGCATGGAACGAACCAAACAAAAACGGTTGTTTTTAATTTTTTTTTTTCCTGCGTGTCTTTTTGCTGCTGTTGCCCGGCGCTCGGGTTGACATCGGCTTTCCGTGGTGAAGCTGTCCCGCGGGGAGGGCCTGGATGAAGAGCGGGTAAGGGGCAGGGAACGGAGGCTAAAAACAAAAAAATCAACCCCAAAACTAAAAAAAAAAATAAAAAAAAATAAAGTGGTGTTGACAGGTGCCTCGAATTCCTCGAGAGACTTCTGGGTCTGCGACGGCAGCAGAGGGGCCTTCGGAGGGCAGCGCGTCCACGTGGGTGCGGGTATGCGGAGGAAGACGAACAGAAAGAGTGCAAATGGGACGGTTACGGCTATCACCGAGTTCTCAAAGGCATTCTGCTACGAGAACAAATCATTAGCTTAAATGCTCACAAAGAACATCACCTAAGACAGCTCTTTATATCTTTACAGACTGTATCAATAATTTACTTTGAACTGCAGTAAACAAAATACATTTCTTAAATAACTTACTATTTATTTGTTTTGTTTTTTTTTCTATCTCTGTAAATTTAACTTTTTCCTTTTTTTAGTCTTTTTTTTTTTTTTTTGTAATGCAAGACACCTTGTTTGTGCACGTTAGTTCAGATTATTGCGACATTTAACCTGAATATCCGTTAAAAAAGGAAAAAAAAAAAAGCAAAAGGACAATTGTACAGACAAGAAGAATGAATAACTTATTATTGCACTGGCTACAATTCAGTAGTGATTTGGTTTTTTTTTTTTTTTTCTGTAGTTAGGACAATCTCTAAAGTACAAAAGAAAAATGAGAGAGACGGCTAAAGCGTCAGCTGTGAAAAGAAGCTGCTAGGATGATGGTGGAGGAAGAGAGGGAGGGAGAGGGGAAAAAAAGGAGAGCAAAGAAAGAGGAGAAACATTTGGAAAACGCATGGCCGTAATAATTAGATCCACATAAAACCCAAGGAAACACCACCCAGTTGCGGAGTCACATGTAATGCAAAAAACAGTATCGTTTCTCTATAAAAATATGTGCATTATGAAGAGAGAGTTTTTGTGGGTACATTTTTTTTGTCTTTTTTCCTTGTTTTGTATTTCACAAATACATTATTTCTATTTATATAACTGCTGATATACAGACAATGTACAGCTCCCATCTCCTGGGCACTCCCACATAATGTGACATCTCTAAAAGGTGCCTTTTTAAAAGTTGAGCGTCTTTAAAAAAAAAGAAAAACAAACAACGAAACAACAAGACCCAAAGAGAATCCCCCAAATCCCAACCGCCACCACCTCGCACCCAAATCAATGTGATCGAGGCCACGGAGGGCGGCGGGAGGACCGAAGCCACCCCCCCCCCCGGCCAGCTCCACCTTCCCTTTAGAAAAGAAACCCCCAAACCGCTCGCAAAGGCGCTCCCCCCGCCCCGAAACACCCGTCACCGTTTCGTCCAGCCGTTTGTTTGGTTTCTTTTTAATTTTTTTTTTTTTTTTTTTACTTTTTTTGTTTTTTGCAAACCTCCACAGCGCTTAAGAACAAGTGACTGCGAGAAAGGAAAAAAAAAAATGAGAGAGTGGCCGCGCACCCGCCGCCGCTCATTCCCTTCGGTTTCAAAACCCACATTGGTGTCAAGCCCTTGAGACCCCCCCGCTCCCCCCCTCCCAGAAAGCTATACTGGCTCATCGATGTCTTCTTCTGTTGCGACAGTCATGGGCACCAAGTCCTGCTTCCGGAGGGGGCTCTTGGCGGTGCCGAGGAGCTCTTTGCTTTTCTCAGCGCTGCTCCACTGAGTTTTTAAGTGATCCGCCTTTTTCAGTTCGGGGGCCGCGGGGTCCGGCCGGGAATCCGGCGTGGACTGCCCGCTGTCCAGGAGATCCGAGAGGCTGCTCAAGGAGCTGCCGTCCGACTGCTCGAAGGAGAAGTTGGGGATGGCCAGGTGCTCCCCGCGGCACGGGGGCTGGCCCCGGCGCTCCGCTTTGGAGGCCGGCTCCCCCCCAGGCTGGCTCTCTGCGAGCTCCAGGGACTCTCTGTAAGCCGGGAACTCGCAGGAGGGGGTCCTTCGGCGCAGCATGCTGTTCTCGGAGGGTTTGGTGCGCGAGGCCGCCCCGCCATCGTCCTCCATGGGAGGATCTATAGAAATGCAGGGCGGGCTCATCTTCTTCTTCCTCCGGGCTCCGTGGATGTACTCGGACTCCGGCTGGATGTGGGCAGGGGACCGCTGCTTCTCCTCGGCAGGGTCCTCAAAGCTACAGTCTCCATCGCTGATGGAGGGGCAGATCTCGATGGAGTGCCGCCTTTGGTCGTCTGCCCAGCTGGGCTTGTTGAGGAAGCCCTTTGTATCGATGCTGTAAAACTTCTTCAAGTCCTTCTCCTTGCCGCCGCCCCCGGAGAGGCTGCTTGTGCTGCAATTCTTGAGGGGCACCGGCGACGGGGCCGGGGAGATGAACGGCGAAGTCGAGTGGCTCCCAGCCTCCGAGTGCTCCCCCCAGTCTTTGGCTGAGCTGTTGATGTGACGAACCTCCTCGTCGGCCAGGTCGGAGGGCTCCACGAGGCAGCCCTCGGGGCTGGGGGGGCCGCTGCTGGGGCTGGCCGGCCGGCTGGGGACCCCGCGCTGGCCGCAGCCGTGCTTCCGCGCTAGCGGGCCGGGGTGCCGATGTGGGGAGGATGGAGGGGAACGTGGAGGGGTGGCTGGCAGGGAGGAGGCCGTGGGGTGGAGAGGGCTGGGGGTGAAGGTGCTCTGGGGCTGCTTCGCCGACGGTAGCGTCTCTCCTGGCTCCGCTTGCAGGCTGTCCTTGGGATCCGGTGTCTGCCCGTCCACAGAGTCCGTCCGAACGGCCTCCTGGAAGGGGAGGAGAGAGAGATGGGGGCGAGAGCCTGGGGATCTGCCAGGCTGGTGGCACTTTTAGGGGTGAAACCTGGCCCGTGGCAGAACGGTTGGTGGGTGTAATGCTTCCCTCACCACCCCGTCCCCACCCCGCAGTGCCAGCCCCCACGGGACTGCCTCCATACAAGTTTTGCAACCAGACCTGGGGCCTCAGCGTGAAGGCCTTTTATCTGCTGGGTCTCTGCACAGGCATGGTCCTGCTCTGAATGGGCACGGTGTAGGGCTGACCCCCGGGCTTCTCACAGCACCGGCACAACTGAATTGGCCATCGACCCCCCCCCCCCCCCCATGATGCAGCAATTCCTTAGTAGATTACTAAGTCCACAAAGGTAAAAGCAGGTAAGGAGGGCCTTCCCCTGTCTGCCACTTGCTGAGACTGGAGTATAGTAAACCTTTATGGCAACAGAACCAGAAACATTTTGTTCGAAAAAGGGAATTCTGCTCTCAACCCCCCCCCCCCCCCAAAAAAAATCCAAGAGGGGGCTGGAAAAGAAGAGAAGGACTGAGGTGACTACACGGGAGTTTGCCTCTGCAGGCTCTTGGCCTCTTACCTGTCTGCACAGCAGCTTGTTGAGAGTAGGAGATCGAGGAATGATGTGGGGGGGAAGGATCTTCCAGCGGTGCCGGCCGTCGTGGTTGGGAGAGCGCGCGGCCAGTTGGAGGGACTCCGTTGGGACTCTCAGAGAGGAGGAACACGCTCCCACGGGCTGGGAGCGGATGGAGGTGATGGACCCTAGGAAACAGTGAGGGAACAGTCACCACCACAGCCGTGGTGGGGGCTGTGAAGTTTGGAGGCTGGGTTGGTGCCCACAGGCTCCAGTGTGAATGCTGGAGAGGAAAGGAAAAGCCTCTCGAGTCCAGCTGAGATCCCAAACCTCACCACAAGCCTCAGGCAGTGCCAGGATTAGAAACCAGGTGCCCCTTGTCCTGTCTCCTGCTCTAAATACCTGGCCATAGCTCATCAGGAGACAAAAGAAGCCTCCTTTGCAATCCACCCGCATTGCATGCGGCTCTGCCCTCCCTGGGATATCACCCATTACAAACTTCATGCTCACAGCGTCTGTTTTCTGTTCCAGGCAATGGAAACCTTCTCTCTCAGCGGCTGTGATGCTCAGGGTGGATGGCAGCCACCAGGACCACACAGCAGCAAGTGAAGGGCAGGACCGGGGTTGCATCGGAAGCCCGGCCATTGCTGCTTTTCCAGCAGCGCTGCCTCAGGGGGATTTATAAAAGGACTTGGAGAAGGTGGATGAGGGGAAGTCTGCTGGCTGGGCCATTTTTTCCTGAGTCCATCTGCAATGCTGTCAGGGCCGGGCTCGCAGCCTTGTGCTGCTTTGCCAGGGGGAGGCAAGAGGAACGCTGTGCCACTGCCTCGAAGCCTCCAGAGCTCGCCTCGCCTTGTGCAGCCAGCAGGCACCCTGTGCCGACTTCGCCAGGAGGAGACACTGCTGGCACGCACAGGGCAGTTTTTCCATTTTCTACAACGCAAATCCTACCACCAATATCCATCCACGAGGCAGCCCCTGGCTGAACGCAGTCTGATCCACGGCACGGAGGCTGCTTCAAGTGCTTTGAGAGTCCCTGAGCTCATGTATCAGGCAGGGAGCGCGCTCTTCCTGAAGGCTCCCAGTCCCCTGGCTGAGTCTAAAGGCAATCCTTCCTCCCCAGCCCCTTTGTGGTGCTGCTTTACTGCATTTCTGTGTTGTTTGAAAGATCTTTTGGTTTTTTTTTTATTTTTTTTTGGCTGCAGGATTTATTGTGCTCATTAGCTTGAAACCCAACGTCTGTTTCTACATTGCTGCTCCATGTTAAAAACACAGCTATCCATCACTTCAAGAGATCTCGCCCAGAGGTCAGGGAACTTGAACCTATGACAAAAGCCATCCAGACAGTTTGCAGTTGCATTTCAGAAAGAGATTTGTTGTTGGGGAGAAAGAAAACTTAGTGTTTAATCATTTTTCTTTTGGAGCTTTTCTCCAGAATGCCACGGAAGCAGCGGAGCAGTGAGGTTCCCACCCCACAACCTGCCCCACTTCCCCCTCTTTTCTTTTTGGGCTCTCCTACAGGCAGAGTTTCAGGCTGAGTCTGTACTATTCATTGTGCTAATCCAGGCTTTACGAAATGTTTTTTACGATGCAGAAAAATGTTGTCATAAAATCTTTTACAAACACAGTCATAAAATCAAAACTTTACGCTTTCCTCCCCATCCGTAATTGGAATTTCCTTCTGTTGGAAACCTTCCATCTAGCTGTCCTATAGGAAACCAAAAAACCCTCTAAACTGCATGGTCAGGAACCCTGAAGAGAGCCAAATCTCTCTGGATTTGTATATTTTTCCTCTTGTTTTTCTAACAAATCAGGAAACTGCGTCTAAGACCAAAATAATACAAGACCTGGTCATCTCACATTTTCAGTGTGCAGAGACCAAAATGTTGGGAGAAGAGCAGACATCCTTAACTGACATTGAAATGTCGATGACAGCACAAATGCTAATGCAAATCTGTGTGTGTGTAACTTACAGGACTGTCACTTAAATCAGAGTATGGTCAGCTCAGGAGCAGCACAGCTCTGGGTGATGCTCCTTGGATGCATCCACCAGCTCAGAGGGAAGGTAAGCACCTGTCATATCCATTACTCGAGTGTTCTTGGAGAGAAATTTGGGAAAGATGAAAAATCTTTGGCCAGTTCTACCCACCCCTGCCAACACCACAGCAGTTTTATACTAGCATAAATCCTGATTTACACCCACTACAGAGATGAAAATCATCCCCAGTAGTCCAGCCATGAAACTCAACCTCTGTTTTCTTTGCTTAGCAAAGAATTTGCAGGTGAAATAATAATAAATACTGAGCAGAGAACATTAACTGGTATCCAGACAGCTTAAGCAAATAGAGAGTTACTTCGCCCAAGGAAATCAGAGCAGATCTTGCCAGCCCCACCAGTGTCTGCAAACCCACCACGCCTCTGTCCAAGCAGTTCCTGCATTTCAAACAGCATTGCATCAAAGGAAACCATACTGGTACGTTCTTGGGAGCCACTCAAGAAGCACATGTGCTTTTAGGGAGGCAGACATTTTCTTTCTTATTGATTTCCCCTTCAAACCAATTCGCACAACAAAGGAGAAAAAAAGGCATTTTAGGGGAAATGTATTTGGATGCAGTTGGGTAAATGTATACTCCAAGGCTCTGTGTAGCTCGAGATTCCCTGGCTGCGGGGTCTCTCCACAAGATTCATTATAAGGCCAGGCTACAGAGGCACTGGAGAGTGCTTTCTAATCTTTATGCTCCCAAAGAAACTCCTCCATCTGTGAACTCAATGTACTGTGCTAAAACGATAGTGCTCTGAGACTGAAGACTGCCTGAAACAAGAGCTGTACAGGAGTTCTGTCAGGAAGCAATGCCGACGCCAGCTTTTATTCATGTTGACTTTATTGATTTGTATTCCTGATGTCAGGGCCGATCATTTCAGAAGAAATGTGCAGCTAATACCCTTTTCCTTGGCTACCCGCCTGTGCTCTGTGCCTCTCACATTGCTTGGGAGCCCCACTTCTCCCCAGTCAAACACCCAAACCACCCACTTGCCCCTGACAAAACACAGTGACGTGATGAAAACACAACACTGCAGCCCGTGGGATGGTATCAAACCAAACAAAGCGAGCCCTGGCTCAACCCACACGCGGCGCTGGCTGCGTATTCCCCATCTAACCACACGTGTGCAGGCAGGAGTTACTGTGCACGGTTTTGGCTGGCCGTGCGAGGAGGAAGGGAAAGCTCTGTGAATGGTACCTCGCTGGGATTTGCAGGGATACGTCTCCATCTCCACCTCGTGGAGGGGGAAGGGGGCTTTGGCTGGCATGACGGGCCGGAACATGTAGCTGTCGTTGGGCAAGGAGTGCATGCGGGATACGGAGATCTTGCGGACCGTCAGGAGGTTTTGAGAGTCCTGTGGCCGCAGACTGGCCGCGCCAACCTGCAAAGCAAGGAGACAGGGAAAAGGGTCATTCAGCATCTTGGTGAATTTATGATGGTCTCCTTCACGTCTGCTTTTCGTTTTAAAACCCGGGCAGATGTTCCTCTTGGCATCTTACAGGGAATCAGCAGCCCTGGTGACTGCAACAGAACACCAAAGCCGCAGAAAGAGCTCAAATTGCGGCTTGAGTAAAACAAGGCATCAATGAGCCATTGCTAGGCTGATTCTTGGACACTGCAGCAAAGAAGTAATGTCCAGGAAAATGGGGCCCACCCTCCAAACACAGGAGAAAGCCAGCATTTCTCACACTGTTCTGTTCTGATTTTCCCAGGGATGTTTTCAGCCCAGCCTGGGTGGTGATGGGACAGACGGACAATATCAGCCAGTGCGTGGCCACGCAGACCTAGGGTACCAAGAGCTTCTGGAAATTCATTTCTTGTCCCCCCAAACACACACACACACACACACACGCACACAGAGGCAGACATTTAAACGCATACCCACGTTAAGACCACTGCAGACCCTGGGCCTCTCCCCTGCAGCATGGAGCCCACTGGGCACTGCTGACCCTGACGGGTGGCAGCCCCACGGCAGGGGGCAGAGGGAAGGAGAGGACATCGTGGTGTGGCACCGCCTGTATGTGGAGCCTGTTCTGGGGAAGAAAAGGGATTTCTCTGTGTTTGGCCTCTCTGTCAAACGGGGTCTGGTTGGAAGTGCCCAGACAGAGCATCTCCCATCATAACCCTTAAACCTGAGCCCTCACTGCTTCTTGGAGGCTCTCTTCACTTCATCCACCTTACAGCGAATTCATCCCAGGGTCTCAGGAAGCTTTATGTCCCCAACAATGTCCCTGTGGTGCTGATGGAGCAGCAGTGAGAGGTGGTGCTGTGACCAGGCCAAGCGTACCGGGCAGCGGGACCCTTGCTCCTGCAACCTGGCTCCTGGCCCAAGGTTTTGGTCCTCAACACCTTCCCCTTACAATTTACCACATTATCTGAAGCACAACTTATCACTCTGCTTTGCCTTTAACGTCAGCCTCACAGTGACTGATTGAAAACATTTTCCCAGCTGCATGTCTTAAATGTATTTTGCTTCGCTCCACGGGGCCGTTTTCCCTCTATGCTAGCAAAAGCCAGGCCCGAGATCCCTTGTTGGATAATTTGGAAGTCACCAAGGATCTGTTTGAATCTGTTTTTTCCATGTGTTCCTTGCTCATGAATTTCTTTCCTCAGATCCAAAAGAGATACATCCCGAGACGAATTACTCAATGCTTTTACCCTCTTGAACTTGGCTGAGAAGCCGAGGGGATCAGCGGCGGTTATTTACAGGTAGCTGGCATCCAGAGCATCCCTCCGGGTCTACCCAGGCCTCGCTCCTGCTATATTAATGCAGCGGCAAGGCGGCTGTGCCAGTTGGCCTTTGGCCATTGCAGCTGATGAGCTACCAGCATCCCAGCACCTGAGCGGAAGGCGGGCAGGCGGTTGTTGAAATCCCACGCCACGCGGAGAACAAAAGGCCTCGCCCCGCTGTCTCAGGGGACTAACAGAAGGATCACGGCGTTTTTCTATTAAACCTTTTCTATTAAATCCCTCGTTGCTGAGGGATCTCGTATCAGTCTGCTCTGACTGGGTCAAATGAACAGAAATCCCTTCTTGACACAAACAACGGTGATTTTTAAGGCTTCATCTATTGAGACCCAATTGACTGAGGGACTTGGGTAAATTCCAGATGGCTCAAAGCCACCGTAAGAAGTACTTGAAATATTAAACGTGTGCAAGAAGTTTGCTGGCTCACACCTGGCGAGCTGCTCCTGACAGCTAGGAAGGCTTGGAGACACAACACCATACTGCTCCTGCTCTGTGCTGGGAAATGCACTCGGGAACCATACCCCAGGCCCTGGAAATCAGCGAAATCCTTCTAAACCCATGAAAGCCCGACCTGACCCAGCACTGCCAAGGCTGTGCGTGGTGACCGCTGCCTGCACCAAAGCTTTCCAACAGCAACAAAATGACCCTAGAGGGCCTTGGGGATGCAGCTCCGAGGCTCGGTTAAGCATCTTTAATGAGTGAGCCCAGCTCCCTCCTCTCGTGTCTGGGAATTGGTAACCTGGTGGAGCTCTGATTTTGTTCTGGTGCAAAGGGAGCTCGAGAAGAAACAATCCTGCAAATACCTTTGCAGTGCATGACCCTTCCTGGGTGATTAAACCAAGACTAAAGCAGATTCATTTTGGGTGGCTGCTACAAGTTGTCTGATGGCAGAGGATGTGCTCCCCAGTGCAGCACGCACAGCTTCGTGGCACTGCACCTCCTCTCCGGCGCTCATTTGTGCCAAAGGACTGCAGCCCATCCAGCAGCACATTGATTTAGGAAGGCACGTTCCAGGCTCAGGCCTGAAAGCTCCTGTCAGCTGAGAGCTGGGGCAGGGTCACTCCTGCGGGCACGTGCATTCGGTTCTGTGTGGTCTCAGTAGGAGCAAGTTGGAGAGGTACAGCACCTGTAGCTGGAAGAAGGGGTCTCTAGGAGGCAGGATGAGTGAAGGAAGAGACGGAAAGATGTTCACCAGCTTACTCCATCATGCTTCTAAGTGGGGACTGAATTTCAGGGCAGACGACGTGCAGCAGTGCATAGAGCATCTCCTGAATCCACAGCTCTGGTGCTTGCTGAATGCCCAACAGGTAAACGTGCTGATCTACGCACGCCTTTCTGTTTTCTCAATACTATAACACAAACAAGGCCTTACAGTAACAGTAAGAAAACCAAACTGGGCCACGTTCTCTCCGTAAACCAAGAAAAGAATCTGCCTGTCTCCAGCTCTCGATATGATTTGAAGACAGACGGCTCACACATCACATTGTACTTTAAATATGAGACTCCTTTTTGGCTAAAAAGAATATTTTTGTGTTCCAGACAAGACTGCTGACAAAGTCGGCTGGGACATGTTCCCTGCTCAGCTCCTGCACAGGCAGAGGCAGTACAGAGGACAGAGGATGGAAGCGACTGCTGTGGCTGTGAAGCGACAGGCTTAGGACGACTCGGACACCACTGCCAGCTGCACAGCACTAAAGCACAATGCCACAACGCAGAAGCAACGGCGCGGCGTCATTCACCTCAGCCTCGTGGCCTGGGGGGTGGTGGGAAGGAGTCAGGACATGGTGGGAAACAGAGCAGGAGGACGGGATTTCCATCACGGGAGTCTCTGCCCCCTCCAGCGTGTCTGGGATGGCTAAAGAGACATTCTCACAGCTCAGCGCCTCCTTCAAATCAGGGAGATAAAAAGCATCAGTAGCAGAGCAAGGCTGTCTTAGTGCTTGAAAAATGTTTGCCCTGTGTGTTTCCTATTTGCCCCATTTGTCCAGAGTAGGAAGGAAAAGAAAAGGAAATGTGGGCTGTGAAAACTGGCACAAATGGCAGGGCAATACAGAGCAGCTTGTAACACCTTCCTGGGTGCCTGTGCCACCATCAGAGGCAGGATTAGTTGCACAGAGCCCTGTGTATTTAAGCCCCTCAGTGCTGCCAGGTTTCTAGGGCTAAGAAGAGGCTCTGCACATGAAGTGAACAGCCCCTTGAGGAACCTGCGGGTCCTGATCTGCTCAGGAGGTACTCGTGGATCAGGAAAACTCGAGGAGAGTGAGCTCAGTTTGCAATCAGAGCCTGTGTAAAAGGATGTGCCCTCTCGTCCCCAGCTGAGAAAAGCAACCTGGGCGTTTATGGTGCATTTTCCTGCAGAAATCTCTATTAGAAGCTCTATTTAAATAGTGAATTCCCCATCGCTATGTAACCAAATTCCTTTTTACTTGATTTAATAGAGTCTGATGGATTTCACAAAAATCTAATTTAATGTAATTTAATCTGAAACCCTCTCATTGATTTTGCAGTAGATTTATTTGCAATCAGAGTGACAAAGGAACTCCATATTCACTCTTAATCATACGCTGCTGACATGGGGTGAGACAATTATCTCATGCCCCTCCTTTATTTCCCCCTACTTCTGATTGCCCTCGTTTTCTAGAGGACTGGTAAAAATCAGAGAGCAGGCAGCATCTGGAAAATCCACCCCAGAAGCACCACTTTCTTGACAGGGGGCCCTGACAATTCCCAGGGTCCAAGCTGGCCATGCCCTGAGCAGAGCGTAAGGCAGCGGAAAGCTGCATGTTTACAGACAAGCCCTTCTGAGCTGCATGTTACGATTTGCTTGAGGCTTCTCTGGAAATCCCCAAATGGGGCTAAAAAGAACCTGAGCAGGATTTCTGTCTGTGTGAAGGGAATTCGTGCCATTCCTTTCATATGTGTCAGGGTTGTCAGGGCCAGAGAGCCCAGGGCTTTATGAGATTGCTCCCTGGTGCTGCTGCTTATCCTAAAATGACAAGGACCAATGTGCTGCCTGGGGAACAGGACAGGGACATGTGGCTCTGTGCTTCTGAACTTAAAATTCATGATCTTTGACCTTCAATTCTTCCCTACAACAACGATCAGGACAGTGTTAGCCCTGGAGAATGTTTCTAGTGGCCTTCCTCCTCGGGGAGCCCTCCTGAGATGACTCAAGATGTGGAGGTGGTGGTGACATCTCTGCCGGAGGGGGGTGCAGGAAAGCTGCCTTCCTCCCACTCTGCCTCGTCTCCCGCCTGCTTGGCTCCGTGTCACTCGGGATCAGACTGCCTGATGACCAGACAGCAGTGACTGGCAGGAACTGTCCCCTCCCTACCCCAAGCACAGAAGAGCAGACACCTCGTGTGAACCATTACCAGGGCTTGGTGCTTCGCCTGTGCTGCTGACTCCGACTTCATGGCCTCCTGACTTCTGCAGGGCGCCCTGCTGTCCGGGGCCACCGCTCCTCCCCTGCTCCCACTGGTGGCCGACGTGGTTGCTCCTCTGGACATCTCCAGCTCGATCTCAGCATCCATCTCAGCATCCTCCTTGGCCTCCTTGTTGCTCTCCTCCAGGTGCTTCATCAGCACTGCCACCACCACGTTGACCAAGACGAACTGTGCAATGAGGACAAAGGTGACGAAGTAGACAGGAGAGATAACGGGCAGGTAACTGAGGCAGTGCTTGTCTTCCCGAGTGCACTCCCGGAGGGTATCCTGCAACAGGGAGGGAGAGGTGAGGGATTAATGAAGTCTGGGGCTCCAAATACAGAAACAACCAAAGGTAACCTGCTGAGGGCTTAAAGAGTATAATAACATAACCCAGAGACAATGGCTTGTGGGTACGATCTAAATGAATGGGAAGAAACATGGACACCATGAATTACAGCATCTACAAAGAGGAAGATCATGTTATGTCCCAAAGGCACAGGGCAGAGTCCATGGTTACTTCTCCCAGCCACAAGAACAGGCACAATTTTCCTGAAGTATAATAAATCTGTTAAAAAAAATGAATTTTCAGGTTGAGCAAGACTTAGGCCAAATTATCCTTTGAAAATACTTGACTTTTAAATGGAAACGTTTAATTTTTACGTTTTAAAAGGAAGCTTTTTTTTTCACACAAGGTGTGCCTAAATTTGTTTGATATTTGTAGCTACATATCTACAGAGAGAAGAAAGAACCCGGACAGAGATTGCACACACCTTCATGATGCCATTCCAGTTGTCCCCTGTTGACACCCTGAAGAGGGTGAGGAAGGCCATGCCGAAGTTGGTGAAAGTTGCGTGCCGGCTCAGACCTTCGCACGGATTTTCTTCACTGCAGTCTGCAGGAGAAAGAAGTGGAAGCACGTCAGCGAAGCCAAGTTTGCCGGTGCTCCTTCAGAGCTGCACCCATGGTCCGCAGCTGCAGCAGGGAGGATGGCTACGTGGTGATCCCACGGTGGGCTCACGTGCAGCCACGCTCGTCTTGGCGCAGGCAGATGAGAAAATGGATGGTAACACAGCATGGCTATGAGGGTTAAGGTTGACATTAGGCAAGGTGTTTTCACATGGAGGGAGGAACAGCCCTGGGACAGGTCACCAGAGAGGCAGGGGAGCTCCATCCTTGGTGTTCAGGATCTGGCTAGACAGATGAGGCTAGATGGGGCCTCAAGGGGAGGCTGGCTGGGGGCCTCCAGAGGCCTATCAACATTTTCCTGATTCTCTTGACTTAGCCTCAACAGACAGCGCCAACACAAAGTGATCTAACAGGAGGTGGAAACAAGAAGGCTTTTGCTGGGGTGTCTCAACAAACCCTGCCCTACGGTACACTTTGTCTGCTATCCTCTTGATTGCATTCCTCGCCTTGATTATTTTTTAAAGGGCACATCTACGGTAAGGGACATTTCTCTGCAATAAAGTGGAGCAATTTTACATTTTTTTTTCCTGAGAGTTAATATACTAATGAATGTAAATTGAACACACGAAATATCCCTCTTTCCATAAACCACAGGCTCATTATATTTTCATGATGACAGGCAGCAATGGCTCCTGCAAGGGAGTTTCACTATTAAGCATTTATTTCAGAAGCAAAAAGGAAGGAAAATGAAAAAAGCAAATGGGAAAATCCCCCAAAAGACCAGTCCTGGGGGAGTGAGCGCTGATGGTTCTTGCAGCTGACATGCACCAGCAGTGACTGGGAAAAAAAAAAGAAGCGAAAGTATTTCTCATTTGAAGTCCAGGTGGGAAGCAGTGTGCCGACTGCCTGCAGTTTGCCCCAGACACGACTGGGGCTTTCCCAGTCTCTGACCACGTGCTGTGGTTACCCAGGGACTGGCACTGGCAAGGTGTGTGCGTGGAAACACAAAGAGGACTCAGAGCAGCAGAAGGTGCCTCTGTGAATAAGACATTTTTCAGCTCTGTGGCTGAATAAATACATGCCCGTATATCTAGACACGCAATATGAAACATACAGTATTTCATTTGGGGTGGATGCAGAACTAATTTTTTTCCAGAACCTGTGGAGACTTAAAAATAATTTGTCTTGGGTTGAAAGAAATATTCTGCTTTCAGGCATTTGTAATCTGAGCATAGGGCTGGACTCATAAAGGGGATTAATGACAGCCATAAAATCACCGCGGAGGACGGGCCCTTCTGATGCTACCAGGGATGCAAGCATTGAGAAGGCTGAAAGAGGGCAGACACGTCTCCTCTGAACAGCACGTTTAAAGGCAGTGGATGCCTTGCCCAGCTTAGCCAGGTTCGTAGTGTTTTCTCTCTGCCTCTGCCTGATGTTTGGAGTGGTGGACACACGCACAACCGGCTCTGCAGCATCCCTGAGCTAGAGGAATAAATGATGCTGGACAATCAGGAACCAGGGGATACTTCCTGATTTATGCAGAAAAAGGAAGGTGATGCTGAGAAGAACAATGGACAGACAAGACTTGGGCAGCTGGAAGAGCAATGTCAGCCAAGTGCAGAAAACTAATAGAGTGTGGTGGAAGCTCTGAGGAGGGACATGTTTATGGTGGCATCCCTCCAACATGAATCTGACTACCATCCAGCTCTGCAGGCTCATGTGCTGTCTTAAGTAGCAAACTTCCATCTTTGTGAACATATCCATGCTAGACAATTATATTTAAACAGTAAATAGTTCCTCTACAGCCAAGAGTGGTGTTGGACAAACCTCTAAATATGTGTGCACATTAGGCAGGTTCTGTATTACATCCTTACGTGTCATCTGCGACCCTGAGATCAAGAGAAAGCTTTAATCTTCAGAGTCCAAGCTGTGAAGCTAAGTAAGACCCAAGAATAAGAGAGAAGAAAGGAAACAGCTAGATATCAAATAAATATCAACCGGATGAAATAAATTGTGTCAGGCACATTACTCACCTAGCTTGCCAAACAATTCCACTCCCAGGGCAGCATAGATAAAAAACAGGAGCATAAAAAGTAGGCCAAGGTTCCCTACCTACACAAGGAGAAAGCAGAAGAAGGGTCAGGCAAGTTGAGGTCACAAATTAAATTGCTCCATCACATTTTAAATATAAGCAAAAGAGGGACACTGGTGGCCAGAGGCTAATCGTTATCTCCCCTGGCTTCCAGCGCCCTGGTCTCCTTCCATGGGTCTGCTTTAATAGACCCAGAGAAGCCTCCCGAGTGGGGAAAGGAGCAGAAGCAAAGCTGTCTCTGTGCCTCTCCATCCTGCTTCCACTTACCTGGGACGCTGCATGCAGTCGTACCGTGGCCAGCCTGTAGCTGCAGCCTCGGCAGCCCTCAGCACCACACGTCAGGACAGTGGCACTTTAAGTGACCTGGTGCTCTGGTATGAGCTTTAAGGCCTCACCCTTCTGCTTGCCAGGACTGATTCTGAGCATGAAGGCAGAGGGTTTCAAGACCGTGACATTAATGAGACACGTCTCAAGCCACAGGAGGAGCTGCCTGGTTTTCTAAGGTTTTTCTGGCCTGGAGGGCTTTTGGAAAATTAGTATGTGCAAGAAATTTACATCTTACTCTAGTAAGATGCCTTGCAGAGACATTTACAGCTTTTTCTCAACAACTATCTGAATTTTAGCTTTTGGTGTCTCAAAAGAAAAACCTCATTCCACATGCTAACACTTAGGCATCTTGCAGTCTGAGCGCTGCGTGGTGTGCTGCCATTAGGCATCAGCACGCATTTGCAAAGTGGCTGAAGGGGATGGTAATAGAAGTGCAATGATGCTAAAGGGAACACAAAGGTTATTAATAACAATGGCATTACAGTTATCTGCACTCGAGTCTAAGCCTTTAAAACAACTCAAAGAGCAGATTATGAGTGAGTCAGGCAGAGAATGTGAGGGGCAGAGTGGCCTGACCAGCTAACTACCTGCATTTTACCTGCAACTAACTCCGTCCACATTTACCTTTCCTGTCCCTTTTAAGTTCCTTGTGTCTATTGACTCGTAATGGAGGTAGAGTGATTGCTCTCCCATTAGACAGGGTGTCACGAGCTTCATTTTATCTCTAAGGAAAAATGAGCAAGGTGGTGATTCGGGTAGCCAGGCCAAGGGATGCACGATCTCCACGATATCTTCTAGTGAATTCTTCAATCTGAGAGAGCTTTCTTCTTTAGGGCAGCACAGCCACAGCACTGATGGATATTTTGACCGTGTTGCTTAATTTCATTATTGTGGTTATCAATACGATATCAGTTATTATCAAATTAACACAGCTATCACTTTTTTTTTTAATTTTATTTTTTTATTAAAGAAATGGCAATAGTGAAATTATGCAGTGGAGACTGTAATTGCTATAAAGTCTAAACTGTCTACTACACATAGAGCTTTGCAATTCCACTAACATTATTACCATACTCCAGGGAATAATAGAGATAATACAGTGATGTGGATGGCTGGTCTGGATTATTTCTTTGCATGTACTGCCTTCTGGAATAACGCTTTGTAGCTCAAGTCTGCTGGACCACTGATGGTTTATAAGACATTAGGAGGCAGTCTGCAAAATGACTGCAAATCAGAAAATATGGGAAAACAGGCAGAGGCACAAGTGTACAAACACCCTGCCAGGGAGGCAAATGAGCAAATAATTAAAGAGAAGGAAATTAAAAGTGATAAACAAGTTTTCTAGGTTGAGCGTAAATTAAAGCCTGATGTTGTAGCACTGCAGAAGAGGGTCTTGGATTTTTTTCAAAGCAGCCTATAAGCTGAATATTTTACTGCTATTTTAGTGCTTAATAAATCAGCCTGCAAACTTTTGGAATTGATGAAATTCCAAGGAATTTAGACTAACATCAAAGTTATTACCAGGTTATCAGTCAAAACTATTGCCTACCTCCCCACATTCAAAGCATGACTGCCTTGCACGCATAAGTACTCATAACTGGTAATTTTGAACTGAGCCGACATTTGCTCATAAACAATTTGCCTTGTGTGTGTTTGTAAAACACTCTGTCTTTAAGATTGTGCCTAACTACTTTACTGAACCAACACGTCTCATAACTAGTCCTTCAAAGACCAGTTTACACTTGTGGGGTTGCTGTACAGGCTGCTCAAGGCACCTCAACCACAGGCATACTCTAGAAATGCTTAGAAGTGTGTCTGTAAGTGTGGTGTTTGCTGCTGTTTGAGGTTGCTTCTGCCCTTGGCTGAGAGCAGCCCCAGGGGCAGTTTCAAAGCTTGGCTGATGCACAGGATCTCTTGGGAAGTGACTGAAGTCTGACACTGAGGTGGAAACGTGGCCACGTGGAAGAGAAAGGTGGGAGACAGCGGCAAGTGAAAGGCCTTGGGATGGCTGGTGGCACCACCTTTACTGTTATTAAACTCCAGCCCACCCCGCACCAGACATCTGGAGCTGCTCTGTGGTGTAAGCTAAGAAGCAGGTAGTTTTCCAGGTGCCCAGGAACACCCCACTGCCCTGACCACCCCTGCAGACCTAACAGCCGCAGGGATGTGTGCAGGCAGCTGGTGCCTCCTGTGGCTGGACAGGGCATGAGTCTCTCAGCAGCACAAGAACACCTGATGCTGAGCAAATGGCTTACCTCTCAGGCACCCCAGCAAAATCATTTGGTCTATTTGTGCAACTCCTGGCTCTGCTGAACCAGTACAAGTCAGTGCCAGATTTAATATTTTGTCTGTCTTAGCCCATGCCTTTCTGGTACATGTCCCTCGGGATGGGAAGGGAAAGGAAAGGAAGGTCCTCTTCAGCCTGTGGCCTTCACCAAGGCATGAGCATGGAGAAGGACCCGAAGCTTGCTCCCAGAGATGGGGTGAGGCAGAGGCAGCGAGGTCAGCCAGGGGCTGCTGAGCAGCCGAGAAAGCAGACTGCATGTGTGTCTGTGACCTTGAGTGAGTCATTCCTCTCCTGTAACTCGACGTACCCATTTGTAATACCCTTGTGGATAGGTAATTAATGTCTCTAAAGCACTTTGAGATCTATTGAGACCAGACAAGAAAAGGATTGTGTGTGAATCATGTTGCTGTGAGGAACGGGAGGGGGCAGGAGCACATCCAGGCACTTTTCCCCAGCATCCAAAGGCTGGAATTCCTGTGCTGGACTCTCCATCGGGGACGGAGATCCAGCTCTGGTCAGCAACCTCAGCTTTGGCAGCCAGGCAGGCTCTGAAAAGTGGTTCTGCTCTAGCAGCTCTGAACAGGTCAGCCCATGCTCTGTTTATCCATCAAACTCCCCCTGACTTGGGCTGGTGCCTTTGGCTGGGCAGAGAAAACTACAAATAACCCCTCTCCCTGTCAGCCAGGGGCTATCCATCATCTGCCATGGCTCCAGTGCTGGGGGGAGGCTGAGGCCCATAGGGAGTGAAGCAGAGATGAAGAATGTCTTGGAGATGGTGGTGGTGCCCTGAAGTACCCCAGAGAAGCCACAGGGGAAGATGGAGCCACAGGTGAATATTTGTGATTCCTCCTGGACCTTCACTCCCTGGCATCCTGGCTGCCATCTACTGCTGGCAAACGTGTCTGTGTTCCTGGTGCACGGGGTGCTGCAGGGACAGAGGCAGAGTCCTCCATCCCATTTGGTGGTTCTAACCCACTGGAGGAGCAGGGAGGCCCTGTGGTGTGAGGAGTTACCTCCCTCCAACACGGTACATTCCAGACCGATCTGTGATCAACTGCTGCAAAAGCCTTGGAGTAACCCTGCTTAGCAGTAAGGAAAGCAACTCCGTTCTCCACACATCCAGCAAAACCCTTTTCCCACTGCTCCTGCACAGTCTGGGAGGCTGTCTCTGCTTTAGCTATCGCAGACTTCACTGCCATTAGCTTTTTGCCTCTCCCTAAGGGAGGCTGCAGCAGCGAAGCACCACCTCATGTCCCATCAGAGCCCTGCCTCTGACCTACGCCAGTAAAAAGCCAGTATCTGCCAACACAGGGACACGGAGAAACTACAGTAGGTTGTGTTAGCTTGATATGTAAAAGTGCTGTGCCTCCCAAGCGATAAAAAACGATGCCAAGCTATAGGAGGTGTGATGTACGTTCCCTCCGGGCACAGGCTGGTCCTGCTGTCAGTGGGATATAGAGGATGAGATCTGCACGATTCTCCCGTTTCTCAGTTTCCCTCTGTATTAGATCACACCACTATCAGCAAGGCCATTTCCCTTGTGGATCACCGTGCCTCTGCTCCTCATCGGAGCATTACACGAGGACAGTGGTTCTCACCTGCTGTGGGAAGCGTCTCAGGATGCTGAGATGCCAAGGGCTAGAGGCAAGTTACTGCACTTGTTATTAATGTGCTGATCACATGCAACAGGATGCCAGCCACCTGGGCACCATCACTCCTCTGTCGCACTCAGCTGGCCGATCCTGCCCAAATCCCTCAAGAGCCTGCTCTCCCTGCTATTGGAGAGGCATTGATGAAATACATGTCTTCTGCTGTCCCACTCCTGCAATGGCTGGCTGAGGCACACTACAGTTCTTCTTGTGCCTCTTCCTGCTCTGACATCAATTATTTCTGCATCGCTGGCCCACACCTTGGCATTTCAGTTGTCCATGCAGGCAAAGCACACACAGCTCCCTGGGATGCCTGTCAAGAACAATATCTCATAAAACTAAGCTTCTGCCAATCCTTTCCAAGGACATGAGTCCTCCTCATCTTCCTTCCAGCACTCTTGAGCCAAAGCAATAATCTTGGAAGCAAGAAAACACAGGGTAATTTATGCATTAAACCCAAGAGAAAATGGGCACGTTTGCTTGGAAAACATAGGCCACCCGTGTGAATTCCAGGACTAGGGGAAAGGGCCAGACAGACACCCTTGAGGCTCAGATCACCTTGTTGGTGCAAACACAAGGCCACTAGCTGAACCGAACCAGCTCCCCTTTCTGTATATCCCTTCAGCCCCACAGAGACCAGTGCTAAGAGCCAGCGGAACAGTGGTTTCTTAGTGATTTCTGTTTCCCTTCTCTACTGACATCTCCCAGACAGCTCTGCAAAGCTCTGTGGTGTGCAGCATAGCACACACCTACCCCTCTTCCAGAATCAGTCGCACCTGAAACACTTGCTGGTAAAACATTTCTATTCTTGTTCTCTGAGCTTCACAGTCATTGTGGGTTTTCAGCATCTGGCAAAAGCAGGCTATTGTTTGTGTCCCATAACTGCTGTTAGACAATGCCAAAATATGTCTTCAACAGCTGGAGATAAGCACAGGAACTGCACCACCAAGAAGAGCTGAACTCCCGGCTAGGAGCAAACTAGAGACTGTCCTTCAAGGGACTAATAGGACGAGGAGTTCTTCACTTTTTTTCTTGGCACAGACTGTATGTGGGGGGAGTTCCAAGCTTTGAAGACGAGGAGGAGGTATACTGTACAGTCCTGCATTTAATTAATGTGCTGTCCACAGACCAAGTGAGAAAAAAGAAGAACCCAGATGGTTTAAATAGATGGGCTGGATTTCACTCCTAGTCACAGGGGTGCAAAGCAGAAGTCACTTTAACAGAACTGAAGTGGTGCAAATGAGCATCAGGAAAAAGAGGATAAAAAACTATACAGACCACCTTGCAAAACAGGCTCTCTTCAGCTGTCAGATTGTGTTTTGTCTTTCTGTAAATGTCTCATTCACTTTAGAATTACAACCTTCGTTATTTGCTGAAGTGAAATCATAGCATCAAAAAGGCTGATGGAAAACCAACACCCTTTGCTCCCTCTGTGTTTGCTGCTATTCCTGCTAATAAGACTCGATAGGAAAAGTCCACATTTTATTATGGTTGGCCCCGCACAGCCAGGGTGGCAATTGGCCTGGATTTCTCTTAGTCCTCTCTGTCAGGGACAGCACTGGCAGCTTAGCGCTGGCTGTAGGTTTTCTTACTGGCAATCGATACCAGAAGTGCTGTGCAAAGCGAGCGAGGCTGCTCGGTATGGGGGATTCACTTACACAGTGATCGTTTTAATCCAACCAAATGCGAAGTTGCAAATCCAAGAGTCAAGTGTGGGCCATGCTACAGAAAAGGTGAATTGTACTTTGGAAAGTAGGGGATGTGAACGAGACTAAAGGATTACCATCCAACAGGAGTCCTCCAGAGCAGACACTGCGTACAGAACTGATGTAACCACCAGATGTATAAGCAAGTGAGCAGACAGCTGAAGCATAAGGGTGGTATAATTCATTACCAGCCTTAAAGGGGCCAGAGATCATAAAGAAGAGGAAAAAACTTGAAACAGATCTTGAAAACCTGCTTGATACTGAGAGATTAAAGCATTTCAATGTTCTTCTATTAGCGAGAGTGCAAGAAATTATTTTTTCTCTTATTACCTCCAAAAAGGAGGAGTTTCTAAATGAAAAAAGCAAAGTAACATCCAATGAAAAAGCAAACTTGGCTAATTCAGACCAAAAACACCAGATTTTTTTACCAGAAGGAATAAACACCTACTGTAAGAATATATTTCATCAGCAGGGGATGGTTGATTCCTTAACACTTCCTGTACTTAAAAGAAGATGGGGTGGCTTTTAAGACGTGTTGAAGTTCAACCCAGAGCTCTGGGGCTTGTGTTATGCTAGGAGCAGGCCTCTGTGGTCACAGGGGAGTTTTTGATCTGTGAACAGCAGGACTGAACTGGCTGAATTGGGTCTGGCAATGTCTAAGCGATGAAGTCAGAGCTGGTCACGCTAGCCCAGCTCCATTTTTAGCTGCTTTGTTTAAAACAGAGGATCTATTTCAAGTTTATACCAGTGCATCAGATTTTAGCACTTCGTGCTTTAGAGCCCCTGACAGGTTTCTTTCATTGTCCAAAAAGGGAACACCGTGGTTCAGAGTTGAGGCTGACGGTGCCTTTCTGGGTGACCCTGGCCCCACTACCAGGTCAACCTCTCGGCCAACCAGCTGCGAACTTAGAAAACTTGGGTTCCTGTTTGAAAAGGAGATACTGCCTCAAGACTTTACAGTAGGGGGTAAAAGAATCCACACAGCACAAGCACGGTTGGTCTATGGCAGGAATGTGATGATTCATTCAAACTATCCCAAACACTTGCTGGGGCTAAGAGGGCATGGAGATAGTGGACTGTTCTTTCTGTCTCTCTTGCCTCTCCTTTTTTGTACTCCTTCATTCCATCTCTTTATTTTCAGACACCTGGTGAAGGAGAAGATCACTGTGCAGGGGCAGACAGCAGGTTACTTGACAAGAAGGATACAGTAGGGTAGGAAGTCCTCCTGCACTGAAAACAGAAGCTTAAGGTCAGCCTGTATTCAAAGAGAGGGGACTTAGCCTGTATTGTGACATCCTCAATATTGGATCAAAATGCTAACATTCCCCAAGGCTGGGGATAGTTGGTTCTCTAGGTGTTACTCAAGCTCTCCCTGCTGCTGAATAAAAAAAAGTAAGAAGCTGATGAAAATCACCCAAAAGAAAAAGAAAAATATGTGCACTGTAATGACTATCTTATTATGGTAAGCCCATAAATGGACGTTCTACAAACACCAGAGAAAGATTTTTTTCCCCAAAAGTTAATGAATAAACATGGAATGCAATTTTGTCACTTAGACACATTCAAGGAGGATTTTCCAGCTGTGGCTTTAGGCCACTAAATCAATTACAGTAGGAACTCTCTTCCCCTGTCTTTGAAATGAAAACTGTAGCTTTATGAAAAGTGATCATTGTGGGAGAGGTCTTCCCAAGCTTCCCTTCTTATCTTACGAATTTCACTGAGGAGCAAAGTGGCTTTTTTATCTGCACAAGATCTGCTTGGAATACCCCTCAGGATTTCCCTTTAAAAGAGACTTTAGTTTGAATGTTAACTGCAAAAACACCCCAAGGAAACAAAAAGCCTGGCCTGCAGCCACCCTATTGTTTTGGGGTGAAAAAAACAAGGCGAGAGAGAAAATACGCTCTATAATCACAATGCTTTCAGAAGAAAAATAATAGACACAAATCAAAAGCTTTTTTGAAATGCTAGAACAGGGGTCAAGTTGGTAAATTCCATCTGTTAGTCTCAGCCAAGATCCTTCACTGAAAAGGAGATATGAATACCAAAGGGCAAATGTTTCAGATTAGAAACATCTTCATGGCAGTGATGAAAAGTAGACAGGCCTTTCCAAGAAAAAGAAATTCCCCTTGTTTCCCAGTTCATTTTCGATAGATCATGGGCTTCTTGCACTCAGCAACTAGCTCACAGAGGTATATTTGGGTAATTACATACACTAGTTCTACTAATTCTCATGTGGCCTCTCATATTCTGGAAGAGATGTCTACACGGTGTGTGCTTTTGGCCAAGCCTTTGAGATGTGATCCCTCTGCAGACAGCTGAAGCTGATCAAGATGTGACCACCCAGCATGGTGTGCTGCCATCCCCCCCATGCTGATGGGGCTGTGTTGGGGAGAGGGGAGGCCTGACTCTCCCAGTCCATCCCAGAGTACACTACGCTGACTTTTACACCAAACAGAGCAGGCCCACTCATACAGTTCCTTCCAGAACTTCCAGCTGTGAGATGTTCTGGATGGGTTGAAAACTAAGGACTTGTCTGCCCATGCTTCTTGAAGTGCTGCATCCGAACTGCTGGCTCACAGAACACCGCAGAGTTCCCCTGCCTGATCCTCAGTGGCCTGGCACCTCACGTTGCCAACCTCTTCTGGGTGAAGCAGAAATATTTCCTTTCTAATCTCATAGCATTTTGTACGGGGTGAATGAGTCCACAAGAACCTACAGTCTCCACCTCCAGTGCTGTCTGGTTATATGTGAAATAGGAAAGTGTGGGCAGCTGAGCTGACTCTGAGGACTGAAAGATTAAGAATCAGACCGCCAAACCCACAAACTAGCAGAACAAAACTTAAGTAGTACAAGATTTTAAAAACAAAGGGGCCCTAAACTTGGAATTCTTCTGATGTGCTTTAGATTCTTTTGGGGTAAGGGTACAAGTCAGCAAAATTTCTATCCTTCTCTTTTCAGATAAATTGACCCATAAAAAAGCGGTCCCAGGAACTGAACACTTGAAGGATCCTATCGATTATCATTAAGATTGGCAGAATCTTTGTTCCTTTTGCACCACATGAGAATACAGTGATTTGAGACCCCACTTCAAGCTTTTAACACTCAGAAATGTCTCTCCTATTTGGCTTTTAAAGTCTGCAGCTCCTCTGTCAATGCATGTCAATAACTGTGGCTGCTCTCACAGAGAACTGCTGAGCTGGAAGCTATCTACTTCCCGTGCTTTCACTAACAGTTTTCTCATTTTGTTCTGGTGTTTCCCAAACTCTCCAGTGAATTCTGCATTTTAAAAGAGCTCTGTCTACAGCAGTATGCTCTCTGTTAAGTCTTTTTCCATCATCCTGGTTCTCCCATCTAACACAGGCTATGTTACCATACAAAACTTCTCTACCAAAGCACTGGTGGCAGTGGAGAAAGCTGATATCCTCCCCAGGTGGCTTCCAGTGCCCACCAAACACCATGGCACAGAGCTATCCCCAGGCCCAAAAGGTGCAGTCCACCAAGAGGAACAAGCTGGGCATGGATTAAGTCTGGAGGCTTACCTGGGGAAGTGCTTGTACCACTGTGTCCAGGAGAGCTCGCATTCCGGTGGCCATTTTAAGCAGTTTCAGCACTACAATGAAAACCAAATCCTGGTCAGCAGGGCTGGGAAATATCTCAAGGAAAACCCATAAAGGAAATATAGCTTCAGATCTTGTAAGAGAGGGCTTACATCTCTCTTACATTCATTCACACAGATGGCAAGCTCACTGCATCCTGGTAGGGCCCACAGGACATCCAAACATCCTGACTACATCCCACACCAACTAATGTTAATGACGTTAGTAAAACAGACCAAAAGCCACAGAACTCCAGCATGCCCTAGCAAGAAAATGGGAGACTGATGGGGAGACACTTCCTCAGGGAAAAGCATCATCTCTAACTCTGATCCTCCCTTCTCCACCAGTTCTGATCTCGTCTAGTGTCAGTACAAAAGGACTGTGATCCTGCGTGTGAATCAGAGACCAATTTGAGACACTTCAAACACCCACAGTACCCCACCTAGCTTGTTTCTGGTTTGACATTCTGCAGGCTTATCTGCTAACTGTTCTCAAATCAAACTGAAACAGCAGGACTAGAAGAACAAATGGCCAAACCGTTTCCTGACGTGTCTGGAGGGATGGCTGAAGACCTATGGAGCAGGCCGTACCTCTTGCTATTCTCAGCACCCGCATGATGCGTATTATTGTGGGATTGATAGGCAGTGCAGCATTCATCTCAATTTCCTCCAGTGTGATTCCCACAATTGATAAGAGAACTATGGCCAAATCCAGCTGATTCCACCTAACAAAGAGAGGAAGGACAATAAAAAAAGAATTGTATGCTGACAGACATCCAAGAGCAGAGAATTAACTGTTAAAAACAATCACAAGCAAATTCCAGATGCCCCTCTGCTGTCGGATCTGGACCCATGATCTTCTGTGTGGGATAAAATCAACCCACTGAAGCTGGCACAGCCAGCCCTGAGCTACAAGCTGCTGCTGGCTGGGATTGTACTCTGGGATGTGCCACTGCCTACTTCCCAGTCCCTATTGTTCCCCTGTATCCAGTTGGAGCCACTTTCAGGGACAAGACACTAGTAGAGGAACCTTTGATGCGATGCAATACAGCTGCTTGCATGTTATGTCACCTGTCCCTTCAATCACTCCACTTGAGTAACTTCACTGATTTACAGCCTAACAATTGTAGAGGTCCTTCCACAACGACACTGAAAGACAGTGAGATGTAGAGAAACTGAGTGACTTTCCTACACAATTTCCCCATTAAACAATCTTGCTCATAGCAGCTTCCAACCGTTCAGTCAGGGTAAATGAGGCAAACATGCTGGTTTTGTGGAAAAGTGTCTGATCTCACCCTGTTCCCCAGCAAGTTGCCAGACCGCAATGTGCTCTCACATACAATCGCTTCTGGCTAACTGTGTGGCAGAATACGATCTGTAGGTCTCTGAAGCTGGGATCTGAAGGCAGTGGGGCTGAACACAACTATCTGTGTCTTTGCCAAGGGCCTTTACAAAGGCAGCAGTCTGCCAATGGACTGGTTTGGTCCACTGGCAAAACAGACTTGCTTTTGGGACTAAGCTTCTGAGCTTAGGTTGCCAAAACTACTCTTTCTGAGGACTACACTGATATCCAACAGGTGAGCTCTAGGCTGAGCTGGTCAGATCTGGCAGAGGCAGGTACTGCCAGAAGGAAAGTATCTAGAATTTTGTAAGATTTCCTGAATTCCCTCTGCAAAGCAGTACCAGCAGTTCTTAGGATTTTTAGCTCCTACGCTATAAAGTTTACACCTATGGAGAGACAGCCTTTTGCTCTCTCCTGCACACAGTATGTGGTACTACTGTAGTGATGCTACATTTACTCAGCATCTGGCTTTGAAACTGGGTCAATACAGTTCTATCCCCAAAGCACAGGAGTTTAAAATACTCTTACCTGTCCTTAAAGAACCTTCGAAAACCAAATGCCACCAACTTCAGAACTGCCTCGAACACAAAAACTATGGTGAACACGTAGTTGCAGTACTTCAGGGCTTCATCCAGGGACTGAAAAGAGAGGCACCAGTTAGACCAACCGAGCTGTCCTTTCCAAGACCCAGCGTAGAGGGACTGGCAGAAACAAGGGTGGCATAAGCACAGAGATGTAAGAAGTAAAGTCATAATAGATTGCAGAGCTCTGTTACAAAATTGCACTAAATCACACAGCAAAACTCAAATAAAGGATTAGAAACTGATGTAAACAAAAACTTCATAAGCACTAATAGTTGTTGTGCTAAAAACAATGAGAACCATCAATCCTCCAACTTCACCACATAAATTATTCAAGGTCTGGGGCAGAAAGAAAGCTTTACCCTTTCCCCATCTAATAAAGTTTACTTTTTCTGAACTGCATAGCCTTGGGTAGAATAAAAGACTTGATGGATGATTTCTTCATTCCAACATGGCAATCCTTAGGACAATGGCTTTGATTAAAACACTCAGAAAAATAAATAATGTTGGGGATGGATTAAGTCTTGCCTTCTTGAAAAATGTTACATCTCTAGAGCTAGGCAAAGTATATCCATATTTGGTGCAACGTTCACTCTCTCTATAGAGCTGCTCTCGGAAGTCAGGAATCCACAGTGTTTATACTTTAAGATGATGAGTGTTTATAATGGATTTCATTGGAACTGGAGGCCAACAATAGCAAAAGAATCTTGCTTGGACCTTAAAATAGATAGTTGCAGAGTAAAACAGCTCTTTGGTTGAGTAGGGATTTGGAGAGAGAGGGGAGGGAAGGGAAATTTAGTTAAATGTAGGATAGGTGTATTACAATAAAGAATGACAACAATAAACTTCAAAATAGACACAATTGGAAATAGAATGTATTAGAGAAGGAGAAAAAAGCTTTTCTGCTTTGTTGACAGAGGAACCCTCAGGCCACAGGAAAGCTCTCCTTTTCACATTTGTGTGATGGCTATGCTTTGCTGACCCTAGATATATGGGATGAACATGATTTTTTGGGAATGGGAGATGAAAATTTTTCAGACATTAGCAATCCTCAGTGCACTACTCTCCCTACATTTTTCCCTAAAATAAAATGGCTACCTTAAAAGAATGTGGGACTATATACTATTTCATATAAAGCTCACTGCCTGAGCCTAAATTCTTAGGTCACTTTTGATCGTTTGCATTCAGGTTCACACCATGGTGTTTTACATGAACATAAAACAAGCATAAATAAGATCTAATCTGGATATGTAACATTTACACGTGAAGCAGAGACTGTTATATAAGGGAGTTACAGGGGCAGAACAGCACAGTCAGCTGGCATAACACACAAGGTATCCCGTGGCTTGGGGCCCCCCTGGCTTAGCTTCTGGGAGACATTTGCAAGTTACCAGCAAACTATGCAATACTAAAAAAGCAAGCACTGAGCCTAGAGCTCCCTGAATGATAATGCAATGGAAGGTTAATATATACAGCAAATGGAAGGGCTATATGATTTATACCAAAGGTTTTCTTGGGAAAGAAGGATTTTATGACATGTGAAGAAAAGAAAGGCTGAACTTAAGTTGGCTTATTTCAAATTCATTGAGGAAATGAAATGTTGTTGTGCATGCATTAGCTTCATGGTTATACCCATTAACAGAATATTCTAAAACTCTTGATTGTTTTACAGTGTGAGGGTCAGTCCTAGTAAAATTTTAGTTCACACTCCATTAGCTGTATTCACTATTTCTTTTGTTGTTGTTTTGTTTTGTTTTCATACAAGAGCAAGGGAATCAAGCTTTTGACTGTGGCAAGTGACTGAATGCAGAGCTGGCCTAGAGGAAGATGGATGTGTGACACTGAACCTGGAGGCTGCTGAGGGTCTCAAACAACAGGGAACGGTCCCAGGGAAGTGGGGTTGGCTGCCACCCCCACGCTGCCGTGTTTCACAGCCCACACATTGCTGGGCGGCTCTTACCTTTGGCTGGTTGTAGTGCTCCATTGACATGGTGATGACATTGATGCCAATAATGAACGTGATGAAGAGGTCGAGGTAGTGGCTGGTGCAGAGGCTGTGAATGTACTTCCGTGCCGGAGAATAGTCCGCATAGTAAGGCCTGCGCTGGGCTTCTGCAGAAAAAGACAAAAAGGCAACGCAATGAGTGCAGGCCCTGCTGCTTGGTTGGCAGCCGTCACAACCACACCATGGCCTTGCCACGTCTAATACACACACGGATGCAAGGCAAAGTCCTTGGGAGAACTGCTTCAAGCAGGCCATGTGAAATGGCCAAGTGCTTCTACCCAGCAGCGAAGTCTTCAAGAACTGTGGCAGGGTTATCAGGCTGAGCCAAACCTCTTCTGCCTGCAGAAGGGACCTCCACACCTTTGACAACCAGGTCCTCTTCTCTCCCAAGTGTTCTCTGTTCTTACCACTGTCTCAGGCTAGAGGACAACCTTTTCACGTAATGGGCCTCTACCACAAACCAGGAAGGGTGAGAAGCAGGATGGAAATGAGAGCCTAAAAGCTCCAAACCCAGCAAAGCTTCAACTCCAGTTTTGAGAAAAGGCCCAGAGCAGGTCTTGTCGGTCTGGACTCTGCCACATCTCTTCTAACCCAGCTGATGTCAGGTATGTTACATGTAAGTAGGAGAACATAACCTGAGCTCAGCATCTGCAAGAGAAGGCTTTTGGTGTGTTACAGAGGTCTAGAGAAAACACAGTAATGCCTGTGGCAAAGTAGGCACATGCGTGAGGGTTATGAGCACACGGGGTAGCATCAACGACGATGGAGCGGGGTGCTCAGCACTTGGCTCTACAAAGACTGTCAGCACAAGCTCCTCTGAAAATACAAGAACGAGGGCATGATTGCATCTAAAAAATATGTAGGCTATGACCACATGAATTTTGTATCTCTGCCTCTGGGCATGACTCCTCCTTTCTTCTCTTTGAAATAGGGAAATTTCTGCACATGACCAATTTTCCGGGGCTGTTCCAAGGCGAGTGTTTGGACACTGCCCTGTGACTCAATTGTATTTATTGCATGTGTCTCTCTTAAATTAGACTGTGACCACAAGATAGCTGAGGGCACTCTGATGGAGTCTAATTCTTTTCAAACTTAAGAAATATAAATATTCAAAGAGTGTACTTAAGGCCAAACTCAGCATTACTGTAGATTTTGCAAGTGCAAGAGACAGGTCACACTAAACCAGGGTAGGATTGTTCTTTATAAAGAGTGTTTTTTTGAGCAAATTCGGTTTTAAATGCATTAGGAGTAAGGAAAAAGTAGTTGTTTCACCTTAAAAATAATGAGGAAAATAAGTTCAAAAGTACTCAGTGCCCTCCTGAAATACATCTTCCACTCCTCTCATCTTGTTAATATCTTTCAGATGGAGTGACTCTTGAAATGTTTGTTGTTGTTGTTTTTTTTTTGGTAGTGCAACTAATGCCAGATTGGAGTCCAAGACTCTAAAATAAATTGGATAAAAGGAAACTGAATCTGCTGCCCTCTTTCAACTACTATTTTTTTTTCTGGTAGTTAAAAGTGGAGTGAAGGCATTTTGAAAACATTTCCTTCTGATTGGGGTCACCTGGAGTTATTTTTTTTCTGCTAGTGGGTGTGGAAAAACAAGATGAAAGCAAACACAATTGTCTTTGAATTCATTTTCTTGTTGCTTATGTGCCTAAGTCCTACCAGTCATCTTGGACTGGTATGGCTGTCTTTGCTACTGAGCTCGGCTGATCTTCTGGTATGTCTAAAAAAAACAATAATAAAAATGTTGCAATAAATATTACTAAAGTTTGTACAATGTGCTTTCATGTGTATTCAGGATTGTGACATGCTCTTCTCTTTTTGCTGGAAATGTCTTCTTGGGAATGCAAAAGAAAGCTTCTGGGAAGGTCTGAGAATACTCTAAAGGGCCAAACTTTATATTAAATGTCTACTTATTATGGACTAATGATTGATTAACAGATCTCAGAACATTAGCAGTGATGGGCGGTGTGTGAAACCTGGCTGCACAGTCAATGACTGCAGCTACTCTCTAACCTGTACAAAGGCAGCCATTAACTATTCAGTAGAAGATCAGATGTTTATTGCATTTTGTAGACTATTTATATAATTCTAAAGACTAATCCCAAGAAGACAACTTCCATGTAAAGCTGCTGAGCAGCAATCCTTCTGTGCTGCCTGTCAGCAGCACAGCTCCCTCTTTACATGGGCTGGATATCCAAACAGTAAAGAGGAGCCGCCCAGCCACATCGGAGCGTGTGCTTTATTGCATCAAAGTGTCTCGGAGCTCTGCATCTGTACTCTGCCAGGGCTTAGTGCTGGCTATGCCTGGTCATTGGGTTGCTCAGAAAACTTGGGACAGGTTTAGCTGAGCCAGGATGAGGGAGCTCTAGGAAATTCCTTTCTCGGTTAGTATGCTCTACGCCCCTGAAGCCAGGTTAACAGATGAAGAACAGGTCTCCTTGGGGGACACATACAAGGACAGTCTGGGATAAAGTTGACAACGCTTGGAAACACATGCAACAACACCGTCATGCTGAGCACAGCAACCCATGCAATGTCCATTAGAGGAGATACTGCTCATGCGAGGCTAACGGTAATGAGCAGGGGTGTGCAGGAAGGACGGGTGAGCTTCTGCTCTGAGTGATGCTGGTGTTAGGCTGGGGCCATCCCATGAAGGCACAGGGTTTGCAACAGGGTGAAAGCAGTGAGAGATCAGCCACGTAGCTTCACTGCAGCTCTGATCCCCTCCGAGAAGGAAGGGAGGCTGCGTGTCAGAGCTCCAAGGCCCCCAGCTCGGCTGGGTCACTTCATTCCTGGTCCCCTTAGGATCAGGAGCTTCACTTCAGTCATCAGTGCAACAAGTGATGCTGGCCTCCTCTCAGTTCAGACATGCATTTGCACCACTTATGAGATACCATCTTATTCTCACCAGTTTGGGTGTAAGTGTTCACTGCACACACCTACTGCTATAGCCTGCTCAGCCAGAGACCTGGGCTCGACAGCAGAACTGTACGAGGAGAACACCGGACCGTGGGGACGTGGGCACAGCAAACAAGGGAGATAGAATACATCCTTAATTACAGTAGACAGAATGCAACCTGTGCCTGGTTGCTCCAGGGAAATGGTTCCTGGGATGAGACTCCAGTCAGCCAACTGGCAGACATATTTCAAACACAGACAAGCATCCTCTCAGCTGCAGCTGACAGTTTGAGTTGGTGGAAACATGGAAGGGAAAGGAGACACCATCAAACACAGACAAAAGGAAAACCACAGTCCTGTCTCGCCCCCACTTCTGGATGTTGGCTAATGCTTGGATCTCACCTCTCTGAAGAATATTTAGACTTCTTTGCTTGTGATTTTGCTGACATGAAAATGAATGAAGCACTGTCTCCTAGCTAAAAGGCATTTAGGTTGGCATTACAATTGCTAGCTAAAGCTCCTCCATTATTCTCCTCTGCATGAAACATTAGAAAGCCCTAATGGGTTTATAAGCATGCTTGGCACAGAGTAGCTCTGTACCTGCAGCTGCCTGGAAAAATAAGCAAGATGGTTTGATAATTCCCTAGTTGGAAATATTAAACACTAAGATATGCAGCGCCTGAATTTTTAGTTACAGCTCAAATGTTTCTGCTGGATACAGAGATGGCTGTGGCATTGAGAGGATGGGCTAATTTAAATACCACTGTGTGCTGCCCATGATTGCTCATCCCCAGGGAGAAAGGCTTACAGTCAGTGCTCTGACAGGCATCTCTGTCGGGTCTTAAAACAAAACCAGCTTGTTCCTTCTACAGTGCTGTAGAAGTTCCTGCTACAGTGCTGTTCCTTCACAGATGCTCAGCTCTGTGTTGGGAAATGCCAGTTGGAGGAACATGGCTGTGGCCACACTCCTCTTGTATGGAGTGGAAATCAGGAACTTTCTCAATTCTCAGCTTTTGGGGTCTTCCCAGGGACCCATGACCTGCTGTCAGTCCTGCAAGACACTCTCTTCTCCCCAGCTAGGGCTTCTCTGGGCTGTGTCAGATGTTCGGAGTTTCCAGCACTGTTTTCAGCACTCAGTGTCACCCAGACCCCGCTCACAGCCCTTGAAGCCCAGGGTACTGCCTGCATCTGACCTGACATCAGCAACTGCTGGCTTCCCAGCAGATACAGGCGGGTTGCGTTTGGCCCCGTGTCCTGAAGGCAGAGAAGATCAAGCTGATCCATGTGGTTTTAATCAAAAACTTTAATCTGGGGAGGCTGGTTTCAGTCTGTGTCTTCTGAGAACTTCATTAAAAGGTTAGGAGCTGCAGGATGATTAAATTATAGTTCACTTATTTACATGGTAGATTTAACTGATGGAGGTAGTGACTGTGTCAGAAAAATATTCTACTTTATCTTCAATTTTTACCTTCACATGAAAAACTACGCCATGCAGTTCTGCCTTTAAAAACACATCAAATACATTTGTACAGCATATTCTACACCCTGCCCTCTTTTTTCATGTGAGCACAGTTAACCTGGCAAACCCACTGCCTTACTGCAGTGCTGGAGTGCTGTTGTATGTTCTTTGCACACCAACGGTGCCTGCAGTGGACTGCAAAAGCAAACTGCACTCGCAAAGTGATGCTGTCCTTGCCACATCAATGCAAGAGGAGAGGGGGACAGGGACTGAGAAGCCTATGTCACCGAGGAGGCCCAAAAGGGCACTACCAGGACACAGGTAACAAGCAGTGGGGCAGCCAAGGGCACCAAAAACTGGAGTGTGACTTTTTGACTGGCCAGACCCATGCAGTGGGATGCTGTTTTGCCATGCCCTGCTGCTCCCTGCTCTCAGCACTGGCCCTGGCTGCTCTCAGCTGGGTTTATCACAGCCTGGCCATAAAGGCTGGGCCCTGCAGCCCGAACCAGACACAGATACACAGGACTTTTGATTTTTAAGCTCCACAGGCTTGCTGCCTGTGGCTGAGGACAGACTGAGCAGTGCTCTCTGATCCTGGACCAGACCTGCACAGCCTACGATTCCTACCTTGGATGGGGCTCTCAGGGCACTGACAAGATGAGGTTTAAACCATTTCCAGGCCTGAGTTCCAGCCTACTATGCCTAAATGGTGCACTTCTCTGTGTGGAGGTACCTATAGATGCCCAAAGACCTAAAATACAGAAATGGACAGGGTTGCTACACACACAGGATGTCATTACAGGTAGGTAAGAGGACAAAACGACAAGGTGCCAGGCAGACAGGGAAGTCCAGATGGGTGGATGCTGCTCAGATGGTATATTTGATAGCTATGCTGGATTTTACTCCTGTTAACTGCCTTAATTCTTCCTTTCCCTATGGTCTCTTCAGGCTAAATGCTAGAAATGGCAACTGAAGGAAAAGCATGGCTTTCTGCTAGGCTTTCCACTGCAGTTTCCTTGCTCCTCCGCAGAACCACTGGTCTCCTGTGTCTCATCCTGTCTCACAGGATGGTGCACCCATCCCTCTCACCCACTCCTCCATGCGGGTGATGAACACAGCGCTGGGGCACATGAAAGGCTGCCCAGCCTGCCCTGTGTCACCACGCAGCGTCCCACAGCAGCACGCACACACCAACACTCCAGCAGAGACTCACCGCAACGCACAGCACCAACCACATCTCCCATCTTTCTGAGTCTGCCGCATTTTTTTTTTTTTTTTTTTTTTTTTTTTTACCAAATCCAATCGTCTTCTACATCACCTAGGAGGTGAAACACCCTCCCATTTAAACAAACAAAAACATTAAAATGTAAATATAATCCCCAAATATGTGTATCTGATATTTGAATTTGCCCTATTAACAACTCAGATTTGGATGCCAAGCTCTCCATGCTGAACAGAGGCAGGTAGGAGACAGATGCTCTGAGGTAACCTCCTGGAAGCCCTGCACATGACCAAATGTTTAGACCCTCATTTGCTGAATTGCACTTGATCACCTTCCAGAAAGCTGTCCTCCTCCCTGTGTGCTCTCAGTGAATTCCTACAACCCACATCTGTGTAGTGCCTGGGTCTGCAGCCCGAAACATGTCCTTGACTTGATCCTATCTTTATGTAGCTGGATAAAGAGAGACGCTGTAACTATGTCCATCACTTCAACAGGGACTGGCTCTTTTCGGTCTCTGAGCAGTGAGCCACAGACAGGCTTGTAATAAGATTTACTCACTAATCAGGAACAGCAATGAGCTGTGCTTAAGCTACCACTCTATACCTGTGCTTCAATCTATTTCCTGTAAGGTTGCTTTATGTTCTCCGTTTGCATACAAGTTATTTCTTTGCATATAATGTTTGAGTTTATCTGAGCGTCTCCTTGGGTCAGCACACGGGTGTAGAAACACTGCACAAGCAGGAAGGAGGACTCCTGAGAGCCTGAAACTGATTGCTCATACTGTGCTTGAAATGCTGCCTTCAGGGTTTCCACTTCTAATCCTAGCTGGAACTTCAAACTAAAAAAAATGAAATGGGAAAAAGGAAATGAAATTGCATTTCAACTCTTCTGAATCTCTGAAGAGATTCAATGTCTGTTTGCGGCTGGATAGTTTGATCTAGGCTTCATTTTAACCCAGCTACTTCACTCACAACTAGCTAAAATGAAGTGGGCTTGGCCTTTAGTCTGGTGTCAGGTCAGTCTGTCATTAAGGCCCTGTGGAGACCAGGGTGCACACGTTGGTGCTGAGGTCTCCCATGACTCTAATAAAGAGGAGCACAAGAGCAGAAGTGGAGCTGCAAGGGACACAGCTGCCTGCCTTCTGATTCGAGTGTGGATGGATGGAGGAAATTGGCTGGGGATGAGGTTTCCACCAGCAAAACCTCTGAGTGCTATGTCCTCACAGCCAGACAAAAGACTATTCAACCTAAATGCAGTTTTCCCTGCTCAGAATGGATACCTAAGGCCTGATGTCTGGGAGACAACCAGCCATTTATCACAAGGAGATATTAGGTCCTTACAAGAGATTACACAGAGCAGCACAGTGCTAGGCAAAGAGCCACAGGGCTTATGTGGCAAGTGGGGCCAGAAGTACTCAGGCCCTCATCCCTGAATAAGCTCAGCTTTGATCACAGTGGCTAGGCCATGTTCTTTTGCTTACTTGCTTGCCAGCATCTAACACCAGCTATCCCTGTTTGCTAAAATGGTCTGGGAAGTTACAGTGACTGTTTTCCTGGCAGTTCCCCTGGGAATACCCAAGAGAGGCTATAGGTCTGTTCTTGGTGAAGCCCACCAAGGAGCAGTGGAGGCGAGCATCAATACATGAGAAACTCTGGGAAGGTTTGGGCCAGGAAAGGAGCATATGCTCCACTGTTTCTCCGGTCTGGCTTGATCATCCTACTGGATCAGTCCCAGAACACTGCTCAGCACGGAAGGGCTCCCCCCAGCCTGTGATGGGGCAAGCATCTCTTGTAATGGACATCTTCCAAAGAAGGCTTTTCTGGACAGCCCCATCTCAGGGCTCAATTCTTTTCCCCAGGGCTGCTGGTATGTTCATGTCCTCATGCATCATGTTTGTGGCATGCGGGGCCATGCGCTAGGACGCTAAAAGGCATCGCAACTACTTGGGCTAAGAAAAGGATTAATAAATCAAACCACCACCATCCTCAGATGCAAGCGGCACATTAAGCCTCAGGGCTACCCTCAGGACTGGCCTTCACGTGCACGGCAAGCATTTCAGCTGTTTACTCACTGCATCCCTGAGTCGCACCATGAGCTCCTGCTTGGTGCTGGGGAACCTTAGGGACACCTTTGCCTTGCAGAGCACGTTAGTTCCTGCTAGAGGACTCTGCTTGGAGAGGATTTGCTCCCCAGCCAAGTAAACAGGTAATGCTTTACGTCAGGCTTGCAGAGGACAATTCCAGGGTGTTGGCAACCCGAGACTTAAGGTACCGCCAACAAGGTAACGAAGCAAAACAGCCTCTTGAATCCCATGGAAACAAAACCAAAGGAAAATGAAAGTCTTGCTTTGGGAGCAGGCAGGGCTCAGAAAGATTTTGGTTTGTAACACAGTCTACCGACCAGACAGGTATATCTCCTTACTCCTGCGCTTTTTCTCCAAGCGTCTCAGACGTTTCTCCTCCCGACGCCGGGCCTCCTCTGCCTCCTGGTGCTGTCGGCACTTGTGGAAGTTCTCCACCACCACCCCCACAAACATGTTGAGCACGAAGAAGCTGACGATGAGCAGGAAGGAGATGAAGTAGAGAAGCATCCAAGGGTTATGGTTCTGGATGGGCTGGTGGGGTGGAGAAGAAAATAACGAGAGAGAGAAGTGGCATAGATAAGATGTGTATAAGTCAGGATATTCGGCACCATGTAACAAGACAGCCTGGTACACTTGTGTGGAGAGGAGGAGAGGGCTGGGAGGAGTTAGGAGATTTTTCTCCAAACAGTTTCCTCTCATTCATTTTCTCACTAGCTACATCTTACTTTTGTTGTGAAACTTGCCGTAGTCCCTATAATTTGGCTTATGGGATTTAATTATTTCAGCATTTATTTCACATAGCTTAAAATAAATCTCAGTGGATCTGTATCATCCCACCTGGGAGATCATTTTAGGTAAAGAAAGGCTCCAGCTTATTTTTTTGAGATGAGTGTTCATTGTTTCTCACTTGTTATGAGATCTTCAGAAGCAGAAGAAAATTAAGTGCAAAGTGTTACTGCAGCTACAATGGGGTAACTACTTCTCATCTAAGACTTTTGACTTACCTTTGCGTGTCTCACAGCACACAACCTTAATGTCTTTTTCATAGCAACCCTGATTGTTTCCCTTTTCATTTGAGTTTGCTCATATTCATCTTGCCTTCCGTGGAGTCACAGTGCAATGGCACACATGGGCCAACTGAAGTGCCATTATTTTGAGTAAAATCCCCATCAGTAACTGTGTACTACAAGGGGTGCAGCCACTGTAAAAGCTACTCAGTGGAGGATGGAAACCCTTGGCAGCATGATGGGCAGTCAGGACCTCAAGTAGGTCCCATAACTCTGCTCCTCCCTGGGACTTCAAACACCAATCAAGTATGGGATTTCTGACAGCAACACTTCTGGACTCTGCAGTACATTACCTGTTGGTCAATACCCACAGCATCCAGACCATCATACATGATGTTCACCCAACCGTCTTTGGAGGAGAGGACAAACAAGGACATGAGGGCCTGTAAATGAAAAGCAGAGAAGACTGGTCTTGCATTTTCCCAGAGAAGAAACTACTAATAGGCAATGCTCAGCAAAACCAATCCACAGCTCATAACACATCATCTTCCCTGGAGCTGGTGAAGAAATGCAACATGTGGTTTGATTTACCTGTTTGCATACCTGGCTTAAAACTATAGCTGAGCAACCTATGGTCAATAACATTCAGTTTCCCTCACATATAGGCTCATTTTTGCTCAGCCACATCAGGCTGTCTGGTCACCTAAGCATGATTAAAAATCAATATGCCAGGCTGGACAAATGTCATGAGGTTTAATAAAGTTTAACAGATCCCAGTTCCTACTATGGACTGTTGCTTTTCAGCCAGTATAAAACACCTTTTTTTTTTTTTTTGGCAAACCTAACAGCTAGCAGCCAAGAGATTCAAAGTGACAGTTGAGCTCCATACACAAGGGATTGCATGCAAAAGCAGTGCTTTTAAGACAAAATTCTCCTAAAAACAAGGAATTGTATAACCCTAGGAAGTCCGTTTGCAAGACACATTGAGAGGTGACCTGATTCTTACCCTAAATCAGGGTTGTTTCTGATAGTTGAGTAGCTATGCTGTTCTTAGAAGCTTCCTCTGTTGGAGGTTCTACACCCACTTCAAAGAATATGTTTTAAGTGCTCATTCATTAAAAACTGGTAAAGAAAATTCCTGCAACGAGGACTTTACCTGTCCCAAATTGTCAAAATTGTACTTCCGTCGAACCCATTTGTAGCGTGCGTTAGTACAGTCAGTCTTCGTAGTGATGTTTTTCACGTCAGGACCATCACAGTAGTAGAATTTGCCTTTAAAAAGCTGTATTTGAGAAGCAACAACAACAAAAGAAAAAAACAAAAAAGGAGCAGCTATGGAAAGTCTGTTCCTCTGATTTATCTTTCTGTCCCCCGGTAGAGCTTTTTTCCATGTTCAAATTCCTTTTCTTTCCTCCCAGCTCAGACACCTGTCTTAACACACACAGCAGGAAACCACCTCTGGTGAAAATTCAGGTACTGAGACATACATGCTTACTGCCTCAGATACAACAGAAGAAAGGCGATCCTGCAGGCCTGCTTTGTCTTGATGGGAGGATGAGAATCTCCCATATAGAAGAAGAGCTAACATATGAATCCCAGCACTCAGAGACATGAGACTCAGAATTTGGCTTTTCCTTCCCCTTCCCAGGGAGGTCTGTTCTTCTAAACCTGTGGACCTTCCAGTGAGAAGATGTCAACCCCACCCCAGAGCATCTCTTCTAGAGCCTGGCTCTTCTTTCCTAACAACTAACTGAAATGTTCCCCTGGGGAGACTTAAGCTCATTATTTCCACCTTAACCCCAGGCGGTGAGAAAAACCTCTCTTTTGCAGCAGTTGCTTACATAAGGCAGTGGTGAGGGAAATACTCTACCTGTACCCCTAAAATCCCAAAGATAATGAAGAAAGCACAGCAGATGAGAACGATATTCCCAATAGGCCTCAAGGAGGAGATCAAGGTTTCTACCACCAGCTTCAGACCTGGGGCTCTACTGATGACTCTGAAAAATGCAAAACAATAAAGCTTTTAATTTTTATTAAAATTTCCTGTTATTATATGGTTGCTTTTTCACCTCTGCTTGAGCTTCAGTAAAACTAACAAAACCCCCCTCTACCTGCAGGCAGCATCCAGAGATGATTACTGACTTATTTGGACAACCAAAACATCCACAGTTACATTAGATGGAATTAAAAAGTTTAAGACAGCCTGTTGGTAGGCTGTTGGGCAACTGCTTACTAGCAACAGTGAGGAGGAATTACTCTGTATGGGCAGAGTATCATGGAGGTTCCCACTATAGGGCTATTTGCTCCTCGGCCAAGAGGGCTGGGCCCCTCTGACGTCTCTGTGATCCAACCAGAGGGACACACTCCATGCAGGAGCCTGCTTTCTAACACCATGAGTGAACAGCTTTGTAGTGGCACTAGAGAGCATGTCCTCTTAGTGTAGAGCTAGAAATGGAGGCACAAGTGAGGTCCCCGCGAAGGGCTCATTGGAAAAGCAGGTGAATCCCAGGCCCCCTGTCCCCCAGGGAAACAAGGCCCTAAAGCACGTGCCTGTCTGCCTTCCCATCAGTGGGATTACACAAGCCCTCAAAAGTGAGGCCTAAGCGCTCACCTGCCCCGCTGGCCTGCGCCCTGTAACAACATTTCAAACAAAGTAATTTCAGTTTGTTTCCTAATTAGTTCCTGAACTGACTCTTTGCCAACAGGGACTTGCGACCAACAGCTCCACAGCCAAAGGGTCATCCCATTAAAGAACAGCGGTGCTTGCTTGCTGTGATGCAATGAGAGGCCAGCCATGCTCTGAGCACAGCCTGAAGCGGGTTTTGGGTATTATGGAGAGCGTTTCCCTTTTCTGTTCAAGTGCCTGGAGAACAGCTCTCCCATGGGTGTCTGAAAAATGTGTTTGCACACAGAAGTGTAACTAGCCTGAGCAAGCTTTTCTGGGAAGCTGGGTGTTTTGACTGAAAAACATCAATTTTTTTTTTTAATTTTTATTTTTAGGAGGGGCCTGTAGAGGGGAGAGAGTACGAATCCTTGCAGATAGTCTGAGCTTGCATGGCTAATGAGGCTTTAATGCCTGCCAAACAGAGAAAATAGCAGAGACGCATGCTGCAGGGACAAAAGGTTTCAACAGGGTCTTGTTTGGCAGTACATAATGTGGCAGTCTGAACTGCACCTACAAAGTGTTAGGAATGGTCCCCGGAGGAATCCTAGGAGAGGCTGTGATAAGTGAAGCCAATGTGAAGGGTGACGAATTCCCCTCTATTAATAGGTTCTGCCCTACTTATTCTCTGAGACCAATTCCCTTTTTTCCCTTATGTTTGCTTATGAGCCGCCTGTGCCCTGATTTCTGTTCCCAGTTATGTGTGTCAGACAGATGCCCCGAAGCCCTGCCAAGCCACGGCTTGTCCAGGGTGACCCAGAGCAGCTCCAGTGAGCCAGCACTGCAAGGGAACCCCCATGCCACCAGCAGAACAGAGTGTGGGAGCAAGAAACAGGACAAACACTCACAAAGCTACTTGTCAGCAAGAAAATGCAGAGCAGCAGACAAATAGCTCTTGCTCTGGCAGTCATGGGCCTAAATAAGATTGCCTCTTCCTATTACTCTCATAAGCAAGCAGCTTTTCATCAGAAAGCCTACAGGCCTCTGGAGGTGCCTATCTTATTTCCACTGAAATTTCATGAAAAAAGGCTTGTGTTTCTTGCTGAGCAGGATAGAAATAGGACAGGAGCCGTAAGCTGATAAGAATCCCCCAAGCACTAACGCTCTTTGTTATTGCGTCATTGTAAACAAAATACAAATTCTTTTTCCTTTTCTCAAATAATGAAAGCATCTTCCCATCCTCTTCCTAACTGAGAGCTAAATTGTTTTGCAATGATCTTAGATATGCAGGCATGGGACAGCAGGTATAGACGCTGGAGCTTATCAAATTATCATCAGCACCTGTTCAATTGCAAATTCTTTCTCAGCCAACGCGACCTCCTTGCTCGGGGAACGACTATGACGTTGCACAGCTTAACAAGGAGCCAGACTGCTTTGTAAAACGGTGATAAAAATGCAGCGTGGAGGAGGCATTCAATGCACTAACTGCCTGAGTATGATAACACCACTCTCTCCAAACTCTGTTCGCTCTTCTCCACGCCCCGGAGAAGAGCAATTATATTAGAACTAATCTCACTCTTTTCAAACAGTTTCACTAGATAAAAGCTCCCCAAAGGTGATTCTACCCATACTGTGTTTCAGCTTTTTGTGTTATTAAGCAAAGTCTTGACGGATCATATGCATTTTTTCAAATTCCTTGATTTATCAACACAAAATAAACTTAGTCACCCTATCCATGAACATACCGGAGAGGTCTCAAGGTCCGCAGAAGTCTCAAAACACGAAGGACACCGAGGATCTTAGCTCCGCCTGCTGATGCCATGGAGACAATAATGTCAATGATAGATACGAAGACCAGGACTCCATCCAGAACATTCCAGCTGCTCTGTAGATAGGTGTTCTCCCCAGAGAAAAAGCCAAGAGCTACTACCTACAGCCAGGAGAAGAAGGACATTTAAATCTGCACCAGGATCGTAACTATGTCAGATTTTCAGTCTTTGTCAGGCCTCACTATGTGTCATAGGATGGAGATATAATTACCTTAACCATCATTTCAGCCACGAAGATTGCAGTGAAGATATAATTAGAAACACTCAGGAATATCCTTTCCTTTAAAACATAAGCAACAAAACGCAGCATGTTATTTAAAGAGGTTAGAAAACAAACATCTTTTATTTTACAGGGTCTTGCACTGACAAGACTAAGATGTGCTTGTGAGATCAAGGAAGAAAATGACTCAGGTGCTCACCGTGCTGTGTGGGTCTATGTCTGGTCTCTCCAGCGCTATAGTGATGCAGTTGAGAAATATGAAGACCAGCACCACATGATCAAACATTTTGTGGGCAATGACTTTCTGGCACATCACTCGGAACCTGTAGAAATGATGGAGAGAAAATATCCTTCAGATGTTTGGGTTAGCAAGAGACTCCCACCTTAACGGCATGTTCTTGAAAGCCACCAGCATCAGCCCAGGTGGTGAACTAGTCTCTTTCTACAAGCACAGGCTTCAAGCATTACTACCAATGGTTAATGTAAAAAAGATTTAATAATGGCTATTATTAATGGTTAAACCGTCCTTCTTCCCAGACAGGCATAGAGTGACCCATGCAACAATTATGCCCACAACTAACAGAAACATTACTTGAAAATCAGGAGTCAGATTTCTAAAGCTTTCAAGTGCTTCTGCATCAGAGGGATCTTTCCCAGGGGAAGGTCAACTTAAAATGTAATATTCCTTTACTGCAAAACACGTTGGGCTGGCCTTTCCCTATAATTTCTTACCGATTCTGTGGGGAAAACAAGTAGAGGGACCAGTCTTCGTGACTCTTGCACCACTCTGGTTTGTAGGGCTCGAGGACTTTACGAATCCGGTAGCAGTAACTCTGGATAGAAAAGAAGAAACACCTTTTCTTCCTCTTTTATTTTCCTGCCTCTTCAGCTTCCACAGTTTTTCAGTGAAAGGGGGCAGTACCTGGCATTTCATAGTCCCAGCATTTGGGACAGAGACAGAGCAGGCATGGTGGAGGGTTGTCAATATTTTTAGTGAAACAGGGAGAAAAGGAGTGGAAGAAAGGGGCTGTTTTTACAGTGAGAACACGACAAATCAAGACTTCTCGGAAGTTATCATTTTGAGATCCAAAGTTTTGTCAAAACCAAAAAGGCCTCAAACAGTCAAAAAGTTAAATAGTGTAGAGAACACTCTTTTTGGACTTTCAAGCCTTCAAGATACCAGTTAGCTCCTGCGAGCAAAGACATTAGCTAGCTTTTGTGACCTACAGCTAATTTTTGTAGACATCCTGACAAAGACAATCTCAGCCAGTCAAAAAAAAAACAGGCAAATGCCTGCACATCCCCTTGCAGTTTTACTTTGTTAGAGACCAATGCAATGTAACAGACCGCACCATTAGCTTGAAAGCCCTTTGGGAACCAGAGGCTCTTCCCTCAGGTTTAGATTCGTTTTGTTTATATCAGCCATTAGGCACAAACACATCTGAGCCTGAGCTGGACTTTTAATCCGCCTTCTTGGAGTGGAAAAGCCACTTAATGCATGAGCACCCCATTTCCCCTCAACTCACATCCTCCATGTCATCCTCATAGTCCATGGCCTCCTCCTTATGGCCATCGATGCGCAGGAAGAACTCGCTGGGGACGTGCACCATCTTGCCATTGCAGTCCTGGTACTCAGCAGGCAGAACTGCCATGGGGCTGATGCTGAGCGAGTGGCGCATGGTGGGCAACTGCAGCAGCTCGGGCAGGTCCAAGGAGCTGCGGTAATCCAGGGACTCTGCCCGGCGGTGCAGGGAGGGCCTGCTGACCGTGCTGGACTTGGCATCGTCAGAGTCGTCGTCTGTGCTGCCTTTGCCCTCCCCGGAGAGCAGGGACTCTCTTTCTCCCGACTGGTTCTTTTTCTTGAGGCTCGGGGCTCTGCCCAGGCTGTTCCAGCTTGAGCGTCGACTTCCCCAGTTGCTGCTGGTGCCCCAGTTGGCACAAGGGGAACTGCGGAGGCTGGACTGAGAGAGGAGAAAGACATTTGAGGGTTTGCTTGCAGGAGGAAGTCACAGAGTACGGCATTTTGCCCAGACTGGAAGACCCTTCTTGTTGCAAGGCATGTCTTCCCCTTCCAGCTTTCCTTACCGCTCCAATGTTACCATGCCAATGCCTTGAGATGGGAGCCAAGCACCCAGCTGAAGGCACTCTTTGAATTACACCCGTAGCACAGATACCAATCCTCTGTGCTACCTGATTTCCTATTGTCCTGTCAACATCAATTGTGCATAAAAACCAAACCCAAAGACACTAAGTGCCAAAGCAGCATTTTCTTTCCTCAGGTCCAAGTTGTTTCAGCACACAACTTCCCTGGCTTCCAAATGGGTGCTGGCACCTGAGTCACCCAAGTGTCTGTTGGAAACTGTGCCCAAATTCGCATTACTTTCTCTTCAATTTGCTGCACAAGGAGGTGGAATGAATGTCTTTCTCACAGCAAATTTCTGGCAATGATCAGTGTGTCAATGCACTTTGGTTGGCAGGTGGTTGCCACGATAACAGCACTTAAGGTCAGAGCAGAAAATCTAGAAGGAACACTCTTTTTCCCTCCATGGCTTCCTCCTAGCACAGAAACAAGGCAAACTGCCTTCCCCCTCCCCAGTGCTGGCCAGCTTTCCTCTGACTGCTTCATCTTCCTTTGGCTGGTGGCACTGACGTGCTCTCAGAGAAAGAATTCAAACCATGAACCACCCTCTCTAGCAACTCACAATCCCATGAAACCCCAAGGCAAATAACAGTCATCTCTATTTTCTTTTCAAAAGCATTACCTTGACTAAGCAGCTTACCAAAGAGGATAGTGGCTCTGTCTCTGTGTGAAGTACCTTCACGGTCCACTGCCTTGATTTGAACATGATATTGCAGTTACAGAGCAGAGGAATAGGATAGATAAGCAGCAGCAAAAATCCACTTTGTCTATTAAGTCTGCTCCCTCTGTTTTCACAGAGCTGCCCTCCTGCTCCCCTGTTGCAGGCAAAATGCAACCAGTTGCCAAAGCAGGCAGTTCCTGCCAGATCTCTGCTCCGCAAACTGTGCCTAGTGGCAATCAGTCTGCTCACACCTTGCTTCCTCTATTTCCCCTCCAGCAGGGCTGCCGTACCATAACTGGGGCTCAGCTGCTGGGGTGGTTGGGACAAATCCTTCATTTCCCATGACATACAGTGGATTCCAGCTACAACCCTAAAACACTGGGAGGGAAACCAGACTTCGTCCTGCTGCACAGGAACACCAGGAGCTCCATAGACTCACTGACCTTATCTGCGATGTTGTCACTGTCTTGCCACAGTATATCACGCCCATTCAGTTGTCCCTCTTGAATCTTTTCTCCTCCTGCCCTTCCATGTATTTTTGATCCCTATCACCTTCTCCATTTTCTAGCAGTGCATGCACAGTGAGGCACACATCAGCTAGCACTGCAGAGTTGTGGCAGTACCAGAAGCACCAGCAAACATCAAAAATCACTATGTATATACATATAAATGTATACACGTCACTTGTGCTGCTTGCAGGCACTTGAGAGAGATTCGTTAGCCATGAACACCTACCAAGGACTTCTGATCGTAGCTCATGGGATCTATTGAAGCATTACTCCCTCTCCTTGAGTCCACGAAAGTATGCACCGAATCCATGTGTGGGGAACACTTTGGCGTGGGCATTGGTGTGGCAGCTGTGCGCATGATGATAGGAGGTGGCATGCTTCCCCTGCCCTCCAGGTGCCCATTCGGTGTGACAGCAAGTGAGTACATCTTCATCTCTGGAGAGAAAACACATGGTGAATGCAAAGCTAGAGCTACAGAAACCACTCTTCAAAATAGACATTACTCCTTGGGTCTTCTAGGAACTCTGCCAAATGGAGATGAAATTTTGTGGGCAATATTAAGATTAACCCACCATTTTGAAAGGCATAAGGCAAATGTCACAAACTTTCAGGAGGCCTTCAGCCCTGCCTTCTTTTGCTCAGTGTTTCTGGGGATTAGGAGATTGGAGTTGCAGTTTTTTGGGTCTGGGAGAGAGTTTCCAAGGAAAGGACACTGAAGACTAGCTAAATTCACCCTATGAAGTTAATCTCTTCTCCTTGACATAATCTATGGGACAGAGATTTTTATGCAGTTCTGATGTGCTCTGAGTTCCTTCGTGTGGAAGGCACTAAGCAAACATCAGTCACTGTCTTTAGTCATCTGTTCAGAGGACAGGAAATGGAAATGCCTTCTAAACATCTCCATGCCTAAAAGAGTAAACCTTCTGTAACAGAGAAATCTCATGGTACAGCTCTGGGGCAACTGGAGGAAGCATCTATTTTACCTGCATGGCAAGTATGGACTGCAGCAACTGTCTTCAAACTGAAGACAAACCAGATGTAATGCCTGTAGCTCTACGGAGTGCAGTAACACCCAAAACCAAAAGCCTGGTTTCAAACACATAAATTAAGCTGAACTATCCCCAGTGTTACTGGGCTTAGTGGATTCTGGTTTAATAACTGCAGAATCACAGTCCTAGGGAGGGCGAAGGATGGGACCATCTGTGATCAGCAGGAAAGATGAAAGAGTCTGCAGTGAGAAATCCAAGTAAGCACATTACTCCTGCTATTTTTTCTCCACAGGCTGCTTTTGTAATGCAGCGTGCTTCTATTGTATCATCTGTTTAGTTGCTGGCTTGGGCACAGATATCTGATCTGCACCACAGAAGTCCCTGGGAACATTGCCACTCACTTCGAAGGGTGGAAGATCCAGCCCAAAATTTGCTAATCTGCAGTACACGTTCCTCTTGCCAGTGTATCTGTTTACAGACCAGTGGCAACGTAATAGAATTGTTAATGTCCGTACGCTCTTCAGTCACCGGTTGGCACCTAGGAGGCTTATGGAGACACACAGTTATTCACAGACATTGAGTGACAGCGAGCTCAGCCCTGTTTTCTATTCTTGTACTATCTGAGAAGGTGAAAATATCTCTTTCCCCTAGAACTCTCTTATTATCTGAAATTGTTCAGCAAATAGTTGGTGCAGAGGAAATTTAAGCTGTGGATTTTCTTGTCAACTATTTGCAATGGATATTCATCTCATCGTTTGGTGCTTGGGACTTGTTGCTTGATCTGCAGATCCAGCAGCTCCGTCACCTTCCTGTGATCTAGCTCTGTCTCATCTTCCTCAACAAATCACTTCTGCCCCTTCTTCAGCTGAATTCCATCTGCTCACCACAATCAATATAATTTCCTTAGCTGAAATGAACCCTAGTTTAGAAGCATTTAAAGTAATCCTAACAAAAGCCCAAGCTGAGAATAAAAATACAGAGGAACTAAGCTGGCTCTTGTTTACCATTGTGCCATTCACTCTGTTTAAATATCCGATCCCTTCCTTTCCCCTACCTAGCTGCAAACTCTACAGAGTGTAGAGCTTGTCGCCTACTATTCCACGTTTATAATGCAGTAGTACAATGTGGACTTATTTCCAATCAATCATCAGGCTCTCCTGTAACACAAATAAACTGCAACACTTCCATCAATCAAACCTCACCTAAGTGCATTTGTGTGAAACCAAAAGAACAGATGAGAACATGACTGATTTGAGAAGACGACTTTTTGAGAAGTCGTGTGAGAATATTGCTGTCAGCAAAACATTCTGTGGTAAGGATACAGAAGAAACGATGAGACATAACTAAAAATTACAAGATAGCTGAAATTAGAAAAACATCTGTTTAAAGGAAATATCAGTGCTCATTTAGCTTTCCCAACATATTTTGCGTAGTGACTCTGTTAACATAGCTATCAGATCAATTGTAAAGTGAAAGGGATTCTTCTACTTTCTCCTATAAATTTCCAGGAAAGGATGATTGCAGAGGTTGAGTTGTAGCACAACTCCAATTCATGAGAAAACACAGAACCAAAATCCTACCTGTTGCTCGAAGGTCTTTCAGCTTCTCAAAATCATCATCGAAGTTGGCAGATGTCTTGTCCTCATCTGTGTCTGACCTATTGGCATCCCCCTGCAGAGAGGAGAAAGGAAATTAATGGATCTGATTCATTTACACTTTAGCACAAAAGCCATTTGGATTATTTAGCAGCTCAGAGACACATTTGCTTCTCATGGTTAATTAGAGCATGGCCCAAGAACCAGGAGAGCAGAATGCAAAATTCCCTCTACATTGCCCTGGGGAATGACCCCAGGGAAGTTCTACTTGTTTAGTTTTGTTTTCAGGCTTAGACAGAAAGGATGATGTTGTGATTGCAACTACTGTTCCTGCAATGTCGTTGCACTTCCTTTCTTGTGCCCAGCCTCACCAAACACTGTGTCCCAAGGGAGAACATGAAAGTGCAGATGTAATCAGAAGTGTGACTAAGAAAAACAGCGTTGTGGGGTTCCATATCTACTCTCTCCATGATTCCAAATGGAAGCACCTAGGTTTTAATATCAAAGGATGCAAAACGATTTTTCTTCTTTATCACTTCTTTGTCATCACTGTAAATTTGACGGAGATGTGAAAACCCAGCCCTAATTTGCTTCCTTCTCACTGGCTGGTAATTGAGATTATATTGGGAAATCTCCTGGCAACGTTGAAGCTGGGGTAGAAGGGAATGAGGCCAGCTTGCCTGGAAGCACAGCATCATCCCAGGACAGACAACAACAGCCAACCGCCCAGCTAGACTGGCTTTCCTCCTGGAAGCTCAATTATGTTCCTCGTTCACAACTATCTGCCTCTGCTACCAAAAATGACCTAAATAATGTACAAGCCTGGGACAGAGGACCTATTGTCAGGTTCTCCTCTGCTGGTGAGTCTGCAGAGAGAAGGGATTCCCGCAGGCTATTGGCATGACCGGCTTGAGCCATCGAGACTGCAGAAAAGCTGTGCAAACTGGTAGCAAACGGCTGGATTAAAGCAGCTGGTCCTAGGAGAAGAAGCAGAGTTCCTTAACTGATGCCTGAACAAATCACCATGGTTTCTAGAGATACGGTGCTCAAATGTCAGCGAACTTAATTTCATCTGTGATGTATTGCTGCCTGGTGCAGCCAAACAAACAGGATGACTGAAAGGCTTAAGCTCCCTTATTCATCTTCTCTGTTTTGGAGCAGAAGCACTAGCACAGAGTAGCTGAAAGATTTGCATAATTTTGGAAGGTTTGTCTGCTTCTCCGGAGCAGCTCTGGGGTAGATTTCAAAATGACATGGGAACAATGTAAACACAAATATGCAATTATGGTCCTCTTTGAAGTCTGGCTGCTTGTTGTCCTAAGCACAAATGAGGAATAGTCTGTACTAAAAATGGTTCTGTGGCCATTTAAGCCTTTTCTTTTAGGGATAGGCCTGCCAAACTTGCTCCAGAGGCAGATTGGAACCTGAGATCCAGCTGAGACTGTGTACCATGATTCACAAGATAATTTTTCCTGTCCTTGCTGAAATACTGCTGATGGTTCAGAGCTTCAAGCAGCTCTAATATGCACCCTCTTAGCTGCGCAAGTCTCCCAGGAGTTGCTCTCCACCCAAGTGAAATAAGCACCTGAGCAAAGGGAGGAGTAGTGCACACCAGTGTCTGCTCTAACCACTAACAGAGTCACTTTGAAGGAGGGAAAAGTCAAAGAGGTCAAAACATGAATTTCTGCCATATTCCCAACATACCAACAGAACCAGAGATGGCAAAAGAAAACTTAGCTCCAACTTCTTCCTGGGCGTTCTCCAAGGAGATTGTAACAGTCCTTTGTTTACAACCAGAGCTAAGTTATGCATTTATAAGTGCAAGACTTGAACCAAGACCTCGTAGCTGAAATACAGCTCCGAGAAGGGTTTTCTGTGGCACAGCTGATACCTCACTATGAGACATCTGACAAGCCCATAGGCTTGATGTCAAAATATAAAATAAATGGTAGTGGAGAGCAAAATGTGCTCTGCAAATGTCATACCTGTGGTTGCTGGCCTTTTCTGAGGCAGCACCGAGCAAATAATACAAGCTTTGAAAAGTACTCCTTACACATATTTAAATCATGGTCCATAACAGCTCCGAAAGGAGCCATTAAGCCTAAGCAAGAAAGCGACAGCTAGCTCTGTAATCACGCACTCAGAGGATATTGCACGAGGCTGCCAATTTCTGGCTTCACAGAGGCACGTGATTCAGCCTGCAGGAGGGCAGGTAAGGAATGGGTCTGTGCCGCAGAAATGTACCTGCAAGCTGCCAGGTCGCTGGATGGAGAAAACTTTTTTCTGCCCTACAGCAGTCAATAACAAAGGATGAAAACTGTGCCCGGGGTCTGCATGTGTAACACAGCAGCAGGGCACTCTGCAAGAGTCCTCTGTGCCTAAATGCAGGATTGCTTGAGCTAAAAAAGAAGTCCCCATGCACTAAAGAGGCACCGCCAGACCTGCGAATGGGTGGTAAATAAGAGAACTCAGATCCCAATGTCTCCTCTTTGCTACGAGCACCAGTGGTACCGGCAACAAGAGGAGTAGGAGCAGTTTCCAGTCATTCAGGTCACACTCGATGGTTATCATCTGTTTGGGTTTCCCTGGCACATCCTCTTTTTCCACCCAGATTTGGTGGAATCAAAGGATATCTGACACACATCTGGCCACTGAAAAGCCTCCTCTCTGAACTGCCATATGGCCAACTGCATCATTTGCTTCCGCATTCAGTGGAGGAAAATCTACTACTGTAGCACAGACCTTATTCTGCTATGGCCTGTGCCGTTTACTAACAGGGCTGAGGTCAAGCACAACCACTCGGCATTCAGCTAACCAGTCTCCTAGAGGAAAAACCGTTCTGGTCAGGAAAGCAGCCACTACTACAGAGCCTGTAGGAATACTGGTAATTCCTTGAATTGGTCTTACTAAGTTAGGGGCTAAAATGTCCACCTCCATCTGCCACAGGCCGCACTAGCACAGGAATATGGCAAAGGGCTTAGAGTACCCAGAGCAGAGCAAGCAGATGCTGAGATTGGTGACACTGAGAAAAGTACATGAGTTTGGACATAAACAGCATCAGCTCAAGGCACTGCCACATGGAGTACAGCTTGAAGAAGGACCTCCCTGCTCTTTGTGGTGGGTCTTCAGGGCATGGGCCCCACTGGACAAGATATTGGGATGCCCTTAATGCAGTGCAGAGCCATTCATTTTGAAAGTGGAAAGCTGGACTACTCCTATCTTCTCTGTGTGGGCAGGTGGCACTCACTGCCCCCAGGATCCATGAAGCGGCCCCGAGCGACGTACAGGGTTGTTTTTTTCCAAACTTGGCCTTGACTCCTGTTGTTTCAATTAATTTTCCTCTACTAGTGCTGTGAGGAAGCTAGGAGGGATATTTTAATAATGAATCTATGCAGACATCCTTGAAGGACATAATGTGGCTGTGCTGGCTTGAGAGAAGGGAATTGTTGGTCCATGAATATTTCAATTATATTCCATGGTCTGTGATGGTTTGTCTAAGTGTGATACAAACATAGCAAATAAGAGCATGATGCCATTTCTGGGGAAAAAATGAAAAGTGAAAAAAAACAAAACAGTATAAAAATAAAGTGTTTCTCTTCTCCTCTTTCCCTTGGGAGCTAAGGCGGTGAAAACTGAAACCATTTTCTCATTTTGTTTCTCAGTCTCTGTGTCTCTGAAGCCAATCCAGCACTAAGCAAATTTTCCCCTTCTTGATGGTTGCAGAAATAAGAAGTATTAATTAAACAATTCCAAAGCGTGACATAAGCCTTTTTGATACCACTACTCCTAGCTTCAACTAAGACTGGATGATTTTTGCTAAGTCTCAAATTCATTTCCGTTTCCATTTGCACTGGGACTTTGAAAAAAGTCCTTTTTTTTTTTTTTTCCTGGATAATATGTATGTGCATATATATCAATGTATTTACAACCAAAATGGATCGTCCTTATTTAAAATAAATCTCCCCCAAATGGATCTGCTGTGATGTGAAAGGAAGACGGTGAAGAGCAGGATAAGGCAGGGGATGGTGGGTTTCAGCTACTCTTAGGATGCTGAAATTAGATCTGGAATGGACTGGAGGGAGAGGGAAACTTAGGGGCTGCAAGGGCCCCCACTTCACACCAGTCCTACAACATTTACACCAGTGTGGCCTGCTGCTCTGGACCATGTGGCACAGAATGGCCTTCACAGTTGCTGAGGTTCCTGCCTAGTTGAGATCAGGACATTGTATATCACTGTTGACTGAGAAATGAAATACATTTCTCTAATCCTTTCCATGTGAGATGAGATGCCTGCAGTTCGCCAAATTCCCTGCTCACTGACCTGTTACAGACATTAATTTCAGGTGTGGGCAAAAATCTCTTTAGCATTTATATGCCCTGTATCATCCTAAGTATCTCCAAATGTAATGTTTGTAACCTTGCAGTACAGCTTTTCTAACAGCTGTGCTACCAGGCTCAAATAGCACATAAGGGGCAGAGTCTCCAGGAAAGGCGTGGATTCAGCCAGCTCACTCCCTACCAGCTCCACATGACAAGTGTTGACCAGACACACGGTCTTTATGTGGTGGGCCCACCATAAAGAAACAAAACACAGGACATAAGTAAGATTTAGGCAAGCGAAATCCATCCTAAGTGATTTCCTCAAAGTCACACTACACACCCTGCAGCAGATCAATCCAAGTGTTGATCACCCACGTCTCAAAGAGTCCAGGGGACCTTATGTGCAAGGACAGAGCTTCACATGCCCAACCCAGCTCATCTGCACCCCCTTAAAGTCAAATTTAGGGCTGCCTGCATGGCTGGAGGTTTGCACTGCTGCAGACTGATCCGTACAATCTTACCTACACATCACAATTTTTTTCCCTCCCCCTGCTCAGATCTCTTACCTCTGCCTGGAAGCCTTCTACCAGAATGGCAACCAGAAGGTTGAAGAGCACGTAATTGCCAAAGGTCATCAGGGCCACGAAGTAGAGCGCTGCCCATGAGGATGTAGATGCCATCCCATTGTACAGGACCACGTTCCAGTCCTCTTGAGTGAGGATCTGCAGAGAGGTGAAGGGCAAGACTGATTACTCCACTCCTCTCACGCATGGCAGCTGCATTCAAATCCTCACTGACATACTCGTTTCTTCCTCTCCTTTTGACCTTTTCTAAACATAATCATTAGCAGGTCTCATGAGATAAGACATCAAAACATTCCTTTATTCCGAGCTTTGCACGAGAGCTCTCTCCTGGCCAAACCTCCCCTCTCTGCAGGAGGATCTAGTGCACTGTGGCCATAAAAATGACTAGTTCAGATCCTAGATATGGCAACGTAAAGGGTGTGCTGGTCGAAGTCCTATTATTTGGTATGAGGGTGGTATTGTCTCCTTTGATAACCATCAGTAGATAACAGACCTGAGGCCAGGGCTGTTGTCCCCTGTGGAGCTGCTCTTTATAAGGCATCTGGACCTGAAGGAAAGGGTAGGACACATGATATTTGACATGATAAATGCCATAGGGTGGCTTAAGAAACTCAGGGAAGCAAAACACTTTCCATTGGGTAAAAGTACTGACAAACTGGGGAAAAAAAAATACACATCTTCACAAAGCCTTGCTCTAAGGGACCTTCCTAAGGGATTTGCACTCCCCTAGCTTCACTGGAGCTCAAAAACCTAGGGGCCTATGAAAAACAGATGACAGATGCATGCTCCACATTAATTCAGGCTTACAACGAAAGTGGCTCCTGAAAACAAGGTAGCTTTGGGGATAGGAATGCAGTCGGCGGCACTGAGCCGTGTCTCTCATTAACCTTCATGGGATGCAGGGCTGAGCACTTGTGGTCTGTGCCAACTCTATTTCCCACGGGACTGTTAGAATAAATGCAGAAGTCTGTATTTACGTTGGAAAAAAAATACATGAACCTGTGAGACTAATGCTGATTTCTCCTTGCTTCTTTGTAAGGAGGAAAACTTTGCAAGAAGTTATATTCATCCCAGTGAAGACTCTGGATTGCTTTGTACCTCAGACAATACTGTGGTGAACACCTACTCTGCATTTAGAAACTTCCCTTAACATTGTTTACACCGTGCTCCATTTGGTGCACTTAGGCTGTAAGGACTGAGCTTTTAAACAGAAAAGTCTAATCTTTATATTTAGAATGTCCTGGAAATAGCAGCTTATTGTTCCATTATGGAATAGCCAGTAATTTAAAATATATAACAGACCTTGCCTGCAGAGGAAACGTAACTTTTTACATAAAGACTTTCCCAGCATATAGAGCCAGCAACTCCTGCTTTGATTTGTGAAACTATTTTGTCAATCCCAGTTAAATTAAATTGTTTGGAAGTGCATTTTTTGGGCAATAAAAGCAGGTAAGGAGATAGAGATATACAGAATAGGAACAGAGTGGACAGTAGACCATGGGTCTTGATCTTAACGACTATACGAAACGAAAATAAGAGTGAATTTCCAAGTCTTCCCAGACTTTACTTTAACTAACAACAGATAGGTATAGCGATGACTTTGAGTAGATTTCTCCATCAGAGTTTGTAGAGACCAGCTAACTCACAAACACAATCACTTTGCCCTAATAACTCTATGGCATGGTTTCAGTCCAAATTTGACACCTACTGGAATAGTTTTTTTTGAAAAGTGAAATAATTTGTCCAGGTGCTCTATGTTAAAGCTTCACGGAGGACTCAGAGCTTACCTGAAACACTGTCACAATGGCCCAAAGCAAGGAATCAAAATTCTTTCTATCTGGAACTGTGTCTCCCGTATCAGTTTTCAGGCTGAACTTGCATCCAAAAAGATGCATGCCAAGAATGCTAGAGTAGGAAAAAAGGGAGATGGAAGAAATATATTATTGCAGGAAATACGGTTGCAGTGAGGACTGCAGTGATTTTTGGGATACTTTTTTTTCCACCAGTGTTTTGTGTGCCAGTGGTATCTCCCAAGAAGATGGGCTCTGTACTACCATTGATATGACCACTGATCAAATCCTGCCATTTAGTTCTTGTGTGTCATGTTTTGTAATAATTGTCTACACTGAAGTCAAATCAGGGATCTCATTTTTCTAGAAAACATCAAACTACATTGCCAGCTGCCTAATCTATCTGGTTTCCAAGAACAGGATCCCAAGGAGCATTATAGGGTCAAGCAGACAGAGGTCTTGGAAATCTGTATAACCTCCCTCTCAAATATGAGTCTGGTAGAGTCCTGTTTCTGACAGCTTACTGAGACACAGCTAAATGAGCCTCCCAGTAACTCCAGAACAATTGTTCGACTGTTGTTGCCTGTCCGTGTTTTTCATTCACCTACAGAATTACAGTATTGCATGAAAAACTGAGACCGCAAAGAAGTAAATCGTCTGTTGAGCGTCTGCTTGTCAGTCTATTGTGAGCACTTCTGTCATGTAGGCAGCCTAGCAAACACGCTGCATTGTTATTCTAATCTATGTATTATTTAAGCGAGCCGAACAATTAATCGAAGGAGAGAAGCCGCAGCCTCTTGTACCTGAAGATAAAGATGAAGAGCATGAGCAACATGCAGAAGGTGGCTACGTTGTCCATTGTCTTCATCAGGACCACCAGCTGGCGGCGGAGGGCAGGCATGAAACGCACCAGTTTCAGCACCCGGAGCAGCCGAAAAGTTCGCAGCACAGAAAGGCCTCCGTCTGACTGGCCGATGATCTCCCAGACGCTGCAGGATGCAAGAAGGAGAAAAGCTATTAACAGCAAGTACTGCACTGTGAAAGCCCAGAGCAGGCTGGCTTCTTACAGGATATCACACCATTTAAGCCCTAAAAGGGTTATTTGCTGCTGCTTTTGAAAAACACCTCCGCTTCCTAGCTGTGCAGGGCCATATGCTCATGCCTAACCTCTAGCCTTTACAGCTGGTTTCCTGATTCTTTAATTCCCTTACTTTCTGTGGCTCTTCGTAACACACCATGTCTCCTGCTAGGCTGTTTTCACTACAAACAGTCACAAGCCTAGCCACAAGAAGTGGACCGCAATTTTGTACCCGGCTAATATCCAGAGGGATTTACATTTGTGGGGATGGATTGGTTTGATCAGTGTTTAATATTTAACAAGCCACAGACTGGTCTTTGTTTCCGGGCCTTTTCCCTGTTTCTTCTCACTTGTCTGCGGCAAAGGGATGGGCCAAGGGAAGCCAAGAGCACTTCTGTGTCTGCCCCAAATTACTGACCAAGGGCTGAACGGTGCTGCTAGAAAGAATCCCAGTGCAGAGAGGAGCTGCACGAGCTGCTGCCACGCATGCTGTGACATTCCCAGCGTAGGCTGGGATGGTGGTGCCTCGGGAGGGGATAGCAGAACACAGCCCTCTCTTCCCCTCCAGCTTGCCCTGTTACGTGTTAATCTGGGAGAGGGAGGGCACACTGCTGGGATATGGACACTCACAGTACTCTTTTCCCAGGACCAGCCGTTCTGCACTTCAGTGGAAAATTGTCCACCGTGCCAGACATGTGGCGTAAATAGACCTTGCTCTCCATCTGCCAGGTCCATTTACTTTGGACGGCCCTTCTACTGGGGGGAATCTAAAAGGCCAGCGTAATTATAGCCCATGATAACCAGTGAGCCCTGGATTAATGCATGCCACGTCATTCCTGTTCCACATCCCACTCCCCAGCACGCCTAAGCCCTTGGCAGAAAAGCCACAGCGAAGAAAGAACTGGCAGTGACCTGATGACAACTATGATCCCGTCAAAGATGTTGTACGGGTTCTTGATGTAGCCGAAGAGGCCAAAGGCAAGGAGTTTCAGGAGCATCTCCAGGGCAAACATGCTTGTGAAGACGATGTTACTGATCTCCAAGGCGTTGGTCAACTCGTCTGGCTACAGGGCAAAAAAGCAACATGGTCAAACAGATGTGCAGAGGAAATGGCCACGGGCTGGTATGTTCCTCTCCCTCTGGGATTTGTGCTAACGATGCACAAATGCTGTGGCTTCCTGCATTCCTCTCGGAGAGCCACAGAGGCAGGTAAGTATCTGAGGGGGACAAACAGACAACCATCATGGGCAGTGCCTAGGAGTTTTACTGGAAATACAGAATCCCAGCCCATTTCTGGAGCAACTGCAGAACAACTATGCCCTAGATCTGTGCCCAACAAATTGAAGCTACACAAAGAAGAGCACTTGTGCATTCTTGCAACAACTACCAAGGGTATTATGGCTTGTAAGTCTTGTATTTAGACTTGCATTGGTGAGGCTGTTTTTATTGCAAAGCTTTCTGTGTCCTGCTATATCCAAAGCAGGAGCACTGTCAACACAGCGTAGCTCTATTCACATACAAAGAAAGCGCTTTTCCTGCAGACATCTCTTAAAAGAATTAAGAAAACAAATACCTGTGAAAGTCAGTAGGATCAATAGTTTTATCTCCCTTGAGTGCCTTTGGAAATCACCCCTGAAAGCAAAACAAGATGATTTCTCCTCCTGGAATCCTGGTCAGTAACTTACAGCAAATCTTGTTAGAGCGACAGCAGTACGGCTCCACGTGTCAGGATTTCCTCCAGGATGGCAGTGGGTTTCTCTGGTCGAACCTGTCTGTGTGCAGCTTACCTCTAAGAACTGATCTTTCCATTTCTCTCCTTCATCAGCACCGAGTTACCTTGGGCTACAACCTCGTGTTTCAGACACAGCCTCTGAAGTTCCTTTCCTGGGGAGCGCAGCGATGTCTGCCCAGCACCTGGGCTCCTGATTCACGGCAAAACCGTGGCACAGCAGGACATGCACAAACGGTGGGCTGGGGTTTGTTACTTACTCGAGCTACTCCCTCTGACACCACCAAGCTCTGCAATGCGCATTTCTAATGCTCACGACCCATTCCTTTGTAAAAGAAAATGAGTCTTTTTCATTTCCTCGCTGTAATAATATTGTCTAGAAAAAAGGTGTTATTTTCATATCTGACTCATCTCCTGACTGATAATAGCTTCCTTTATTCCCCATCCGTCATTAGACGCTATGTTAATAGTTGGCAGTTTCTTGGGGCTGTTGCTGCATTATTTGTGGCTCTGAAGGGACAAGACCATTGTAATACCACGGCACAACCACATTTAACTCCACACCCTGCAAAGCAAATCCCCAGCAATTGAAGGAGAGGGGGGAAAGAGTTAACTTGAAGCCAGGAAGAGCCTGCACATCCCCTACTATCGGCAGCGACAGTCTGTGGGCTGCTAATGAACCATCATTCATAGGCTAAATTACTTAATGCAATAGACTGTCTTTTGCTCAACCATTTATCCAAGAGAAAGAGCACTAAGAGCCTCAGTCCTCATGATTATAATCCATATACACTAATTACTAAGGGACACCAGGGGAAGGACTGTGCAATTCTCAGTTCTTTAGTCGCTAGCAAGGGTGGCCCAGACGGCTGCAGGGAGCCCCGCGGCGGCACTGCCCCCGGGCTGCCCTCCTTCCACCTTCCTGGCTGCAGGGACAGCAATTCCCTCTCCAGCAGCAATCAGCCCGTGCCCGTTCCCTGACAGTGCCAAAACATCCCGGGCAGAGGGCCTTCCTTCGCAAGGGAAGCCCAGCTGAAGGAGAGGACTGCTCTAGGATGGCATCTAACCAGCTCCCCAGCACAGACAGCGCCTGAAATAGCCCCGCTGGCTGCCAGCCCCCGGTCCCGCTGCGAGCGATGGTGGTGACAGGACACCGCTCTGGCGGCATCCTCGAGCCATTTGTCAGCATCATTATTTTTGCCAAACGTGGCTGGCACGTTCGGTTTCCCCTCGGCTGGGGTTATGCAAGAGCATTCTCGACAAGAGGCAAAATAACTTGCTAAATTCTTGCGTCCCTCCCGGCAGCAGCAGGAGCCTCCCTGGGCTGGGATGTGCACGGCAGGCCAAGGATGGCTCGTTAGAGGGCTGAAGCTGGAAAATTAATGACAATCGTCAGCAAGGAAGCTGCAGCTTGGGCAGCTCTGATGGGACAGAGTGGTTCTGTAGCCCTGATTCTATCCAGAAACACAGGGAAGCTGCCCACTGCTACCTACGGTACCTTGCAGCCTGCAGTACGGCGGTTGTCTCATCTGCTAGAGCCAAACCTGATTCTGTATTCCCCCAGTTCTCCTCGCTGCTGCCAGACGTGCTGCCAAGAGGCACGATTTTATCATGAAAACTGGGATACTTGGGGATCTTTTCTAAATCCCTAATCCTGGAGTTAGATGAGTACGATGAGACAATTTTGGGAGGCCTTACAAAAAAGTTCAGTGTCCAGCCTGAAAAGCCCAAGCTGGACAAACCAGAAAACACCCTCAGGCAAATAAACAGAATATGCTAGTCGTTATGCTCTAAAACGTCCTGTTCTGTAAGGCAACCCCAACATTTTTGCGGCCTGTTGAAATATGGGATTGCGACCAGTTAATGTGCCAGTATAATTGCCAGAACTGATTTGCCAATTTCCTTCGACAACTTGGTGTCCTTACCGCTTCCTCCCCAGCGCCGTGGCTTTCACTTCATATACAAGTTCAGAGAGTGCAGACAAAAAGCTGCAGCGATCTCTCATGGGCAGGGAGAGAGGGCACGAGGAAGAAGGAAAGGAGAGGACACAGATGAGATCATCCATAGCCGTGATGAGAGGCTGATCCCGCGAATCAAGAAGGATGACGGGGGGAGCCTGGGCGAGGCTGACGCCGCAAAGCCTCTCGTGCTTCAGGCGAGATCTTCATCATCCTTTAGTGCTCCTATTTGGGGTAAGGCAGAACTAATTCGGTGACAACGACTGCTGTAACGTGAGATGTTTGGAGTGCAAACCCGCCATGACCCGGAGGCAGGGCCCACTGGGCAGAGACAAGGATGGATAGCCCTGCATGCTGGCCGAGCTGCTGACGTGAGCTTTTGTATTATTAGAGTGGAAGCTGAACAGCAGATGAGCCAAACATCCAGTGATACTGCCTTCAAACGTAATTACCTTCTTTCAACACCAACTGGAGCCTAGAAAACAGCCTGCCATGGATATTTTTATAGCTTATGAAACGGTTTGCTGCTCAGAGCACAATTCATTTCCCACTTTTCTCACTCCCTGATGAGCAAAGATCGAGGAGGAGGGTTACGGAAGAGACACTTGGAAGCCAAGATGGATTTGGCCATTCCCCTGGAGTCAGCCACTAGGAGACACTGTTGTTTTGTTCAAATTCAAGCCAACCCCAGAGCACAATTTTTTCCAGGAGCCTTTTTCTCTGGGAAAAACAAAATGTTGATTTGCTGAAAACAAAACTTTTCATGGCAAGGTTTATTTTCTGTCAAACTTCCTGGCTGGAAGAAAATGTAGTTGCAACAAAGCTTTAAAAATGCTGTGATGTCTTGTTTTGACCTTCTCAGAAAAGGAAATTTCAGGTTTTCTGCTTGAGATGTGGTTGTGTTGTGAAATGCAACTTCCTTCCTACCAAGGCACGGCTAACAAAGGTTGACATCAAAATGATGCACATCCAACAGAGTATTTCTAAAGTGGCATTTCTTGCTTTTTACCAAACACTTTCTAAGCCTTAACAACTCTGACAAGGAAACTACTTCCCCACCTTAGGGCTCCAAACTGTGTTAGTGAAAAGTTCCTTTTTCAACAGCCCTCATCAGCTTAGGATATCTCCATATCTTTTGCTGCTGCAATGCCTGACCTTTACAATGGTCCAAGTTTTCAGAGACAGGCCAGGCCAAAACACGGCCAGAGAGCACCCAGGCGGCATTGCACGATGCCGCAAAACACCCAGGAATCCCCGCAATGGATGCGATGCAGGAGATGGTGGGCAATGAGGGGCACGAGAGACCACGGCACCAGTCCGAGGGGCTGGGCTGGGAACTGCCACGCTGGGGACATTCAGCAAAAGTGAGCACAGAGAAGGGCTTAACCTGCCCGTGCCACCGTCAGGTCCCAGGCAACATTCATACAGGGTTCAGGTCTGAACACAAATCTTACGGATTTCAGATGCAAATGAAAACTCGTACTGCAGGAGTAAGGTTCCCACCATTAAAGAGAAGGACAGAAACTCTCTGGGATCAATTCGCAAGATTTCAGCATCTCTGAATCCAAGTTTAAAGTAACAGCCTTGACTCCAAGCAAAACACGTCCCAGGAAAGCACAACCACCTCTGCCCACTTTTAGGCCATAGTTATGCTGCGGAATATTTCAGTGATTCAAAACCCTGTTTTTATTAGGGACAAACCTCAAACATTTCAGCAGTTCATTCCAAGTTCAGATAAACAGACAAAAAATCCTTTTCTAAATAGTTTGGGTCTGAAAACCTCGGAAGACTAGTGTCTTTCTGAGAATCTGATACTTCTGGTTTTAGCAAGACGCAGCACAACCCCAGAGCCTTCCTGGAATCAGGAGAAAATCAATAAAAGAGAAACCCATAATGGTCAAATTATTGATGGCCCCTACAAAGAGAGGATGAAGAAGAACAGGAGTAGGGCTTTGCAGCCTTAGATTCTCGTAGTGCAGCTGCATTACTGCATTTCTTCAAGCAAGTCACTTTATCTCTTTGTGCCTTTCCTTATCCTCTCACCCATATCCTACCCTATCTCTCTCGACTGCAGCATCCACAAAGACCTTATTCTACATCGCTTAGGTTCAGCCCCCAGCAGGATGGCACCGTGCCGTGGCACCCTGGAGCACCTTTTTGCTGTGATACTGAGAATAAATAATCATGCCTGCACCACGCTGGAGAAAAGGGCTGTTAGACGCCTGGTCCGTCCTGGTGAATGAACAGGGAAGGAAGTTTCCGGAGTAAAAAGATGTGTTTTGCTTCAGAAATCCCCCCCGAGCCCAAAGCAGCCGTTTGACTCCTCCTGAACAGGGAGAGCTGAGGCTGGCAGAGACGCAGAGGAGTGGTAAACAAATCCAGAACATTTAGTCTCATAAACATCCTTTGCACTTGTGTTGTTTTTTCTCTAGTCCTGGGCCTAAAGCTGTCAATGGGATTTTGAACACGTGCTTATCTTCGCTTTTCTGCTTTGTATTTTTAAACTCAGTCTGCAGAGACTCCGACCAGGAAGAGGAGACATCATAAACTGTCAATTTACCTTTTGCTTCTGGACATGCAACATTTTCTTTCTTCACCCCATTTTCAAGGGGCTGTCATTTTCCAACTACCAGCTACTGCACTGCAATGGATCTCACCTGCCTGCAGGCTTTGGCATCATCCTCGTTTCATGGAATTAGAAACCAAAGGGAACGCAAGAGAGAGGCAGAGAGCAAGGGAGAGGGAGCATTCGGGCTAACTACGAGGAAGTGGTAGAGAAATGGAAGAGCCAAACCACAACTTTTTGCATTAATAAACCCAAACCATGTCACTTAGTGCAATCCTGGATAACCCAAGCAGCACTAAGCACCGTTACTTTTTAACAGGTCTGCAAGTTGCAAAAGCACACCGGGACACCTGCAGCCTCTGCCACGATGTCGCCAGCTGCAAAAAGGCAAGAGTCCCATGAAAACCATGCACAGGGACAGCAACACAGTGCCAGGCTCCTCTCATTGCCTGACCTCCTGCTCCAGCCGTGCTCCAGCCTCCAACCTCCGCCGTGAGGAGCACCGCGACCCTCCGGGCTTCATCCCTGCCACGAGAGCTGTGAGGTGGAAGGAAGCCCTTTGCATCCCATCGATTGCACACCACAGAGCCATACTTGAGCCAGCTTTTCCTCTACGGGGGAGATTAAAGCCTGCTTGCTTTACGCACTGAGCCACGCAGCCTCCTACATAACTAATCTGTTTAACCGATGGATTACTGGGCTCCCTATTACATTTGTACGGTTTATGTGCCACTGTGAAAGCAATCACGAGATGAAAGTCAGTTTGCTGGGACAGATTAAAGCGATGGTTTGGAAGGTATTAGTATTTTTTTTAATAAGAAATACTGTTCAAAAATGGTGGAAAACAGCTTAAATGAGTTTGAAGCATGGGCACCACAGGAGGGGAGCAAATCAATGAAATTGCTAAAGAGAGCTCAAGATTACAAAATATTCTTCTAACTTTTTCTAAAAAAGCAGAACATGTGGGAAACATCTGTACAACGCTAACATAATAGGTGGACTCCCACAGTCAGCATCAGCCTGGACCCGTACGCCTTCCAAATATATAGGGAGAGGGGCTGGGTAAAACCTTGCATGGCGCTGCTGGAGGCTGGGTGTAACCCACGGAGCAGCGCTGGGATCTGTGAGCTGCAGCCTGTCTCCTTTCTTTCCTCTGCTCAGAGTTCGGTGCCGATCCCAGCACCCAGCTTTCCCCATCCTCCCCGTGCACCACAGCTCCCCTGCACCCAGCGTCACCCCTACATCCTCGCACTCCCACGAGCTCAGGTTTTATGTTTGGGACCCTCAACTGCATTTCTTGCACTCTCACCACTTCAAAAACTTGCATCAAACACCTGTTTCTTGCCCACATCCTTTTCCTACAACAGGTTTAACCAAGGAAGAGCCCCAGCCTCCTCACGGAGTCGCTGCTCGTGGACCAGGAGCTATAATTAACAGCCACGTCACAGGCATTTCGACATGAGAGCAAAATACAGAGCAAATTTTGTCCAAAGGACACACAGACGGCGATGGCAGCCTGCATGGGGGCTGAGCACTGGCAACAGCTTCACTGAAAATCAGGGCACGTGCCCGAGAGGCCAGCAGGATTACGAATAAGAGCAAGAGTGATCGGGCCCATGCACCTCGAGAGCAGGTGTGGGCGCTGCTAAAAGGCAGCCCTGGCTGGGCTGGGCTGGGCTGGGGAAGGCGCCTCACACACCAGCGATGAGATGTAAGGGCATAGCGTGGCTGAAATGCAAAAATGTTAGCACCAGAAATGGGTGAGGGAGGGATGCTGCCACATCTCGCACGCCAGGAATCCATTCTGCAGCAGAAGAGATGAGGTTGCCCTAAGCTCTGCAAGCTGTGCGTGTGTTTTTAGTTACAGCTTTCGCTCCAGCGTCTATAAAACACTTTGGGAAAAGGACCTCTTGGAGGGGGTTTGAAGAACCAGGAGCTCGCAGCTGAAGCAGAGAGCTGTCAGGGAATGTAAGTGACATCTCAGAAGGCTGCCAGCAAGTGTGAAGGCTACGTTTTGACCTTTTCTCCCCCTTTTTTTTTTTTGCTTGTCAAAGACCAAAGTAGATAATACTGATATTTCTAAGGTTAGAAAAAAAAAGGAAAGCACTTTAAGACTTGGCTTCTTTCCTCCTCTTCATTCCCTGCCCTTAATTTGACCTTAAAAAAATAGGAAGAATAATGCAATAGCAATTGAATTTCTGCATTTGAAAATATTTCTTTTATAAACTGTTTTGATGTAGTTTATTGACCACAGCATAGGACTCTTATTGCATTACAATCAACTTCAAACCAGCTTAATTGATCTAGGCTATGGCACAAACCACGGAAATTGCCTTACCTTCGTATGACATAGCTTCACTTAGTAGCAAAAATGGTTCGGTTGGTGCTTTCCCATGCACACAAGTGCAGATGCAAGCTATTTATGCTCTCTGGCCTTGGAAAGAGACCAGGGACTTGAACCAGGATGCCCCAGTTCCTAGAAGCCTGCCCTGGTCACCAGGATGTTTGCTATTCTGAGGTGCCTTCTGCCCTGCATTTGACAGCCAGACATCACCACCTCTCTGAGCCAAAAGCCCTTCTCAGGGAGGGCTGAACTGTTGTTAATGTCTCTACTAGAAGCTGGGGCTTCAGTGAATTTGTGCTTTCTGATGAAAAAAATCGTTTTGCTGAGAGATTCCCAGATCTACTACTTAATCCCTACTTAAAAGTAGGCTGGAAAGAGAAGGAGAGAGAGAGATCTCCTCCTTGTGTGTCCTGATGAACGTTCTCTCTCTCTAGCTTTGGAATTAGAAATGGTGAATTTATTCTCTTAGTCACCTCCACTCTCAGGTTTTATGCCTTCCTCTAAATGGGATCCTTCATGTGGAGCGATAACAGTTTAATTGAAGGTAGCTGATGGTAATTTTTCTTCCTTTCAATTGACCTACTTGATCTCCTAATGCTCCATGGAATTGCTTTTACCTCTCTGCTCTGTGGCATGAAAGTCACTGCTAATAATTACTTACCCAACTGCATATGGTCAGACATGCAAAATGCACTGCTCCTTTCTGGGGCTGCACATTGGGCATCAGTGGAGGAGCGAAGCAAGCTGCACACACACCTGATGTACTCCAGTATTCCAAAAAAATGCCATTAGAGTCAATGTTATCCAGCAATAACCATAGACTGAAGTCATATACACTCTGGGCCATTTGTGTGAATCCTTCACTGGGTACTGACTCCTGGGGACGTTTTCTACAGAAGAAACCTCGGCTGCCATACTTCCGTCTCTTGCAACAAGAGCTACGGATCAGGGAGGTTTTGTTCTCTGGGATAATCAGCTCCTCTCTGTGACTTCCTTATGAAGCTTCCCAGGCCCAAGGTCCCACATGGCACAACGTATTTGCATTACTTTCCCATTTCTCACTTTCATTCAGCAAAATGCAATTTCACTTTAAGTGACATAAATGCCAAGCTGGATTAGATCAATTGCTGTCTTCTCCACCCTCAGGAGGAAAGGACCTGGGCAATCTGAAACGCTATCAGCAGCATCATGCAAAACTACTGCTATTATCACTGAAAAGTAGGCCAATCAGCCGGATTACGTCTTGATGGAGGATCACTTGGTCTGACAGATGGCTGAAAAGATAAGACTTAAATGAAATAAATAAATAAATATGCCCCCCCCCCCGCCCGCAACAAGGCCAGAAGTGTCTAGGTTTAGTTATTAAAGGAGAAGCCTCAGGTGGTGATGTGCGAGTCCCACCACGCATCAGGAGATGCCTCTGGCAACTTCCCGACATGTCAGAAGCGGACCTATTACTTCTGCCCCTTCCTTCTTCCCTTAAGCAGCCGTTAAATATCCGCAGGCTTCTCTCCAGGAGCAGGCTGCCATCCCACCCCACGTCGGCTTCGTTCCTTTAAGAGCGCCTGGCGAAAATCCAGGGAAGTTGTACGGACTGAATCATCCCCATCCATATGCTGGTGGAGACCTTCAAAGAACCAGCAGATCTGCGAGGCGTGACATCGCTTTGCATGCCCTGTGTTGACTCTCATCCAATATATTTGGCTTATCCCTCGCCATAAAAAAATTATAGTCGCACAAGGAATTATACGCACACAGTTCTTTGCCTGTTGCAAAGCTTTTTGGTCTTGACCACTATCTGTGCTGAAGGCAACAAAAAACGGCCCAAATTCATCAGCCTAATGCCCTAAATCAGCTTCGCTGGATAATCACAAAGCATACATTTTTAAAAAGATAATGCATCATGGATACTGATTAATTAATATTTAGGCATTCCAAACCATTAACTAGAAACAGTTTCCTTTTGGATATAAACTGAGTCACAGGATTTCAGGAACTAGAGAATTTAAGAAAAAAAACGCACGACATTGTGGGACATGCTGTAAAAGGATAGACGTGAAGAACATGGAAATAAGCTACAACCCCTCAGCGACAAAAATGGACATATAGGCTCTGCCTCAAGGAGTCTGCATAAGAAATCAAGGTTGATTTTATTTGCAAAAATCTTGCAGCCAAACTAGAATTGTGCATTTCTGACTGTGCACAGAGACTGTGGTTATAGCGCGTTCATCAGGGAGGCTCTGCCCATGTCCATTAAAGGTGGTAGAAACATGAAGATTGAGAGAATAAAGAACCGCTTCCAAACAATTTGACTGTACTGCAAGAGGCACCTTTCGCAATGATTATATGATCTTTTCCCACATCCAAGCAACAGGCTTGCTCTCTGATAACAGAGAGATCAAAGGCCTTTGGGTTGTCATTAGCAGGCAAACTCAATAGAAGTTGTTTACTTCACCCAAGCTAATGGCACTGGAAATATTTAATCAAAAAATGGACACACTCTCCCTATTACTGCCAAGATGATTCAGAAGGGGCCACTTAAATCTATTTTGTCAAGCCATTACTCATCCCCTGCTAATAGACCTTTATGGAGAGTCCCTTTGAATAATGCACATTCGTGATTTGTGGGCTGTGTACTGGTATTAGGAGACAAGGCGCATCAAGAAAACACGACAGAGGGCTGCTGATGGGAAGAACAGGATGGGGAGTATGTTTAGTCTACAGCTGACAAAGACCTTGTCTCTGTCATCTCTTAAGCCCAAGGAGAGGAAACTGAAGTGGACTGATGGGGAAATATGCTCAAGGAGAGGATGGTTCTCCAGAAAAGTTTGAGCAATCTGCTGTAATTGACCTCTGACAGCTGAGTGGAGAAAGGAAAGATGAAGAAGATCCGGAGAGCTTTTCTACAGAGGTTCAAGGATCTTCATATAGAAAAAGAAAGCAAAAACGTTGGGTGGACATCAGGAGAAAATGTGGTGGTGTGACTCCCACTACAGCAGGGATTGCCTACTTGAACCTCGATTCTTGGGGTCACAAAGAGAAGGTTCAATGTCTACATTGAGATGCCAAACGTTAGGATTCCCAAGCTCTTTTCCTAACTCTGGCTTTGAAACTCTCCAGTTCCCCACATGGTCCTCAGCATGTATCAGACACTAGGGCACAGGCAGTCAGTTCCTCATGGGCTTCCCTTGGGCTGTGCATTAATTTTCATTAGCTAAGGACTCTCACCTTGTGGGGTCGTCTTAAAAGATATAAAATGACTTATGACCCTCACATATTAAGAGTTGATCCTAACTTAGAGCAAGAGGACGGACTGGGTAGGGCGAGCTCTATCTGCTGTGATTTTTGTGATGTTTTGCAAAACGTCTCCTGAGTTGTTACGATCCAGGCCACTGATTTTGTGGGTAGCTACATCTTACTGCTCTTTTTGTAAACTGACAAAGGTCTATCCTCAGGGACATCCTATAGGGGCAACAGAGTTAGGGGAACCTCCAGCCTTTTTGTTTTCCAAAACAGAACTGTGCTTGGTACAGACTCGGTTTTGATATAGTTTCTCTGCAGCTTCCAGAAACACTCATGAAGAGCTTAAGATTCAAAACCTTCATCGGCATGGAAATGATTATCTGCAAATCCACATCTGTAACACAGGCAGCAACTCCTCTCCTCTCTGCATCAAAGACATATGCTGGGAGCCAGCAAAACAAATTCAGGGAAGATCCACCTTTCCTCCCTTCTAGCAAACCTAAAGCAACCCAAGCGATTGTTACAAGCTTATTTTTGTCCCTGAGAACACAATGCTGCAAACAGCCCAGGGTGTTCTAGCCTGCAGCCAAAGCAGGCAGATGGGAACTTTCGAGCTGCCACACTGTTCCTGCAAGTGAATTATTGATACATTCTTCTTAGCCATGAGCAGCACACTAAAGTGGCAATTAAAACCATCCGCGATGATCAAAAAGAAAAAGCAAAGATGGGAAGGTACAAAACCAGAGCCTGTATTTGCCAGCAGCCTGCAGCGTGTGCTATTACAGCTAGCAAGGAAGGCTTTGGGTCCTGGTCTTTCTGATAAGTTTTCAATAACAGCCCGCATCAGGACCAGTGAGCAACACAACGCTGCCATTCCTGCTGGAGGCAAGGGAATGAGCTGCTCCCGGGAGCTCGCTGCCCCCTTTTAGCTTACGCTTGTGCACAATACAGACCTTCAAACTCATAAATTTAAAAATAGCAATGGCAATCACCCTCATCCCTCTTGCTCCCTGACACAATAACCCTTTGTTTTACAAGGGCAAGAAAGGACACACGAAGTCAGAAAGGAACTACAAGATGGGGCTGCCCTTCAGCAGCATCCTTGGACGTGGGATGAAGAAAAGCTGGGAATTACTGAATATGAGCACAAGCCAGCTGGAGAGCTCAGCAACTCTTGTCCCTCTTCACATTCACCATTTCTAGATTATAGATAACTATCGGATTTTCACGTGCTAGAATTGCTCGACTTCAGTGGAACCACCACTGAGTTTAAAGTGTGTCCATGTTTTTACCTTGTTGACAAAAAAAAACCCACAAAACAATAACTGGAATTATATTAAACCACTACCAATTTTCAGAGATGACCAAAGAACAAAATTCACCGAAAATAACTACTCAGGCTTTACAATGTGTAGCAATATTTCTATCTAATACTGGGAGAAGAACACTCAGGTCTGGAAAACAAGACTTTAAAAACAAGGAGGCGACTTTCCATTGAATTTTTCTCTTTCCTTTTACATGAAATATGTCTTACACGCTGTCATGCCCCAGATAAACAGTATGTTCTACATGACCTTAAAGATCTTTTCCAACCTGAATGATTCTATATTTCTATCTTGATGGGAAGAAAATGATGCGGAAAAAAAAAAAAGTCATTCTGATAGAATATAATGGAATAAAATCATTGCTATTATAGAGAAATAACAATTATATTAGCCCTAATAACAAAAGCACTAATTAAAATTATTGTAACTCACTAGTTTTACAAGGCTGCTGTGCCAAGCTGCAGATGTAGGGCTGCTGAACACCTGAGAGCAGAGGCTCTCTCCCCAGGCTGGTGGAGTGGATGCATTTGGTTTTGGAGGTCGTTAGTTCAGCCTTGATGCTTTGGGCAAAGGGAACTGTCACGCTAACGCTAATTACACTGCTAATAGCAACAACAACAACAACACCTCTCCAATCACCAGCACTGATGTGAACGCCGAAGCGATGCAATTATGCACTGCTGTTGTTTCAAGTGGAGCTGCGAGGAAGAGAAAAGCAAAGGTGGAAGAGACAGAAGACACCTCCTGGTTTACCATCTCACAGCACTTGCTCTGTGGAAGATGCCTGGTCGGGGTGAAGGGCCAGGCAGCCCTTTCCTCTTCCTCCCTCCCCGTGATGCCAAGGCCATGCATGGCCCTCGAGCTCTGCGCAGACCAGGATCTGTGCTGCTTTGCCACTGTGCCCTCGAATTGATTCCCTTGTTGTGCACAGGAACAGAGTCAGAAGAAACCCTCCAGGCGGAGGAGATGAAGTGCAGCTCAATGACCTCCTGCTCCCGAGAGCACCGGGGGCAGCACCCGACCAACCTCACGGCTCTGCCAAGCTCCTGCCCACCGCCACGTTCACCTGGGGGAGATCTGTCAGAACGAGCGACAGCTCAGACGAAGCAAAACCAAAATGGATTTTGTTCGCAACCTGCCCGCGTGCCACATTCAAGTTTTCCTCCTGGCAGCGTTTGGCATCCTGCCGCGGCTCTGATGAGCAGGAGTGACGTTCCTCCCGCAGCGAGAGCCCCGAGGAGCGGGCGGATGAAGGGCTGCCCCAACACACTGCCATAGCTGGGGCCCACACTCATGCCGCTGCACCAGGGCTTGCACCCACTGCCTGCCCTGGGAGCAGGGGCGAGCACCCCCTGCTGAAAAGACAACCCCAGGAAAAAGCCAAACTGATCCGTATCCTCCGAACAGCTACGTCAGCTGTCATATGAAGCAGGCAACGCGAGGCTTTATTTGCAGAGAGTGGGAGTGAGAGAGAATTTAGATGCAATCTCCAGCGTGGTGGCTTTAATAAACGAGCAAAGCTAAAACAGCCACGTGCAAGCGGAGAGCCCTTGAGAAAGCAACGGAGCTTGCAAACGTTTCGGCCCCAGTGGAAATCCTCCTCCGGCGCTTCCAAAGCAGACAGACCACGGCGAAAGCTGTCAAATTATTTTATTGCTTAGCCCCCCAAAGAGTCCAGGGGTGAGACATACAGCGGATCTCAAGCAATTATTTGCTAAACATCAGGACTTGCTCAAATGCTCTTGCTGGAGAAGGTGGCGAGTGTTTCCATGGCAATCAGCTATTGCCTTGGTGACCGTGGACCCGGACGGGTGCTGCTAAACCACCGCGACCTTTGGACATCTGAGCACAGCGAGGAGTTTCCCCCTTCGCTGTCTAATGATGTGGTTTTTTTTTTTTTTCACTTCTGAGTTCAGCCCTGTCTAAAAGCTGCCCGAGGTGGTTGTGCTAGGGACGGCGAAGGCGCTGTGCTCTCCTCGTGCCTGCCCCTCTGCTCCCCAGCCCCGAGTTGCCTTCTCCAGCAGCCGGGCAGACAGCACGCCTGGGTGCAGTGCCGGCTGCTCCCGAGCTGGCCCTCTACCTACAAAGTTTCGGATTAGAGAAGCAGAGAGGCTCAGGACTTTGTTAGCCCAGGCATCAACAGTACACTAATCCATAATGCATTTAAACCTTTTAAGAGAGGTCAAACGGGGAGGCAGCTGGGTTAACACGGGGAAGGAGTGGGCCTGCACATAAAAAGGCAGCTTTACGCAGAAACTGGTGCTCTCCTAGGCAAGAAGTTCACCTAGATTTTTGTGTAAGAGTAAAAAAAAAGACGCGTGTCTCCCTCCAAATGAACTTCAGGTAAACTTCATGCTATCATAAAGCTTTAGCCTGGACTGATACAGCAGAAAATTGTTGCATCTTTGCCTTTGAGAATTTCCACTGGTCTTCTTCCCAAGTTTATCAGTGAAACGCACACTCCTTCCTAGCGACCGGCAGCCCCAAACCCGACTGACCCGAACGATTACATTGGTTTCTTGTTAAATTTCTATAAACCCTGCACCTTGCAACTCCAAAGTGGTTTCTATGGTGATGCTAAAAAAACCCACAACACCACAGAATGACACCTTCTGGGTGCTGAATTTGGCACAGCAAAAACTTGGGTGAGCAGCGAACGTGGAGTGAGAGAAGTGGATTAGAGCCCCAGGGCACGGCTGCTTACCCGGAGGCGCAGATAAGGGGGTAGGTTAGGCTCTGGCTGCCAGGCGTTAACCAAACCGACACGCGGCGCTCGGCATCACACAGAGTTTAATTAACTGCAGGCAATGGGGCATCAGTACGGGGGGGAAGACAGCCTGCCCGGCCTCCTTACGGTGTGGACGTGATGGGGAGAGGCAGGGACGTGAGCATTTACAAGGCAGAAGCAGTTCTCCTGCGTTAAGAGGTTTCTGAGAAGCGCATCGAAGCCGCGTCTGGCTGCCTCGCAGAGCAGCTCCATCCCCTTCATCTGCAGAACTGGGCAGAGGAGTCCAAAGCCTGCAACTTCCTACACAGTCTATTTTAGAGCCTTAAAAACAAAAACAACGCACAACAGGAAGGATGTGATTACTAGAAATGTCTGAACTCTCCCACACCCCGGCCCCATCAATCTCGACAGCTCCATTTGCTCCGTTAGAGCTTTCTCATCCCACCCAGCTGGTCCTGCAGGAGCAGCGCGCTCCGCTCTGAGGCGATGCCCGGCTCCCTCAGCACCCATGCGAGGTCCCAGTTTGGCTCTGCCCCCCTTTTCCCAGGCAGTCAGACACGCAGAGGCAAGCAGCATAGCTGAAACATCCCTTCTTGTGCTCGCACAGCTGCCCTGAGCCACGCTGAGCCCAAACCTGAGCGCAGAGACCCTAGAGAGAAACAGCCACGAGCCCTATGGCTCTAACAAGACCTTCTATACCAAGCACGCTATCCCAAGCATATTTAATACGGCCAAAGTGCTGCTTAAAATGGCCAAAAGCCATTCTTTAAGCAGATCTCCGTTAGAATCAACCAAAGTTCAGACTTCAGCCCGCAGACACGCAGCAGTACGAAGCACGCAGCAGGCAGGGCACTGAGCAGCGTGGTGTGCCCTTGCTCCTCGGAAGAGAGGCAGAGCACCTCCAGCCACGGTAATTGGGACATCTGTTTTGAAATGAACACAGAATAGATGGCATGTAGCACTGTCTACCTCCTGGTGAGCGGTCACCCCTGGGATTTGAACATATGGCTGCACAGAGTCTGGCTAGTGCCAACCTGATTCTTAAACTATTAAACCATCCCCTCAGGCTCTGTATCCTGTGCTGTCTGTGTACGTTGTACGAAGGAAAAGAATTTGATTTGGGGTTTCGAGAATTTCAAACAAGGACATACAATTAGAAAAGTATTTGCTTCAGATGATGATAAATAACCCGGGACTGGAGAAACTCAGAAAATGTCTGTTCTTTGCTCTGGTGTGATGACACGAAGCCCTCTGCACTGCTGTTTTACATGCTTTCCCAAGAGCCCAAGCTTGTTAACCTTCATTTTACTGCATGTTTTCAGAGGACTGACAGCTGCAACAATAAATATGGCATTCAGATTTCATGCTATAGTTAAAAAATCAAATATGTATGAACCCCTCTGCTATTACACACTGACTAGCAAGGGAGAAAAAGGAACAGGAGGAAATCTATAGCATTAAATCATTTCTGAAACACAAAAGGACTTCTGCAGGCTCAGGTGGGAAGCATCTGCTGCAGGGTCAGTATCTGTTGGTCTCGGCGTGCCCGTCCATCACTCACTCACAGGTTAAACAGCCTCAGGAACAGGGAGAGTGTGTGAATGAGAAGGGATGGAGCAGAGGCATAACTTGGCCATCCAGCTCCCTACACTAGAGCACGGGAGTGATTCCTGCTACTTTGGGGGGGACCTGTGTGTGCTGGTACTCTGGCAGCAGGAAGGAGGGGTAACATGAAATAACCTAAGTCCAGCCTGAAGCTTCGGAGATCCCAGTGACACCCTAAGGAGGGGACGGAGCTAGGGAAAGAAGAGAGGAGAACAAGGGGAGGAAGGGGAAGGCCCTTTTGGATATCTTTGCAAAGTGTCGTGCTGGTGAGCTGTCCCTGCTCCCACCTCTGGCTCTAGGGGCTTTCAGAGCATTTCAGCTGCATTTGCAGCTCCCATTAGCCCTCGGCATAAACTGGGATTTCTGGCATTTAATCCCCCCGCACTTCCACGCTCTGCAGCCCAGTCCCTTGTACCTTGGCACCAGTATCAGCTGGTACCTGCCAGCATTCCGTCATACAACAATAGTAGTTCTGTTAGAAGACATTTAAGATGCTGATCTCTTATTCTGGCAGCTTCAAGAGACCTTAGCACAAGTGAGAAATACAGCCCCCATAGCACAGGCCATTCGCGAGAAGATAATTGCCCGGCAACCCACGCTGCTTTCAGACTCCGGCTGAAACGAGTTTACACAAATGACTTCAAGCTGTGTATGCTCCCCCGGCAGCAGTGACCAGAGACGAGCAATGGTAACAGGGCTGATGGCTCTGAAACCTTCACCAACAGAAGAAATAAAAAGTCTGATTCTCTCCGACAGCGAGCAGCATACCGCGGTTCGATTTATTTCTTATGGATTGGATGTGGGGCAGGTTGGAGCTCTGAGAACAAAGGGCATAAGGGGAACTGCAGGTGGGCACACTCCTCCTCCAGAAGAGCATTTGTCACTCAGCAAAAAAGCCCTCCCAACGGGGGGAGTCACACCATCTACTGTGGGGAACACCCAGCGGTGCTGTGAGTTATGTTTGAGCCGGATGGTTAAATGCGAAACGTGAGCACGACCCAAAAGCTCCATAGGTAGAGCTGCTAGGAGCAGCCAGCACACTCTTTCTTCCCAAACCACCTCAATCCAAACTAATTTTAAAGCGCAGACAAGCCCATGTATAGTCATGCCTAGAGCCAGAGAACTACATGATCCGTCTGTCTGCAGCAACCCCAATTCCCCTTGGAGTACATAAAATAAATAAAAGCCTTTTCTTTCTGCTGCTTGCTCCCAGAGCACTATGGTAAGAAGTTTTGGATACATCTGCGCATGGGACAGGAACAGGCCAGGGGGAGAGGATGTGTTCGTTTGTACGAGCATCAGGCGGCAGAGACAGCTCCTGAGAAATGAAATGCCTTCAGCGGGGTGGGGAAAGGAGCCACGGGGTCTTCCTGCCTCTGTCCCCCTCGGTGGCAGATCTGTGGCCGTAGCAAGCCCCTCCACCGGTGCTACACGGCCTGTGCACAGCGTTTTTCCCAAATTGGGAGTCAGGCTGTCTTTAAAGGCTGTAAACCAGACAGAGCAAACAAAAATAGAGCTCTGAAAGAATGCATGCAGGCATGCCAAATCTCCCTTGTTTTGGAGTAAGAGTCTCACTCCTTTCAGATGCAGCTTTCTCCCCCCACCTCTCCAATCCATTTATAAAAAAAGCATCCTGATCTTGTAACAAAAAAATCAGAAGGAGGTTTCAAGGAGACATTTAAAGCTTCATTCATAATTCTGGATAATCTCACTGTCCCAGCTGGAGAACCCTGGTTAAAACCCGAGGAAAATTCATGACTCAAGTTGACAGCAGCACTAAACATACCTGTTTATTTCCTTGCAGTGATTCTTCTCTGGCAAAAGGAGCTAGATTTCTAACCCGGGCATCTCTAATCCTCTGCCCAGGCATCTTTAACCCTCTGCCTGGGAATCCTCAGCCCCGAGGACCCGGGCAGTGTACAGGGCCTCTTAGCAATACTACTGAACCGTCACCCAGAACTCACAGACTACATTGTCAGCATTTCATATGCACTGCCAAATACTAACCCCGCTTTTCTCTTAGGTGTGCATGACTGTCTTCTCTACACCTTCCTAATATTTTCTCAGCTAAACCTATTTTCAAGTCTTTCTCTATTTTCCAGGTCTACACAGAAAGCAATCATCCACAAGGAGTGGTCGGCAAGGCACAAAGATATTAAATTAAACAGGACCACTTCTTTTGCCTCCTGACAGTTGGGTACCACCAATCGACATGCACTGCCCACCCTCTTCTCTGCATATCTCCTTGTGCTACACTCCTGTTGCATCTGCTTTGAATCTGGGCTCTAAACTCGGTTTTGCAGGGTCTACCTGCAACTTTCAGGCATAAATCCTGGTGCTGGGAGAGGCACAGCGCTCTGCTCCCCTTCCTGCTGTTATCATGACTTGTAATAACATCCAGCAAGCCCTGCCCGGGAGCCCCACGTGGCCGGGGCGGTGTACACAGAACAAAACGCAATCCTCGTCTTGTGGAACGAAAAAATCCAAGAAAACAAAAGATGGATGCAGGCAGAATGGGGAGTGTAAGGAAGCCTCGGCTGACGTGGGAGGTGGTGTTCCTGCAAACAGTCGCATCTTCCCCAGAGCTCCTGGGTCAACCCAAGCTGCTCCTCGCTTCCCGCTCCTCTCCGAGCCTGGTAAGCGGTGGCACGGCCGAAGCAGGTTTCCTGCCCCCAATAACTGGTTTGGCTCTCCTGCTCTCTTGCATTTTCTCCCCTGCGGCTGTCCCTGCAGCCCGGCTGCCTTTCGTGGAGGCAGCTGGAAGGATGGCAAGCTGCTGCATGCTGCACCAAGGCCAGGGGGCTGCTCAGGGGAGCCCGTGCTGGGGTCTGCATGCTGCCTGCAGGCACCACTCTCTCTCCAGAGCCACTGATCACAGCTGCCACAAACCAGATGCTCGAGCTCATCCTCAAACCTGCATCTTGTTGTCGCTCAGGCAGAGGACTACCAGGTACGCCTGCTTTGGAGCACGGAGCGCTCTCCCCAGGGCTCACTTACGCGATGAAAGCCAGCCTCCCTCCCACGAAACCCACCACCAGATGAAAAGCATTCGCTGACAGCCAGCGGGAGGGCACAGGCTGAATGCAGCGCCACGCTCTTTGTTTGTGAAAGCCACCTTCTTCACTCCGGGCTCTCGTTGCAGTTTCCCTTCGCAGAAAACGAACACCCCACCGTCCAGCTGTGTCGAACCTCCCTGCCTCGGAGCACATTACAGCCATTGTCAGCCTAACATTTGAAGCTGGCCGCCCAGGGCTGTGATTTACGCACATTTTTTGTGATGAAATGCAGCTGGCAAGTGCGCTCTGCTTTCATTCTTGGGGCTCCATTACACTTGGTTTATTTTACCTGCCAGCTGAAATGCAAACAATCTGTCCTCATTCTATATATAACCACCCGCTGCCATCAGGCGTGCTTATGAAGCATGAGGGTTTCATGGACTCGGCCTGGGAAGCCTCGGAGGGCACCGTGACCACCTCAGCTGACTCGCTGCGTGACCCAGGTGGAAGAAACACAGCCCGTGGGCCCTGCCTCCTCGTGACAGCTTATGCTGGGAAGCACGTTACTGTCACCTGCTTACGAAGTTTGTCATCCCGGCAGAGAGCGGATGGGATTTATACGGCCAATCCCTCCCCACACAGAGCAGCTAATGGCGTCAGTGAGGGGAAGGAACTGAGCCATTGGTGGTAGTAAAACGTGCCTACGGCTCTGCGGGGAATATCCTAATATTATTCCCTAGGCCAATGAGCACATCCATAGGAACCAGATCAGCCTGCAAGCTCCCCTCGGCATGACTGGCTCTGTTGTTCTCCCGACTCTCCCCTGGCTGCTCAGCACGTCAGCACTTCGGTGAGTTATTACACTCAGTTTCTGCATCGGAGAGGTGCTGTTCCTGTCTGGTAGGAGTCAGAGGAATGGAAGGATCTCTAGTATGCTTTCCCTTATATAGTAAGAAAAAATATACCAAGAACATACAATCCAACAGAGGAAAACAGAGCAGCAGAGGAGTCGGTTAAATTACAGAAAGGGGTAAGTAAAAGTCTCCGTGAACACCACCCACGGTAGGCTCCCCGTGGAGGGATGTGATTTACACCCTTTGCCATGAAGGCTGCCGAGGTCCAGCAGACGGTGATGTAGCCCTGAGCCAAGACACCTGGCTTTGGGCTGCTAACATTTGCCATCCGTCACGTTATGAAGTAGCACCTCACTTCTTGCCTCTAGTCCTCAATTCCCTCCAACATGGGAACGAAACGTCCCTTTGCCAGGTGTACGTGCTCACCCAAGAGCCGCTGCTGGCTCTGATCAGAAGCCTTGCAGCCTGAAGCGTGCACAGGGGACAAGAAAGCTGGTGGCAATTTTGGGAATGTCCTGGCAGAGTGGTGGTCGGCAGAAAAGGGGCTCAGAGAGCACTGAGAAAGGTGGTCTGGAGAGCACTCAAAAGGTCGTGTGATCTTGGGGCACAAAAGAAGATGGGAAACATCTCTCTTCCCCGTGGTCTCCAGACAAAGCCCTTTGCTTCCCACCCAGGAGCTGGGGACAGAATTCAGGTTATCACAAGGTGTTTGCTGGATAAGCCAGATTTCCATTGCTCTGCTCAGGAGACCCAACACATGTTCTCAACCGATGCAGCTTCCCTACCAAACCAACACTTGGGGAAAGCTGCCTTCCTTCCCCAAGCTTACTGCCAGGACCTTGGAGGGGGAACGGGGACACCCTGCGCTGAGCTGGAGGAACCTGCTTACTTCAAGCCCAGCCAGCGCATGAGCTCTTAAAATTGGATCAAAGTTTGAGTAGTGACCAAGCTTTACTAGTTGAAAGTCAGAATCACGGATCAGGATAATATTTTATTGACACACAACTCAAAAGGAATTTAAGCAATTTGCTTCAAACACTTCCGAGATTCACCTCTGCTTTCTGAGTAAGTGCTGAGCTTTCCAGGCCAAAACAATTTTTCAAGACAAAATCGACAAATGCTGAAATAGAGAGTCACTAGAGAAGCTGGTTGCTACCTTAAATCACACAGAATTACTTTTACTCCAGAATAATAAAATGTGCTACTCAAAACCAATACTTCTTGTACGCTGATAGGCCATGAACCACTGGGTGCCACTAAGGTCAGCTCCAACCTACTCCAAAGACAGCTGCTCTGAACGAAACATGCCATGGGTGAGAGATCTGAAAACCAATTAAAAGCTCTTTGAACAGCAATAGCTTGGAACAGATACTAATTTGTACTTCTCTTCTGAGAAGTGAATATAAAATAGCATTTCTAGAGCCATTTGATGTAAATTGAGCCTTTTATGTGGAATCATTACAAGTACCAGCAGCTACTTCTGCAAATTCCTTGGGGAAGCCAAGTGGGGGTCTCTCCTCACAATTTGAAAACATCAGAGGTCCCTGAGGACGAATTCAGAGCTCACCCTTCTGCAGGGATATCACCAGCATCTCTCTTGGACAAATGAACAGGACTCTGTCCTTGTGGGACAATCGGGGAGCTGGGAATTGACCTCTCTTGGCAGGAATAAGCTCGTCTTACTCCTTCATGGCCTTGACAGAAGGATTCATGTCCACCACCCTTTACCAGGGCTGAACTAGCCTGGCAGCAGAGGCTGACTGAAGAAGGAGCAATTATTCCTTCAGATCAGGCATTGAAGCACAGGGACTCTGGGACAAAAAGGTACCAGCTTTCAGTGGCAGAGAGGCACCTGGACACACAGCTCTGGGAACAGGACTTGCCTGTGACAGGCACCGCTCCAAAGGCATGGCAGAGGTCGGGCTTTTGGAGAGCACTGCTCCTGCGTGGTTGCTGCAGTACCATGGCACGTTCTCAGATACTCCAGAACTGTCAGCTGCAACGAACGCACAGTAAAATCATCCATTTCTTGAAATCGCCTGGAAGATTAACGCGAGGATTGCCTTATTCTTTGTGCTTGGCTTTCCTCATCTGTGGGAGTGCCTATTTGTGCCTCGGATAGACAAATACATAAAGCATAAGAGGAGGGGAAGAAAAAAAAGGAACTCCAAAGCAGCCAATTAACCTTTGAAATAAAGGTTGTGCTGATGCTAACTAACAGCATCCTGTGACCTCCTAATTACCAGCCACGTACAACCTGGCAGTTGGAGGCAGTGCTGGCTGGTAAGCCGGCGGATGCGCTGTGCGGGAGGATCCGACCGCTGCTGATGACTGAAGCCCCGAAGAAACTCGCTTGCCATCATCAGCTGCCTCCTGCTGCATGGATCTCCAGCCACAAACTGTCTGTGCTGCCGTGAAATCCCCAGTCTGCCTCCAAGAAGAGCAGGCCTGCTCTGGTATCTCTTCTTCCTCCCCGTGACTCAGCTGCTGCTACCTCAGTTGTGCCTTTAGCCACAGGACAGGATCCCTGCCTAAAAGAGTATTATAAACGGGCTGCATGCATTAAATGGGGTGGTGCCAGCTGGGTTAGCCAAGAGCGGCCAGAGTAATTGTGTGAGCAGACTGCTGTGAGCTTCAAATTCCCCTAAAAATGCATAATCAAGCCTTGAAGGGATTTGGATGTGGACAGGTCACTCTCAGACATCTGGAGGCAGCACCGTGGGCTGCTGCAGTGCAGTGAAAAGCCGAAGGATGCTGCCAAAGCACCGCCCAACACAGGCACCACCTTGCCCTGCAGCTATGATGAGGGCCAGCAGATAAACGCTGAGAGCCATCGGGTTTTGCCTCCAGCCTGGCACCTTGCAACCTCGATTCCTCATCCAGAAGTTAGGGACAATAATGCTTGCTTGCCTCAAGAGGGCTCCGTGCGACTTCTCCGCAGAGCGCTGCCACGTCCCGGGATGAAAGGCGAGATAACGCACCAGGACTAGTGCCGCTCTCCTCCATGCCATATGTTGCTCAGCACCCTCCACCCCTCCCACGCACACAGGATTGATGCCTTGGCTTTCAACGGCACTCCGAAATAAAATTGTATACGGTGTGCCCATCTACTTGCAAAGCCACCGATGTCTGTATGAAGTCTGAGAAGCCGGAAAAGAAAATCAAGCAGCCGTTAATGACTTTTTTAAAGGGGATTGGGCATTTCCTTACAGATGGTGAGGTCTGGGGAGGGCTTCCCTGTGGGCTGTTGCAATGATTGCAATTTAATAAATTTAATAATTTAATAAAACCAGTTGACGGCTGTTCAGCAGAACAAGCGGCAAGAATCACGACCAGGGAACTTCCTTAAACTGTTCCATCCAGAGCAAATGTCTCCATGGTAGGTGATTTTTTGCAGGGCTTCAAAGCCCATACTGCTGCTGTCTGCAGGCATCCCCAAAGGGAGCCCTGAACCCTGCTCTCTGGGTAACACCAAGCACCCTTGAGGAGAGAGGAAAGAGGATGAGAGCCAGGAGAACAACAGAGAGTAGCTATCCTTGTATGCAGTCTCCTAAAACCTTGGGGAATGGCAAAAGGAGACAACAGTAATGCCTGTGCCTGGTTAACAGCCTGGGGAAGGCTCACACCTTCTCGCCTTGTAATGCCTGGTCTGAGCAGAGGTGTGCTGTGACTGGGCAGCGTCTGTCACACGGTAATCAGAAAGCTGCGATCAAACTGTTTTTCCTGGCATGGAGCACAGCATAACCAAAAGGAGCCCGTCTCACCTCCCACCGTCCCAACACCATGCTGTGGGTTCGTGACAGCTTCGCCCAGGCATCTGCTCCTTATCTCCGCACAAGACCAGCCCCCCATCACGAGCCTTGCAGCCAATTCTCACACCAGGAGGGCTGTGGGTTCTGAAATCGCCACGCTTTGCTTGCAGAAGCCCCAGACTTTCATGCCAAACAGTTTGGGAGCCCAGAGCCTTTTTCTATTGCTTTCGGACGGTGTCTCAGGCTTGGGCGATGCCCTGGAGGTCATTCTGTTGATAGCAGAGTGCTTGCATGAGGTGTTTCGAAGCTGGGCTCTGACAGCTCCACAGCTCATTATACCAGAGACGCTTTGCAGTCAGGCACGTGGAGGAACTTTTATAAGTTTCACTTCAAAATTCCTCCCTTTTTATTGGGCCCAAGCTGGGCCATGCCTGTGAGCAAAGCTGGCGGGAGTCTGACGTTCCCTAGCCAAAAGCCTCAGGATCTGTATTGCCATTGGCTTTCAGATGGTTTAAAACAAATCTTTTACAAGGTAAAAGTCAATATAAACCTGCTAGCTAGAGTTTTCCTTTGTCAGCTGCAAGGATGCAATTATCACAATTTACCTTTGTACGAGTGATTGTGGACAGACTCCACGCGATCCCTGGGCTTTCTCACTGCAGCCTGCCTAAAGTTTTCCCCCAGCACCCGTCACGGCAATATCCAAGGACTGACAAAGCTGTATCCGCCTGACAAAAGAGTATCCATGCAGAACCACAGCCACTGTGAGGAATGAATGGTCTATTCAAAGGTGACTGACAAGGTGTATTTCCTAATTTTAAAACTTGTTGTGGAACAGCTAACCAGACAGAAAGCTGACAGCGACAGCTCTTTCTTTGTTGGGTTTGGACCCTTTCTGCTGTAAATGTGAACTAATTTCTTGTTGTACAGCCGAGGTTCACGTGTTTTAGCTGAGTACTTGCTTTTCTGAAAGAAAATATGCCTCAGACAGCATAGAAGATGGCATATGGCAATACAAAACACCTAAGTGTAAGAAAATAGAGGAGTAACACTTTGGAGGATTGTTTGCCGTACTCCTGAGAAGGACTGAATCCTGGGAAATGATGGAAAAGAAAATGCAGAGCATCTTGTCCTGTCTGCCCTTCCTCCTTCCTCCTGAGTAGACAGACTGTGGCACAGAGACGAAAAGCTTTATAAATACTGTCTCTTTCTTTATTCTGCAGGAGAGATTTGGGGGAGCACTGGATGAACCTTTGGCCACAAAATCAGTATGAGGAACTCCTGGCCCTTCTAGGAAGCATTTTCCGAACCCAACACAGAGGCAGCATGAGCAACTCCAGAGCACATCTTCAGGAAACGGTTGAAAGTAACCAATTTTCCTGAGAAAAAAAGCATAGCTTTCCCCAGAGTGACCAACTGGAGATACCGGATGACTCACCCCTCTCTCCCATCCTACAGCCCCTTGGCTCCCATCAGCCCACAAGGACAAGCTGTCCTCAGCTGCCAGCACTGCTTTCTGCCATCACCATGTTCAGGCTAATACTGGGAACAGCATGATTTCTCTTTCCTCCCTTCAAGCACTTAAAAGAAAGACCTACTTGCACCCTAGGAGATCAAATTAAACATTTTGGAGTCTCCAGGGAGAAACTCTTTTTTGTTGTGGCTTTTAGCATTGCCTGACAGTTGCAGTTTTTATTTAAAGGTCCAGGATCAAAGAAGAAACTTCTTTGTGGGTTATCTGCACAAGGAGGTGCAGCTCCTGGGGAGGTCAGTTTCATACCCACATACCACCATGCACCGCCACCATCAGACCAAAGGGTCTATTTCCCCTAGAACAAATCACACCTATATGAATAATTCACAGCAAATAATTTACACCGTCGGGCTCTGAGCTGCCAGGTCCTAACACACACATTTAAACTCTCCACACCTCAGTGGTGCTGACAGCTGCCTTCCAGGCTTTTCACGCACAGAACAATGCTTCTGCTCAACACATGCCATCAGGATCAGGCCCTCGATCCCATTTGGTGCTTCCCACCTGTATGAAAACCTCTCGCTCCTCCTCTGGCATTGCATTGCTGGTGCCAGCCCGTGCCACCATGCAAACAGGGAGCATCCCAGGCACTGCAGGGAGCTAACACATGGTGAGCGCCTGACACCACAAACCCCCGAGGCTCGAGGCCATCCCTGCACTCACCTGCTCGTGGTACTCGATGCCCATGCTCAGCGTGTTGATGAGAATGGCGATCATAATCCCCCGGTTGAAGTACTTGCTTTCCACGATCCTCTTCAGCTTGCTGCCAAACGCCTTCCACAGGCGTGTGACCTTGTTCCTCTCCTTGGGCTTCTTCTTCTTCTTCCTCCTCCTGCTGCGCTGCTGCTGGAGCTGGTCCCTGTGGTCGCCGTGCCGCAGGTCCTGGGTGAACTCGTAGACGCCGTTGCTGTCGGAGTCGCAGCTGTCGGACTCGCTGAAGGCGAACTCGGGGTCCTCCAGGAGGCTGGCGCAGAAGGGGCAGTCCTGCAGCTCGCAGGTCAGCGTCCCCCCCGGCGGGCTGGGCAGCGGGCAGGCCGCGCTCAGCCCCGACAGCCGGCTGGACGTCCGCCGCAGACCTGCAAGGGGAGACGTGCACCATGAGGTCTGCACACCCATGACCTCCCCTCGACATGGTGGACAACCCTCTGTGTCCCTGCACCGCATACCTGCGGCCTCCCCTCGACATGGCGGACTGCCCTCTGTGTCCCTGCACCGCGCACCTGCGGCCTCCCCTCGACATGGCGGACTGCCCTCTGTGTCCCCACACAGGTGGCACTGGGCTCCTGACACATCCTGAGTTACACCTAATACAGCCTTCTAGCACTCTACCTAACCAAGCAATTCTCACTTTGCCTCATTTTTCCCTTCCGTTCCACTCTGCCCAAGCCCTGCCAGCCACCCTCTAGCCCCCTCCATGGTCATGGGGCTGAGAGACCTCTCTCCGCGCAGCGTGGGGGCCATTTTGTGCTCTGCCGCTCAGGGAGGACTGACTGGCACATCTCTCACTTCCAATTATTTTTGATTATATCTGACCAGGCTAACATTATTAGTGGTGATCTGAGCACTATCAAGCTGTTACACTCGATTTAGGTAGAGCTTCCATTTAGATAGTAATGAGGAGACAGAAGAAGAAATGGACCAAAGGTGGCTACAGACCACGGATCACAGCTCAGAGAGTCACGTAGTCCCTTTAGTCTCCTTCATCCCTCCTTCAGCCTTTAATAAAGCTCAGGTGTATTCTTTGCTTTAGGCACATGATTGAGTGTGCAAGGTGTTTTAAAATCAAACAAACACATTACCACATGGTTTGTGGTGTGAGGAGAAACGCTGGCTGCCATCACAGAGCCAGGGCACACAGACGACGTGGCCAAGCGTAATGAGGATGAGTCAGGTGGAAACGGAACTAGATTTTGTTTCCTCATATTCAGGAACCAAATTCCTGATTTCTTCATATTTAGGAACCAGATATTACTGGCAGAAAAAAAAAAAAAAGGAAAAAAAAAACAACAGGAATGCAATAAATACCACTTGCACATGATCATTCCAACAAAACGCCATTGAACCATCAATGAATATTTTCCTTGATGGAAAATAAGGTGTAGGTGACACTCTTCCCCTGGGACCTGCCCCTGCCTGGAGGTTGGTTGGAGATACAGATACATTTTGGGGAGACCAGGCACAAACGCAGCGGATGCTCCTGGCTCTGGGCCCAGGAGCTTGGAGCTCACCCAGCAGTAACACTGCTGATTTCAGCCACTCCTGGCTGACACTCGAGGACATCTTTAAAGAGAAGACAGCAGCAAACAAATAAAGCACCTTGTTAGATTGAAAGCTGGGTTCTGACAGGAGACAAAATATATTTTACTTGCCTGAATGTCACTCAGATACCACTGGCTTTCAAAACAGTCTCACAGGAGAGAACTGTCCTCCTTCTGGTCTTTACGTCAAAGACACCAGGAAAAATATTTGCCCCCTTACTCAACCTGCAAGCAGCAGTGGTCAGCACTGCACATCAGCATTGTGTTTCTGATTAGGACCGGTCTGATGAGGAAACACCGGAGCATGGACCCAGTAGTGCAGATGGCAGAGGCAGTGGGCTTGCCAGATGTCCTGAATGCTATCAAAGTGTTAAAAATTATATGAAAAACACTGGCGCCGCAGATGTCTTCAAAATACCAGAGTCTCCTTGGCTGCCTGCTAAAATAACCTCACAGCATTGCAGGGCACGAGAACGTGGAGGAACAGGCTGTACTTTGTGCTGTTCAATTCCACAACAAAAGAAGGGAAGAGAATACTCTCTCCCACAATTGCATCTTTCCCAGCGGACACCAACCTTGCTTCCAGCTGGGCCTGAGAGTGCCCTGGCTGCTAATGCCTGCTTAATGCTCTCAATTATCACTTGTGTGCTCCCCTTGCACAAATCTTGCAGTGAACAGACTCTGCTTGTTGACTGGTAAGAGTGGAGAGAGAATTAAGCAAAACGGCCCTTTGTTTGCCCAAAGGGGCACAGGAGGGCTGGGGGGAGCTTGTGAGCCCACCTCACCTTCCCTGTCTGTCACAGGGTGGAAGGGAAGGACTGGGCATGGACACATTATGAGACAGGATCTCCAGATGGACTTGGCCAACTTGCTTCCTGTCCTAGCCTCTGTGCTCCTCAGGGTGCCACATAAAGCTGCTGCACATAAAGCAAAGAGCTGCTGTGCCCACCCACTTCCTCTAGATAAAACCACATTGCTGAGAGAGACAAAAACAATTTCAGGAGATTTGTTTAAAACATTTTGTTATCCTCTGGGCTGAAATGCCTCTGTGAAAAGAGGATACTATAATTGCATTATTAACAGCAACTCCATCTAACCTCAAGCTTCTGAAGAACCACCAGAGGCCACATGAAAATCTCCAAAGTCACTGGAGTGGCCCTGGGGTGTTGCAGGTGTGATTGAGATCTGGGGCTTCCTTTGCTGGGATGAGTCCCAACAGCAGATCCCCCTGTGAGCACGGAGAACCAAACCTCTGACTTGAGCACTGCCTTCCAAGCAACAGCTCTTCTGCTCGTCCTCGGTTTCCCAGTTCCAGACTTCTGTGGAGCCTGGGCTTTTATCTCAAGGTAAATACACAGTCTCATAATAACCTTCATTAACTTGCATAGTTAAAGATGTACCAGTGATTCATATAAAGCCCTTGCTTAACAACGGAAGAACATTGCAACTAACCTTGCCCCTCCTGCCCTCCTGCTAAGCTTCCAAAAGTACAGAAATGTCTGCCAAAGGCAATTTCTCTATAAACAATCCACTTTACCCTTTTGTATGGTCACTTTAAAAAAAATATTAACAAAGACAAGCCACCCAACCTCTTTGGCAAGCAACCTTTACTGTGACCTCCCTCAAGCTAGGCTTGGTATTTTTTCAGCACATGCATCACTAGGATAAATATTTGTGTCCATGCACACACAGATAAACAGTTTTGGAAAACACAGGCATTGATAAAAACAGATGATGAGTTTGGCTTAAAGAGATTAAAAAAAAAAAAAGAAGCTTGATCTTTTTGACTTTTTACTGTTTGAGGGCTTAAAACTATTTTTTAGGTGTTAGCTCCAGCCATGAGGACTGGAAAAAATTTGCAAAATAGAAACCTAAGTGTTGCATGTAATCACTACACCAGCAGTGGATGATTTACATGAGAACGGAGATAAAACTGCACTAACTAGCAATGCTGATGTGGCTGCAGTCTGTACAGATAAGGATGGGACAGAGATACAAGAGTCCCTCACATGTTTTTCATTCACTCAGACTGAAGTGAGCTCCAAATCTGCAGTAACACTCAGTTCTACATTTCTTCTGCGCATGGTGAAAGAGGAGAGGGGAAGCCTCTAATGGGAAAGGGGCCTTCAGCAGTGGCCTAAAGTCACTCATCCTGCATTTTGCTTTCACCAATGACTGCAAATACAAGGCTAGAAGGAGCAAAGCTCTCAGTCCCTCAACTTGTCCTACTTCTGGCTTCTGTACTTAGCTCAAACAGCATTCACAAAACAGCTGCCATCGACAGCACCCTCCTTGGCTATCATTAACCCCTTAACTCTTGAGCTATTTGCCCTTTGCCCAGTTCTCCCAAGCAAAAATACCTGCTCATTTGTCCTTACCATGCTCTCCTACCAGTTGCTGCAGCTTCCCATAAGAATCTGTGCCAAAATTTACAGGGCTGTTAACCACCGCCACAGGTGAGTTGCCATTCTTCTTTCCTTTGGGAACTGGCACTGAACTGCCTTTGCTCGTTGGAGAAGGCAGGATGGTAGGGTAGTTGCTGCCATGGTTGGAGAGTCCAGCAGTCAGTTTAATGCTTGCAGGGGCATTGGAAGACTTACAGTTCACCTGTGGTCCTTCAACGTGACAGTCTGCGTGGTAAATGCTGTGCACAGACTCTGAATCTGGAGGAGGTGCAGGGCTCTGCAAGTTGGGTGATGAGGAAGGAAGCATCAGTTTGCCTCCAGGCTTCATGACCTTGAGTTCCAAGTCACAAATCTCAGGGTTGGAGCGTGGCCCCCGAGGGCTCCCGTTGCTGATGTGGTAGTGGTGGTGATGGTGGTGGTGATGGTGGTGGATGAGGTGGTGGATGGAGGTGATGCGCTTTTTGCCTCGGCGGTTCTGCCCATTCGTGGTGCTGTTTGGGTTCACTTTTTTCCTGCGCTTGCTCTGCCAGTTATTGTACAGGCGTATTGTCCGCCGTTTCACCTTCCTGAAGATGTGGCAGATGTACTTGAGCAGCTCCTCGTAGCAGCTACCTGGCTCCGAGAAGCTGGCGATTGTGCTGTCATTGGAGAGATAACGGGCCCGCTGCTCCTGCATCAGCTGGTTCTCCCGCTGCTTTGTTTCAGAAAACTGTGTTGCTATCACAACCAGGCACAAGTTAATCATGAAGAAGGAACCAACCTGGAGAAAACAAAACAAAAGGAGTTAGCAGGGACTCTACAGAGCAACGCACGCACTTCACCGCCACATGCTGTCCGGACTTGAAGCATTGTTCTTAGAAATCCCGAGATTTCCAAACATGCCAAATCTCAGGGTCTGCTCACCAAATGTTATGTCGACATGAGCCTGAGCTGCTAAATTTGCTCCTTAACCATGTTAAATTGTTCTGGCAATGGCAAAGAAAGCTGTTAACAATAGCCTTCACCACTTTCCTCCCCTCAGTGGTGATGACATTTGCCACTAATGCAGGGTGCATGAAACACAACGTGATCAGTCACCACAGCAAAACAGATTACTAGGAAACACCCGGCCAACCCACAAGGAAAGATGGCCTGCAGTCCTGCTTGTGCTGTACTGAAACTGCCTCCTCCTCCAGCACTTCACACCCTGGCACAGGCACCCTCATTTTGAGGAGGACAGTCAGCATCCCTGCGTTGGTACCTTTGTACTCTTGTACCTTTCCGGCACAGGGAAGTACATCTCCAGGAGATTCAGTGCTCCTGCAGAGGCCTGATTTACTGCCTGGTTGAGCTGACGTGCTCTTGGGTGATATCAGGTTTTCAAAATGAAGTCCCAAGGACAAGAATGGAAGTGACCTAAGACTACATCCTTCCCTCAGCTGCTGAGTCCACAAACTGGCTTTTCATCATTGGAGTTCATAAATCAGCCAAAGGAAAATGTCAGATATTCCCATCAGAGGATCTCTGCCCTTAGGCGTGAAAGGGACTGACGTCAAGAAAGTGCCACTGCCTACATGGCCAAACCTCTGTGCTGGGCTCAGTAGGAGACGTATGGATTTAATCTGGGCCATTGTCTGGAGAATCCTCAGGGGAAGCTGGTGGGAGATGGTTTGCAGTGTTATTCTCCAATCTGTAATATCAGCCTGGAGAGGGCTTGAGAAGCAGTAAGGGTGCCATTCCCAGCTCCAAGTGACTTGGGGATTAGTCACCTGCCTTTCCTGCAGGGATCTGCATGCAGACAAGAGCTCAAAGGAGTGGAATGTAAATCTCCACCATGCATGACAAGTTGCTAAAGGCACAGAAATCACTGATTTCAGAATGCTATCCATTACTGGGAAACTCTCACACTGCCCCAATCCACACAGTGGTGGGAGCTGTGATGGTTCGACTTTCCAAGGCCTTCAAAACCACAGAGATGGACAGAACTATATATAAAGAATACCCGGCCACAACAGCACTTTGAAGTGCCTCTGTCCCATGTCCTACCTGACATCTACACAGAACTTTGCTCTCCTTCTGACTTAAGCATTTCTTTTCCACAGATGTAGACCCCTGGGGAAGGTTGTGCCCTTTTTTAAAAAAACAAGAACCCTGCTAACCTGGGATGACAGCTTCTGAGGGAAACCTCCAGCGAGTAATACTTTGTTTCTAGGAACAACAGCACTGTTAAGACCTCAGAAAGGTGTACTGCTATTATTACCATTATTTAAAAGGCTCACGGGAAATTCAGCAACTGTTTGAGTGCCCTTCATTGAAATAAACTGTATCTCTGCTTTTTGTTCTGATCAGCAGTTGCTTGGCAAGGCACGATAGTTAGGACACACCAAGGTGACAAGACCAAGACTGGGGGACTAAGAGGGAGGGAAGACCATATGGCTTGACAAGCTGTGACTATGCATCACGTGTGACACTAAAAAGTGCAGAGCCTGTTGTAGCCAATAACCTGTCCCTACAGCACTAATCACAACCTGCATGATTACCCTTTATGGTGGGAGGAAGGTCTCATTCTGAATCCCAGTTGGCTCTGTGAAAAGCCCAGGAAACAACTTTACCCCACAAGGACAAGGAATGGGAGCATTTCACAGTTCATACTTACTATTATAAGTAATATAAAATATATAAAATTGTAAAAAGAATGTGCATCCATCACATAATACATGATGTCAACCCATCCTTCCAGGGTTATAACCTACAGAAAGACAGAGAAAGAAAGCGTGAGAATAAGAGTCAACCAAAAAGTTAGTCAACATCAGTCTTCTGGTACTCATCACTGCACAGCATCTCTCAGCATCCATCCAGACCCGCTGCGCTTCTTTTCCTAGTTGGCTTAGGATAGCAGCACTGTGTGACCAAAGGACTGGCCTGAGGCTTCCACAGAAATCTGACACAATTAAAATGATAAAACAATACAATAAAACATTTGAAACACTGGTTTTGAGCCAATGCAAAGAACTTCTAAGGAAGGGTTATAAACAAAGCAGAGACCTTCCCGTGCAGAGGTCTGGGCTTTTACCTTAGGCTCCCGGTTTTGTAACGCTACCTGCAAAATTCCTAAGTTTTTAATCCAATTTTGTCTCTGTAAAAACTGATTTCTTTGTGATACTTACTCGCTCACCATTGCAACTACATTACCAACATCATAGCAGGAAAACATCTGAATGGAAGACAGTTACTTTAATTAAATGGAGATCTGATTTCATACTTGTTTTCTCGGTCTTCCTTCTACTAAAAAAGAAGCTGAGGATTTAATTAACACCACACAGGCTGTGTGCAGAGCAAAGCAAATGATGCTATGTAATTTACACTTTTTATTTAGATAAAACGTACCAAACGTCTAGTGCCATCTTACTACTAGTGCTAGAGCTGAAACTCCAGCACAACTTCCAACAAAATGAAAGCTCCTTTCTGAACGTACTTGCACTGATGCATCCTGTTTGCTAGCCTGATGCCAGCCTTAGTGGTCCTAGCACAAAACCCAGAATTGCCTGCTGCCTTCAATTTCTGTGGCATCATTCCCAAGTTTAACCATGCGTGCAGTGATGGAACTGAGTTACTGAGCCTGCCTGAGACTGTCAGAGCTCATGAGTGCTGGAAGAGAGACACTCCTTACTCCTAATTCCTCTCACCCTAAAGTCAATTGTGGCAATAACTTACCAGCAAGTTTTCAAACCCATTTCCTACGTTGAAGCACACTTAACACCCACCACTCAACAGGGTGAGAGGGAGCCATCACCAGTGCTCGCACCACCTCTGCAGCAAACCAGCACATACAGGCCCACACTAAAACCAATAAATGTGATTTGCCACGGAGCAGGTAAAAATTGTCTCTGCAGCTGTTATAATCTGTCTGCATCACTAAAGACTTCGAGCAATCAGGTCTGATGACGTGCTGACTGCATTTACACAAACTGCACCCACCTCTCCTGGTCCTCATTACGTGCATTAGATATCTTTTCATATCACATCCTCGCTGCTGGTTAGGGATGTACAGGTGTCAGAGAGCAATGCTGTGCTTCCAGTGGCGTGGATTGAACAAAAATGAAGAGAATGCTTTTGGTCAATGTGACCCCCAGAGATCGATCTCTGGTGGAAAGCATTCAGCAACAGACACGTTCTGTGCTGTTATTCCCCCTCAAGTCTGAGAACGGGTTAAGCTGTCTGGGCAGACACTGGCAGCAATCAGTCTGTTCAGTGGTGTGAAATGGACAGGCAATCAAACTCAAACTGTCCTTTTCTGCCTTTCGTTTAACACGGCTGAAACATTTATAGAGAGCACAGTTCTTCTCAGCCCCTTCCCTTGCTTGCATGAGCAGCCAATCCTCGCTCCGTGCGGTGCTTTGCAGGTTCACCAGGAAAACGGAGGGATCATACAGGGGGGCACAAGGCTAAACCAAATCACTGCCTAAGAAACTGTCTCCTTTGGGCTGTTCAAAGTCCCCTCCTTCCATCCCCCTTCCCGTCCATTTAGACGGGTGTCTCAGAGTCAGGCCACCCCAGCTGCCACGGCATGCGTTTACACTCAGGGACAAAAAATGAGCCCAGGGACACCGAGCATATCAGCTACACCTCCTCGCCAAATAAATGTATGAAACCGATTAAACACAGAGCCCTCTCTACAAAAGGAGTTACCTGATGTCTGCTGTTGGGCTTCTGCAGGCACTGCCAGCCCCCCACCTGGGAAGCAGCTGCTGAGACAAGAGCGAGGGCCAACCAAACATTTAGAGAGGTATTCTTCTTGCATGCTAGACAGCATTTTCAGCAAGAATTAATCAACACACCACATTTCTCCTGTGGAGGGCTGAAAATGCTCATCCGGCTCACAGAATATTTAAGATGTAATTAGAATTTGCATTATTTACTACTCACTTGTAAAGCAAAGGGACACAGGAGGAATAAACGGACCGCTGGGCTTTTGTTCTCCTGTTTGACATCTTTTGGGTTCATTCTTGGACTCATCACCCAGTATAAATGCAGCACTACCTAGGGGAGGATTCCTGAGCTGCCAAGGATTAGAGAGTACCAGCAATCCTGTAAGAGAGCGTGCTTACAGACATCTGTCTTCTTTTTTTAATCAAATAGCTCTGGAGAAATGCAGGACAACACACATGCATGGCCACCTGTCTGGACTGAAACAGTCTCTATGACTTTTATAGCCTGATTCTTGCCATGCTGAGGACTTCTTTCAGGCTGTCCTTTAAAGTGCTCCAAATGACTTTACATGTGCATTTTTATCTACTCCAAGATCCCATTGCATACCCCCAGGAAGGCCTTGGTGTAAATGGGAACCAGACCATTTGAATTTGCCAACAGCTGGTCTATCCACCATGAGCTAAATTCTTTAACTATTTTTGGAACCAAGTCAGAGGCATCTGCACTGGTGCAAGGTTCCCTGCTGCAGTACAGCATCTGATCCTACACATTTATTCTCAGAGCAGAGGAACTCAAAGGGAAAGCTAACAACTCCTTCTATTCTCCCATGATCACTGATACATTTTTTCAGTACTACATGGACTACTGTTCCTCCCTTGAGGCATCCTGGATGCAATATCACCTACTTCGCTAAGCAGAAATGACTTCTTCCACTCTGCAGTTTCCAATCTGATTAACCCACTTGACTGCAGCGCCAACATTTGGCCCTCCAAGCTCTTTACAGATGTCTTCCATGGACCTGGAGCACCTTTCTTGTGCTTTCCAATCTCGGCAATCCGTTCTCAGTAATTAAATTCTGTTCAAACCATCATTGTTCACAGACAGACACATTAAACAGCCCCTCCAAATGTACCAGTTCAAAGCTTCCAACAAACGCAACATACAATTATTTATCAACAGAGATAAGATGGCAAGAAACACATTTTCTAATTCTGCGCTGATAAAAAAGATGCTCAAGATATGTGGCCCACTAAAATCATCAGCTGCAGGGAAGTAGCTGAAAGATTCAATTAAGATGATTGGCTAGCATGCCCTGGAGGGTGCTGCCAACTGCATTCACATGCTGCAGACCCAGAGGGAGAGGAGACATTGCCCCCTTAGCATAGCGAAAGGATTTTTGCCTTCAGAGGACTGAGGTTCTGGTCAGAGAACAGAGACGTCACCTATCTATGGGAGATCCTGTGTGATGTTCAGTGCAATTCTTGCTTGTTCATTCAGCCCTGTACATCTTACACAGCATGGGCAGGGATAGGGGAAATTGTTTTTCTCCCATTAATACCTTAGAGGCAAAATTCAGTGCCCTGAGTCTTGCACCTGATTCGCTCTCCCATCAGAGCAAGGATTTAATTGAAAGCTCACTGAGGTGAATGGAAATACAGATTTTGACTTCATCGACCTTTGGCTCAGATACCATTCATGCAGTCTCTTGTCCAGCATCCTCTGATCACCACGTTCAGGTGAGCAGGATGAGAGCGGACAGTCAGGTTTCTTAAGTCTCCTGTTGTGTGATCCTGCTTCTCTTGGTTTGCTCATGCCACAATAATCTCATCAGCTCTAACAACGATGCTCATCTGATTTATGGTAGCGTAACTGGGGACAGAATCAGGTCTTCCAGTCAAGCTAATCAGAATCAATCTAAAACTCCAGAGTGAAAATCACAAGGGAGACGTAGATTAAAGACACTGGCAATTAACTCAGACCTCCTCATTGTTCCCAGGGAGACAGAAGGTTTACATTGTTTTTTTCTGGGGTCACTTGAAAGGTCTCTGCAGAACAATTTCTTTTATTATGTCAAGAAGTTTTCACCATAAAAATCCTTGTCCTTGCACTCTGCCAAAATTTTTGCAAGTTCTTGGCTATAATCCATTCCAGAGCAGGTTATTTTTTGCTTTAGTGTCAGTTAAGAAAAAGGAAAAAAATAAAAAGAATCATCCAGGGAAGAAAAAACAAACCCAAACACCACAACACCCAAACAACTTTACTTAATAAAGTCAAACACTGAATTCTTTTCTGTGTATTAGAAAGCACTAATGGTTGGTGCCAGATGGACCGCTGCAGACAGCTCAACCTTGAGGTGCCACTCCTGTGATTAACTGAGCAGACTTCACGTGTAGAGACAACCTCCTCGGGTATGAGAACCAAAATTAGTGGCTTACACCTTGACCTAAACCCCTAAAATGCATAGCTCTGGCAAAAAAAAATTTCCTTAGCTGTTGATTTCAGAATTGCAGGTGCTTGTTCAGCTCAGCGCCTGGCTGAAGCAGGAGGTGATATATAGAGAAACCCAAGTGTTTCCAAACCATTTGAAGTGTTCATTTTAATTGACATATATAATTTGCACTCAGTCTCTTTTGGCCTAACCTGGGTCCTTTGGGGACAAGATGGGCATTATCTGCATCAAAATCAATTACGTTAAACTGAACAGCAACAGAGTACTGCCATGATCATTATTATTTTAACCTTTTATCTTATTTCCCTGGCTGTGCTGCACAATTTTTCTTTTTCTTTTTCATATACTTCATCAAGACAAGATACAATGATATAAATTGTGAAAGGTATTAATTACTATGATGTTCTCAGTGAATTTTACAAGCCCTTCAGTATTCACTTCAGAAAGCCTCTTATCTATGTATTTTGCCCTCTCAGGAACACTGACTTGGCTAGCAAGCACTGACCAGTGCAAAATGAAGTATTCCTTTTCTGCATGCAGTGTGCTTGGCAGCTAATCAAATCGCTAACTATTTTTGAAGTCAATTTCATAATTTTAATTATTTTCTCATGACACATGTTGTTAAGTAACTCCACGGTCAGAAAAACAGGTTTTATTTGTATTCTGAGTAAGGTCCTTTGAGGAGATTCTCCTTTCACTTTGAGGGCCTGCTCTCTTTGCAAAGCAGTTTTAGACATTTTGTTATATGTTGGGAGTCTTGCAAAGCATGCCTCTGCTCTGAAAAGCAGCCCTGGAAACCAGAAGATAAAAGAAAATGGTGCAACTTTGCATTTGTCTTGGATTAGAGGCAACCTCTCAAGGTTGCCCCATGCAAGTCTGAGCCCTGGTTAGCGCCACCAACTCACAGTGGATCCTGAAAAGCAGAATACAGCCAGTGTGCAATAAAGTTGGACAGGTTGCTGATGCTGTTACTGGTGGCCCTGAGCATCACAAAACTGAATTCAAGAGCTTAAAATGGCATCAGTACTCAACAACAACTTCTACAAAAGCAAGGTTAGTCACTGTCTCCCCGTTTTGCACTAAATAAAGCAAGATCCTCATCTGATAGCAAAAACATCACTGATTTCAGATGACTGCTGCTTATAACAAATCATATCTCAGTCTATATTCATGAGGTTTGATTTACGGTGATAATTATCCTGTCTTCATTGTTTGTGTAAAGTATCTTATGCACAGGGAATGTATTTAACTGTTTAACTTCAGCAATAATGAGTCCATTATCACAGAGAGACATCAATCAGTTTTATAGCAGAGCAAAGCTGAAGGATGAAGCATCTGCAACGAGAAGGGAACCTAAGCCAGGCTGAGAGCCCTGTTACAGCTGGGTATATGATACAGAGACAAACGACAGCGCTCCTCCAAACACTGCTGTCAGGATCAGCAGCGGTTTGGTGTACTGGCTCCAACGCAAACAACAAGGCTTTTTGTTACTGCTATAATTTGAAACAAGGTAAAATGATATTAGAAACTATTAGGGACAAAGGGTGCACAGCTTCAAGTGGAATTAGCCCTCTGCAAGACTGTGACATGAACACATTCCAGGCTTCCTCAGCTTTACTCTTTTTAAAATTTACTTTTTAATTGCTAATCCAAAGGGGGGCTCATTCTGCAGGACGGATTTGCCAGCTCACAGTCTGCAGACAGTAGCGTGGGGACTTTGGGAAAAGGGAGCTGAACCCTGGGCTTTGTATACGGGTCCCCCCTCACACTGCAGTGTGCGACAGCAACAACTGATGATGGAGCAGCTTTGGGGCAATCAAACCAAATCAAGATTTCCCTGTAGGAATTGTTGATGCCCTCTCAGAAGACCTGTAGCTTTTTTTTTTTAATCACCTAACTCAACTCCAGATTAAGTGATGCCTTGCTGCAGGCACCCCTCTTTCTACCCTGAATACAAAAGTGTGATTCCTGAGGTAAGATGAAACCACTCCAAAGCTGCAGAGTTTGTAGCAGGTTTCTGTGCAATCCTGGGTCCCTCCAATACCTCCCACAGTTTAGCAGGCCCAGTCCTGGAATCAGGACGTCCCCTCTGACTTGTGCTACATGGGACAATTCCTTCTGGCCTTCAAAATTAGGGAGTTTTTTTCAAAAGCATCTAATCCTCTTGGAAGCACACTCTGAGATGCTTTAAAGGGGCTTTTAAAGGGGCTGGATATTTTTAGATTGGGTATTCAGCATGACAGCTCTTCAAATGCAGCAAGTGATGTTTAGTTGGTTGGCCAAATTTAAAAAAAAAAGCAACACCAACAAAATTCAAACCCTATCATTTAGAATGAAATATTTTCAGAGGTCTAAAAGAAACCCAATTCAAGTCTAGTGACAAAGCATCATCTTGAAGCAGTGGAAATGAAAAGCTTAGAACTCTTCTCCTTTTTTCCCTCCAGCCAAAACTTCTTGCCAAATTCAGCACAGATAAGCATTGTTGACACACATCTCCAGTTTAAAGGATGAACCATTTGACCTAGAAAAGTCCCTTTTTAGCCAAAAAAATTATCTCGTCAACAAACTCTGAAAACAAGGGCACCCAAAGTGACAGCTGCTTCCGAAAAGCACGGTCCACAAAACTACGTGTTGCACGCACAGATACAATTGCAGTTGGAAGCCTCAGGCTTTTTATTCCTTCTGTTTCAGTGTGCCTTTTTGACTGTTCCCCATCATAATTAAAACTGCTGAAAGCAGAAGAACAGAGGTTGCAGCAGACAGGCAAGGAAGCATATCAGTGGCATCTCAGGCACAACAGACTATTGAGAGCTTCGTGTAACCATTCCTGAGCTGTCATTTTGTAAGGAAGTTGGTTGATGTATTCCAACATGTAACCCAGCATCCCAGCATCAAAACGAGAGAAACAGGCTCAAAAAAAAGTCCTAATTAACACTCTTTTAAGCAAAACCCAGCTAAGAGGAATATGCACAAGTGGGAACCAAGAGGAATTACCCTGTCGGTAAGTGCCTGGGTGGAGGTTTGTGCTTACTGTAAGGGAAAGCATCATTAAAGCTTTGGGTCTTGTCTCATTGAATGAGATCTTTTCTTAATTGAGTGACTTTAGAATGGATGAGGAACTCCAGCCTCATTCTTGCATTTGGCTGTAGCAGAAGTGCATTGAAATGCCTGTCATTTTTCCTCTCATTTGAATGGAAGATGTGGTTCCCATTATAGATCTGGCTGAAAAACTTCCAGGCAAGGGAAAAATCCTCAGGGAAGGCTTTCAATCACAATGAACAGAGGCTGAAACAACATGAAGTGGGCAATGGCTGTGGAACAGATCGGGGCACTGAACGATGGCTTACAGAGAAATGGGACAAATGAACCTTTCCCCCTTCCAAACTTGAAATTCATCCCAGGGTGTGAACCTCCTGGGCTGACACATCCGCAGGCACCATGAGCAAGGGTACGCATCTTGGCAGAAGCAGAATCAGCAATGCGGAGACCAAGCAAGCTCACCAGCATGCAGTGCAGGGGCAAAATGCCTAAATCCTTGATTAGATGCAGAGAGCTCACGCAAGGTCCCAGGAGCTTTTTTGACATGCTGGAGCACAGGAAAGGGAACCTCACGTCCAAACAAAAGGGCCATTCCAGCAGGTGGCCTGCAGCATTTGGCTGTCACTGCCAGCTGTCCTACCTGCTCAGGCAGCCTGCTGCTAGCCGAGGAGTAAAGTATCTGAAGGACAAATGAAGGAGGAAATGGGTGGCATCAATTCCCATTTCCCATCCCAAACTTGTTTTCTTCCTGAGCAAGTCACCGCACCTTCATGGCTGTGACATGCTCCTAGCTTCTGTGAAACCAGGTGCAATGAAAAGTTCTCCATCTAAGCACACAATCAAGATAACAGCTCAAACTCCCGTTGCAGCTGACAATTCCTATAATGCTGCTATATTTCCAGACATCTTTGAGAAGGTGATTCAGTTTTTCCTTTCCTGGGCATTCTCATCATGCTGTGTGCCTGCTGGGCTGTCTTCAGCTCTCATGAACACAACCAGTTTTGTGTTTTTTTTTTTTCCTTCCCTCTGACAGCAGCAAGGGAGCTGCTGAATGCAAACCAGTCTCCTCTGAGAATTCCCTCACTAGGGCCTTCTGATGATGGGCCAGAGATGTGTTACGTGTTTGACTTGATTAACTTGTTAACGGAGATGTCTTCTTGCAGCAAAACCTTGTAGAAGCAATATGCACGCAGAATAACAAAGCCAGAAGCAGTTATGAATCTGAGAGCTGCATCCAGGTACTAATTTCAGGATAGACTTTCATTGGAAGCCCCTTAGAAAATGCAGCTCTTCATATGCTGCATTTGAGAAATAGAAGGCCATGAAAAGGGTAAATCAGCCATCACCAGCATTGCCTTAGCCCCTCCTAACTGCCAGACAAACCTGCCTTGTGTTGGATGGATGTTTCCTTAAAGTCCATAAACATCTGCTCTCAAATTTCAGTCCTTCCATCTGCATCCTAAAAGGGAGGCCTAGAGGAACAGTTTGTTCCCTTGGTCTCTTCTTGGTTCCACCTAGCTGACAGTTATTGTTCCTTGAGCTTTGCCTAGCTGGTTTCACCAAGAGCCCTGCTGCCTGATGCAAAGACTGCTGTAAGTATTACCCTTCCGCAAGTCAAACCTGCAATGGTCTAAACAACGGTTCTGTGATGTGCAAAATAGCCTAGGTCACCTTCCTTCCTCCCAAACTGTGCTTCTGAGAAACCACCCAAAGCCCTTGTGTTATAACAGGGTTTCTGCACTCAAGACTGGCCACACCAGGACCGGTGGTTCGGAAAGTGGCACTGTTTTGGTTGTTCCACCAAAACTGTCAGTAATTCAAATTACATTGGACTTTGGTTAGGTGGGTAATTCATCATCTGCAGTGTGACAATACCTGTAATTACTGCTCTTATTGTTACGGCTGAAATTTGTGAGCAATAAAGGGATCTTAATATCATGCCAAACCTCACAGTTAATTTAGGTTCTATCTCCTTTCATTTATTCTGTAATAAGCTAATTAGTTCACACAATTTGCCATTGAACATGCCTTTGTAACAAATATATACATGAATTAGCCTATTACACAACAAATGAGGGGAATCAAAACATGAATAATTTTCATGATTACATAAGAAATTATACTTTCTCTAGCCTCCTATATTGGCATACCATACACAAGGATATTTAGAAGGAGAGGCATTCAGACTTCCCTGTCAGTCTGCTTTTGGGTTTGTTTGTTTGCAGGCTGCACAGTATAAGACCGCCCTTGAAAACTCTTGGGCACAACTTGCAGTCACCATACTTGGAAGATGCCTTCCCAATCTCACCTGTGGGGCTCATTTCACCAATCTGCCTTCTGACAGCTCTTAAACCATGCTAGATTTCAAACTCATTTGGGATAAATCATGAGGGATGCTTTATCCAGCTGAGTCCTAAGACTGCCATTATGCAAAGGGAAGGCTCGCCAGACCTTGAGGTTCAGTGCTCCGTTACAGCCCTTGCAAAGTACCACATATCCATTAGTCCCCAGAAGGGATCAGGACAATTGGATCTGTCTCATCCAGAACACAGCAGAGTGCTTTCTGCCCAGTAATTCAATACCAATTCACAGGGAAGCTCCCAGGCTACTAAAGCCATCAGTTCTACTTTCTGCACCACTTCCTTTGAGGCCTCATCTAACTGATGACCTGGTGCTACCCAGCTTCAAATATTAAATGTAATGAGAGCACAGCTCAACAGCTTTATTTGTTAAATGTCCTCTGCTTACAGCAATTGTTTTGATTTAGCATCCAACCTCTTGCAGTAATGATTTACTGTTTCCATACCAAAGTTAAGCAGCCACCTTACTCCCAACAGCTACTTCTTTACCTGCAGTTACACTGCTTTCAGTTTCTATTCTAAAAATCTCAGTAAAGGAATAAAGATGTAAGAACTCTATTTGTCTAGAAAAGGCTCTTTAGTGTTTGGATGGCCTAAGCAGCGTTATAACCATCTATAAAGCCTCCTGGCATCTGTTAATGTGATCTATGGATACAATATCCAACTTTGCCAGACTCTCTGCTCTTTCCAAAGAAATCAGCTGAAACCTCTGCTGTGGCCAGTGTGTTGTGGGTTAGACTTACACACTTTCAGGCCATGCATGGTGAAGAAATTAAACACCAACACGAAATGAAAGCTTGCAGCCTGCAAATATGCTCTGGAGGTAAAAGGGAAGCAGAACCCCTTGAGAAGCACCTGTTTGTTTTCAAGGCACTGTCTCAGGAACCCTGCAACACGCTGGCCTCTGCACTTTCTCTGGAAGTAACATTGCTGCCCTGTGGTGGGAGCCAGACAGGACCTCCCGGGCACATCCATCAAGCTCTGTTGAAGAACTGTGTGAAAAAGGAGAGTGCAAGTGCAGCCAGAGACCTACCCAACATTCTCACTTTCATTTCCCTCTTTCCTTCGTGCTACTCTCACTATCAGTCAGGCTCCTCTCTTGACATATTAATTCCATGAGAGAACTAAAGCATTTTTAAAAACGTAACCTAGAAGAGGCTTGGAATCTGTCTGAACCCTTCTGGATTTGATTTTGAGCTTCTCACACCAGTAACAGTGCAATTCCAGGTATGCTACTGCTACAGCATGAGAGAGCAAACAAGATGCTCAGAGCAAACAAATTGCCCCCTTTACAGCTCTCAGATGAAAATTGTTATTACATTCATATTAAAGAAAGAATGAAATTCAGAAAAGAAATGTAGAGCTGTGAATGGGTAATTACTTGTCATTAACAAAACTAAAAGGAGATTGTTTCTCATTTAGGACTAGATGTCACCTACACTTCAGGAAGACCAAATAGAACAGGGCATCTAGCTGAAAGCACAAACAAGTTTGTATTAAAAACAAAATGGAGATTAAAGACTGAAAACCACACATGGATCATTACAAATACACTAGCTCTAAGAGACCATAGCCTCAGGACTGTGTAGATGAGCTACCTAGTGTTCCAGAATGACAAACACTTTGAAAATAGTTTGGATACTAGAGGTTTTTTTTGTTTGTTTTTTTTAAAATCACCTGTAACCTGTAAAGTCTCCACAGTCTGAGCTAGAAGCACTTTCGTCTCCAGTGAAGAGCTGTAAAGGAGTTGACCAAGAGAGGCTCAAACCCCACGTGAGCAGGCATCTCTTCACAGGTATTCTAGCCAGAACGGTCTGTTTGGGGTATTTATTCCTCCATGTGGCATATCATACTAACCAGTATAATCCTGTAATTCTTCATTCAAGCCCAAACCATACCATCAAGCTAGTTGCTGCATTTTAGAAGAATAATAATTCATGCTTCAGGACTTGGACAGTGCTCTCCACTTCCTGTACCACAGCAATAAATAAGTATCCCAGCTCTCAAAATGATTTCGTCCCTGGGATTAACCCAAGTCTGATTTTCAGTGACAGAACTTGCCATTCTTTTGTCTGCCTTCAGCAACATTTCCTCCCTCTTCTAGAACTCTGAAAAATGGCTATTCTTTTATTCTCTCCAAATGCTCTCTTGGAGCATTTGTGCTGGTTACTGTCCGATTCATTTACTTGATGCATCTTTATTTGCAGTTTCGTGCAGGTGCAAGCAAATTCCTTTCTCCACTGATGCATTGATCAAAATCCTCCCAAGCAAGAGATGACAAAACAAAAAGAAATAGAAAACCTTTACGAGAATCATACCTGAAATATAGCTATCCAGGCATAGCCAATATTATCAAAATTGATAGCTCCATTGTGTGGGTTTACGTCCCCTGCCATGCATACGTTGTAATACTGGTTCCAGTTTATGCAGGCATTCCTGCTGCTCAAGTCAGGGTTGTATAAACTTGGCGTGTAGGAGTCCATGCTCAAGGTGCACTCCACCTTGTACTCCTTCCTGTTTGGGATGTTGGAGCACTTCTGCATGCCGTTTTCACGATGGGATGAGCAGATGAACGGATTCTCCTCCGCTTCGTCTGTCCGGTAGTACGGATGCAGGAAGGTGAGGTTGTACGTCCTGGAGGGGGAAGAAAGAAAGAGGGATGAGAACCAGTCCCACAGCCCTTGTGACATCAGCAGCAAAAGGCACTGGTTCCTGTCCCTGCTTTAAGTGTTATTTCTCCTTTGCCCTGCTAAGTGGGCTGAATATGCACATAAAAAGGGGCAGACTGCATTGTGGCGACCTTAGAACTGAGGTGCTTTAGGTGCAGAGCAGGCTGAGTGGAAACAAAGAAAGCACTCTGAAGAAATCTGGAACCAAATTGGTGGAGTGTGTGTTTAGAGCTGAGTGTAGCATGGTGACAAAACTGGCCATGCTGCAGTCACAAAGAGGTCAAAAAATATTAAATAGGAATGTCTGTGTTCAATGTATAAGAGTTCTGGCCTGGCCTGCTGCATTCACTGGTGGCTTTGCCGCTGCCTTCCACAGAAAGCAATACCGTGAGGGAAAAGGGAAGTGGCATCCCAAGGAGGGAAACCCAGTAACCTGGGAACACTAAGGAACACTTCCACACAAAGCACTTGGAAAATGTCTTTGTTGCATTGCACAGACACCTGAACAGTTTGGACTTACACACAGCTAACAACAGGATTAGCAACAAGAAATGAAACTCAGTGGGACACCTTTGGGAAAAAATACCTCTTTCCTGGAAGTCTCCGCTTGCTTTCCTTTGTTCCCTTCAGAAAATTAGCAAACAATATCACTGGCACTGCCTCTTTCCATGGCCAAAAATAAGACCCTGAGTCAAGACCCTTATCTTGACAGCAGGAGAACAAGGTCCCTGCAACTGCCCTGCTCTGAAAGCATTTCTCTTCTACCTGAAAATCCCAAAGCCCAACAAGTTTGTCTCGTTTTTGCTCCTTCATACTAGGGACAGCAAGTCACAGCTGAGACATCAGCCCCAACCTTTGCCTACAACCCTTTCTGCTTACAGCATCCTGTAAGGCTCCAGGGATCTTTCAGTTAACGATCAGCCTGAGTTCTCCAAGCGAGCAAATGAGGCAAGACAGTTGGAAGTTGAAATGAGAGGGTAGAGGAAAACACTGTAAAAGCAGCCCAGATGCTTCCCAAAACTTGAGAGCTAGATCCTCTGATGCTCAGAACATGCTTCACACAAGTTGAAGGCAAAGCAGCTTTCCAAGAAATTTGCCCCTCGGCACGTCTCTGGGACGAGTGAGCTGAACTTTAACAAGGAGAGAGGCAGCCGCAGGCCATCTCAAATTCCTTCTGTTCTTGCATAAGAAAAGAAAGAGCCCACATTAATGGGAACTGTATGCTTCCTGCAGATCTGATTTAATTGGCCTGGATAGAGTTTATGGCTCTGTTAGAGCTCCGATAAGCAAGTACTCTAATTGCAGCATGGCAGGGATGTGCCTTTTCCCAAGCCGTGCTCTGAGGCAGATCAAGCAAGCAGAGTCCTCGTCTCTTTGCAGCCTTTGATCAGCATCCGTGGGGCCCACCAGCACTCGCTGCTGAAGTGCTGCTCAAAACATGAGGGTGCAAAGTCCTAGAGGAGACTATCTGCTGTGCTCAGAGCTGCAGGGACCTAAGATGCTAAACAATCAGTCAGGAGATAAGGGAAAAGGCAACACAAATTACAGGACCAAGCAAGATGTGGTGGAAGATAAGCAGGTAATTCCTCAAGACAGTACAGATGCATTTTTATCTGTTTCTGAATGTTCTCAACTCCTGAATAAATTTGGCTCTAAGGATTGCCAAGCTGGTGTTATTCTATATGATTGTTTGAAATTGCTCCCCTAAACCCTTGAGTAACGCAGAAGTCAATCATCACCTGCCTTTTAGGAGAGGTTAATTGGTGCAGGGCAGAACCAAGGGGAAAATGAACCCTGAACAGCTTCCCTAGGGCATTTGGTTCTCCTCCATCCATGAATTACTGGAGATAGGTGTTGAGGATTCATCCAGCTACAGGAATAACCAAGAGGAGCACGCCAGAGAAATTGGGCATTTGCTGGTGACTGAACTTATTCACCAGTTATTCCCCTTCCCTCACACAACATCCCCATTCCCCCCAGACACGACTGTAAAATCTTCCTCCCAGTTTCCAATGCCTTATATTCAAGGGAAGAAACACTTGAAAAACAGTCCTCCAGGACTGCCTAAAAGCCCTCTCCTTCTCCTCCCACAGACTGGCTTCGCTGGGAGGAAATTTCCATATAAAACGAGCTGAAGAAAAGGCTGAGCACTGCTGTGCTAGCGCCGTGTTTGCCGGAAGATCAGATACTACAAGCAGCAGAGTTTGTCACACAGAGGGGGGCATTGTGGAGGTTTGCACAGGATTACAAGGCACAGAGGCACAGGGATGTGCCTGGGAGTGCTACAGACTGTGGGCAAAGACAGCTGAGGGACTTGAGAGAAGAAACAGAGGGAGTAGGAGGAGAAACACAAGGAACAACTTTTCCTGACTCACAAGCAGCACGCAGAGCCCCTGCAGCGCTGTTTTGGCCTCAGTGGGTATACAGAGGGTATAATCAGCTCGGATGCAAAGGGCTCCTGCACCCTCTGATGTGGTGGGGCTGCCACCACCCCTGGGACATCTCCGCTCGCAGCCACAGGGTCTGCATGACCTGCTGCAGCTGTGCTCACTCAGGAAGGTGCTGAGAGCTCTCCGGGCTTTTGTGCGATATGATTAGCCCAGGCAGGGCTGTCCCAGCCCCACCAGCCTCAGGAAGGACGTCTTCTTCTGCTAACCCCAGGTTTGACAGGCCGCATGTCCGTGTCCATCAGCCTCCTCCTCCCAAGAGACTAAGCAGCGCATGCTTGGCACCTCTGAAGCCTTTCCAACAGGACATCAGGTCAGGGCTTTCTGCACCCCGTGGTGGTGAGAGGGGCACAGCCCAGAGCCCAGGCACTACCCTGTGCACTGCCTGGTTCAGCAAGGTTACGAGCGGCTTCCCCAGGGCTGATTCCACCACTCTTGAAACCAGGACCCAGTGGGCTGCAGGCAAAGCTACCCTATGAGTCCCTACCGCAATGGCAGGAGAGATGTCTCATGTGCTACCTTCTCGTCAAAGCACACGGACCTCCAGCTTGGGCAGGTCTCCACAGTTCTCATCCACTCCTGATGTGATACCTCATGTAAACCCACAGCTTTGGCTCCAGCTGGTGGCTCAACGCCCAGCCCGGTGCTTACAGCAGGGAGAGCTGCAGAGGGGGGCCTCACGGAGCATAACCTGCAACGCTGAAGCTACGCGTTGAACTCAGCCCTGCAACGAACCCACGTGCTCTCAGAACATCTCTTGCTCTTTCTTGCTCCCTCAAAGCAATGCTGGCCAAGGCTCTTTGATCTGCGTGTGCCACTCCAGGTGACACTCTTCCAAACTAGAACTAGAAAACTTGCTCCAGAGCCAGGTGAAGCTGTGGGACACCTCAAAAACTTATTTCCTTCGCTGCCCTGGAAGCAACGTCCCAGAGCAACACCAGCAGCAGGCATTTCCTGATCACAGAAGGCTTTTGGCAGCGGGCAGGATGGGAAGGCTCAGCACACCGCAGCTCGTGGGCCAGTGTAATTAGGATTCTACCCAGAGCAAAGCTGGACTTGCAGAGGGAGACGGACCATCTGGAGGGATGATTGGGTAATTAGCGGCTATGGCTGCACAAGCTCCTTTCCTGGGAGCAGTTTCGCGTTCAGATGCAGGCACGCAGCCTGTGCCAAGAACGCTGCCCATGGAAGAAGCGCTCAGACAGAAGGGCTGGTGCGTCAGCGTGATGCTCTGCTCCGAGCTCACACCCGAGCCCCCTGCGAGCTGCCTCTCCCACCGCAGCACAGTAACACGGCACCCAGCGCCACGCAGAGCCGCAGCTGCCTGCCCTCGCAGCTGCAGGACCGATATGCATTGGCCCACATTAATCATCGAGGTTTCAGCCCCCAGAGGTGATCTCCCATCGCCTGATGTGCCCTCCCCAGCTGGGCAGGCTGGATGGGGACACAACGAGCTGCAGAGCAGCCTGCCAGCCAGTTCCGCAGGAGCCTGTGCACCCAGCTTGGTTGGAGGGGGGGGATGCAGCCAGGCTGGGAAGCTGCAGGACCGGTCCCCTCCGTGCCATGCCTCTATTCACTACACACTGCAACTTGAAAGGCTTGTGATGAGCCACAGTCAGATTTCAGAGGCTGTTGCCTGTGAGTCACAGTTTAGGAAGCCTTGGGCTGAAAGAGAAAAAACTGCCTGCAGACATGCTGCCTTGGGCTGTGATCTGAAGAGCTGCAGAGGGATCTGGGCACAGACCCTCTGGGGAAACGACACACTGTGGTGGCTGTGGGAAGAAAATAAAGCACAGCTTGATTGCAAAGGGTGGATGAAGCTCGATTTGGTTCTGCTGCTAACTGAGGTTTTATCCTCCCTTCTCTGCCTTGCTCATTTCTGCAACTTCCCCCCAAATCATTCACAAACTAAGAGTCCTGCCCTTGACAAGCCAAATGCAACTGCACTGGGGCCAATTCCTGCCCCAGCCCTTTTCAAGCCCTTCTCCCTTTTGTGTGCCTGGGCATGGGATGCCACGAGCACCAGTCTGGCCAGGGTAGCAGGGACGGGACATACCACTGGGCAGCAAGCACTGCGAATTTAAGACCTTTTTCTGGTTCCTCTGTTTGAAGGCTGTGTTGGCAGAACCAGAGAGGGGAAAGAAGGAAGGAATGGCAGGAATGAGAAGCCAAGTGTTGCAGAAAAAGAAAATCCTCAATATCCACAAAATAAATGAATGCGCCCTGCCAAGACCACCTACTTCCATGTGCACAAGAGGTCAGACTTCCTTGTTCCTTACCGACAGGCATAGTCCAAATAACTCATTAATGGTAATGAATCCACTAATCGTGAGACCCTTGTGCTCCAGGGAAAAGTCACGAGAAACTAAGCCCCAGAATGGATCTTGTTATCACATTAGAAAGGATTAACACCCCTCTCTCGGCCAGCTGCCCAGTGCACATCTTTCTCTGGGCTTACAGCAGCTTTCCTATGCATTTCCCTCTTTCAGTTTCTGGGCAAGAAGCAGGAAAATCTGCTCTCTCCCATGCCAAGAGAGGCTGAACAATAATTCCCTGCCCCATCTGCCCCCAGGCTCAGCCTTCCCATGCTGGACAGCACCCACAAGGGCTGGAGCACAGCGCATGGTCTGAGCACTATCCTGCTTCAGCTTCCTGAGGAACAGAGGGGGAAAGGGAAAAGGCAGAGACTCAGCACCAAGCAGGATGGATTCCCTCTGAGAGGAGGCTGCTCTCTGGAGGAAACCCTGCTGACAGCCCAACGTCACAGCACAGAGTGATGCCAGGAGGAGCAATTAGGCAACACTCAGAAGTACCTTTCAAACTCAGAGCTGTCTGCCTTGGCCGAATGCGCCTTCAAGTAGCTCTGTAAAAGCCAAGGAGCCAAAGGCAGTACAATGCCAAGCAGGTAGAGTTAATTAAGACTGAAGTGCCCACATTAGAACTGTCCTGCAGCATTAGACAAATACAAAGTGCTTCACAGCTCTCTCTCCTCTCCTGCTTCCAAACGGCTGAGTTCCCTGAAAGGCTCCATGGGGAGGAAAACGCTCCTCTGTATAACACCCCAGCCCCAGGAGCAGCAGCCCAGACGAGCTGGGGGTGACCCTGTTCCTTCATTTACCACGGCAGCAGCTCGTGCTGGCAGCAGGCAGCCAGAGGGGCTGCGTGGGGGAGACACACCGCAGATGTTGAGGACCTCCTGCACTTGCTCATAAAGCAGCAGAGGCCATCCCGATGCTGCCATTCCCCACTGCTGTGCAATAACAAGGGAAACAGCCCGGCCACCAAGGTCCCCAGGGGACTGAAGAGGCCTCCGAGCCATCAGAGCCCTCCGTGGGACACAGCAGTGCCCCACTCCAGTTTATTGCTCGTCAACTCACCAGAGTGCAACAGCACAGAAACTCTCTGCAATTCCTTCAAAGTCACTGCTGAAAGAACCCTTAATAAAACCACCTCCTTTCAGCAGGACACTGCGTCGGAACAGCACAATTTTCAAAGGGGGGGGAAGGCAGACATTTCCAGCGCACCTCAAAGAAGTCCCCGGATTTCAATTTGAAGGTACCGTGTTTGAAAATAGTTTCTTTACTTGAAGCAGCCGTCTTTCAAAAGGGATTTTAAAATGGTTTCACAGGAAGAAGAATTATGGCAAAATCAAAGTCCCTCCTGCATCTGATGCCTGCTGTAAAGCCACATGGCCCAGAAAGCTGCTGGCAGCAAGCAGGCAGAGAAGCACGCGGCAGACTAAAAACTGCATTTGAAGCACTGGTCTCTGAGCTCACATCTGCTTCACTCCCCAAACGCTTTGGTGCTGTGACCCTTCCTTGCCTGGCACCTGCACCGTGTCCAGATGCTCTCCCTCGCTTTAAAGCAGTGCTGGTCTCACCTGGGAGGGTTTGAACCACCACTACGGTGAGCCCTGCCTATAAGCCAGTCCCTTGTTGGGACTGTAAGGAAAACTGGACCAGGACCACCATCTGCCCAGCCCCCAGCCACGTGCACAGGGTGTCTGTCCACCCTCCATCTCCTCACAGCCTGCTGAAGCACTGGTGAACATTATTTTGGGCTGAGGACAACAGCACTGGGATTTAGCAGGACTTGGCAGATGAAACTAGATGGCCAGAGTCTCATTCCTCCTTCCCCACAGAGCTCTATTCTGTTTACTTCTATTGAAAACCAGAGCTTTACTTTAATCCTACAGACCCTGCGTGAAGGTTTTGTTGTAGTTTTCATTCTCTGGCAGCTCTCCCTGGAAGGGGACGGTCAGTTAGGGCTCTCCAGCAGCGATGCCAAGCGCAGCAGCTCCGTGCAGGGATGGAGCAAGTGATGGATCCTCTGCAGCCCAGCCCCAGCCTCGACCTCGCCTGCAGCTCCACGCTGTCTTGTGAGCAGACAGCATCTCACTGCTGGGCAGAAGGAATTGCTGTTTTGGGGCCAGTGCTGTAAATTTTGCTGTTGGGGTGTTAGAGGCTGCTGCAGGGGCAAACCAGTGAACCCTACCTCGATGCCTGGAATGGGGATTTCCTGCTGGGTTTCTCAAGTCTAAAGCTAACCCAGCAAAACACAGACCCAGACAGCAGCTTCGGCCTGGCTGACCATATCAGAGCACATTTTGGGTTTCTCTGATACCCCTGAAGGGCCCAGGAGCCAGCACAGAGCCATGGTGAGGCAGGAAGGAGAACATCCCACAAACCTGTCTCCTCAAACAGCTCCCGAGGCTTAGCACAGGGAGCCCGACTTCACTGCAGACGGGCTGAGACCCTGATAAGAAGATCCTGCGACACCTTTGATGCTGATAATGGCCATTACATAACAGCCGCTTTCCTCCCTGGCTGCTTAATATCTGTACTTAGCAAACAATCACTCCGTGGTTAATTTAAAAGCTCCACTTTGCAAGAAATCACACAGCATTTTAAAAGGCTGGTCAAAAAGCTCGGGCAAGTCCCTCTCATCTAAGGACAGCTCCAAGGCTCTGCCCACACGGGGCCGGCCCCCCGGATACAGCAACATGACCATCCTAGCCCAGCTTTACGATGACAGCCCCCGGATTTCTGCAGGTGACAGAGGATCCCAGCAACCAGCAGATCCCTGCCAAGGATGCAGGAGAGAGCTCACCAGCTTGGAGCAAGGAGATGTGGGAGTGGAGGCACACGCAGATGGCAGGCTCATTGATTTTTTGCCTTTCAGCATCACTGATGGGATGAGTAAGTGTCATCAGGGATGGTCTGCAGCAGAGAGAGAGGCTTGGAGAGCTGAAAGCCACCGGACTAATCAGGGAGAGGCAGGAACAGGACCCGGGGTAAAGCTGAGGGATAATATCTGCTCATTTTCTAGACACAATACAAGCACTAGGCAGCAGATGATTACAAACAGACATAATTACAGGTTCTCTCTTCTCCTGCTGAACTAGAGCTGCCCTGATTAGCTAGTCTCCAGCACTTCCTTACCTCTGAGCCGCTAACATCTTCAGCGGCCTCCGACAAGAGACCTTCTGGAAGGATTTTTTCAGGCCCACCTCCTCGCCTGCAGGAGCTTGCAGGAACGCTGGCAAGCCGCACTTGGCTTTGACATTGGTTGTGCTGATGGTTTTTATGATGATGGGTTTTAAGTTGTGGCCATACAAGGCACTGCTGAAGGGGCACTCCAGGAGCCAAGGGTCATCCTGTGCCAGCTCAAGCCCTGAACCAGGTCCAGAACCCATCCAGGGAGCCCAGGCAGGAGACAAAAGGGCCAGGGACAGAAACAGGCCCACCTACAGCACTGCTCAGACCAGAACCAAGGCCCCCAGGCTGACTTAAATAGAGCTCGTGGGCCATGGCCAGGGTGGGGATGGGGTCTCAGGTGAGGGTCATTAAGGCAATTAAGGCCTATTAGCACCCTCAGCACCTGGCAGGGATGTTGGTCCATGCAGTTGCCGAGCTTGGAAGAACCAAAACTGAGGTGTCCATCAAAGAGAAGAGGCAGCTGAGTGTCCTGCACATCTCTGGTGCCTGCTCAGACAGAGCGGTGTACTAATGCCTTTCCATGTCATGCTTCTTACTGCTCCTACAGTGGCACATTGGGGTGTTTCAGCAGCACCTCTGTCACTGTCTGTTCCAGAGGGCAGAGCACCGAATTAACCCCGTGCCCACAGGTGCAGTGCGCTGGGTGACCTCCCAGACCCGCGCAGCTTTGGGAAGTGGCCATTTTCAGAGCTTTAGTTTGTTCCAAATCCTCAAATTCCCAGAGTCAGGGATCTCAGCTTCCTTGGTCAGAGATAAACCAAACCACTAACGTCCTTGCCCTTTGGGGAAAAACACGAGAAAGCCACTGCAAACCCTCAGGAACCTGCCAACAAGAAGCACCTGGGCTCAGAGTCCCAAAACCTCGAGAACCGGGGGCAGGACTGCGGTGCCTGAGCGCTGCAGGTCCCACTGGCTGGGGAATGGGAGCTAGAGGTGATGGGGGACAGCTCCGAGCACCTCCTGAGTGACAAAACCCGCACCACCAGGGCTCTTCCACCAGGGCACAGGGAGAAAGGATGACAAGGAGGGGACTTTTGTGTACTCACGTTGCCAAATTCCTGTCTAGGAAACACCTGTTTCTCAGCAGCCCTGCCCAGAGCTGCACACCGACGATCCCAAAGATGAAGAAGACAAAGAAGCACAAGAGGAGGACGTTGCCTAACATAGGCAGAGTATCTAACAGCAGGGTGACCAGTATTCGCATACCTGTGGGGAGAAGGAGAAGACAGATTAGAGGAGCCCTTCGATGGGGCCAGCGCGAGTACCACACGTTCCCATGTGCTGCCAGGCTCCATCCTGCAGCCAGGGCATTTCGGGCAGAGGAACCAGGATGCATAAATCAGATCCTTGTGAACTTTTCTTTCAAAACAGCAGGCTCTTGTCCCATTTGAGAGGCTACCCTGTGCTGGCAGAGCGAGGCCAGAGGCACAGCCACGGCTCCTGAGCCCCCACACGCTGATGACATGTCCATTATGGTGTCTAGCTTTGAATTTTGTATTTCCCCCTAAATCTTAAGGCTGAGAAGGAAGGTAAAGAGTACAGAGCAAGGGGACAAATGGCCAACGTAGCACAACTCCAAAGGGAGGGCCTAGGGGTGGGATTTTCAGATGTTCTCAGCGACACGGCGCTCCGCAGCACGCAGACACGGGCAGAGCTGCAAGACAGCCGCTCGCGCAGAAACTCCCCCGCAAACCATCAGCCTCTTGAGGAATTGTCAAAATATATATTTATACACATATTGAACGCCTCACATGAATAACACAAATTGTTCCCCTAAACAATGCGGAGCCTCGTGTAGGATGATAACCGCGGTTACTCTCCGCGGGTGATTCCACTTCCACCACCGGCAGCTGAGAGCAGCTCACGCTCCAAGAAGTGGGGACAGGGCAAATTTGGACTTTTTCTGATGCAAGAAGCGGGATACAAATGTTTGTTCCCCTAGGAAGTGCTCTCAGCTCTGCTCCCTTCTACTGCCCAGTGCTGTTGGGACCTGCCTGGATGGTCCCAGACCACTGCAAGGCTCCCTGTGAACCGGCAGGCAAAGTGGGGGCTGCCTCGACTCCTTTGCTGCCAGGGACACGCTGACTTCTGTGCAAGGGCTCCCTAAATAAGAAGATGGAGCACTGAGAGAAGCTTGCAGGGCCCCCGTTAACCTTTGTGCCCCCATCCAGCACGCTCCTGGTGCTCCCTGTGGACTGGGCGGGGAGGCAGGGACTGGGCAGAGCACATCAGGGCACCTTCAAGGAGAAAGCAGGAATGAAAAGGGAACAACGACTCGCTGCTCAGCCTTTCAACAGAGGTTAAATGAATCTCTGAGACACCAACCGACCGGCCATCATCCCGACAGCTGATAATTGATGAGAGGAGAAATAATGAAAAGAGCAACTGATAAAGGCAAATGCTAAATTACAGAAAGGAATAAAATGAAAAACCGAGCCTGGGGAGCGCGGTGCTCTGCAGAGAGCAGGGCTCAAGTTTATGGCATGATGGCAATCGATGTGTCTGCTGGGTAAGACTGGTGACCCTGCTGCCTTCGGAGGCATTTTGTCCCGCTCAGAAGCTGTTCAGCAAACTCCTTTCCCTGCTTGCCTGGGGCTGTTTCCCTCCGCTTCCCCTAGCAGGATGCTGCTCTCCACCAGCCGCCACAGCTAGGGAGCATCATTCCCACCGCCACGTCCCTCTCTTGCCCCCACCAATTTCCAGGGGGTCTTTGCACCCAGCCAGCCCCAGGGCCGGGTGCTGGGAGGAGCAGGGGCTCCAGGAACATGGTGCCTCCTTTCCCCAGTGCCTCCGAGGCTGCGGGCAGGCAGCGCTGGCAGCAGCCGCAGCCCCACGCCGCGCCGCCCCCCTCCTCGCGTGGCTCTGCCAGCGGAAACGCGGAGCAGCCAAGCGGGGCCGGAGCCGGCGTTACCTTGTCAGCACGGCACAAGTCTTTAAAGCACCTCTGCCAAGAAGTCTGCGCTAATAAATAATTAGGTGTGACTAATGACCTCTGCATCCTGGAGCAACAGCCTTTCAAGGTCTCCGTGCCCAGCTGTGCCTTGGCTCCGGCGCGGCTCCCCGCTGCTGGCGCCGGCAGCGGATGCCTCTGCTGAGGAGCCACGGTCCCGGCTGCCAGCCTCGTGCCAGCCCTGCCAGCTCCAACCCAGTGCTGCTGGTACCCCACGGGGAAGGGACCCGGCTCACGTCCCTGCCGTCCCCGTGACCGCAACGCCGGTGCCGGCCGTGGGGACAAGGCAAAAGCGGTGCCAGAGGCATAAGCCCCCGCAAAGAGCACATCACAAAGCACTGCTCCTCAGACCTCCGTGCAAATCTATCTTTAGACAAGCAGAAAGGACTCAATTCCCACTGGAAAGAGGATGATGAACTTTTCTTCTTCTTCTTTTCTTCCTTTTTTTTCCCCACTCGCCAATATCCTCACCCACTTTTTTCCCAAAAATGGTTAAAATTCATCTTCCCGTGCCAGACAACTTTTTTCCGCTCAGCTACTTGTGGTATTTCGGGTTGTTTAGTGGCACCATCCTTGGGATTGAATCCATCTGTTCGCTATCCGCTCAGGGTGCTCGAGGCTCTCAGCAGAATGTCAAGTGTGCCATGGGAAAAGTTCGTGAGCACCGGTTGGGATGAAACAAGGATCAGGATTTCTTTTTGTTCCCATTCCATGTGATGCCCGGTTTAAACCACAGAGTAGAAAAATAAAAATAAAACAGTGAAATGGGCTTGAAAAAACACTGACCACTACTAAAAAAAACCCCAAACTACAGCCCCAGCCAAATGTATAAAATGCAGAAATTATATTTTTCCAGTTATTTCCAAGGAATAATTTCTAATAGAGATGATGTTTTTATTGGCCAGGGTTCTCCTTTCTTTTCTTAACAAATAAAATAAAAACGAAATAGTCTTGCGGGTGAATTTATTATGCCTGGAAGCGCAGCACTAACAGCACTGGCTGAAACCCAGGAAAGTGCCCAGGCATCACGGGGATAAATCGCTGGGCAATTTCTCATGGATTTCTCATGGGTCCCTGCTTCCCCGTGCCTGAGACTGGATGCCAGGCTCGTCTCTGCTGACCCAGCCCTAATTCATATCTGCTCGATGTCGTCCTGTGGCTGCCACCGAGCTGAAAACCCCGCTCCAGCCAGCGGCATCCCGGCACTGGGGATGTGGGGATGGTGCTGAGCAGGAGCTGAGGCTGCGCCGCGGGCTGGGACGCGGGGGATGTCCCAGGTAATCCCCTGCTAAGCTGCAGCATCCCCACGGATGAAAGACTGGAGATGTAACTTATTGCTGGGAACTCCAAAAATACAACAAAATAGAGGGTTATCGCTATCCATTCTCTGCAGAACCTGGATTATGTCAGGCATCGGTCTGAAACAGTGAAAATAACGAAGTGAAAAGCGGATGGAGTTGGTGTCTCATAAACAAGTAAAGTCTGTGATTATCTGCCCTCCAGGAACCGAGATATTTCCAAGAATACTAATCCCAGCCTGGCGCTTGTTCAGGACACCGGTAACGCTGCAGGACCAGCCTAGCTGCTCACCAAGCCCAGGAAATTCCAAAAATGGGTTTAGCTCTTCGGATTTAATCTCACATATTAGTAACAAAAAAAACGAAGATTTTCTATCGCCTGTCTTCTGACAAAAAGAAAACAATCTAAGCGTCAAAAATGGCTTCTGCTCACAGTCCAGCCGAGTTTTGTGTTGTGCCGTCGGGCTGCTCCGAAGCCCTGTGAACAAAACCTCATTGGGAAACCAAAGCTCCGGAGGGTTTCGAGGTCCTTTTTAGCTTCTCATTTCTTTATGTCTTGTTTTTAACTCCTAATGACATCGCTGCTGAATTTACAGATTAAAAAAAAAAAAATTTTAAAAAAAGAAAGATCCCAGAGAATTTGAGCTCAGAGAGAAACTTCAAAGATTCCCATGCGTAAACATCCATCTGTTCCCTTGCATGTTCATCTGAAGTACTGGAACCGAAACCGATCTGGGGGAGTTTGTTTTGGTGTCTCTGGACTTGCCGACATAACAGGCAATTAATCTCAGCAGGATGTTCAGCGAGGACTGGTGGGGCTGTGTCATTTGAACATGCTCTTCAAAACACCAAGAATGTACTATTTTTTTTTTGTGAGGAACCTATATGATTTCTACGCAACGCTGCTGCATTTTGTATTGAGTGGATTTTGGTTAAAAAGTGATGAAAGAGCTATGAAATTAGTATCTTGCAAAGGTCGCTCAGCAGACGGCTGGTACTGGCAGGAAATTATTTCAACTTGTTGGTTCGTCTTTCAAATTGGATTTAGAAGACAAGCAGCTGAAGCCACTTGAAAATGGATTTAGGGGCCACTTGAACTTCCTATTGTGGATGAACCCAATTTTGTTCTACATGACAGCAAACCCTCTGTGGTATTTTACCAACAACAGAGACTGCTGTGCTTCTAATCCTGAACACAAAGAGACTGAAAGACCTTAAATAGCTGAGAGGAAAAAATGAACCTATCCAGGGCAAGAAGATCTTCCTTAGAACTGATCTCTCCCCTTTCTTTATGGGAACTTTGTTATTTACTCGGCACTCGGAGCTAAGAGCTACTTGCCTGAGTGTTCACAAAAATGTTGGAAAACAGGCACAAAAATTTGGCCCCCCAGGTATACGTTCTACTCACCTGCCCTTTACTAGTAATAAATGATCTCTGACTTCCCATCAAAAAATGAAAATCCATGAACTTGCTCCCAGCAGCAGGAGAAGGGGCTGTGGCAGGGCTTAGGGTGCTTGGAGCCAGCTGGGAGGGGGGGGTTGTCCCCCTGTTTTTCCTGGGGTGACCCCAAAGCCGGCAGCACGGCACGGATGGAGTCGTTACTTACTTGGGACCCTGTTAATGGCTCGGAGCGGCCGGAGCACGCGGACGGTGCGGATCGCCGACAGGCTCACGTTGTGTCCGTCCAGGGAATACTCCATCATGCTGCGGGGAAAAAGGAGAGGCATCAGGACGCGGGGGGCTCCGTGCCTGGGTGCTGGGGCTGCCTAGGGTCAGGGAGCAGCTCACACTGAGCGATACGGGCTAGCAGGGGTATTTCAGCCTCTGGAAGACTGCAAATCCCCCCACAAGCAGCATCGGTGCAGGGAGAGCTGGCGGGTGTGCTCCAGGCACAACAGGGAGCTGCAAAGGGGGGGGGGGGCGCACAGAAACTGGGGCTCCCCAATAGCTGCTGAGGTCCCGCAGGCACACATCTCGCCCTCCCGTTAGCTTATTGTGCATCCGCAGCCTTCCTGGGGAGACGCTGCACAGCTCCACGGCAATAAGATGCTTCTGCTCTTACACCCCCTGCTAGCACCCCGGCGCATCTTCACGCCAGCTTATCTATCCTCCTGTGACACAAGTGTGAATAACCAAGCCAACAAATGACATTAAAGTAGTGTGGTTTCCATTTTATTATTAAGAATAGGGAACATTTTCTTTTTCATGCTCCGTCTCCGTTTCACATAAACATTTCTCTCCCAGGCTGGGAAGGACGTTAAGTTTAGTCGGTTTTCTTGCTCTTTTATAGCAATGAGTGGCAAATGTGTGTAGTGTTGTTTTTTTAATGGGGTTATGGCTAGTTAGCATGGCTGTAATTACAATTTATGAGCTTGACTACAGGGAAGCACTTGTAAATATGTCACAGATCTCTCACCACGCCTGTTCAAATAACATAACAGCATCAAAAGCAACCCTGCAAGTAAGCTGTTGGATGCCATGGAGTAAGAGCTTTTCCTTATATAAATAAACAAACAGATATGGAAGGCGGAAGGCAAATAGGAGCAGAACTGCTCTCACTGGGAGCTGCGGAAGCTTCAGTGGAGAGATTTTCAGAATAAGCATCCTCCAGCCAGGACAGACCAAAATTATTATGTGCCATGAAGCAAAACCAGCCAAATTTGCTGGATTTCAGGCAACAGTGAAGCAGGGAAGAGGTTGGTTTAGGGCCAGCCTTGCTTGGGCACATCATTGCTTGGGTGCCCATGTTCTGGGTGCCCTTGCACTTTGTATTTGGTGCCTTGCCCTGCTCTGCAAAGTTTACCTGGGAGTTTCCAGGTTCTCTGACTTTTACTTCTCTGTTGTCTTGGCCTGCATCTTCTTGGTGTAACCCCACCATACCCCTGGTGTGGCACCCAGGTGACTGCCTCTTGAGCCTTGCCTTGTCTTGCTGAGATCCTGCTTATTTTGAGCTGATTTAGTGATAACCTCCAGAGGTACTTTATTCTGAAGTAGCTAGCATGGCTTTATAAATCAAACCGACCTTAAAGCTTGTCCTGAGCCGAACATGGCAAACAGCTTTAAAACTCAGCATGGCACGAGAACAGGTTTTAAATCTGATGTGTGTTCATTACACAGCCGGAGCAGAGCCGTGGGAAGCAGCATGGAGCAGCACAAAGGACCACCCAGCAGGAAAGCCATCAGAAACGCCCGTTCACACCTGCACCATGGGGCTTGGGCCAGCACCAGGTGCCTGCTCTAAGCAGCCCTTGCACCAATAGATGTGCCATTGTTTGGGGTCCCTGCAATGAACGGTGCCGAAGCCCGAGCGTGCAGGCTGGCAGACAATTTATCGGGTGGCTGAGTAAGTGGATTTTAACTGATACAGTTTTTGAAGTACTAATAGTATGTGAAAGGAGCATGGACTGCTCCAGTGGAAGCTGCTTTTGTGCTCCAGAGAGCCCATGCAGCCACGTGCATGTTGCAGGGCCAGCTCTTGAGGCCTCACTTGGAGTTTCAACAGGGCTGAAGAAAGATGAGTAGTCCAGGACACGGCCTAGGAAACAGGCCTTCTAAACCTACGTTTTCAGGCTTCCATGACACTCCATTTAGGATTTCAAAGCAAGTTGCCCACTGGTGCCCACAACACCCACCGAATCCAATGTGAACCATTTGATTGACTGTGGTGGGTTCCAGACTGGACCTGTTAAAAGCTGTGAAACCACCTAAAGCCTTCAGGAAAAAGTCAAACGTTTCCTTGGCACGGAGAAGCTTGGGAGCTTGGGGTCCAGTTCCTTTATCACACTTTTAACCCAAGGACACCCTAAAAATCCCCAATGGAAACCTGCCGGAGCAGGAAATTTGGGGTATGCGGGGACTGGAGGTTGGGGCAGGCTGGCACTTGGTAGGCCCCACAGCCTCTGTGCTGGAGGCACATTGGAGGCACTGGAGGCACACTGGAGGCACATTGGAGGCACTGGAGGCACACTGGAGGCACAAGCCTTTGTGATGTCTCCTGCCACGAACAGCTTCCACTCCTTCAGCTGTCAAGTTAAAGACGTCCGAAGCATATCACATGAGCCCGCAGCGTCTCCAGGGACAGGATGCACAAGAAACCTCTCTGCTTTCAGCTCTCGTGGACAACATTTCTGATGCCTGGGAAACGCTTTCAGCTTGGCTGCTGGACAGACTGAGAGGTTGTAAGCTGCATTCGGTCTGAAATTTTCCAGGGTACATTTCTCAGGCGAGCAGAACTTGAAAGGGCTTTCAGTGCTGGAACAAACTTCAGACACAATCTGTTGCTAGAGGCAGAAGATGTGTTTATTTTGTAGTTTCCCTGCTTACCCTTCTTTCTCTTTGGTATACTTGCTAGTCAGCCAAATCAGCTTATTTAAGGAGACTGAATGGGACAAACAAAGCAGGCAGCACTGCGTATTACTTGTTTCCCTTCTTATCAGAAAAGCCTCATAATAACTGCATCACGTCCATCAACTCGCTGGGAAAAGAAACTTGGTAATTCTGACTGTGAGCTCCCTGCAAAAACCACCTCCAGTTTTAGGATCAGGCACTGAGTTGAACGGTGGTGGTGGGCGAGGAGAAGACCCCCAGCCCATCACACAGCTCCTCCCTGCCCTCCATCACTGGCCACAGTTTCACAGGAATGGCCCAAGTAAACCCAAATCAGCTGGAGATGGCCGGGATCAGGCGCAGAAGGCGTCGTTCCACCTCTCCTCTTCAGCCTGAGTAACACCAGACAGGCAGCAGGGCTTCCCGTTGGGGTCTTGCGGTGTTTCTGTGGTTTTCCTTCTTCTCAAACATATGCCAGCCACGGAGGGTAGGGAAACGGCCTGGAAAGCTTCCAGACTGACTCACCAGACACCTTCCCCCTCGCCCCAGGTCCTGTGTGAGCAGATCCCCGTGCCAAAACCTCGCTGTGAAGTGTGAGCAGAGGGCTCTGCCTTTCCTTCTGCCTGCACGTGCTCCTTTCTTCTCCTGCTCTGCTGTGATGATGTGTTTGATGATGCAGGATCCTCTGCTCGCCCACCAGGAGAGCCCATCCTGCAGGTGGGGACTGGTTAGGGACACCAGATTTCTAACCCCACACTTTGCCTTAGCCACAGCCCCCCTCTTCTGCTACTTCTGGCTTAAATGCTGCCGCAGCAGCTTTGGAAAGAAAAAAGTAATTAACAACAACTTTTGTTGTTCTTGCTTTTCTTTCCTAGGCTGCAGCCACGCACCGGTTCAATGCAAGCTCTGCTCGGGGAAGTCATGTTTTATTCAAGGCAGTAAGGCCATTCCTAGTTGTACGCCAGACACATCACATAGAGCAAAACAAAACTCCATAAAAGATTGCACATTACTAACGCAAGGGTAAAAATGCCCCCAACATATTACAGGAATGTTCTAATTAACCCCAGGCTGGTCATTGTAAACCCAGGAATTCAGAAATAAGGCAGAGCTCTGTAATTAAAGCAGTCTATCCCTTCCTAGGGTACACTAAGCAGGTAAGAGAGCCTGGAGATTCTAAAACCCATTTATTTATAGAAGAAAGTTTTAGACTTGCCAAGTTTTCAGTACACTCGCTTATGGGTGTGAATGAGCTGATGTCAAAAGCAGCCAGATCCTCCTTGGGTGATTCCGCAAATAAATTATTTCTATTTATTAACACATCCTACACAAATAAGCAGCTGTGGGAGACGGTATTAAAATGTAAACCAACAGAAGTTTGCAGGAGACGTGCATGTGCTTGTAATTTGGGAGGATCAGCAACAGCAGCTGCTGGTCAGCTTCTGGAGAGCTCCTTGCACTGGGATTTCAAGCTTCTGAACCCGATTTTTGGGCTGGATTCTCCCTGTTTGGCTAATTTCTGCCCCTCTGCCTCACTCTAAGGGTGCCACAGAGCAGGAGGGGGCTGAACCGCTGTGTGCTTTTCCCATCCCCACACGAGAGGCAGCCTTAATGGTGGGCACTGGGACCTACTGGCCACTGCAAGGACTAGATCAGCACACACTTGGTTTGACAGATGACACTGGCCGAAGGATCACTGCTGGAAACCCAATGGCTTTTGCCCTGACATTGACACCCCACTCTGTAACCCGGTGTGGTTGCCAGAGGTTGAGCCAAATGAGACTTAGGAGACTTTGCCTTGGCTGCAGCCTGGCAGCTTTCACCAGACATTACGCAAACCAGCCAGGACAACCTCCAGATTTGGTTCTCCGGGGTTTTCTGGCTTTTACCACAAAGGGAAGTTTGTGAGGTTTTGTTACTGACCCCGCCATCACGATGAAGAAGTCCAGGCGATTCCACGTGTCTCCAAGGTAACACTTCTGCCCGAAGATCCCCAGAGCCACCATCTTGATGACCATCTCCACCGCAAAGAAAGCGAAAATGAAGTCGTCAAATGCCTGGAGACCAGTAAAAGATTATTACAGTCAGTTCTGCTGGGCTCTCTTATCAGAGAAAGGGAAAGCAGAGACACGAGCATGAGACAGAGGCTGCAAGGCCAGGCAGTAGGACCAAAGTGCCATCTGCTGAGCTCAGAAATAACCCCTGCAATACCTCAGGGGTGATGGCAAGCCCCGAGTGTAGCTCCTGGGTTGGTTCACTGCCTGGGAAGCATTACCAGCTTCTGTTAATCTATTGACAAAGACAGGAGAACATCGCCATCATACAGGCTGGGCGTTTTTCTTGGCATTCAAAGCTTCTGCAATTCAGCATCAGCTCGTGGTTGGGTTTGGGAGGTCTCAGCAACTTGCAGTGGAAGCTGAGTTTCCAGGCGGGGCAGCTCAGAACTCCTAGAAGGAATTTGTCCCATCTAACACAGGGGATGTGCTTCACCTGTGATGGTTTCCTGAACTCCAGAAGGGACCAGGCTCCTACCCAGGGACCCCGACACAGCTGGGAGTGACTGTGGGCACCAGGCAGAGGCTGCAGCAGTGACTACGAAGGCACTTCTGCTGCACACAGGGAACGACTCTAACTGATGGCTTTGTCGACCAACCTATCCCTCGATAAATTACACTGAAGTTTTGCTCTGTTATTTCAGTTCATTTAATAACTAGCATCCAAATGCCTGCACAAAGGAGTTCATGTTTGTTCTGCTCGTCCAGGTGGGATTCCCTTTGTCTGCACGGGCATTTTGCCAGGGATGTGCATCCTCCAAAGTCCCACATGGGTAAATACAGGCAGATAAATGGCAGGCAGGAGGGTCTCCTACTGCCTGCAGTGTGACATGTCCTGCTGAAGGAACTGGACAAGCCACCTCTGGGTGCTGCTTCACACCAACCCTCAGCCTGACCCTGAGATAAACCCTAAGGTGGATGTTTCCTGTGGCAACAGTTACCCAAAATTTATCTTACTCCATAACAAATGCCTAGTGGCTTCTCAATTCATCTGGTTTACTTGGCTCTGCAATTAACAGATCCTCTTTTAAGGCTGAAAGAGTGTTTGATGACAAACTCTGCTATTCCTGGCGGCAGCAGAGAGCTCTGGACCAACCTCTGAAAGGGGCAGGAGGTGTTGCTTGGAAGGATCCCACGGGCCTCCCTGTACTGCTCAGACACCGAAAAGGAATTAAAGCAGCAGGTACACGAGGGACTCGGATGCACCGGGCGCGTTACAGCACCGCATTTCGGCAGTGCCAGCCTCGGCTGGTGGCACGAGCAGCTGCTTCCAAGCCTGCGAGCCGAGCTGCTGCGGGCAGCCCCGCGCCAAGGTGCAGCCCACGCAGCAGATGCTGCCGGGACGCGCTTCCAAAACCAATCCTGCGGGCATATGGCAGTGAGGGGATGGCCAGGACGCGGGGAGGGATGAAGCGAGAACCGAGATGCCCCACAGCAGCCTGGGCACGAGGGCCTGCAAGCTCAGATGGGTATGCATTTCCCAAAGGCCAGGTATCCTGGCACTTGGCAATGCTGTGCTCAAGCAGGTGGGCACAGGCCCACGCTGTGCTTTTTTATTTATGAAGAAAGGACTGATGTGGCCAAGTCCCCAGTGCCACATCGCCCAGGCTGTGCTGCAGCGAGCCAAGAGGTGCCGGCAGCGATGTGGCTGGGGTGGGAACAGCAGCAAGGGGGTCCCCGCGGCACCGGCCGTGCTGGAATGAGAGCTCAGCTTACCTCCAGGATGGTGCAGCGCTCCGACTGGCACTCCACGTCCTCGCAGGGCTGGAACATGCCCAGGGTGACGCAGTTCAGGAGGATGACCAGCATGCTGACGTGCTCGAACCAGGTGAGAGGAGAGCGTTAAGGAGAGCACACGATGCTTCAGGGGGCAGCGGGAAGGGGGAAGTCAGGGCACCGCACGGTTTACATGTCAAAAACCTTTCACTTCTCACACAAGCTAAAAAGAAAACACTTCCAAACATCCCAGATTTGCTACAGTTTGAAGTTTTTGGCAATTGAGGAAAGGGCCTTGGAAAGGCATTCCTGTTGAGATGAAGGGACAAAGGATGTCTCTCATTTCCTCCACAGCAGCGAAGTCAGAGAAGCCCAGTGAGGCACCAGGCCACGTTTTCCATCTGAAGCCCCCCCATCCTCTTCGCTATTTTGTGCATGCCACACGGCAGCAAAGAGCACAGCCCCCTCTGTCCTCCTCCCACAGCAAATTTCACCTCCAGATCTCAAACGGTTTTACCACTGAATCACCCAAAATGTCTGCTAGCATTACCTCTGTCATTGCCAAGCTAAAGAAAGCAAGACAAAGAGAAATGAGTGAATTCAGGCACCAGCACCAGCAGAAAACAGGCTCGCAACTCGTTCCTTACTCCAACCTTGCTCTTTGTTTCCATCCCAAGACAAAGGGATGGGTGCTCAGCGCTGCCTGTCTCCTTCCTGCATCAGTGCCCAGCCTCAAGATGCTGCAGAGTCCAACTTAGCTCCGCATTACGAAGGATGTAAGTAAAACAAAGCCAGCACGACCAACATAAGCTGCAGGGACAGCCACGAAGACATGCTGCATTCCCAGATGCGGACAGGCTGCACAGCACAGACCGAGAAAGGCAAGAAAAGGTTTCAAGGCTGGATGTACCCGCAGTCACCAAAAAAAAAAAGGCTGTATTGCCTTACAGGACCCACCAGTGCTCAACTGCACTGACATTAATAGTTTCTGTGTAGTAAGTGGTGATTTGCATCAGCACAAAATAGGCCCAGAGCTTATGATTACTGCTGCTGACATGACTATTAAAAATAATTAAAAAAAATTGGGGGGAACTAAACAGGAGTTTCACAAATTAAGAATGAATGAGAGAACTGTTCTTGGGGAAATAACTGGAAACATCTGTGTATGAACAAACCTTTATGCTTTCAAACACACAAGCGTACGTGAACAAAGGCTCACGGAGAAAGAAGGACATTGTCTTATTTCTGATAACAAACAAACAAAAAACCTACTTTGGAAACCCAAACAAAACAAAACAAAAAACCCACCCTACCTTATTTACCCTTGCTGCTTTCACAGCATGACAGGATGGTTTAGATTGGAAGACACCTCTGGAGGTCATCTGGTCCATCCCTGCTTTCAGGAGTACTTTACCTACCTATGCCCTCCTGCATTGGCTTCAGCAAGAGGCACTCAAAGGCAGCAGAGCATGAGGGAGAGGAAGATTTCACTGCCTGGTCCACCACTTTCTGTTTCAGAGAGGGGTTAATTGGAAAATTCAGAGCCAGGAGCCCCTTGGAGCCCATGCTGGGGACCAGACAAGTCATACTCGGAAACCCACTTGTCTGCAGTGGAAATGCATGGGATAAACTGAACAAACAACTGAACGAATAAATAAAAACCCAGGTTCCCCTGGCGGTGACGCAGAAGGAGCTGGAGGAGGTGAAGCCCCTGGCCACAGACCCAGTGGACTTGTGTGCTGCTGAAATGCCAGCCTCAGCTCGTTTTCATTTCTCCCTCCCTTCAGCGACTTCCTCCTGATTTTTGACATTTTTAGGGGCTGTCTGGCTCTCCTTCCCTTTCAACTAATTAGAAGCAGAGTGGTAATCCTGCTCCACAGAGAAAACAGCCCACGTCAGACCCAAACAAAACCTAACCCCTGGCCACATCCTCCTTATAATATTTGCATTGCTTGATGGGATTCATGTGGAACTCCCTGTAAACACGGCTCCTGGACTATTCCCAGGGTGCCTGCAATTGCATTCATTTCACTTATACTTGGGGATTTTTTTTCCCTCTAAAGCAAAAAAAAAAAAAAAAAAAAAAGCCAACACAGAAAAGCGTGTGGATATTGAACTGCTAACAACAAAAAAAAAAAGGTGTAACTGTGCTGATGGATTAGGTCTGCTTCTCCCAGAGGAGAGTTGCGTGTTGACCATGTACTTGTTTGGCTTTAACCCTGATCCTCCACTGCTGTGGCACTGGGGAAAGCATTGCAGCTCATACAACCCGGACTTCTCCCCACTGCAAGGGCAAACGAGGCTTTTGAATCCCCCTTCCGCCGAGGGTTCCTTGCTCCGTTGCTGTTCTCAGTCCTGCTCTCTGCCACCCCAGCCCTTGTTTCTAGCAGAACCAAACAAGAATTAGATTTTGTTTCCCATTAGAAAACACTGATTTGTCAGAAGTGAATCATTGGAGAGGACCAGCTTCGACAGTGACGTTCGATCAGTGTGGACATTTGAAGATACAACAAGGAAAAGCCTGTCCCCAGCAAGGCAGAGGCACGGCTGGTGCCAAAGGGAGACCTCAGGAGAGCAGGCAGCCTGTCTGCTGCTCAGATCTTTCTCATCCTGATGCCAAATCACAAACACTTTAAAAAGAATATAGTCAGAAAATCTGCCTGCCATTTGGACCCAGCATCTGTTCCTGAGCTTTGATTTCAGAGGATCAGCTGAAACCTAAGGCTGGAGATACTTGCGAAGCAGAGCCCCTGTCCTGCTGAGCCACCCAGGACCCAAGGTGCCTTTGTTCAGGTGCTCTGCTCACCACAGCCCTGAAAACTTCTTTCTTTGTTCTAAATTACCTAACTGTGGTTTTACCTTGCTGTGTGTAAATAATCACCTGCACGAGAACTGTCACTGGAGCTGAAACAAGAGCCCTGATTCCATAAAGACAGAAACGCCACTGTCACCAGCCCGTCTAACACCAAAGCTGAATTCGGTGTCTTTCAGGAAGCCAGAAGAGTTGTTTCAATTTTCTGAAGGAAAAAAGAAAGGCTCTCGCACTTCTCCGTGGTCACAGATGTTTAGAGGCTGTCGGAGCTGCCAGGCAAGGTCAGCCACAGCCGCACGATGGAAAAGAGACATAAGAAAACTTGTTCTGCCTTTGAAGAAAAGTCTGAAAAAGCAGAAGGAAATGCAGTGTGGGAACAGCTCTGCTTTAGTTGGAGAACGGAGCAGAAGAGGGAGGAGGAAGCCCCCGCTCCTGGCTTGCATGCTTCCCAGGATGCTTCCCCAGTCCCTGCTCCCCGTCCCTCCCTGAGGTGCTGGGGCTGGAGGTGCTGAGCCAAAGGGTCCTGCCTGCTCCCCAGCCCGCCTCCTCCTCCTGTGGCTCCTATAAAGGCTTTAAGCCCCTGCCCTATTTATTTTCATATCAGATTAATGACGGTGATCTGCTCCCTGATTCAAAAGCAGGATTACCCTGAGTGCTCTGCCCTGACGGACTAATCCTCCCTCCACCGCACAGATATTCGAGGCAACTTCAGTTCAGTCCCCAGTTCCTTGCTGCTGGCTCTGAAGCTGTGCTTTAAGCCCTTGGTGACCACTTTCCCCGAGCCCCCCCTGAAGCCACCCCACCTCCGGGAGGCCCCGGAGCCCACCTCAGAGGTGGTGCTGCTCTGCAGGGTGGGACTGCACTGGGTGCCTCTGTCCCATTATTCTGATAATGACAGGAAAATGCTCAGAAGAGAAAAATGGGGAGGGAAAAGGTGAAAAAAGTCTGACTCTTGTGCCAGTGCGAATAGCAAAGACCTGGATGAAAACAGAAGTCCCACAGCACAGAAAGGCCTCCTGGGTGACACCCAATGTTTCTGCCTTTGCTGCAGATTCCAAGGTGACGGCACCTAAAATATCTGGGCCAAGCTCAAATCCCCTTTGGGATTTGTTCAAATCGAACGCCCTTTGGGCAGGCGGCTGCAGTGCCCGGGGGCTGCTCTGTGCTGCGGGGTCGAAGCAGTCTCTTGTGCCAAAATCCAGCCCTGAGTTTAGAAGTGGCAATGCAGAAATGGGATCCTGCCTTCAAAGCTGTTGGTAGCACCTGCTGCTGGCACAAGCTCTGGTGCTGATGCTCTCTGGCAGATTTTCACAGGGTTTTATGAAATTCACCTCCAGGGAAGACCAGTGGCTTGAGGATGAAGGGTGCTGGTTGCCAGAAGAGGCCCCAGCATGGCCAAGACCCTTTGCCATGCCAGTATAGACGGTCTTTACTAGATCATCCTTACCAACTACACTTGACTTGATCTAAAAAGAGAGGTGGGAATTAAAATGGATGTTGATGCAGGCACTCAAGACAGTTTGAGTATTTGCAGCAGCAAAACCGAACTGAAGGAGCCCAGAGCAAAGAGCTGGGCCAGTCACTGGCACCACATCACCTAGCCCCTGGTATTAATGCCAGAGCATGTGTGAGGAATAGGCAAACCAAAATAAAACCACACGGGAGCTGTGCACGTGTCCTGCCCCAGCACCTCCTGCCTTTGACCGCAGCCTTGCAGCAGGGCTCGAGCAGGCTCACCCGGCACGGAGGCAGCTGCACAGCAAGACTCGCTCGTCTCCTAAGAATACTGCCAATTAGTTCAGGAATCCAGCTAGCAAACACAGAAACACTTTTTTGTTTTGGTCTTTAAAACAGCTCTCTGCTGGTGCAGAGCGGAACGGGACATCAGAGCCGCTTTGCACCTCACAACAGGCAGCCTGAGGTGGCATGGCATTTTATAGTGGGGCACGAACAAGTTGCCTTAATCCAGTAAGAGTTACCTGAGAAAAAGTTTGTACTTGGCCTCTGATTTAACATGTCTTCCCCTCTCTCTTCGTAATGCACTTTGCAGACCTGCCCGCACGAGCTCGTCACAAGGACGAAACGCAGCTGGAGAACTTCAGCACCCAGGCATCCAGGGCTGACCCTCTCATCTCACTTTACAAGAGCCTTAATTCCACCGAGCTTATGGCAGCAGCACGAAGCTAAGCAGGCGCAGAAATAAGCCGTGTCTTTCCTGAGCATTGCACTCGTTCAGCTCAGCCAGCTTAGCCATGGACTGAATTCAACTGAAGCCCAGCCCCAGTCGGGCCGGTCGGCTCCAGCTCCTCCGGAGATGGTTTGTGCTATTTCACACCACGGCGTGGAAGGTTGCAGGCAGAAGAAAAGAATGAGTCTGCTTCATTGAAAAACCCAAATGCAATCCCGGCCTCCCCCAGCTCCTTCCCCCCGTAAACCTCTGGTTCTTGGCACAGGCAGAAACGTGAAATGAGCTCAGTGATGCAGCTCGGATCTCCGCTTCGTGCACGTCAGCCAGCAAAACCATGTGGATAGTTCCTGTTTCTGGAAGACTTCAAGATGCTTACACATTTGTGCAATGTTATATGGGGATTTCTTGGCCTGCAGGTGAAAGTCTAATATTTTCTTTAAAAATTTGAAGGCCTTCACTACAAAAATGAAAGACTTGAAAAGAAACTGCTAGTCTTGCTAGAAAGCAAGGTTTTCAATGCCCAGTTTAAAGCTGCGCAGGTTCACAGTGGATTGCCATGCCTGCAGTTCTGGTTTGTATCCCGTTGCCTTTGCATCAGGTGTTTCTCCTCTCCACGTAATGAGCACAGACAAACGCAGAGGAGCGGGCACGGGGAGGGCTCAGACATCTCCTAACGCGCTGGTCTGCTCCATGCCGCAGCACAGCCAGCGCCTCACCATATTCGAGGGGATAATCTCCACCATCCATCACTCTAATTCTAAAAATATTTCTGCAATAAACACAGTAAAAACGCCTGGGCCATATTTCTGCTGTGTCACAGAGCCCCTTGCTCTCATCCCGTGCCTCGTGACGAAGGATGTGCTGATAAAGCCCAGGTCCTGCGGGGGGACCTGCCGCAGCTTCCCGGCAAAGCTGCCCCCGAGAGGCGGGAGCCCAGTGCCCAGCCACCGGAAAGCAGCAAGACAGGATCATGATGCTTACTATTTTCACATAATCTTATTATTTTTAAGCCAGTCAGGGGATTTTGGAGACTTAACCCGTTATTTTACATGCTTGGATTTGGCAGTACTGCAATTATTGCCGTTACCATATCTGTACGTACCGCGCACGATGCTGAGGAATAACACACAGCAATAAAAGCCAAGTTATAGTTACAAGCAGAACATATGTTTACAGAAGCAGCAGCCAACTGAAGTTTCAGTTTTTATAGTCGAAGATGTGACTAATGCACTAAATATACACACATGCACGTATATATATACACACACATCTGAGAGACGGGGATTTTCGGACCGCTCTTGGTGAGCTGGGCATGCACTTCTCGTAGGAAGGCAGCAGAACTCGGGGATGTAATTCCTGCTGTGCAACATCACAGCCTTATTTTCCATTCAGAAATGAGGCCAGCTGGAAACCCAAAGACCCGCTCGCAAACCGCCCGGCCCAGCATCCGTCCCTGGCAGAGGCAGGGCTGCAACCAGCTGCAGGAGCCCTTGGGAGGCAGGAGAGGGCTCGGGAGGGCTCGGTGGGACCCCGAGCAGCCCAGCAGACCCCGAGGATGCGAGGCTGCCCCTCTGCATGCAAAAGCAGCCACCCCATGAGATGGCAGCCAGGCTCTGGCACAGCGCTGGAGCACCAAAGTGCTTGCAGGAAAGGGTGGCCAGGGTGGGAGAGAGCAGGACCACAGGGTGGGCACCACCACTGTCTCATCCCATTGAGTACAGCCACCATATCCAGCTGTCTGTGCCCCCTGACAGACAGACAGGCCACCCCACAGGCTCGGGCACAGCTGGGAAGAACCTCTGGTGTAAAAACACTGAAGTGAAGGTGCCTCGTACCTATTTCGGGGTGCTGCCCACATCCCGGTGAGTTACGGTAACACTTCCCATCACCTCACGCTACAAGTGACTAAAATAGCTTCAAAAGCCTGCAATATCCACCTCGTCCTTTATGCTAAATAATGGAAAACAGTCCAGACTCAACGATATTTGGTAAATAGGAGCAGGGGAAAAAAATAAAAAGGAAGAAGAAGAAAGAACAGAACTGCAAGAAAAATGACTCAGAACACAAATCCCGAGAGGCAGCGCTGGCTGGTGCTGGCATAATTTTAAGGAACATTCTTATTTTTAAAAAGTTGATTGATTTAAGCTATTTTTAGTGCCCATACTGCACTGGATCATTTGGGTTCGTTTGCTTATGAATTGTAAAACAAAATGAGGCAGCTGCACTTCAGAAATATATACCTCCCCACCAGCTCCACAAACACGCAGCCCAGAAGCAATATTTCAGCCTGAAAGACACCAAGTTGGCACATGTCTTCGGAGATTGGGCTGACTGCAGAGAAATCTTGTTTAAGAAAGGATTAGCCTGAGTTACTGGAATAACTGCATCCCGCTTGTTTGTTATAAAACGTAAAATAACCATAACGAGACCCCAAACGGACCCTGGGCAACGCGTGCGAAAGCCAAGCGGCTGCTGCAGGATGTATTTTTCTTTCCCAACGTGGGGATAATGCTTTTTGCCTTGCACGGCCAGAGATCGGGAGAGCTGGGCACAGCTCCTGGCTCTGGCCTCACTGGATGTTGTGCAAAGCAGAGACCTGCTGCAAAGCCCGGGCTGCGCCGTGCCATTTGAACGCCTCCTCTTTGGTTTTGGCACTCAGGGCTAGCTGGAAATGTGTTTGCACTGAAGGTATTTGCTCTGAGAGCACAGAGAAGCTGGCGCTTGTCCTGTCGGGACGGTCGCTAGCATCCACTGAGACACAGACACAAATGGGCGGCAGTCCTCAGATAACCCCCCTTTGCTGACAAATCTGGGTAATGGCTGTAATGCGGAGATCAAAGCTTGTTCACAGATCGTTCAGCGGCAGTAAAGGGAGGATAAATCCAACTCATTACGCACCTTAAATCATTCACCTTGCTCAAGCCAATCTGTTGGAGCCATAATGAATTTGAAAGCGGTTAACTCCAAGTCCTTGTCGTGTGTCATTTGTCAGGCAGCTCCACTCACCCTGCCTGCTGCAGGAGACAGGCGGTGCACAAGTCGCTGCTTTGGGGGATTTAACCTCCAGCTAAAAGGATGACACGGGCAGAAAAGCACCTCGAAGGGTGCAGGGTGCTCGCTGCCTCCTCCTCCCCTGGGGCTTGTAGGAGCAGGATCACTAACCCCGCTCCTCCCCAGCACAAACCTGTCCCACTGGGGCTCATGTAGGGAAATCAAAGCGATGAGAACCATTGCTGTGCCCAAACCCACCGGGAAACTTCCCCACACCAGCCTGCCAGCACGCATCACCTGGGACAAATCACCTCTGTTGGCTGTGTTACTCGAGTGCCTGTTAATGCCCAGAGTGATGATGGTGAATGCATTTAGCCTGTCGTTAAGGCATCCTGAGACGGCCCGGCAGGAAACAAGGCTGTATCGATTGAAGTGACATCAATGGATGCACTCCGTGGGATTCAGCGGTGCATTCAGGAGCGAAGCACAGTCCTGGCAGGAGCCCCAGGAAAGCCTCCAGTCCTGCCATTTCCACACATCATGCACAAAGCCTTGGGAATTCCAAGGTGCGAGTCCTGATCGACTGTGCTCAGAGATCCCAGGGCCAGGGCTGGAGGTCAAGCCACAGCCATTTCACCCCAAACGGTCTCTAAACACATCACAACCCGTTCAGCCACCAAACCCACTAAACCCACCCAAACGAGAACGTATCACGCTCGCTAAACTCCCAGCCATCATTTACCCGGCGAGGAGACAAGGACAGAAATGTTTTGCCTAGTCCCCTCCGCCTGCGTCACTCAGTTGATTAAAACACATCTAAGCACCTATCTGCGCGGCACTGGGCGAGGGTGAGCAATCAGAGCAGGTAATTGCCTGCGAGCGACGGGCGCGTGGGTGAGACGCCAAAATCCCCGGGGGAAGCGGGTCAGCGAGGGCAGCGAGCCGCAGCCGCATCCCAGGGGCTGCACGGTGTCATGGCAACTCGGGGCCGCAGCTCCGCTGCCAAAGTGATGCTGCTGGGGTGAATCCAGAGGGAGGCTGAGCTCTAAACATCTCCTCTGCCCTGCTGGTGGGGCTGGAGGGGGCTGCGGGCAGGGGGAATGTGGCTCTCCAGGTGCCTGCCCTCGCTGGGCTCAGCACCTGCATCGTAGCGAGTGATGGGGCAGCTCTTCTGGCTCCCTCCAAGGGTAAATACAAAGGTGCTTTTCCCACAGAGGGACACCCACAGGGTTTGCCCGATGCAGTCGGTGTGTCTGGGCTGAGCATCGCTTGCCCTGTTTCCCCCCGGATCCCAGTGAATTGACTGGGGCGAGGGCGGGCAGCAGCCTTCCCCGTGCCCTCGGTGCTGAGCAGGAGCTGTCCCCTGTGGGGGACCGCACAGGTGACACACACCGCAGCGACTCCCGATGGGGACGTTGGGTGTGAAGACGAAGCAGCTTCAGGGCTGCGATTCCCATGGAAACACATCACCTTTGCTTCCATTTGCCTTTCTCCTACAAGTCCCCATGGAGAAAGGCCCACGGCTCCCACCCCGCCAGCTCCCTGCCTCAAAAGCGCAGCCCCGGGGATGGGATCTCAGCTGGAACCCTGAAAAAAAAGAGGAGAGGCTGACTTTGTTTTCCCTGTGTCATCTCTCCAGCCGGCAAAAAAGTGCTTTGCAAGAAAAAGCAAGCAAATAAATTAAATGTTGCCGAAGCACAGCGCGGTGGGTAAGGAGAAGCTCCTTTTATAGATGGGAAACATCAGCGGGAAGAGGCGTGCGGGCTGCGAGGTGTTCCCGCTCGTGATCCCAGCCTGCACCCACGCAGGGCAGCGCAAGCTGCCTCAGGGAGACAAACACAGCCCGGGTCTGAGCCCCAGTGGGTGTCAGAAAGCTCACAGCCCGTCCCGACCCCTCCGGCCACCTCCCGAGCCAGAACAGCCAGCACCGACCGAGTGGGGCCGGCCGGACCTTGGGACACGTTTGCGGTGTTGGGACACGGCCAGGGTTTCTCACCAAGACCTCCCTGCAGGATCAGGTTTTGGGGTTACCAGATGAGCTGCTCTAAGTGCTTCTCCTCCATGCAGGAGCATCCCAACACCCTGGCCCCACCCTGCCCTCCCCACTGCATCCCCTCGCAGAGGAGCTGCAAACCTCTGGGTGACTGCACAGGGAAGAGCCACGGGGGGGGGACTCGGGGACGCCTCGCCCAGGCTGAATCCAACCCCCAGCTTCCTGCAGGTTTCCAAGAGCAAAGGAAAGGCTGAAAGATAAAAGATGCTGGAAGAGAAACAGCTGCGCTTTTCCTTCCTCTGTCCTTTCCTTCAGCTACATACGGAGCCGCGTGGGATGGAAACAAGCTGCGGTGCAGCCCAGTAGCTCTGGGGATAGCACGGACTGGTTGTTAAAGGATGAGAGGAGCAGAAAAGCTCCTGAAGGACCAGCTATCCTATCCCCTCAGCCCCTTTTTTGCTCCCGGCCTTAGATGCTCCAAGTGCTTTGCATGCCGTTAGCACCACCGCACTTAGGGTTGGCATTTGCAAAGGCAGAGAGCAGCCACAGAGTTTGTTCTTGTTTCTGCGATGATTCAATTGCTTTGGGTCAAGCTGCTCACCTTAAAAAATTGGTCTGCCACATTTTGGCTTCGTCCCCCTCCATAAAGCAGCCCCGGTCCCCAACTGTTTTTGCCATAGGGGTCACAGCTGAGCCCTGGTGAGGGGTTCAGACTCCCCCCACAGCAGCCCCTGCACCCAGGTCAGGTCACAGCTTCAGAGTAGCTTGGGGTAATTTCAAAATGCTTCAGCATTTCAGTTCTCAGCGTCACCGATCCCTGTTTTAATGAGCTGAATAGCACACAGAGCTAGGGACACTTCCATCAGCCTGATCTCCTCACTCTCCACTTGCGAGTTTGACATTAAAATCAGGTCACTCAGATTAAAACTTTGTGGTCTTTTTAAATTCAATGCGCCCCGTAGCTTCTGTGCAGCAGGATTTCCAAGTATTTATAGTCCAGCGAGCTCAGTCCAGAGGATCAGGGGAACGTCTCGACGGAGGGGGTTCTTGGTGAGCACCCAGGCTCCGATTTGCCCCATCTCTGCCCATTTCCAGCCACAATCACGGCCGATACCCATGCCAGCAGGAGAACTAGCACCTATTGCACTTCAAAAATCAATTCTGCCAACATGGGGACAGGAGGATCCGAAAGGACCAGAGGCACCAAGCCTGGCTGGGGGTTCCCAACTGCTTGCAGCTGGAATCTCCTCCCTGCACATCTCATGAGACCAGCTCGCACTGCCCAGCTCTGAGTTTGCTAGAAATCTGGACAACCAAGCTTATTGGAGCGTATCAGCATTAATAACAGAAGGTGCCCTTCTTGCCTCACATAGTTAATGCTGTGTCATAAACTTGGCTGCCACTATCGATACCAATGTGACGTTGGTGTCCATGTAAATGTCACTCCATAGCAGTAATGTCAATGCCGCAGTCCCCGGGGTCAATAAACAACAATACCAAATGTCACCCTGCCGGAAAGTATTGAGTAATTGGGAAATGCTAATAGAAAGGTAAAAATCAGGGATGCACGTGGGGCACGGAGTTTGCCCGGAGGAGGAAACTAATTCCACCTTAGCCCCGAGCACTGCCAGCTGCTGGATTTGGCCCTGCTGCTACAGCCCTTGCTTTTCACCGCTGCTGTGGGCAGGGGCTGCCCAGGCACCCTGCAGTTTGTGCACATGGGTTAAGAAAAGGGTAATAATTCTTTCGAGGAGCTGGCAGACGGCAGCGTGGGGCCTGGAGGATGGTGACGTGAAATGCTCCTGACGTACTGTCAGTCTGTAGCATCTGCTCCCGCAACCGGCTGTGCTGGAGAAGACAAAGAGGTCCAAGAAGCGTGGTTTGTCCGCCCAAGAAATGCCCTTTTAACCTAACTGGCATTCAGAGTTTTTACCAAAACTCTGGTTGAGTTCAGTGAGCGAAGCTATCTCAGCTCGATCCACTTCCACATGCACATTGGGCAGATGTACCTGTCCTCAGGAAGGCTTCCAGCCACTGGCAAATGCCTCAGGGCAGCCAGAAGGACCACAGTCAGCCCCAACACCAGCTCCTCGCTCACAATTCCCATTTAGGGCAGCCACATATTTTTAATTCAGCTGCAGGAAGCTGAGGTTCCCAAAGCGCCGAGCGCTCCTGCAGCTGGGCTGTTGTGATAGACCGACATAAGCAGGAACATCCATCACAGCCAGATAAAGCTCACCTATCTCAGCACAGTGAATTGATGGATTGACCGACTCCGTTAAAAGAAAGTATTACTGGCAGAGCAAAGAGCTTTCTTTTTTTTTACTTTTTTTTTTCCTGACTGCAATATTGAAAAAAGGGAGAAAATAAAATAAAATCCCCAATCAAACACTTCATGTTATACTTGGATCCATGGCATGTTCTTCTGATGAATAGAGGCAATTATTTTCCAGAATAATTTAAGCAGCTTTGATTCAAGGGGTAGTTTAGACTGAGATTTAAATGGGCTCGAATTTAAACCAAGCTGTATTATCAGCTAGTGATTTTCTACTCACCGCTTCAAATAACTCCGTGCCCCACGTTTGCCATGTAATAACTCCCTAGTTTACAACAATCTCAGGAGGGAAAGGACCTGGGTGACTGAGTGACCTGCTTTGCCACGGGAAATGCTCTGGTTTAGGCAGGTGATGGGGATGCCATGCAGCAGTCAGTGCATTGTGGGGCACTGCAGCATCCTGCAGCTTTGGGAGGAACATGGAAGAGGCAAATCCCAGTGCAGGATGCTGTTGGTCACAGTAGTGTCACGGTGTGGTTTGATGAACTTTGCCTCTCCAACCTGCCCAAAAACCCTTGTATCACGATAGCAGCATCTGTGTTGTGTCTTCTGGCCTGGCTAGATGCTTCGGTGCTTTCTCTTGCTTTGCAGTCCTGGATTGTCCAGAGAATGATGGGGTCTGAATACAACCCATTGGCACCTAAACAAGCTTGTACAAACCACAGGGAAATAAATAATTGGGCAGCTGAAACCTGAACTTTTGCCCCAACCAGGAGGTGAGCACAGACCGCTGCTTTCTGGGGATGCCACATGGCTCGGATGCCTTGGAGCATTCGCTCCCCTTTGCTGAGTGACCCACGGACCCAGTCACAAACACTGTGACAGCACCAAGAAGAGGACGTGTTCCCCCCATTCACAAAATGTTCTTTGTGCCTTTTCTATCCAGGGACTTGCCAGCCTTGCTGCTGTGCTATCGGAGAGCCTCGTGATCATTAATGGCTTCTTTGCACGAGTGGCGCATTTACAAGCGGCTCACCCCAAATGCTCCTTCATCCTCGCTGTGTGCCTTTCCCCCCTGGCACAGCTCTCCGGCTTTCTTCCCTGCTATCTGAGCTGTAGTCTGTGCCGGGATGACAAATGCAGCCCTTAATGCCAAAGGAAATGAGGCACCATTCAAAGGCAGCACTTCAGAGACAACTGATCCAGGATACGCCTAACGCAGAGCGCAGGGAAATGGCCCGGAGAGAGGCTGCAAAATTGGGGGCACGAAGCCACGGGCTGCAGGCAGCAGTGGCATGGTTTCAGCTGCTTTTACCATTGCAGATCCCTGCAAAGCTCGTGGGAGCTGAACCAGAGCTTCGGTGGGTTTCAAATGGGTGAATACGATGTTAATTTAATAGAGCTGGGGAGCATGATGGTTTTCTAACAGACCTTTGGAGGTTAAGGGAGACAAGACACACTTGCCAGCAGACCTGGATGCTCCGGTCCTGGTATCTCTGGCCACGCAGCACAGCGATCACGTAGGCAGTTAGTAACTACGTCAACACGAAAAGCTGATCGATTTCCCCATTCCTCTGCTCCAGCCTGCTCTGGTGAAAATGTTTCACTAAAGGCATTTTGGCAAGGCTCGCTGGTCCTCTCCAAGCTCGATGGGAAAACACCCTTTCCAGCAGCTCCCTGCTGACTCAGCTATCACAGCAGGGATAGCAAAGGCGGACAGGAAGAAATCTGGTTATTCTGGTCCCTGGTGACGTACACATTTGCATCATCAGTGGGCAAAACCAGCAGGCAAACAACTGTTATTACCCCCACGGTGATGCCCAGGTCCCTCTCTACAGGGGATGCACCCCAGGGCTGAGGTCAGACCTGCTCAGCACTCGCTGATGGGTGCCTAAAACCACCCGAGGACGCAGAAATAAGTGGCAGTGTTTTACCAGGTCATGCTGACTCTCGCTTGGATCATGTTATTGCTCTGACTGATGGCAAAACTAACTTCTTACCTCTGGGGTGCCAGAACCAGATTTTTCCGAACCGGAGTGGTCGGCTGGAAATATTTTCCACTTTTTTTCCGTGCAGAAAGTGTCTGGCCATGCAAGTGAACCTCACAGTCAGAAGCCGATTTCTGACCGCCTCTGCGACTTATTTATCTGCCCCCAGAAGAAGCCAGCCCCCAGGATAAGAAAAGCAATGCGGCACCTGAACCCCACCTGCACTAGAGATTGAGCACAGTACCCAACAACCGTCCCATGCTGCCAAAGTGCTGAAAATAGTATTTGTCCTCAAGTGCAAAAGCCAACAAGGCAAATCCTGGTAGCGTTAACAGAACCCTGTGCACAGCCCTCCAGACGTTCACTCCTGCCCAGCCAGGGACCAAAATCCCACAGTGGGACACAGCAAGGCCGTGGCGAGGGGACGCCCAGCTGCTGTGGGATGAGGATGCTGAAATGGGAAGGGGCAAAGGTCCCTGGAGGCGACGTCTGCAGCCGTCTGCAACCTGCAGTGACCCTCGCAGCTGTCCTAGCTGGCCACGCCAGCACGGCCGGGCTTCTGCAAGCCAGGAAAAGCCCCTCACAGCCCTCATTTTTCTCTCTGCTCACCCCTGCTATCTCTTGCTTCTGCCTCCAACTGGAATATTATCAAAATAAATAAACAGTGGATCTCAAGACGCAGCTGACAGAAAAAAGAGCAAGTGCTGGACGTCCCTTTTGGACGGAGGGAACACAAGCCAATTCTCAGCTGCTTTTCGGGCCACACAAGGTTCAGACATGCACTCCTCAGCCCGGACCCCCACCTCAATCACCATGTGCTGAGCAGAGCTTTGATGAAGAGGTACAGCTCTCTGCCATCTCAAATAATTACTTTTCCTTTTTTTTTTTTTCTTCCTTTGGTGGAAAACAGCTTCAGTTTTGTGGGTTTGCGTGCCTTTTTTTTCACCCCCTGTGCTGGTCAGCAAAGCCTGGTATTGCATTTGCCGCTGACCGCTCTGGTGCACGCAGTCTGGGGAGCAAGTGCTCTGCCCCCCAAGGCTTTTCATTATGATAATGCTGATTAACACCTTCACTGCTAATGATGCAACAGGGCGAGGAGGGATGGAAGCAAAAGGAGAGAGAAGCAGACCCCAAGATGGAATGGGCAGGGTGGGTCTGCACCTGGAAAGCAGCTCCATAGGAGCCCAGATGAGAGCAGAGAGCACAGGGTAATGCTCATGTTCCTCCCACGGGGGTGCATGTCCCACTGAGGGCCTGATCCTTCCCTGCCAGCAGCGTGGTCCTGCTGGTCTCGAGCAGGAGGTCTGGGGAGGCTGTGGAAAGGCGCCTGCCCTGCAAAGCCCGAGCACCCACGCGGGCTGCAGAGCCCTTCGGACTGCCATAGGCAGCACGGCGTGCAAGGAGCGCAGTCAGCGCATCAACCACTTCAGGCCCCAGCGAGGCTCTTCCTTCTGAATTACTTTTTCATTTAAAACCCATCTGCAGGTCAGGCCGTCGCCACTAAGCACCACCCAGCGTCGGGGGAAGGAAGCGAAGGCCAGGCGCTGCTCTCTGCTCTCCCTCCCGGGACAGCGAGCGCTCAGGGACCGGTCCCATCCATCTCCCGCTCAGGGCTGACAAGTGAAATTGCTTCATATCCTTCCCAAAATGTGCGGAATGAAACCGAGATCTATTTTAACACATATTCAAAGGGACACTGTCAAGTAGTTTAGATCCAAAATGAGGGATTTTGTAAACAAACCAAGCAAACAAAAGACTTACAAAGCTTTATATTAATAGAAAAGTTATTGGGCTGCTTTTGCCTTTTTTTTTTTTTTTTTTTAAACACAGCAATAAAAGAAGGCTTTTTAAAAATTCCCCCTGCAGTGTTTGCAATCCAAACAAAACAGCTTTATACTGACACATGAGAAACGAGCCCGGGGAGGAGCGAGGAGCGGGTGCTGCAGACGAGGCGCACGGCGGGCAGCTCCGGGAGCAGTGACGAGAAGCATCAGCCCCCTGTCCCCACGTCCCCTTGTCCCTGAGCTCCCCCAGCTCAGTCCGGCCTGGGTTGGCCAGGAGGATCACTGTCTGAGCACTGCAAACCCAGCGAGGCAAGATACAGCAGAGATAAGCAAGGAATTTTCCACCTTTCCTGGCCCAAGGCAGCATCACCTCCACCACAGCCCCATCTCCGACCTGTCCCCACCAAACCATCGAATCACTGGGGCTGGAAAAGCCCCCTAAGACCACCAAGCCCGGCCGTTAGCCCAGCACTGCCAAGCCTACCACTGGACCACGTCCCTCAGCACCACATCCTCTGAGTACCCCTGGGGCCGGTGGCTCAGCCACGTCCGTGGGCAGCCTGTCCCAGTGCCTCGCAACCCCCAGTCCCCCGGTGCTGCCTCACCCCGAAGCATCACTGTCTTTTGGGTGCTGGGTGCAGGTGGGAACACCCAACGTCTCCCCCAAAATGGGGAAGCCCCAGCTCTGGTGTCATACAGGCACGGGAGACGCTCAGAGAAGCCACAAACAAAGCTTTGCTTAACCGGGTCTCAGGCTGCAAAATGAGAAAGCTGTTGCAATTTACACTTTAAATGAGTTAATGTTCATGAAGTGCTCTTGTATCAGTGCAGGCGGTTGTCAGAGCCAACGCAACAAAATGCTAATTCAGCTCTGCAATCAATGGTGCCTTTCTTAGAAGTGGCTGGGTAATTATGTCTAAACAGAAACGAGTTTTTTAAAGAGGTAAACAGCTGAAATTCATTACCTCTCTCTCCAGTTATCTGGAGTAAATTGGCGACATTGGCAGAGGCAGGAGGTTTGTAAGCACTGCAGAATATCCAGAGGTGCTCAAGTGCAATGGGAAGAGGGGCCAGGCTCTCGCTGGGGTGTCCACAGAACAGGGCTGGGAGCGGAGGCTGTGCCAGGTCTCCAGGACAGTATTTATTTAGCACTGCCTTGCTAATAGTATAAAAAAAGGTCAGTTAGAGGGATTTGAAAAGATTGCAGCAAACTCAGGTCTTTCCTTCAGAGCACGTTACTCATCTGGCTTCCCCCACCTAATGAACACACCTCGATGTTAACGAGGCCCCTCCTCAGCACCACTTACAGCTTTAAAAAGGGCGCATTGGCAAAGCACCGGGAAAAATGATCGCAGCCTTGGATGTGTGTGGATGTTAGCAGAGCTTTGGGGAAAATGCACAAAATTCAACCTTTTTTTTTTTTTTTAAAACGTGAGCAGCCAGGTAGATGCCACAACAGGGTGGCAGCACCCGGGATCGGCTCTGCCCTGACTGCAGCTGGGATGTGTGGGTCCAGCCCCATCCCGCTCCCAAACCCAGCAGCTCTGCAGCGGATGCATAATGCATGCTGAGCTGGAGGCTGGAATGGGCTTGCAGAGGGTTTTTGCTGCTAACTGCTATTCACTTAGGCTAAACAGTTATAAAGTTTGGTGGATGCTTGCATCGCTTTGCTGAGCACGCGAGCTGCCTGCCGACAGCTCCTGCAAAAAAAAGAAGGGACCAAATTGTGAAAGGGATCAGCTGGGTTTGAACCAACAGCTGCCCCCCCCTTGCATGCGACTCCCGAGGGTGCTGCAGCAACGGGGCATTTTGCTCCGACCACCCGCGGACATGTTAGCCTGAAGCTGCAACAACGCTCTGCAGCATTTAGGGTTTAGTACTCGGGTCAAGCACGCCTGTAAACTCCACCAGCTTTGGCCCGAATCCAGCGGAGCACTTACACGTGCCTTCTCCTGCTGATTTCTCCCAGGCTCAGAGATACTTCAAGTGCTTGGTGATCCTCCAGCAGGATCCGGGCAGTGATGGGAACATGCCCGATGCAGCGGGAGCTGCCCGTGGCAGGGGAGGAGGACAGGGTCAGCAGCGAGCAGTGGGGTGGGAATCCCAGGGTATTATCTGCGCTAATTTCAGGGGGAGGTCGGGAGCGAGGAAGCGTGTAATGATGCTAATTGGTGGCGCACAGATGATTAACCCAAATTCCACAACTTCGGCCAGCGCAGTTTTCTTCACCTCGGTTTCTTTTCTTCGGTGAAGTTCCTTTGGTTGGCTTTCCAAGAGCAAATGAGCCCAGGGCTTCCAGCTCTAACTGAGCAGTTCGGTTGCACTGAGGAGATGCCAGCACATCGGGCAGGCAGGACAGCGGGGCCGAGCGAGGAGCGACCCACATCTGGTGCCTCTCCCCTTCAATAGCAGAAGGAAGATAAAACACGGTGCTCACACAAAAGCGAAAAGGGGAGCACACAGATGCAGAGAGATTTCCAGGCTAAGCGCAGAAGCTGGAAAGCAATAATTAAAAGCAGCAATTGGTGATTCCCACCTCGGGTTGGTCTTTCCTAGGCGCAGTCCGGGCTGTACGTGCTGACCCCTTTTCTTGCGTGAGAGAATTGCCCATCGCGACGTGGGTATAAAAACAAGCACAAGGGCAGTGGCATTCCATCTGCAAGCACAGACAGGCTGGAAAAATGAGGCAAGCAACATGCATGAAGCAGCACGGGCAATTCTGAGAAGCCTTTGTGGTGCCACCACGCTGTGCCTAAGGCAGCAGGTAACCGGTCGGTGTTTTGCTGGCTGGTGCCGTTTCCACACTGCAAGTTCAGCCAGAGTAATGCTGCCTTCTCCAGCCATGTGGTTTTTGTTCCTTTGCAGTTTGTAACACGAAGGGAGAGCCTCGCTGAGCAGCACCAGCTTGTTGCACTCCTGCTTGCCCAATTCTGCAATAAATTCCCTGAGCGAAGTTATCTCGTGGATTTAGTACCAGTGTACTTGATGTGCAAGTCATTAAATGTGCACAGTAATTCCAGGGAAGTTCCTAAAACTGTTTCTCTAGGTTAATTCGGGGCCTTTTTAACATTTTCTGTAACTGCAGCCCTAATGAGTACAGACCTCGCACCCTCTGTGGATTTGACCCACCTGTTCTCACCGATAGCCTCTGACACGCCCCATGCCCAGCAAGAAAACCAAGTATTATTTATTTTAAAAATTGCCTGTATCTGGCTGTAAGCATCAGAAGCTCCCCAGCCCCATAAGAAAACTTGCCACAACTTCTATCCAAGGGCTGGATCCCATAAAGCAGTTTTCTGCACCCAAGATGCTGCATCAGGTTATGGCACTTTTCAGCTCCAGACCAGTCCACACAGTGCTGGCTGCAGGGGAAACCTGCTGGTTCCTCACTGATGGAAATGACACCTCTCCTGGGGCAGGGGGACTTCTTTTGGTGTAATTTTTATTATTATTGAGAGCTGTAATTTTTTGTATTGTTCCTTTCTTGGCTGCACTGGATAAACAGGGAGCTTTGCTGGGACTTCGCAGCGCTGCGGTGAGAGGGAAATTTTCATCCGTGCTGAACAGCCCAACAACTCTTCCAGCAAGAACAATATTTTGCTGTCTCCAGACTGCGCTGAGTAAAAATAACTTTCAATGCTCCTCTCAATTAGCTGAACAGCAGAAGGGCTGAAACGTGCATCTAAATTGTGCCCTGCTTGCCTCGGATCAACTGGGAAAGGGCTCAGCCCCCGGCGGCCGTGGGGCACCGTGCTGGTCCCTGAGAGAAGCAGCTGGGATGGGGACATGGGCAGCCAGCCCCGCAGGGGGAAGGGAGAGAGATTTGGGGGAAAAGGGGAGAAAAAGCTTGCAACGGCAGTGGAAGGAATGGGTCAGGGCCACTGCGGGTGGTGGGGACTGGTGCAGAGTGGGGTTCAGAGCTGTGCCACCCCACGAAGGGCGAGGCTGACAATTTGGAGGCTGCTTTAGCTCTAAGGCATGCAGGGGAATGTATTTAACTTCGAAGAAATCCAAGAAGAAATTAACCATTAGCCTGTGGACTAGAATTCATTAATTGCAACCGACAAATTTAGGCTTAGTGCTTCGTTGGCCAACAAACTGCTGGAAAACATTTAATTAAAGGATCGACGGGGAAGTCTTTAACGGCCCAGGAGGACGAGCTCCTGGCTGCTGTGTGTGCCCGCGTGGAGCTGCCCCACGCCGCTGCCTCCCCAGGGACCTCATCCCCGCCGGCGGCACAGCACCCGTGCAGGAGGTGGCCCCCACGCTGCCCCCAGGGAGCCCCACGGCAGCGCTCGCTCCTGCTCTCCCTGGCTGTCACCTCCCTTTTTCTCTCCAGGCGATGACTAATGAGAATAAAACCGAGAAAGAAAGCGCTATGACAGTCAATTACTGCCTCTGTGATTAACCACCCGAAAGCAGCCCCCACTCACGGCGCCGCTCGATGCTCTGTTTAAACGGAACCGTTCCGCTGGATCCCTTGATGGACATTTAACCAGGAAGATAAAGTACCTGATGATTTATTTTCCTGTTTTCGTATATAATCGCAGCTTCCCAAATGTTAATGACTGTGCACTGTACAACCAGCAGCAATATTTGCATACAAGCCTTGCTGTTGTACGGGTGAACGCACTTGGCTCTTGCTGGCGGAGGTGTCGGGGAAGCAGCGAGGCTCTTTGCAGGTAAAGGCAGGATGCTCAGCCCCCAAGGGTCTCAGCGCAGGGTGAGACAAAGCTGGGATAAAACACAAGGTGGACACCACCGTTTCTTAAGGTTTAGGAAGAGAATTGGCTCCCAGGGTCCACAACTGAGCTGGCACCAGTCCGTCCTTCCCCTGCACAGCCACACAGCACGCCTGGGACAGGGCATTAATGGCAGAGCAGTTATAGTCGAGGTGAGCAAACTATTAAAACCTGATAATTTCACTGCAAGTTTCTCCTTCTAATTCATTTGATTAAAAAAAGTCTAATTTCCATCAACCTCGTTTTTACCAAATCCAGGGAACTCAATGTGCACAGAGCATACCTCCCTCTGCACGGCACCGCTGCTTTTCTCCGCACAGAATTAGTGGTGATGGGCACAGGGACGGGACACAGCCAGCGTGCTCTCCTTCACAGCAGTGTTTGCAAAAATCACGGTGCCACTGTGTGCCTCAGTTTCCCCACCTCTACAATCAGGAGGAAGTGAACAGCCTATTTTTCAAAGTGCTTTGAACTCAGTTGATAATAAACAATAAGTAAAGCCTAGGTGTCATTGCTTAAACTTCAGCAATTTACCCATAAATTTCTGACTTTCCCCACCTAACTTTACCAGCTAAGCAGTCTGGGACCAGACCACCAAAGTTGCTTTAGCCCATCTCCTCCCCCTGGATTTGTTCCAAACATACACTAAAATCGCATCACAATGAACTGTGACCGTGCCAGGACCCAGCACTGCCTTGTCCCACACTGCAGCACGTTCATTAACCTCATTTAGGGGTTATGCAGGAGTTTCAGACAAGGGGGGGATTCTCTCTCCCGACTTTTGGGTTCTCCTTTATCATAACGCTTCCTTCTAGGGTTTCTCCTCTTGTACAGTCTCAGGGATTCTCACCATAACCAGATTCAGTTCTCAGACACGTAACATTTGAGCTGTACTTGTAGATCCTACTGCATTCACCAACGCTTTCACACTCATCAGCAACAAAACCATTCGGACAAATGATCCAGAGCTGCCTGAAGTCATTTCAACGCTTGGGGGGATCCAGCCAACGCGTCTTCCCCCCAGGTCAGTGGTCCCAGGTCTCAGTGCAAAGCCACAATTGAAGCAGCCTGACTGCTGCGATGATCAAACACAGTTATTTATTTTATTTTTTATTTTTTTTCCCCTGGAGAACTGCTTCTCTGCGGAAGTTAAAGGTTACCTGAAGGTTTGCAGCACCGCACCGTGAAATGAGCAAAGAGTTGTTTCTCTCCACCAGACCTTGTGTCAGTCTCACACACCACTAACGCTGGAGCAGCTCGGAAGAAGCCTCCAGCCTGCGTGCCGCTTCCAATAAAATATTCTGAACGAAGGTTACCATTTAGAAATGTTTTATGAATATGTATTAAATGATTATTAGCAGCAATGACTGCGCATTCTTTAAGAGCTTATTGTAAATCACCACGCAATAAAATACATCAAAAATAAATTCCCAACCACTGATGCCCTAATAAGCGCCAATAAAAACACCTATCAGAGCTTGTTGTGCTGCTGAGCAGAGGTACGTGCGGCTTTAATGAACTAATTTAAGTCTGATTGGCACCCCCAGCCTGCAAACGCTCACAGTTTGTAACCCCGCGGGCGTTACGAACGCTGCAGCCCACGAAGCCTGCAGCACCCAAAGCACCTGGAAAGAAGAGGTTGTGCCGGGAAGGCCAAGCTCCAGGCTGGACCAGCCTGCACGAGAATCCTGCTTCCAGGCAGGGTTTCAGCAGCTTTTGTGCACAAGGAGCAATTCCCTTGCAATGCAGCAGCTCTGCAGCCAGCACAGGTTGTCCCTCGCTGCAAGCACATGGCAGGGCCGCTGGCATCGCCCCCCCAGGGCTCTCCTTTTCCTCGTTTCTTATCTGGCAAGATGGCTCAGTGGGAATTTCTGTTCAAATCTAAGACATTTCATTCTGCTGAGTTGTGTTTTTTTGTTTGTTTGTTTTTTTGTTGTTTTTGTCCTCTGGAAAATTTGCCTATGAAGTCCACTTGTACAGGAGGAGTGAAACCCGCTGCCACCATCACCCCTGTTTCTGCTTATCCCACCCACGGCTCAGGAGCAGACCTCTCGGGCTGCAGAGCTGTACGGTTACAACAATGCCAGATACGTCTTTCAAAAAAAAAGCTTCTGGCATTTGTCTCCGAGGACTCCACAAACTCTAGGCTGCCCCTGCAACTGCTCACTGGCCATCCGGGCTCAGACAGGCGCCCTGTGCCCAAGCCCCCACACTTGGGCTATTTTCAATTCATTTATCTGCAGAACTGCAGCGTCTGCCCTTGGCTGGGGGGAGAGACGAACAAGCCAAATCTCTAGATATTTTGCAATCCCAGTTTTTCCGAGTCCTTACTGCACCCTCCTCTGAAAGCAAACAAACAGTCTGTACGGCAGAGGAGCGGGCTGAAACGCCGCCAGCTGCCTTCGAGGTGAAGGAGGGAGGAGAAATACCTGCGGGCTGCAGGTATAACCTCTCCTGGGTCACCCCAATGAGACCGGGAGAGGCTCAGCAAAGCGGAGGAGAACGCGGTGCAGGTGGCTCATCAGAGCGGCTTTCATGTTGCAAAACTACTTTGCCTCCATCATTTCCCTGAATACGGAATTTCGCCACGCAGGGAGGAGCAGACCGTGTCTGGGCACAGATGCCAAACTGCACTTTGATTATACCTTTAGTTCCCCAAATGAAAGGGACCGAAGCAGCACCTGTAATTTGGCTCCGATCGCGGAGTCTGGCTGCTGGAGAGAGCTGGAGCCGGCTGCTGGGAGCTTGCGGGGATTTGTGCTTTCGATAGTTATTGAGAGAAAATGCAAAAAATAAAATAAATACTCTGGTGGGAAATTCTAGTCTGTATTTTTCTTGACTGGGTGGGAGGAGAAAGAGAATACTTCTTAGAGGCTGAGTGTACCTGAGGACAGCTTGATGGAGCTCAGCTTTTTATTGATGGTCTCACTCCGGTGACTCTCATACGCTCCCCTCCTATCATTTTACCCGCACACCTGCACAAGCCTTCTGAGAACCAGGAGGGAAAACATTCATTAAGGCACCAGGACTATTTCTCCCAGCAGCAGGGGGTTTATCCACCACTCACACATGGACGGACACAGGGACACAGCTGTGTGGTGCAGTCGTGTCCTGCCTGGGTGACCAAAGGGCCGAGCAGCACCTGTGATGGATGGTCCCAACTCACCCGCACAACAGAAGCCACTTCTGCACTTTCTGCCCAACTTTTGCTGTGTGCACTTTGCTAAACCCAGGGCTGGGGACACCTGAAGGCATCAAGTGACCCTGACATTAAAACCAGGCGAAAAACTGAACCCAGAAATCCCTTGTGCACTGAATTTCCTGTCTTTATACAATCTGGCTGGAGTGAAGTCAGGAACCAGCAGAAGGGAGGAGCAAAGACTTGCTTGTGTGGGATCTCCAGCCCTGGTGAGCATTCCCATTTTGGGGTTTTCATCCACGCACACATCCTAAACCCACTCAGCCGCTCCGATAACGTCACCAAAAGCCACGTTTGCCCCTGCACCATGCCTGTAAACCTGACGCATTGCAAGAATCAGATTTCCCAGCTTTCTGAAAGGAAACGCTGTGGGAGGCTGGAAGCCGGTGCCTGGGGAAGCTTGCAGAGCATCTGCTCCCCTCCGACCGCGGCAAAGCCCATCAATCCTGCGGAGCAGCCAACGCAGAAGTGCCTCCGAATCTGTACTAACCTGAGTTAATGTGGCAGCCCCGGACAGCACCGGCATACAGCTCAATCAAAGTGTCAGGACGTGAATGAAATTAGCATTTGATGAAATTGCGTTTATAGCCTGGCAGTGACAGCAAGGGCATGTGCATGTATCCTCTTCTCCTCTCCCATGCTTTGCTATAGCAGTTGGAGACCAATTTAAGGAAGGCTCCAGGAGCCAAGCGGTAACAACAGATCTCACTTTTCCATCTTCTCTAAGGACACAGCAATGGCTCACTCAGGGGTGCTTAGGAGATACCCGCTGCCAATTAAACCTAAATATCTGCTCGTGCTTCTTGAAACCTGGAGACAGCAAACAGAAGAGGACAGAAAAAGGACAAACTTCTCACAGCCTGGATCTTCCAGCAACTTTGGTTCCGGCTCCAAAGGTCACGTTGCCCTTTATCCTCACCAGGATGGGGCTTGTCTCCATCAGCCCAGAAACCGTGGGGTGGGACTGCTGAGATGTGGCTGCACCACGGCACATGAGTCTTGGCTTGGGAGCTTTTTGCCCATTGCCCTGCATGGTTGTAGCTGCATCCTCGGTGCCAAGCTCCATTTCTCCTTCGTTCTCATTAAAAGCCTCCCGTGCAATTTGTCAGCGTACAGGTAGTCACCCCCACATGGTGCGGAGCCGCGGACAGCGACACCTCAGCTTTTGCACCCTGCAGTTTGCCAACACAAAGCAGAAAATGCTGCACACTGCAGAGGAAAACACATAGCACAGAACCCTCCACAGCCACCATAAATTCTTTTGAAATATTAATATTAATAATTAACCATGTTCCACTGCATTATCTCTGCTCATCCCCTTCAATGCAACTTTCTTGTCTCGGAGATTTGAAAGTGAATGTGAGTGGCATAAAATGTTAATACTTAGGGACAACATAAAAGCATCCTACCCCTTCCTTTATCCATCTCATGATTTATTCTGTTTTTACATTCTCCCTACAGTTGTTTTGCAACAGCAAAGTTGCATCTTCCACAAAGCATGGATATACACGTCCACTTTGAATCGTGACTAAGCAGTCCATTGAAGGATTAAAAATAAGGGAAAGAAAACTCCGATTCTTTCCCCACTGGCAGAACCCAGAATATTAAATTTGAGACCAAGGCCACCGTACAGAAGAACATTTTGAAGCTGCAGAAAGTACATGCCAAAGGAGACAAGGCTGTTTTGGAACACGGGGCAGTGGGAAGAATGTTTTTGTTGCTTTCCTCCAGGCACTGTGGCTGCAGCTCGCTGAAGCCGATCCTACCCAGTTGTCACATTGTCCTGCTTCAGATGTTTTATCTTCATCATCATCAGAAGGGAATGACTTTGGTTTCTCCCTCTCAGCAGCTCTCTTATCTGCCCTCTGCATTGCTTTAATCTGTTTGCTTGTTTGTTTGCTCTTTCTCCCCAGCTGGAGACAGAGGTTGAACTGAAGAATATTTGCATTCCAGCTCAGAGTGATTACAGAGGCCTCCAGACCTCTTGGTCCCAAGCAAATGGAAAATCTTTGCATTTAAGACCTAGGCAGCTCAGAAAACCCTAAGAAGTCCCGCAAAGCCACTTGTCCGTGGTGCCACGTGGCTCATGAACAGCGCATGAGAACAAGGGCTGGCAAACCCTCGGCGCGAAGCGACCCTCCCTGCTGCGTGGAAGAGCCTGGTGTTGGGTCTGCTGATCCTGACGCTTTTCTGAGCTCATCATTTCTTTAATTAAAGTGGGATTGCGCCACTGCGGCAGGAGGGAAGCAAGAGCCCGAACCCCTTTCCAGGAATCCTGAGAATATTTGCAAGGGAGCTCTGTTTTTCGTTGGTTTGCAAGAAGCTTGTGCCTACGGAGGAATTTTACTAAGAATACTGGGAGTGTTTTGACATTGAATGGTGCCAGAAATACACCCGGGCCGCGGCGTAACGGAGGAAGCATATGCTGAGCTCCGTTTCAAGGTCTTCTCCTAAAGCTGGGCTGGGAGTTTGGGGGTGGAGAACGCGCTTTAAAATAGCGTTCTGCAAAGTTCTGGGGAGGCTGCTGGCAACGGAACACGTCATTCTGGGAACGTCTTAGCAATTACAAGTGACTAAGTGCAAGAGGAGGATTTCCCCTGTTACCTCGTTGGGGTTGCTGAACGTGGCGGCGCCTCCTGCCCGCCCTGTGCCCACGTCCCCGAGCTCACGACTCCCCACGTGCGCGCTTGCACTTGTGCGGCGCCATCAATCTCCTGCCTAATTGCTTCTGACAGCCTCCCATCGCTACCTAATCACTTGTCACCTTTAAGTGACAGTCTTCGCTTTGAGGTTGGTTTTTTTTTTTCCCTTCTCCGTGGTGCGTCACCCACTCAATTAAAGCTCAGCTGCTCGTCCTGTGAAAATTAACACGGAGACGGAGCTGGAGGCAGACAAGGGGCTTCGCTCCCCAGTCTGCTGAGCACGGCTCAGGTGGGCACCTGAGGAGCGATCCTGCCCTCTTGCCGTTCCTTGGCTATGCCACTAAAAGCAGCTCTTTTGTTTTTTTTCATGAAAACAGAAAGAAAACCCCTCAGAGGTAACTCTTGGCTTTGCACCAAGCTCTGCCTCTCTCCTGCAGCATCCATGGGACCTGGGCGCAGCCCACATGGGCACGAGGACATTTTGCAAGGATTGCAAAAGGACATTGAAGCCAGGCAGAGCTGAAGCCCATTGGGCAGGAGACAACACCCCACGAGTCCTCCCTGCAGAAGGGGACCTCAGCTCTCAGTTTGCAAGGATTATTAAGGATTATTACAGCCTGGAACTCGCTATTACTTTTTTTTTTTTTTTTTTTTTTTTTTTTTTTTTTTTGTAATTATGGGATGAGGGTCTTAACTTAATACAGCACATGGGAAGGGAAATAGCAACACTGCAGCCTCCATGGTCTAATTAGTCTTCAGATTTGGGGAGGAAAAAGGGCAGGAGCATCTGCTCTTTTGTTAGGGAACCAAGCAGGGAAGGGGCGAGGAGACGCAGAGAAGGGGACTTCGATCTCTCCAGCATTTTATCTAAATTGAAGGTTACAGACTGACAGCTCCAAATGAGGACTTGCCAAGCGTTGGCCTCCTCGTTGTCAGAGCCTAAGAAAGCGTGACAGAAGTAGTGGGTGTGAATTTTAATGTTATATTTTGCCTGATCTTGGGAAAGCTTCACTCGTTTGCATTTGAAGTTCCTTAGCAAATTATTCTGACTTGACTTCTTTCTTTCTTTTTTTTTTTTTTCCAAAGAGCAACATCTGGAGTGTTACAACCACCACGCCAATTTTAGGCACCTCTGAAAGATGGGAAGGGGTAGAGAAGAGCCTCAGTGGCAGACCTAAATAGCAAAAGCCCTTTTTGTGCCCTGCAATCTGCTGTCACCAGTGTTACGGAGTGAAAAACAAGTGCCGTTTATAGGAGCCTGGCGCTTCAGCAGGACTTGAACTCACAAGAGCTCCAAGTGCTTTAGAAAAACTAAAAAAGCTCCAGAAAAACTTTAAAGCCCCCCGCAACAGCTGCCTGCTCCCACAGCCGGCTGTCCCATGGGGGGACGAACGCGCAGCCAGGGCCAAAAGAGCAAGGTGGGCACAGGGTTTGGGAAATGCCATTTCTCAAACTAACGCCGCTGCAGGAGCCCTGCAAACCTCAAGCCCCCATCAGTCCTGCAGCACACAGCCCTCGGTGTGCTACAAGCCCATACATCACAAATAATCACTGTATGCGTCCTCGAGCTAAATCTAATCAACTTTTTTTAAAAAAGGAACACCTAGTTTCTGCAAATCACCTGGGGACAGCAAGCTGCTCTGGCTGGGTCCGGCAGATCGAGCACATACAAACGTAAATGCAGCAAGCAACCCAGCAGCTTCCAGATGAATCTGGAGGGCCACCCTGCAGGGGCTAGTTTATTTTAGAGTTTCCCAAGCCCATTTATGAAATCTGCTACCATGCACAAAGGGGAACAGAAACATTCACAGAGCTGCTGACGGCTGGTGGCAGCGCTGGTGCCTGGGGTGACACTGCCACACGCGTCCTCTGCCCATCACCACCTGCCTCCAGCCACCACTGCGGCTCTGCTGGACTCTGCTGACGTTTCCTCTCGTTTAATATGAATTTTTAATCAAACAAAAGCAAGAAAAACAGTAACACGGAGTGAAGGAGTTTATGCAACGAGACGTGCTGAAGAAGTTTCTGCAAAGAGGAGCAGAGGTTTCAAGCCTCGGACCTGAGTTTCCACCCGATGGCCTTCCCATCACCCAGCAGCCCTTTGGCACCCTGCGTTTGAGGGGTCGGCAAGAGAAATCCCGAATCAATCACAAAAAATTGGGGTCATTCTCACACATTTCTGCAGAATGCATTTTGTAGCTCTCCTGTCACATCCATACAACAGTAACCGGTTTCCCCAGACTTTATCAATGACTGTGAAATTTTGAGACACCCAAAACACATCCTATTTGCCGAAGTTCTCTTAACCCAGCATAGCACTGCTGAGTTCAGGGCAGTGCAGACACAGAGCTGGACCTGAGCAACCCTGAGCAGAAAGCTCCTGCACAGCCCACAGCACCTCCATCCTCCCCATCACCTGCCTTTTCCTTCCCTCTGAAATTGCTGATGGTTTGGGTTACAGTCTCTGCTCAGGAATTTGCAACCCCAACAGGTCCTTGGGCCATCGCTTGATTCAGAAAGCTGAGATGCAGAAAAACACAGTTGTGCACAGAGGGGGGACCGCAGGGAGGAAAAACCATGCATGCAACCATGTCAACACCTTCATGCAAGGCACCCCACGCCTGCCAGGCTCCTCAGAGGGGCTGGAGCTGATTTCCCAAGGTGCACAACCACAAGGAGAAAGGTAAGGTCCTTTGCCCGTCTTATCACTTTCCTTTTCAATGGCTCTTATGACCATGCCATCATTTTTAATGCCACAGCCCACATTAGAGCCGTTTCTGTAGCAGATGGCTTCTCACAACCTGGTCTGCTCAACCAAAAAGCTGCAGAGGAGTGAGAAAAAAGAAAAGCCATCTTCATTGAGACACTGCTGAAGTTCCAGCAGCTCTGTACTGAGCTCCCAGCTTGCCTGGCTCCTCCTGGCCCTTCGGGTGGCAGCACCTGTGGCCAGCCAGCCACCTCGCAGGGACAAAAGCAGTGACTGTTTTTAAGACCTGCTCCAGCCTTGATCTGCTGCCATTGTAACTCATCCCAAGGAAGGCCCCAAACGCATCCCCTGTGCTCACACTGCTTTCTGATGGAGCAAGCAGCTCCGGTTCCTCCACAACGTCACCAGGGCTATTTTCTGCCTGGGCTGTTTTCTTCTTTACCTTCTCGGCTGTGGTTCCTTTTGCTGGGTTAAGATTCAATGCTACCGAACAAAAAAGCGGTAGCCAGGTCTAATTTATTGAACCAAGTCCTTTCCATGGCTCTCACTGTGCACTCTGCCTCAGATGAACAATGAATAAGCTTAAAGAACAATACTCGCTCTTAATTAAATGGTGCTGCAAAAAATATGCATTGGTGTTGGCCCAGGGCCATGCTGCTTAAGATTTATTAAATTTGACAGTTTAATATGCTCTGAATATCCGTGCTCCTTCATAAGTAGTGCTCAGAAAACAGTTTAAATATGCTTTCAATTTAATTATACTTCATGCCTACTTCCCTGGTTGTCAGCAGGCTGGCGTGTCGTGAGCTGACCTCGCCTGCAAGGCCAGCGCCGGGAAGGAGGCCGGGAAAGCAAAAGGGGTGCAAAGCCATGGCAATGAGAGCCGGGACGTCCCCAGGGCATGTGTGGCAGAGCTGGCTCGTGTGACCATGGACACTGCCACACAGCCTCGGCCCAGCGATGCCGCACTGCTGAATCCTGCAGCCCATGGCGCCGTTTCGGTGCCAAGGCGCTGAAAGGAGCAGCTGAGCTGGGCTGGCCTCGGCGCGCAGTTGGCAGGCGCCGGCGGTTTCTGGCTTGGGGCCACCGGGAGACGAGTGGGTTCAGAGGGCTGTCCACACGGGGAGAGGGACTTGCCAGGAAGCCTCGCGTTCCCCATGCCTTGCTCAGTGGGCCTGCACTGCTGGCACACACGGGAATCCAGCCCGGGGCCTAGCAGCCATAGGGCCTCAGCCTCGATTCGCCACAAGACAGGGCGTACACAGGCCCCACTTGGGTGCTGAGCCACCCACCTGGCTGCGGCCAGGCCAAGGCTTCAAAACAAAGCCTCTGGTTAAGCCGTGGGCCGAGAAGAGGCCCTGAGGAGCAGCCTCAGCACTCACAGAAACGAGGAGTAGAAAATAACGTCCCCTTTCCGCCATTACTCGGAGATGTCTTGGCATGGTGACGGCTAAGCGACAAGGTTGCCAGCGCTCAAGTCACTGATAGATTAATTATTCCTGCTTTTGGAAGAGGGATATCTAATTTAATCAAACACCCTTCAAAAAGCACTAATTGCTGTGGAAGAGCCTATCATTTACCTAAAGGGCAGCAACACTCAGAGAAGCAGAAGAGGTGCCTTTGCTTTCATCCCACCACTGTCACCTTTCATTACTTCTGACAGCTACTAATGACACCACGGACACAGAGAAGCTGCCCCATAATTACGAACCATCTTCTAGGGAGCCAGGAGAAGGCACACAAGAAGCTGAAGACACGCTGTAGCATTTCCCTTGGGTGTTGCGAGCTGGTGGCAGTCCTAGCAGTGACATGCATTGATCCGAGTTGCATCCCCTTTTCAAACCAGCAGTGCCCACATATGAAATATGGGACCCAGGTCCCACCCTCACCCAACCCATGGCATGAGAAGACAAGCACCATTTGGGGGGAATTGTCAGGACTGGGGGAAAAAAGTCCTGAAAAATTCTGCGTGCACATTCTGACGGATATACGAGGAATTTGGATTTGAAGAGCTTTTAAGATTATATCCAGAGAGACGGGTGAGCTTATGGAAGCAGACATAATAAGCCCAATCCCTAGATTACTTTACACCAGTGGAGGATTTTGGCCTGTGGCTTTCCTTTGTCTGTGAATTGCTACTTACTTTTACAGCGCTCTGCTATTACAAGGAGTGGTAATAATAATAATAACAACAAGTAGGCATTTTATTTTTCCTAGCACCTTCTTTTCTGCACTGCATTTGCCATTCTCAGGACTCACCGCATGTTCGTGCCGTGGGCTCAGCCACGGGGCACCAGCAGCATGGCGGGGCTGCGAATGGTTTTTCCCCTCCACACCACCGAAAGGGAAAGCTCCTTGGGGTGAGATTACCCGCCTGCTCTGCATGAAGGAAATAGGATATAATGAGGTTGGGTGGCTGCCACAAGATCACACAGCTCCTGGGTGCTGCCTGGCTGCTGCAGCATCTCCCTGCTGCAAACCCACCCGGCGGAGGGGAGTCGGGCAGGGGTGCCCCTGCACCAACCCGAGAGCTCGGGGTGTGGATGCATCCACGGCCGTGGCAATGCAGAGGTCACCCCCTCCTTCTCCCATCACTGGTCACCAACGAGCTGAGCTCTCCAGCAAGGGAATCCCACGACGTGATGAGCTAATGCATCGCAGACTGGTGACGTGGCGCAGCTCAGCAAAGTAGGTCCAGAGATGGGGCTAACACCGACCGCAAAAGGCTCTCCTTTCCCCCCCTTAGCTATGGAGCACTTCTGTTACTGTGACCTCACGACACACCATGGGGGTTGAATTAAGGTCTGCCTGACCCAGGCCACCAAAATTCTTCCTTTTAAGGCCCAGCAGCCTCACCCTGTGCTAAATCCAACACACCATGGGCAACCAAACGGCCCAGTGTTGTCATAGCCTGGCCTTATTTAATGATGCTAAAAGCCACAGAGATAGTATTTTTCTGGATTAGAGACGAATAAGGCTTTTAAAAACAAACTCAAACCAAACCAATCTGCTTACAAAAAAAAAAAAAAAAAAAGCATTACAATAAGCAGAAGTCAAATTGTTGCTATCAATTCCACTCTAAACCAATAAAACTTGTAAAGGCTGAACTGCTGGGGCATGGGAAGGCTTGTGGAGGAGATGATCTTTCCCGAAGCTGCAGCATTTCTAATCACTCACAGGGCAGATAACAGGTAATTTGGGTCAATGCTTAAGATGTTAAACCATTGCTACAAACCTTCTGATTTAACAAGCTTTGTGACAAGCAAGCATGGGATAAAGCAGCTCAAGTTTATAGACTTCCAGGGACATTCGTCTCCCTCCACAGAATGCTACACTGAGCCTTGTAAGGCAGAATCCTTTGTCCCATTTGGGGGCTATTCCCTGGTAAAAAAAAAAAAAAACTGCATCCCAGACTCCAGTGCCTAAGGGCACTGATGCCTTTGCACCAGGAGCCCAGTCACCCTGTACCTCACAGTGCCCATACATCGGTTATTCCAGACACAAAAGCATAATAGGCTTTTGTTTGCATTTGTTGTTAGAGGATAATGGAGCTATTAACTCCATATTTTCATAATAATTCTCTTGCACAATCATCCAAAAGCTGAAGCAGAAATATTGGTTTTAATCCTCATTAAAACATTTTGTGCCCTCTACTCCTCAGGCCTCCTCGCGCCCTCCTACATTTGCAGATTTCCTCCTCTCCAGCGCCTTAGGAATTAAAACTGAATCACACATTTTGCTTGCCACGAAGCCGGGCTCATTCTGTCACATCTGCTGACTTTAAGAACACATTTCCTAATTGGCAATTAGGAATCTCCTATTTTCTTGCTACGGGCTGAGTTTGCAAACGTGAACTGCTGCCTCCTCCACCCGAACCGAACATTTTGGTCAAGGCTGGATTTTCACTTCCCTCCTTCCTCATGCCCTGTTTGGCTTACCCTGCCCCAGACAGGCACACAAGCTGCCCAGCACATCCCAATGCAGGCATATGTGCTTCCCACCTCACCAGCACCATTGCCAGCACCCCAAATCCCCAACAGCTCCCTCTTCTTGGGGCTGCATCCTGTTCCTAGCCCACCTTGGGCTCACAACGCCCTTGTGGTCTCCCAGCGACAGGCTGAGGCGAGGCATCGATACGCACGTTGCTGAACAAACACGGTAGGGCAAGAAAGAAAAGAAAGTAAAAGAAAAAATCGGATTGGAAAATCGGATTTTCTTCTTCCGTTGTGGTTTTGTAGGCTATTTTGGCAAGGCTGCTGTAGTTTCCTGGTGCAGTACTAATAGCAGCATGGAATTGCTCACTACTGACATGTGCTACCGACGCATCAACTCAAGCATTTTCTTATTTACTTTTTTAAAGTCATTATGGGCAGGCGCTACTGGGGACAGAGTGCAACGTCCTGGAGCAATGCCTCGTCTTTGTGCGCTGATACAGCAGTCGGACTCTGCCCTGACACTTCTGACATGCAACCAAACGGCATCGGGAGACATGGGGAAGAAACCCTCGACATGAAAATTCCCAAGCTCCAAATTCTTGGGTGAAAGTTTAACAAAACCCAATCCAGAAAAGAAAAAGGTGTTCATTTCATGAATCCCTTTCAGGATTTTTGTAACTGACATGTTTTGGAAAGGTGTATATACGAATTGAATGCAAACAAAACAGTTCTGTTCAAAAGAAGTTGATGGAAAAACTCTTACCAGCCCTGCAATCCCTGAAATTGCCTTTTACTTCAAAATCTTGGCTCAGCCTGTGCCTGAAATACCGCAGAACAGCAGTGGTTTGATTTTACAACCAGCGCTTGCTCTGATGCTCAGATCATCAATTTAAAAGCACTTTAAGACTGTCAGATGATCTGCATCAATATTATATATTACTCTTATCAGCAATGAGTGTAACGACGCTGAAAGCCTAATGCGACGGGAGAAGAAACACACGCGACGCATCGCGGGATGCCTTCTGCAGACAAGTTCCAGAGAAGTTCACAGCGTCCTTGGCCGTGTGGCTGGGCCAGCAGCCGAGAGCCGAGGCTTGGAGGAGACCCAGCTCCGTCACAACGTGGAGCAGCTCCCCTCATCCCCGGACCCGCTCCTCTGATCGCTGCTACAGGCTGGGAGCCGGCAGGGAGAGGGTTTTTTAGTTCTTCAGCATAAAAGGAGAAGGTTTGGAATTCCTTCTTGGAAATGCTTTGGGTCTAATGCTCTATCTCCCCGCGTCTCGTGTGGTCCTTGCTCCAACGAGAGGGTGTTTACTGGTGTTGCTCTGACTTAAAAGTGCGCGCTTCCCCCTCTCCCACGCGCAGAGGGGTGGGTAGGATGCAAATTACAAAGAGCACAGCTCTCTCTTCACAAAAGCTCTCAAGCAGTTGTTTGTTCAGCAGCCCAGTCACCCCTGCGCTCCCGAGGAGTCCCCCGGGTTTCAAAAGCTGCTTTCACACCAAAGGAACAAGAAAGCCAGCGAGGAGCCGAGGCCTCTGGCCAGCAGATGTGTGCGTGCCTGCAACCGCCGAGCAGAGCACCCGTGCCACCGCCGCGCCCCACGGGCGCTCGCTTTAAAGTGGGTTCGCGAGGGATTCCCACAGCCCCAGCCCCTTTTCTGTTCCTACAGACAGTGTGCACCACCAGCAAGCCGTTCTTCAGCCCTTCACACATGCCCCAGCCACCCCACCTGGCCCAATGCGGCCCCATTGGGCAAGCAGAGCCACTCAAAGGACATTTACTCCCTCTCAGATGAGCTCGGCGTTTGTGATTTCTGCCCCACGCATTTCTGCACTGCCACGCTTGTGCGGTTCCTGCCTCAGGCAGGCACTAAGGCACGTGCACAACGTTCAGCGTTTCATGCTGAAATCTGCTGGGCTGGGCACAAGATAAGCTAAGTGCTTTCTGAAACCATAATCCTGCCGTACTATGGCAACAGAGATGGACAGAAGCTTTTCAGTCAAGTGAATACGGTGGTGCTCGGTTACCTCATCCGTGCTCCGTCAATAAATGCTGCGATTGGAGCTGCGAAGATGGGAAATCACATTTGCAAGCCACGAAGTTAGTTATCACAGGGAAGCAGCAGCATTCACGCAGCTGAGCACACACCTCAACTTCTCAACACCCCCAAAGCCCCGACACTGGCTGATGTGTGTTTTGGGGGGCTGGTGAGAGGGGGACCCGTCAGAGCATCCTCAGCATTTGACCTGCCCAGGCATCAAGTGCTGGCTACCAAAGCTGCCCGGTTTTCCTGGTTGCTTTGGCAATAAGCATGCTGAGCACTGCACGCCCACGCAGGAGGAAATTCAGGCATTCACGAGACGGCAACGTAGGAGGCAGAGCAGCAGCAGATAAATGCAGGAAATACTGCTGAGGAAATGCCTCCTGTGTCTGTCCTTTAGTCTGAGGCTTTGCTTTAAAGCACCAAGGAGCAGCAGAGGAAAAGGAACAATTTGTGGAAAACGCAGGCACAGTTAGGGCTCCCAACTTCAAACAGTCCGAGCTGATGCTCATCTCCAGTTTCACCTGTTATTAACAGATTTCTGTGTTGGTACTGAGTTATTGGGACGAGTGTGGGAAGCCCCAGGGTGCTGGGTGCCCTCTGCACCCATGCTTAGGGCTGGCCTGTGCCTCTGCTGCGCTAACACAAAGTACAGCACCGTCTGAGCCCACGCATCCTGCCCCTGGGACACCAGTGCCTCTGCCCGTGGCAGTGCTGTGCCTCCCCTCCTGCCACTGCCTGCATCCTCACCTGGGCTCCCCCGTCCCCAAATCCGTCCCTCCCCAGCCCCAAGCAGGTTGCCTGTGCAGCAGAAGGGCCCGTCTGGTGCTGCGGCTGTTCTCACCAGCCCTCTGGAAAACCAGGGAAACAAAGCAACCCAGAAACCGGGCAACAGCAACAAAGGTTGCCTCTGTCAATGATCGGGGACCTGGATACCGAGGTGCAGATGAGGCTTTGCTTCCTGGTTGGAGAAAACATTTCTGGCTGCTTCAATGTGTAGGCACGCGAGCGGCTCCCAGTCCCCAGGGGATGGAGATGGCAGCTGCGTCCCGTGCCCCATCGGATGCTGGGGGACAAACTACAGAAGCCCTCTGTGGTGGGCACGGGGACGGGCTGCTCTCAGCCACCCAATGGTGCCTCCTGGGTTGTAAACCACACATCCCAGCCTCTATCCTGGCTGCCTTGAAATACATAGCGACTGTGCTGAATGTATAGCGAGGAGCCCACTGGTGGACTAGCAATAACACTGCCACCTTGTGAGACCTTGCAGGGATAACAGACAGGCTGCGGGAAGGAGGAGGAAATCCAACTCATGGGTTTGAAGAAAGGTGCAGATAGAAAAGGGCAGATTGATGCTGGAGAGGGCACGGAGCCACACATTCCTCCCTTTCGTTGGGGGAAACCACGAGCAGCCCCTCCTCCCTGCAGCACCCCACACCAGCTGCACGCACACCTCCGAGCATCCTGCATGCCGTGGGATCAGGGGACTGCAAAGTTCGGGGCTATCGACGTGATTAACATGAACTAGAGTAAGCGAGAGGTTGCTAGCACCGGTTTCAGAGGCTGCAGGAAGCCAGTTTGCATCACAGCAGCAAGTTCAGGGTTGGCAGGCAGCAAAACCCAGTGGAAACTCTTTGAGGGTAAAAAGCCAAGTCAGAGTCACTGTCAGCTAAGACATGTAGATGAAAAACCCCCACGGTCTGCACATTCAGGCCTTCGACTTACTGATGGTTTTACCCCAAGGGCAGGGATGCTACGGGGCAGTGGTGGGCGCAGGGCCGGGTGGGCGCAGGTGGGTCACTGGGATCACGCTGCTCAACCTCTGCAAGCACAAGGTCTCTGCAGAGCACGGGGATAACCAGCGCCCGCCCCAGCCCCTCTCCAGATGCCTTTCAACCACTGCAAATGGAAGAAAAAAAAAAAAAAAAGGACAAAACGTGCAGATAAAGCTATTTTATGCACACGTTGCTGCTGAAGAACTATTATCACTGTTCTCTGCCTTCATCTCCCCTCTGTGCCTGCTTGTTCCAGATGACTGAATAAAATAAACCCAAATAAAATCAAAAGGGTGAGACTAAGAAAGAGATGGCTACTTTCAAATAAGCCCAGCTTGATGGTTTCGAGACCCAGATTGTGCCACAATGGGATGGCCTACATTTCCCAGATGATTTTTTTTTCCCTCTAGTTTCCCTGACTGGAAAAAAAAAAAAGAGAAAACCCCCAGTCCCACTTCTCTCACTTTCCCTCAAAGCAGATGGACAAATTAATAAAACGAATGGCTGGTAGAAGGAGAGCAGAGCTGGCAGGGAGCTATAATGAACCCAGATTGCCACGGACTGAACATGAAGTTCATTTTTTTTTTCCTCCCCCTTGCTTTAAAAGCTTCTGCACAAGTCATTTTGCATGCTCTGGCAGTCGTCCCCCAGCCGGGGAAGGCTGTGCTGAGCAGCCTCGTGGCACCCCACGAGCACCCACTCGAGCTCGCAGCGAGCACAGAGGGGTCCTGCCAGGGGGTCCCAATGGGACGGACCCTCCATGGCCAGCCAGGGACCAAGGCTGCCTGCCCAACCCCCCCGGGGAAGCAGCATCAGCAGCCGGTGGGGATGCCTGGGGAAATCCAGCCTCGTCCTCGGCAGCCGGGGCCGGTCTCAACTTACACGGTAAATCCCAAGGGTTCCCCCGCGCGAATTCCCCGGCACCGCACAGGGAGCAACCGATCCTGCAGATTACTCGATACTTGCAACGTGTCAGAGCTAAAAATAACGGCCGCCCGAACCCCTCCTGCGTTTGGGAAATAGGAAGAGCCACGCGGTGAGTGCGCCAACGGGACGGCGCTCACCGTGTAATTAAGCGGCTGGCTGTGGAGTTCAATATTTCTCCTCCACACTGGGTGATCCGCATCTCAAAGTGTTACCAAGGGAACGCCGCTGGAGCATTTTAAAAGTACCTGACAGCTGCCAGATGGGATGGGTGGCCCGGGCATAGGGGCAAGGCGAAGCGGCTGCTGCTCCACGTCCGCCCCGGCGGTGTGTGAGCCTGTCCCACATCCCGGCGGTGGCTGTTTGTGCCATCAGGTCGTCCCAGGAACTGCTGGGGGATGTGGTGCCAGCCTTGGAAAGCATCCTGACCTGGCTGCTGCCTCTTGGCTTTGCTGCCATCCTGCTCTGCTCCACCACAGTACGGGATGAGCTGTTGACTGCACAGCAGTGAGCACCGTGAACAAGCCCAGGTAACTGGGGATCATTCTTTTTCCACTCACAGACCGCTCCTGGTTTTGTTTCTTAAACATCAGCCCAACCCACCCGCTGTCTCCTGTCTCCCCAGTTCTGTTCTCCTCCACTTGGCCCTCTTGGAAAGTCAAATGCATCTGCTGGGAAAAGTGGAAGCAAGGACGCTCCCTTCCCTTGTAGGGCACTATGGGACCCAAAGCTGGGCTGCAGGACTTGGAGGGAGGCCCCAGCCCCACCTCACATCAACAGGTTGTCGGAGGCTGGATGCTACCAGACAGAACGAGCCCAAGCAAGCGAACCCTCCAGAGCCGAGCATTTCCTTCTCCTCCATCAGCAGCCCTTTGGGTGGCCAAGTCCTTTGGCGCACGGGGATGAGAAACTCACCATACCCATGGCCTTGCTCATGCTGGAGGGCTCAATAACTTCTCCCAAGATGCCACCAGCAGCAGGGCTGACCCCAGGTGAGCGCGGCCATGGCAGCCTGCAGCCTCCTTCCCCTCCATCATCAGAGCCACAAGTCAGTTCTACAGCACCACAAGACATGGTTTATAGCGGGCTGCACTCTTCATAATAAGCGCTCTTTAGGACTTGGCCACACAACTCTTATTAAAGTGACTAATGGTCAGAAACCTCCCCTGGGCATAAAGATAGGAATTATCTGCTCCTCTAAGTATCTCTTTCCATCGCAGGCTGTCAGACATCGTCTTTGCTCATTGCTTCACCTTTCTGTCTTGCTGTCACGTTCTTATTATACTATTATACTATCTTCTTCTCCCCAGCAGAGTTTCCAAAAGGGTCCCCAGTGTCTGCGCAGATGAAAGCAGCTCCTGCCAAGCTGGTGGCATTCCTTCCACCCACTGGAAGGAAAACTGTAGGTTTCCTGCCAGGATTTGGCCACCTTTATCCACCCACGCACCAGCTTCACCCCAGCCCTGCCCGATGCTGGCATCGGGGGCCGGAGCCAGGTGGGCGATGGGGTCCTGGGGGCTCCTGCAAACCAGCCGCCCTTCTGTGCTTTTTTGCTCTTTGTGGTGTTATCTGACTCACGGTAAAAGCGATGCACTTTGATTTGTGTCTTTAGGCAGGCACACTCCTAACTTCCGTCGAGCAGGGAGAAGAGGGAAGAAAAGAGGCTGGTATTATACCCTTATCTCAGCAACAAGGGTCAGCAATCCTTTATACTTGACTAGTGACATGGCTTTCCCTCAAAGGCTGAAGGAGATATAATTTCATTTTGCTAAACAAGCCCAGAACAGCTTTGCAGTTATCTCTGTGCACGACACCGGGAATGTGAATGTGCTCAGTGGCAGAAAGCAGCAGCAGTGATGGAGAAGTGATTTACCCATCGCTTCCCCTGGGAAATGTTAACCCAGGAGAACCCGGTGCAGGGACAGGGCAAGGACTCTTCTTACGAACCCACAGTTTGGTTAGAGTTGCTCCCATGGGTCATAAACCTCGTTATACATATAGCCCACATATGCATCTCATACTTCAGCATGGATTCTTCCCACTGTCCTAAATTTACCAGATAACTAATGTATTGTATTGTTTCCATCCTTATTTCCCCTCTTTCTCTATTACGAGGAGTTTGCCCATCAGTAGCTCAGCTCTCATCATAGCAAAGGTCTTAAATTTTCTGAGGGAGCTTTACCCAAATGAGGGAGAAGTGGGTTTGTCTGTGAAACAAAAACCTACGTGATGAGCTTCCTCCTCACAGAAGAGCATCATTACTCATTTGAACAATGTGAAACCATTTTCAATTGGTTCTGCGTGGTGTTTGGGGGCTCAGGTTTCTTACAGTCAGCATTTTTGCCTGAAAACCTGAAATGTTCACTGCCTAGACTCCTTCCTTTGGGCTGCGAATTTGCGTGAGAAGAAAACCACCGCGACCGACTCCACCCTGTATGGAGAGCTTGTGACGAGGCTGACCGGGAGGTCTCTGAGGAACGGGATTATTTGAGGAGTTGATAATAGCTTCTTATGCAAACAAATTAAAAACCAGGCTTAAGCAGCTCAGAAAAAAAACAAACAGCTCTCCCCTAGTGCTGGAGGAGTGCGGTGGGGATGGCAGGTGAAGGAGGCACCTCCTGGGTCATGAAGATGCTCCACCAAAGGCAAGCCCACCATGCAATCCCAGAAAACCCCGATCCCCCCCGAAAAGAGCACAACTTTCACCCTAAACTGCAGCAAGGGAAAACTGCAGCAAGAGAAAACTGCAAGGAAGCCCACATCACGATGTGGTCAGTGATTTGTGCTTCTCAGCTGCCTCGCACGGCGCTGCTCACGGTTCCCCTCCTGGCCCAACATGTGCAGCGAGACCACAGCTGCTCTCGTGAGAAGTCTGTGAGAAAGCAAACGGCGCCCGGGAGGCATCAGGCTGGGCTCCTCTCCTTGCACACACACACACACACACGCCTTTGTTTCCCACAAACACACACCGCAGTCGAAGCCAAGTCAGGTGGCTCCGTCTGCACAGCTCAGGTTTGGGAACACGCACGAATACAATGCGTCTGCCTGGATCAATTTGTTAAGTCTCAAATTAGGCATTTTGTCAGGACTTCCCCCCGGCACCACTTTTTCCTTAAAAGAAACTCAGCGGCTGGTTGGGAAGGAGCTCAGCACCGAACTGTCTCCCGCGAGGCCTGGGAGAAGCGCAGGCAGTGGCAAGGAGCTGCCCCCGGCTGCCTGCACCAGGCGTGAACGAGCACGGTGCTGGGGTTGGGAGGAGCACCGAAAAGGATCCAGCGAGCGAGATTAGGAAACGGCACAAATTTATTAACACATTGCTGTCCCTTGGGTTGCACAGCTGTTTAAGGTATTAGGTCAGTACAGATACATTGGCTGGGCTCAGATTTTAGGTGTTGATCCCCCATCCCTTGCCTTAGTACGGCCACGAGGGACATTGGGCTTGGCAGACCCAAAAGGGACAGATTTTACCTTTGCTTGAATCTTGCAGGAGCTCTAGAAACAACAGGGAGCACCTTCAGTACCGGCAGCAGCCTTGGAAGACCGCTGAACTAACGAGAGAAGCAGCTAATAGGAACAGTGATGGGTACTTAATTAAAACCTCACACATGGCCAGATGACAACAATTATTAGTGCCGCTTTTTTTCCCCCTACTTAAATAAGCCTTTAGCACCTCAAAAATCGAACTAAGGAAGACCTGCGAGGTACACTAGTCAGAAATGTGCCCGAGCAGCACAATCTCCTTCCCACGGCATGGCATCAATCTCCTGTTGTGCCATGGCTTCATCCCTAGCTCCCCCCAAGGAGGATGAGGAGGCTGCAGGTTTGTGGGTTTTAGAGAACTTTGTGGACAAAGTAACGAATCTGGTCAGAACAGCTGAGGTTCGTGTCCCCATCATGAAAAGAAAAGCAGTGGAGCCAGAGGGACACAGTCTGATAAGCAGCAATAACAAGCTGTTAGCGCGCGTGGCTAAGAGCAGGGTGCCCTCGGATACAGGAAAAAAAAGCAGAGCAAGTTAAAAACAAATTTAACAGCCACTGCAAATAGGCCTCCCGGTAGATTAAAGTGCAGGGTGCGAGGAGGAGAGAAGGGGAGGCGAGGGAGGTAGGTCCTCCTTCACCAGCTCAGGCTGAGCTCGGCACAGAAACCAGCAGTGGTACGGGGAGCACCGGGGCTTGCTAGGGCTTGAGCCTACGGAGATGAGATTGATTCTCCCAGCCTTTCCCTAATTATGCACCTCTGACGAGTCTTGTTTTGTAAACCTTGGGAATTGGTCTCCCGCACACATGAGCGATATCAGGCTCACAAAACCCAGCCAAGCATCTCGAGCCGTTCGATTCACCACTCCCTCCGGACCCGGGCACCGCTATGCCTGGTACTCGCCTGTCCCTGACCCACAGCTGATCCAGCAGCTCAGCCCAGCCGTAAAAAAGGCAAAAAAAGCAGCAATATCTCTGCCTGCAGAGCCCTCCCAACCCGGACAGCAACGTGCTACAAGAAAACAGCTGGGAAATGGTTGAGGAGTTGCCTGGCAAAGGGACGGAGGCTGGGGAGCGCAGGAAAGCCCTGAAAGATAGCAGAGGAGTGGGAACCCGCGTGTGGCAGTGATGATGTGAGTGCTGCTCCTGGAGAATGGGCCCTTGCCATTAAACCACCCCAAATTATAAGTTGCCAGAACCTGCTTCAGGGATGTCGATGGCCTGACTTGTACCGAGCAGTTTGTGATTATTCTAAAAGCGACCACGGAGAAATGAAGCACTGGGGTGCTGCAAAGCCAGAGCCCGCTGCTCCGATGGTGGTCTCCTGTTTATGGAAGCCAACTTTTCCCCTTAATACAATTATAGGTTTTAGAGAACCATCTCCATCAGCATGCTGCAGAAGAGACTACCACAGGGCTACAGCCGTTGTCCAGAGCTGCCCATCCAGCTGGACACGGGACTCCAGATGCTGGAGAACCCAACATGGATTTACTTAAAGCCTTTCCTCTAACTAAACCATCCCTAAATTCTTCAGGGAATCCCTGAGTCTTCCCCTCTGCCTGCTTACCAGGATTTCATGAATTTCCCCCTGTTCATCAGTACCCATTGGTCCCAGAAAGCCCCGGGATGGATGCGGTAGCTCCTAAAGGAAAACCCCAGGAGCAGCATCAGCTCCCTGCTCCCAACCTCTGCCTGGGAAGTGGCAGTGGCAGCCTGGGAGCACCCCTGGTGGTGTCTCCCCGACTCCATCTCACCAGACAACCCATCCACATGCTATTCTCTGGGCCATGCTTGCACTCTTTCATAACGTATTTTATGTTTAGCCTCCGGCAACCGTGTTCTGCAATAATTACAACTCTTCAGCAAGGCAGCTCCAGTGATGTTTAATGCCAATTACTTCATAAGCGCTGTTTAATTAATGTTCCTTCCATGCTGCTCTTGCCTCTTACCCTCCGTAGAGCTGCAAGGACCACTGCCTCCAGCAGGCTGCATGTCGGTGTGCCTACATGGGATAATTCTGGTCACTGCTGGCACAGAAAGCTGTTGGCACTAACCTCAGGCACACATACTGGAATGCAACATCAGGGTCCTGATATTTTTTTCAGGTGCTTTGTTGGGGCTTGTAATTAACAATATAATCATTATCTTCCTGCAAGCTGAATGTTTTTCTATTCCAGGTTACCAGAAGCATCATCTATCTTCATTAGAGGACCTCATAAAGAAGTTCCCAACTGAAGACCATGCTCCCACTGAGCCAAATGAGGTTTCTCATCATTTGATCAGTTGTGTAACTGCTTCTGAGAAAAACCCGAAAGTGAGCATATTCGCTCTTCTGTTCAATCAAGGGATGATTAAGCATCGCTTCCTGAGCACAGCATCTGCATCAGAACGAAAAACCCTTCAGGAGCAACACGGATGGATTCAAAATGGTGCTCTGCAATCTGCAGCTCAGCCCTGTGGGGCTGGAGGGCGAACACGGGTGGGAAATGGCTCTGGAGAACCTGGAAGCTATGGGGGGTCTGGGCTGGCGGGGCTGGGGGAAAATGTACTGGGTAGGGACCTAGCCAACATAAAAACAAGGGCTGGTAGAAACAGGAGGGAAAATATAATGGGTATCCCAGTATGAAGAGGATTATGGGATAAGGAAGAACAAAAAAGCCTCTCTCAGGTCAGCCCTGAGCAGCCCCGCGGCACAGACGGGGAGCACGGCGCTCGCGTGGAAACGCAGCTCTTTGTGGGAAGCGAGTGGATTTGCAGCCGTATACACCAGAGAAAAATTTGGCCCTTCATGTGTTATTCTGTTGTTTAAACTCGGCTTGACATTTACTCTCTCTAATGTCAGATCTTTAAATCTAAACACTTCAACAAGATTATTTCCCAGCCTTTCATTTGCCTTCCTTGATTAAGGTTAACTGGTCCCCCTGGTCTGGGCCAAACAAACATACGTGAGCGGTGTCGAGCCACAGAGAAATTCAAGGGATGGAAGAGCTCCCGGTGCAGCAGGCAGCCGCGACCTCTCCGCCGAGAAGCCCTGGACCACGGGCACCCAGCGGCTGGAAGACGTGAGCTGGAAGAAGAGCTTTGAACCAAGCTTGAGAGCTGGGAGGCCAGCAGGGAGGAAGGGCTGTGGGAGAAGAAGCTGCACTTCCACTCCCCTGGCGAGGCAGTGGGAACAGATGGCCTTTCCACTGATAACGTTTTATCATCTCTGGTTATTTAAAGAAACTGCCCAAATGCATTTACCGGGACTCTGAAAACCATGTTTCACAAGAATACAAATATATAGAAGATAACGGATTTAACCTCCTGCCAACCACTGCCAAGGAGATCAGCATCTGAGGCAGCTTTGCTAAGAGATACCGCAGGAACAGCACTTCCAAAGTCACGACTACACAGCAGCTTCCAATTCAGAGCACCCCCAAATTGTCTATACCACAAGAAAGCAAGAAACTTATCTTGGCACCTTTGAGAGATGGAGCACTCGCATTGTGGGAGCCAACTGCAGCAGAGGAAAGACCCCGATCCACTGGGTGGATCTCCAGCTGGAGACCACAACTTCATTTAGAGCAATCCTAAATGTGAAGCACCTGAGTGAGGTTTCACATCCGCACTGCACGCCCATCCAGAAACCGAGTCTTTCACCACAGATAACCTAGAATAAGCAGAACCTGTACCTGTTCTTTCTGCCAATTTTTTCTCTTTTTTAATAAAGACTCAACAACCAAAACACCACCCTGGGAACGCCAGAGCAGGAAGCAGTGCTGCTGCAGAAGCCTGAGCTCTTGCAGCAGAGCCTACTCCCCGTGAACATGCAGGAGCCCTACCAAGCGCTGCGAGCATCTTGCATTTTCGATGACATTTGCCTGCAGCCTGCGCACCAGGCTTTCCTTCCGTGCATCTTTTGCACATCCCTGAACCATGGACTTGAGCACTCCTGTCCCAGATTTAGGACATCCCGATGACTTCTCTCAATACCTTTTCAGGGGATTTTGGTGCCCGAGTCACTTCGCTCTTTGTAAAGCCGCATCTAGCTGAGTGCAAGCGGCGGCGGGTGGCCGAGGAGGGGCCGCCACGTCCCGAGAGCCACCAGGCAGCCCAGCAGAACCAGGAATGGGGCCGGGAGGGTCTCCTGTCTGCCCCCCAGCAGGGGTGGGGATTTCCCGGCGGGAGGCTGAGCAGGCAGCAGAAGCCAAGAGGAGATGCTGGCTGGGTTTGTTCTTGGGAGGCGGAGCGGGCGAGGCCGGGAGTGAAACCCGCCACCGGCAGTTTTTTAAATAGGCAATTTTGGGAACTGGCTGTGATTTTACCAGCTGGTTCCACCAAACAGGAACAAACTGTCTCCAGCCCAGCCCAGAGAAGGAGCCTTCCCATGGCTTACAATGGAGCTTGAGTGAGGAACCGCATCCCAAGGCCATTAACATGATTTAAGAATGTGCTTTCAATTTGGGGCCCCAATTCTGTCTGCTCCTAGCAAGTGAGAAGTCTGGTTCTCGGCATTTCTTATTTAGTCTCCCGGTAGAAACAGAGCAGGAATTGCATTCATCCAAGATTCTTTATTACTCGGGTTGCTAAGGCTGCCTTGTAGTTGCATACCCTTGTCAGTTCAAATTTCTCCACAAAAATAATTAAACCGAGTAAAAATTAGTTTGCGCGCTGCAAAAACCCCATGTGTTTATTTTAAGGGTTCACAAACTCCGGTGCCTCGCTTTGTTCGTCAATCCTGCAGGCCGCATCCTGCATTCCTTCTGCACCAGCGCATAGGCTAAGTATGGAGCAATATTTGCTCGCTGGATTTATCTCCTTCCTCGCTGCACCGGCTCTGCCCCGCGCCCATCCACCCGTCAGCATGGGAAACTCGAGCCTGCTAAAAGGGCACTTTTAAAAATTCAAAGCCAGGTTTGAGATGCCAGTAATTGTTTACGCATGCCGGCAGGATGGGAAGCAGAGGGCTGGATGCAATTCCCACTTCAGCGGCTGAGTCACCGGCTGAAGCTGCAACACCGACATCCCCCGAGACGCCCGAACAGCACCTACCGGAGGAATTGGGCATCTCTGAAGTCAGTGTCATCCCCTCCTGCGTGTTTATTATAGGGTTACACAAGTATTTTTAAAGCACTTTGCTACTTTGGTGCAAATATGCTAAGGAAATGCTGCTTCATGGCATTAAAGCCCCTGCAGAAAGACCTTGGACGAAGTCCTGCGCACATCCCCTTGCATACATGGAGCTTTGTGAAAACACCGTCTTTAGATTGCTTTTAGGACCACCATCTAATTCCCCAAGTAAAATAAAAAATAAAAAAAACAATACATGCATCTCATTTTTCTTCTTCTCTACCATGTGACTTTGAAACTATGCAAAATATTGCAATTTAAATGACAGGCCCAATTTTGTTTAAAAGGGGGAAAAATGAAAAAGCAGGAGTTGAAAAAATAAATATAGCGAAAAATAAATACAGTGATCCCAAATGATTTACCAAGGGAAAAAAAGCCCTACAGGCTAGCTCAATTTTGCTTTTCAGCAGTTTTTCTGTTTGGGGGGTGAAGAAGCACAGTGTATGGTAGGTACTTGTCTGATGTATTGATTTAATCAAGTTTCTGTTTCATCTTTGTGTTGTTACCATAGTTGCAAGCTGCTGACAAGGTATAAAAGCAAAAAAAAAAAAAAAAGTCACATATGCATAACAATCTATGAAGTTCCCATTTTATTGTTTAGAGCCCAATTAAATATGTTCCCAGAAGGTTTCTAGGGAGGCTGGTTTCTAATCACTCTGCAAGGGAGGTACACACTTGCTCTCAACCTGGCAACACAGGCAGGTGAAGTGCAATCGTTAGAGCACTGCAAAAAAAATCAGAGCCTGGCTCAGAAACGCTGCCGCTGCTGCTACCTCTTGATTAACCCAAAACCGCTGCATTTTGTGTTCAAGCCTGCTCCATGGCAATGATCTACAAGCAAAGCGCAAAAACAAAGTCACAGTCCTGGCTTGCTTTTTCGTATTATTTGTGGCTCCCTGCCTAAAACATCCTGCTGTCTCCAAGAGGAATGCCAAATCCGCTGGGAAAAAAGGCATGGCATTTTGAACTCCGAGGACAATATAGTTTTGACCTAGCTCATGGGTGGGGGAAGTTATATATCCATCATGTGCGTATATACACGCATACGTATGTGTATATATACATCTCCATATATATACGTCCCCATAAATGACTATATTTTTTAAAGTAATGAAGAATTGAACAGAAAATGACACATTGGTGCATATTTTTTGGTTACAGCACCTTCCCTCTACAAATACAGAACCCAAGGCAAGGAAGGGGAACGGCTCATCAAAACCAGACCGAGTTTCATGCAATTTGTGCAAGTCTTACATTGGTGTCCCTCACTTTGCTATTACTGCAGAGCTGCAGAGCCTCCCTGCTGTACTTCACCGCACACGTCCGGTCCCTCTGAATCCAGTAGGACTATTTATGGGCGTCAATGCAAACAAGAATTAATCTTCGGAGGACGGGGACTGGCTCACATTAAAACAAATCGGGATTCGCTCCGTGCCAATGCGACTCCCATTGGAAAACGCAACTTAATTCAAACGAAAAGTTTGGTATTTTGATGAAAATCTGGCTCTGGCCAGAGGAAGGAGCCCCCCCAGCGGTGCAGGGGAGGCGAGGCGGGGGCCGGGGGCAGCTCAGGGCTCCCCCCGCACCTAGCAGCCGCGGGCTCGGCAGCCATGAATTCTTGTTCCCCTTCCAGACCCGGATCCGAGCAGCAGACTGCCTCACTGAAACGAGCCCAGAGAAATTAAGAAGGGAACTAAAGCAAAGAAGGTTTTTCCAGCGTGTCAGTTTTTGACGGAGGAGGTATCCTTCAAATAACTGCACGGAGCCAGGCGAGCAATTAGGGAACGCGCGAGGCCGGATGAGAGCCAGAAACCACCCCCCAAAACCGCGCTGAATTCAAAGGCGGGCAACGGTTCCAATCACAACATTTCAGTTCCGAGCCCCCCTATTTTTAGGCACCCGGTGGCCACGTGCAGCCCCCGCCAGCACATGTGCGATTGCTTCTGCAACAGCCCAGGAGCTTCCTACAGCTGCAGAAGCCCGGGGAGATAAACGCACACGCGGAAAACCCCCTCCCACGACGGCACCTTCGGAAGTAGCATTTTGGCAGCCACTCGACCGAAGCATCTATCCATGCAAGCACCAGACTGGACGTTTGCTCCCTGAGAAAGTCACTGCGACGCCTCCCAGCTGCCTGCAAAACCTCCACGCTGTGCACGGCTGTGTAGGAGCCCCGCGAGCAGCCAGCCCCACGGCCCAAAGTGCTGAGGATGGCCCCGGAGAGCCCCTGCCAGCCCCAGAGTTTGGGGCCAGAGCTGGCTTCACCACCAAGTTCTCAGTCAAACTCTTATTTAGTATTTTGCAGGTCAAATGGGAAGGGTTTCCCCCGCTACATATATATATTATATATATAATACAAAATATATTAAATTATAAATGTTAATTATATATAATATTAATTATTATATAATTATTAAATATATTAAATAAAATGTATTTAAGCTCAGAAGCCTAAACACGAATCTGAATTCTGATAAAAAGGACTTCTGCTGTCGTGCATCGGAAATGGAGGCTGTCTCATGCCCTTCTTGCAAAGCTCTCTATTTCACGCAGATCTAGGCAATTGCCTCTATTTGAAAGCAGGATTTTCCAGGCAGCCTCAGAGTTGCACAGGTACAGCTGGAGAGCTTGGTGTTAGCACCGAACAATTACCAAGAAACAGCCAGGATGAATACAAAACTACCCCCTTTAAAAGCCTTTCCAAAATGTTTTTAACTTGAGCATTCAGACATACATATGCATACACATTTAGTTTCATCGTCTCTCTTCTAAATCAATAGATTTGTAACTTCAATTTAGGAAAAAACACTGAGCTTTAATTTAAAGGATTTATGAGACTATCAAAGAGAAAAAGTTGGCAGCTGGAACCTCTGGATATTGTACTTTTTTGAAATAAATTAGGAAAGAAACACAAGATGTGGTAAAAGCAGCAGAGCTTTTATTTCCTTCTTCCCTTTTATACTTTTTCTCTTTACTGGGTATTTTCCAGTGAGCAGAAAAGCACTAACGCTGCTCTCTGGCCCAGGATGCTGGGCGTGCATATGCAGTTTGTGCAACCCCCCAAAAAACAAAACATCTGATTTTCTGACCGGCACCCGATGGAGCTGGAAGCCAACGTTATGATCATGAATCACTGGGGACTGCTGCTGGCTGAGCTCTGCAAACCCTAAAAAGGAGTTTTTGAGCTTGAAATTGTTGGGTTTCTAGTGAATGGATGAGCTGGGATGGAGAAGAGGTTTAACTTGGACAACACTGACTGTATATTGCATTTGTTCAGGGGTGTAACAGATCAATTGTGGGCCTGGGAGCAAGGTTTAGTGACTTTTATCAAGAAACAAACAGGTCTTGGGAAGGCTCCCCACCACCTTTACCATGACAGGTTTCATCCCAGAGCACCGCCGCCAAGGTTTAGCTAAGGCAACAGCACTCTCGCACCGGCACTCTGTGCTTCAAAGCGATGGATTTTCCTAATACTTCACACGTGAGTACATTAATTAAGTCCATCGCTGAAGGAGATGCATCTTTGTCACTGGTGGGTTGTCATCGTTTCATTTCTCCTCTCCTGGAGAAACAAATAAGGAGTTTGGGGGATGCATTTGACCGATTCGGTCCGCTTTGATGCACCGGAGTTCGAAGATTTGTATCTATCGATTGCCAAAGAAAAGGGTTTTTGTTGGCTGTAAATTGGAAATGCTCACATCCACATGAGCCTACTTCATTATTGCAACACTATAATTGTATCTTTAAAGTTATCCCTCATCAAACTGCAATTTTGCAGAGCATTAATTAAAGAGCCCAGGCGTCCAGCAGAACAGCCTCCACTGATCTTTATTCTCATCCACCTCCCAAGCCCCCTGCCCGCGAGGATTAAAGCCGTGAGTTAACGTTTACATTTAAATCTGACACAGGGCAGGGAGGGGGAAATGAAGACATCGTGGTCGTGCCTTGGGCTGCGGTTAATGAGCTCCCTTGGGAAAGGTGCCTGTGCCTGGGAGCCAGCAAACCGAGCAGGGTGGCAGCATCTGCCCCTTCCTGCCATGTCCCCAGTGCTGTGACACTGCTCCGGGGCCAGCACCAGCCCAGAGCATCATCACTCCTGCTGCCCGCGAAGGGGGAAAAAAATCACAGGATGGAGGGGTGGGAAAAGGGCAAAACTGGGAAGACGCATCCGGGGGATGAGGGTGTGCGAGCGGCTGGGCTTTCGTACCCGAAGCCCGAGCGCGGACCCTCCGGCTCCCAAAAGGCAGCGCGGGCTGGTATTTGTGCTGCTCGGGAAGGGATTATGATGAGTCACCCTTCAGCAAAAGTTCATGCCGAGAGGATGGGGGGGGGTGCACCAGGGAGATTTCCAAACATGGCAATGTTTATTTTAAATTCAAGCTGAAGTAGATATTCTGAAAGATCTATAGAAAATATTTTCTTGTGATTAAGCTCGCTGGCTACTGGATGTCACCCGTGGTCCAATGAAACGGAGCTGCGAGTGCTGCAAAACACGGTGCACATGGGTGCAAAAATAACCCTGGCAATGGTTTTCCTTTCTACAAAGCGTGTTCTCGCACCAGAGGCAGGTATCTCGCGGGCTGTCTGCTGACAACGTGATAACTTGCTCTGCCTAAGCACGCCAGGTGTTGTGCATCACCCAACAGATGCCTCCTGAGCTGAAGTGCAGGCTGCAGCCGCCGCCTTTTTGCAGCAGGACCCGTGACCCGAGCTCACTTCATTCACATCCCACCGGCACAAAGCTCCCAGCTCAGCATCCACCCTTCGGCTCCAAATCGTGGCAGAAACGGGGAGGACAATGATGGAAAACCAAACCCCAGCTGCAGACCCAGCAGCGTTTCTGGTGGGATGCGGCTCCCGGCGGGCACGAGACTCCCGGGGCGCAGGGAGCAGCCATGGGGCAACGTGCAGCAAAACATGGCCAAACCCAGAGCCTCAAAGCATGAGGGGCAAAGCACAAGGTGAGCGGCTCCCCCAGGCCGGGTGCAAGCCCTGTCGTGCTCTTCACAGTGCCTCGACCCTGGCGTGTGTGCACACACGGCTGAGAGGCTTCATGGGATCCAGCAATTAGTCATCCTGCAAACAGCAGGTGCGGTGCAATTACACTGTGATACCTATAATTACTCCTAATTCATTTAACCGGGAAGTTCACTACCTGATGGAGAAAAATTACACGGTGGTGCAGCGCGGTTAGCGTACCTGGACCCTACGTGCAGGTGATGCTCGACGATCTGTTTGCGTGATGAACGGCAATCACAACCGTGGGATGCTCCAGAGCTGCTGCCACCGGCAGCCCCACTTGGAGGTCTCTGCGATGCCACTTGCAATATGGCCAATGAGGTGCTAACGAGGGGACGAGCAGGGAGCTGTGTCCCATCTGCCGGAGGTGATTTTGGGCATTTGACCCCCCTAACTGAAGATGTAAAAAACTCTAAAAGCCAAACCCCATCTAATTCCACCCTGACTACAGATCCAGGGCACAGTCATCACTTTGTGCAAAACCTCCGCTTTTAGCCTCAGTCAGCAAACAGCATCAGCCCAGGCAGCAGCATCCAAACGGGCAGCCAAGGCATTTTGCATGGCTTCCAAGGTGGCTATGGGGTTTCCTGACCAAAACCCCAGGTAAGATGTTTGGGGAAAGCCCAATGTGCTCCACGTACTGCCAAGAGCCAGCGCTCCTTGGTGCAGCGCTTCCCACCAAAGCTGTCCTGCTGTGTTTGCACTTTCCTACATAGGTCTCTCCACCTGAGTAGCATTTTGTGACCCTGCCCCATGCATGGTGGCAGGGGGCTGCACACCGCTGCTGTCACCCCCCCTGCCTGGGAACACCAGTGAGGGGTCCTTATGGGCTGGGAGCGGGAAGGGAGCCCGCCCGGCATTCCTCCTCGGTGCATTCCTCACACCAGGGCTGACAGCGACGTGCCAAATCCCCCCCAGACAGCTGTCCCAGCACGAGATACCTTCCCATTGCGCGGCATGCACTCAGCAAGGAGCAGGGCTGCTTTTCACACTGCTTTTTGTGAGCATCGCTGCGCCGGCGCAGCATGGCCCCTCGTCACCGAGCGCTCGCGCTTGGCCACGGCCATGCAGCCGCTGGGGGATCGCTGCCTTGTTTCTGGCCGTGAGGGAACGCAGCTGGAGACCCTGGCATGCAGGAGTCCCCCACGCTCCCAGCCTCAACCAGCCTCTGCAGGAGTTTCTGGGCTTTGCAGAGCGGGAGCGGGGAGCCCCGACGCTGCTGGACCCCCGGGCACGTGCCCCTGGGGAGTGGCAATGCCAGGTCCAGGGGCTGGAGGAGGCTGAGCCCCGTCAGCTGGAGGGGAGCCACGCTGACATGTGTATCTCGTATAAAAGGAAAGGTTGGAGGAACGCGGGGGGAAAGCGAAACCTTCATGACAGTGCACATTTGACCTTGATATTTTCACTGTCTCAGCCAAGGATTAAACCGCGCTATCGAGTTCCTCTGCCTGGGAGAGCTTCAGCGTCCCGCGGCGGGGCTGCGGGGGTGTAGGGTGTCTGTGCAGATGTCGAGGCCGCCAAGCTCCTGGCACACAGGGCAAGAGGAGAAAATGCTCTCTGCACCGGGATGCTGACGGAGCCTCGCTGCTGCTCCCGCTGTTTTGAGAAGGCATCTCCCGGCTGCACATCTCCCCCCTGCTCTGCTGACCCATCTGTGGGCACAGCTTCTACTGCCGACTGCTCATTAGCTCCAGTTAATTACCACTTCGCTAACTGCAAACCTAGCAGTTCCATAAACACCCTGTTCGTCTGGGTGAAGGAGAAAGAAACTCAGCAGAGAGTTTCCAGGCAGAACGTTGCCTCTTGGCACAACGGGAGAGACGTTTCCCTGGGCTCCCATCCGGGACCCGGCAGAAGACGAGGTCTTCCTAGGAAGCCCGGAGGCACAGTTACTAAATCCATCCTGGGTTTTGGGTAAGTCGTGTGCTGCTCCAGTTCTCCCAGGGCTTTGCTCAGGGAGACACTTACAGGTGTGTGGGGTCATACCTGTATTTAACTTGAGGCACACACTGAAGTTTCTTCTTTCCTGCCCCATGCAGTTCAATGAATCATTAAAATACACGTGCGTCCCCGAGAACTTCACACAGACACCGAGCTACAAGCCTCATGCTCCTCTCCCCCCTTTTAAGCCCCCATTTGAAGGCAAATTTGACATTTACAACTGCAAGCAACTGGTAAGAGCACAGCCGGCGCTGCCACCGCCAGGGTTCGACTCACCCTGGGCTTAGCCCTGACCCCGTGGGATCACCATCGCTGTGACCCCTTGTTTCATGCCTGTCACTTCCTCCCCGCACCCCTGTTATATTACGGGAGAAAAGAGGAATGAAAGAAAAGCTGCAGCTTTCAGCAGATAGACGCTGGCTGCCAAGCCAAGGGTGCTTCACGTAAATCAAGCATGCTCGGCATGCTTTTCTTTTAGCTCTGTTTCACAAAAGGGAAGTTTTCTCCTCTTCTAAATTTATTTCCAAATAGACCCACCCCCCATTAATGCCGCAAGGCTCAAAATGAGATTCTCCCAAGTGTTGCCTTATAAGTCCGGATTTTCAAGAAGTTTATAACTCGGCACCGAACACACGTGCTCTTGACCGACTTTTTCTCCCTTTCCCCCAACTACTCCATTAACCGCTTCCGAGCTGCGCAGGAGGTGAACTCAAGGACCTCCTGCTGCCTCCCCCAGCTCCAGGGCCTGAGCCCCCCCTGGGCACCCCAGCAGCGCATGGCACAGACAGCCCTCACCGCCTGGGAGAACCTCTCCCCTTCCCCCCCGAATTCTTAAAATTCTCTTAATTTATTTGGTTTTAATTGTCCGGGATCGTGGCAGGAGAAAGCTTTTCGATGGCATTTTTCTGGCACTTCCCAGCTTTCCAAGGCGCGCTCACTCCTTTCCCTTTGGAAAGGCAAGACTGAAGACATCAAAATGACAGCCTTGGAAACCCGGGCTGTCCTGTCATGCAATAAATCTGGCTTCAGGGCTTTTTCTATCACATAAATGCTACATCAGGCATTTTTGGTCCTCTACAGTCTGCAAGATGCCATCACAAGAGCACAAAGCTGACACAAACGGTACTTCGGGCTCTGGCCAGCCAGCCAGGAACCTCTCCACGTGTGCGTGCCAGATCCAGACCCAGTTTGAACAGCCGGGGGGGGTCTGTGGGTCCCAAGGCTGCACCCAACCCTGCCGTGCTCTATCTCATATTCACCCCCCTCAGTTTTAAATCCTCTTGAGAGCCCAGATTGTTTTCAACAGCCATTAGGCGGACGCAGGATTTAGATCTGCTGGTGATACTCGCGGCACGCAGCATCATTTTAAACACTCCTTTCGACATCCATATTCACATCAACACGGAGGGGCCCCCGCGTTACTTGCTGACACAATAAATAATACGTAAAAGCACCAGAGGAGACGTTCCTGACCGCTGAGTACCTGCTTTGTCTCCGAAACTGTATGAAGATGTTCTCCTGCAACACATGCAGCTATCGAGCGATGCCTCGGACCTGGCTGAGGAGCGGCTGTACAATCTTTGGCTTCGTGTCTAACACAAAGTGACATTTGCAAATGTGTTTATCAACACCAGAAATGGTCCCTGTCTTCTAATGGGTGCTGAGTGGGTTTGTCTGGCCTTGCTGCGGTCCTGTTCTAACCTGACTGGGACTAGCTATCCAGGCCTGGGAGCTCTGGCCCCAACACCCGTCCCCAGGTGCGGAGAGCATCCACAGCAGGGCACTGCTGTGTCACGAGGGCTCATCCTCAGTGGCGAGCACCACCTTCCCTCCAGGACTCATCCGGATGCAGCCTCTAAGCACTCAGAGTCTGCTCACTGCCATATATCTACTTAATCCCTTTGTCTTGCACAACTGAGTTACCCCGGGTAGAAACCACTACCAGCAGGAAGCTCCAAAAACACAAGCTGCAAACCAAACCGCGGCGCTCCTCCTGGTGTGCGGATGGACACCCAGCCTATCCCAGTTACCCCCAGTGCCACCAGTTAGCACTGGTGAGGCACCCACCATGGCAGGAGTCACACTCCTCCTGCCCAAATCGCACAAGGGACGGGACACCCAGCCCAAACCCTCCTGCCCCGGCGGGCACCGAGGAGGGAACCCAGCTCCTGCGGCACAGCTCGGTGTCATCTCGACAGGGAGACAACGCCGGGCTTTTGTTAAGACGCGTACGAGACGATGAGTCAATAGAATTTGATTATAAGATTAATATTGAAGAATGCGCTCATTAACCCTGCTGCTCACAATGACGGGATGTGTTGCCAACTTTCTGACAAAGAAATGCAGGAATTAATTTAGCGACTAACTACATGGAGAATCGCATTACTTCGGTATTCTCCCCGTATCACAATGTGTAAACACCCCTAACAGCAAAAGAGGAAAAAAAAAAAAGAAAAAAAAAAGCAGGCAGGATCAGCCCGAGTTGTGCCATTTGTTTGTTAAAGTGTTTAATTCTGTTGCTTTTCCTTTTTAAAACCAGTTATTAGACAACTCCAAAGGACTTTATCCAAGAAGAAGTACTCCTAGATGAAGCAGGGTGCAAATCCCGGGATCAGAAATCCCAGCAGAGGTTTTTGGTTAATAACCAACACCGGGTCTGTGCCAGGGACTCAGGGACTGCCAACACGGGTGGCTTTCTCCTTGGTGCCACAGGAAACAGAAAAGCAAACCTGATTACAGTGGAAGAGATGGCTCGCGTCAGAGCCAGCTTTGAAAATGCCAGTTTGCTTTTTCTTGCCCGTATTTTTAATTCTCAGGTACCGTGGCAATCAATAGTTCAAGGCTGCAAACTGAGTTGCTTCAAGTCAAATATTCAATAGTTATCTAATATCTTGGGCTGCGTTCGGTGCCGCTTGTAGGTGGGTTGCCAGGTTATGCGCTGCACGTAACGCCTGAAATAACATTTCATGGGGTGGGGAAAACTCTGCCGCAGATAGCCCAGATCCACGGCCACGGGCTTGGGCAGGCTACCACCTGCCTCTGAAGACAGATGGAGGGGTTTGAATCGAAGAGCACTTGTTCTGACCCTTCTCTTCCAGCTTTTTATCCTCATCCCCAGGACATTAGCAGCAGATGTTAAGAATTGCAAGCACTGGCCCATCCAGCATCACATCCCATTCTGGTTGTCATAAATCTGCCCAGTGCCAGCCTCCCACAACCCAGGTGATAATCTGGTTTGAATTAGGATGCTTCACATGGAGCCATCTATTTCTGCTACTTAATGCTGCAGCTCGGGCTGGCCATGCCCTGGTCCCTCCCCCTCACACTAATGGCAACAATTGGGGATTTTCTGCTCATCCCCTCTGGAAAATGGGAGTTTTGAGCAGAGCACCTTGCAGCCACAAATTCTTTGCTTGGTTTCACTTGATACTGAACTACTGTTAAAGGATCCAATGTCTTAACCAGAGGGGTTTGGACTAGCAGGGCAGCCACAAGAAATGGTTTTCTACGGCAGGAGAAACCCTAGTAGGGACACAAGAGACCAGGCAGTCTTTGCTTTTCCTCTCCTGCTTCTTGGGTCACAGTGACAAGGAGCAACACGCTCTTAATGCGCACAAGAGCCTTGCCCCTGTGGTGGCCGAGCCATGGGAGGGGCCTCTGCACGGGAAACACTCAGAGACTAAAATACTGACACCGATTTGGTGGGCTTTCCCGTGTTCAGGCAATTTATTGTAGCACATTGTAATAAACCCAGTGAAGAGCAAATTGCTCTTGCTGATAGTCCCCTGGCACAGAAGAGGGTGTTGAGGAAGTAAGAGCCGGCTAAGGAGCCTGTCCTAGGAAATTATAAGCCACACAATTGTTTGCGATAAGCAAAAAACCAGGCAGAAATTAATTCTCAGGTGAAGCCAGAGCAATCTGCAAAAAACAAAAACGCCGCAGACTTCCCCAAACCCAAACAAAAAAATCCTAAATTATGCACAGTGTAATTCCCATTAGTTTGTTTTATCAACTCAATGCAGAGTAAACAGTGCCCAACCAGCTCTGCTCTCTGTTCCAGACGCAAAGAAAACAAGATGGCTAAAACCTTCGTGGCCTTGACGTGCACTGGAGAGGAACAAACCTCTGGGAAGCCCCAGCAGGGCAGTGGGGTTATTCGTGCTGTGGGCATATCCGATGGCCCTCCTCACCTCCACAAACCCAAGCTGTTGGGTCTCAAAACCCTTAAGGCCATTTAAAATGGCACTTCTCTGCTCGGTGGCAAGAAGCACAGGCAGCAAGATGTGGGGGTCGGACCCCCCAGCAACCAGCCAGGCCCAGGGGATGCCCCGCACGTCCTCGCTCCTGCCTCGTGTTCACACCTTAGCCTTCTGATGAAGCTGAGGATGAAGGCAGCGTGCCTGCCTCCAGCTTTACTTTTCTCGTGGTTACTTCTGCGTTTATTTTTCCTAACGCAAGCTACGCTCTAGATTTTATAGCGCCAGATATCGTAAGATTTGTTTACCTCAGTTGAAAAAGCAGCCAATGAAAATAAGCAGATGAGTGGAATATCTCCTCGCTCACTGGTAGCTAGAGAAGGTCCATTTGCTTTGCAAAGCAGTTGGCTGCAGGAAAGCAATCATTAAAAAAAAAAAGGGAAAAGAAAACTAATTTATCCAAGCTTCGCAGTTATTATTTTAGTTTGTTTTTCCATCTACACAAATCTGATTAATTTTAGTGGGGGAGGAAATGTAACAAGGCGTGCATCGATATGAGGTAAGGGGCACTTCTCAGCTGGGTGCCCCCGCAGCCCCCAGCCCAGCCCCTCCTGCACCGCTCAGCGACTTCACGCAGGAAGAGAGGAAGGAAAGAAAGGGAGCAGCTGCTCTCCGGAGAAATCCCGACACAGTTCAGGCAAAGGATTTCATATCTGCCAGGCACCCCAGCTCAATAAACAGCCAATTCATCTGGCTCGCTGCTGCTGCTGCCTGGCAATATTTGCTCTAAGCTGCTGCGCGCCCCCCCCCCCCCCTACTCCTGCAAGTAATAAAGGTGACAGCTCTTTGCTCCAGTCACGGGGCTGGTTGCCAGCTAAATAAAATACTCATTAAAAAAAAAACGTACCAGCCCGAGCATCCTCTTTTTCGTCCATGCCATCGGTTGGAGGCCACCTCCGCCTGGCGCCGCCACCTCGTGCCTCGAGCCCCCTCCTTCCCTTGGTGCTGCTGCTTAGGGGCAGCAAGAAAAGACCCAAAAGGTCCCCTTAGCTCCTACAGCTCCATCACCAGACCAGGTCCCATTCCCGTCCTGAGCACTGCGGGGGTTTTGCAGGCAGCGGGTGAGCGGCAGCGCAGGGAGCACCGGGGCAAAGGCCGTCCCTGGGTAACGCTCATGAGTGCAGAGAAGCAAAAAAATCTTAAAGGACGATTTTTTAGACTGCATTATGAATGGGAAGCTCGCAAGCTGGCTGCAAGGGGAAAGGAAAGTTAAAATTAGGATGGGATTTTTTTCCCGCTAGCCCTTATTAGGGAAAAGGGCCATTTGTAAGTGCTCCCTGCTCCTCGCCATCTGAACCCAAGGCCTCTGGCACGAGGCCATGACCTTCCTCTGCTGTCATGACACGAACTCTGATGTCACAAGTTCAAGATTACGGCATCATGAGCCAAGCTCCTATCCATGCAACAGCCACAACCCCCAGCCGGCCTGGCCTGGCACATTAACAGACACTCAACAGCATGGAGACGAAGGCACAGAACAAACATCATCATCCCTTCAATGTTCCCCCCCCCCCCCATTTTTTTTTGTGTACTGTGGGCCGAAGACAGCCTCCCATTCACAGCACAGCCCTATTTAAGGCTGCTGTCCCCTACACACCGATGAGAAAACCAGTGGTGTGTGAGGTTACCTACCAGCAGCAGCACCGAGCATCGTGCATTAAATGTGCTGGGGAGTGGATCAGGGCAGGGAGGCGATGTCCCCCCAGGCCACAGCTCGGAGGTGACATTTTGCAGCCTCACTGCTCCAAGGTCACACAGACACACAGCCCCATGGATGGGTCCCCCACCTCACTGCCAAAATACGGGTGGGATTCTCTGAACAGCCCCAAAAACTGTAAAAACCACGTGCGGTATTAACAACACAGAGGCACGGATGGCTGAGAAAAACTTGCCCTGCCCTATGCAGTTCGTTTGGCATCGAATATAGCAATAAGGACCTTATTCGAGCCCTTCCAAGTGCTTTAACCTGAAACACACCGTCCCCAAGGATGTCCCCGACACACCGGCGGCAGGCTGCAGCGATGCCTGCCCGTCCCTTCCCTGTGCAAGAGCTTCAAAGCTTTTGTCTCGCTGCCCTGCGAGGCTCGTGCCACTCAGAGACACGCTGGCAGCTACGGAGCCGATTTAGTTGCTGCCATCAACTCATTTCCAGACAAACGAATTCATTCACGATACACATACGCTGTGAACATGTAAAATATCCTCAAGTTCTCACAGTAATGCACAAAGACTCCAGAGCTCCGGAGAGGGGCGGAGGGGGCTGCTGGTTTTCGAATGACGGATTCGTAGGGCTGAGCACAGATTTCCCACCCAGTGCTTCGACGGTGGGGGTTGCTAAACGAAAGCATTCATGCAAAGGGCCTCCTTTTCCCTACATCTGGCCGCTTCACCCTAAACGCAGACCCCTCAATGCAAAACAAAAGGATAAAAACAATTTTGATGAAGTCAGAAGATTTTGCAGTAATAAAATCTGCCTCTACATTTCCTTCGATGGATATGAACTGGAGCTCTGCGTTCATCCCATTGTAAAACTGCCACCCATCTCCAAACACAGTTCCACAGCTTATTCCCGTTACGTGACGGCACCGTGGTCTGTGGGGACTCTCCTGCCTCTCCTTCCAGCCACGGGCCCACGGAGGGCTACAAATTGCTGTCCCTGGGCTACCACGGACCTGAGCTGCAGCAGGAGAATATTTGCATCTGCTGTATGCCAGCACAGACAGCATTTTGAGAAACTTCTTTCAGCCTTTGTGCAACGATGCCATTGCAGGGAGGTAGCACGGATAGAGCTGTCCCTTTCACACAGGTGAAAGTACGTGCAAAGAAGCAGAAGTATGGGGAAAAGGGGCACTTCTCCTTCTCTCCCTTCTCCCTACGCCCCCTTGGCGGTCCGATCGCAGACACGCAGTGCGCTCAGGATGCAGCACGGCATTGTTGTGAATGTGACGGCATAAATGCTAAAATGTAATCTCTGCAGATGCCAGATGCTGGTCGCATCGCATCAAACTAGATACGGATAGTTAGCTTCATTTACTGGAGGTGGAAGCAGAGCTTTGTACGGCAAAGGAAGAAAGAGAAAACCCTTAACAATGAATGCACAACTTATCAGCCCAAATTCCACCAGCTCCTGCATCTCAAACAGGCAGAGGTTTCTTCCTTTCACATTTCCACTAATGGCACAGCTACTTAGCAGCCAACTTCCAGGCGGGTTTTTATATGAAACAGCACTGCTCGGTATTCCTAATAATCTTTTAATTTTAGAAGGAGTCTGTTCCCTGCAGCTGCGAGCAGGAGCTTGTACTTGCACGTTTATGCAAAAGTACTGGGATGCTGCCACTGTTTAGATTAGAGTCCTACTGGGAGGTTTCTTCTGGAAACACCCCATATATGGATTTTGCAAAGGGAACAAAAAGAAAGAAGCGAGCGGGGTTTGGGGCTTGGCAGCCACGGGTGGCCCCGGCCCCGCTGAGGGGGCGTCCTGGGGGTGCTCCCCAGGGTGGGAGTGGAGCAGAGCCTGCAGAGAGGGCACCAGGACTGGCTGCGGGGAAGGGAGCAGGGGAGGAATTAGGGCAATTCTCTGCCCTTCTCCAGCAAATAAATCCCTCCCGTAATGTCTCAGCATCCTGACCGACCGCTGCATCGGAAGTGAGATCTGGCAGTTGCTGGCAGCAGGGCTGGAAGAGCCCGAGGACTCAAGCAGGGCTCAAAACCTCCCCTTCCTCTCGTCTCACCTGGGCACTTGGTACTTAGTCCAGCGCAATGAAACATGCAGAGACACAGCAAGGGGTCTCAACAATCCCGCACTGCAGCCCGAACCACATCTCCATCACCACGGACAGACTCATGTCGCAAAGGCTCCGGAGCCTCGGCTCAGCCGCAGACATCCCCCTCACTGCCTGACATCGCTTGCTTTGGCAGAACATCCTTTAATATCTATTACCCAACTCACCCAGCGACCGAGGCCGTTTCACATTCCTGCCAAAACCAGAGTCAACATTGAATTTGACTGATTAGGTCAAATGCTTTCGAGTACTTGGGATTCATGGTGCTTCCTCCTCAGTCCATACAGAGGCAAATAGAAAAGCCCAAACGATGCCAAGGAAGTCCCACTCTGAGCAGAAATACAGCACTTTTCCCTTAAGACCTCTGTAATCTCCTCTCCAAGGCAGTAGAATAGGAGAAACATGGATGTAATTGCTTGTCCTAAAGGCCACCAGGGCCACATTGTGCTGGTGACCCTCTTCCCATAGTGCTATATTCATAGGTGGTGAGATAATCTAGATTAACAACAGTTTATGCATGGCCAGAGCTGATGAAATCCAGCCCAGCCTTTGCTCTACCACTGCTCACAGCTGACCTGAAACAAGGCGCTCAGCTGTGCTCAGCACCAGCAGAAGGCTCCCTCACTTCTTGTGCTGTCCAAGCAGACGCATCCTGACCCTTTTGCACCAGCATGGCGCGTGCAGCCAGGAGGGACATACACCTACCCAGCCCCGTTATAGACCTGCCCCAGCAGCACCCAAAACAAGCATCAAACCCCAAATGGACAAACCCTCACACGTTCAACCCCAGGGACGAGGGAGGAGATGCTGAAGCAGCAGCCAAGAGGCTCTGCCCTACAGCCTGCCCAAAGTGCAGGGCTCGGAAAACGCAGCACCCTGCTCCAGATAAGCCCTATCCTGGCCTGCGTCAGCATTAATGGCTTCTGCCCCGTTACAAATTGCATTCTGATAACAAGCTGCTGAAATACCAAAGTTTTCTAATTCTTTGCTTTATCCCTGCTCTCCGCGTGAGCTATAAATAGCCCTGGCATTTACAGTGGTACAGCCTGCCTTGTTGAAATTTGATTTAAAAGTAAAATTGGCTGGACTCCTTGTTAAATTATCATTGTTATTCATCTTTACAGATGTCCTCCCCTCTAAACACTGTAGCATCTGAACTTGAAGCTAAGAGCAGAGACGTGGGGTGAAGTCACTAGAAAAGACCTCAGGCACGCCGCACACGTTGGTGCAGTTCCTCTGACATCTCCTTGCAAACCCTTGCCGTAGCGTGTCCTGTTTTTTCTTCCCTGCAAACCCCCCTGCAGCTTGCGACCTTGCACAGGGGGAAAGGGCGAAGTTTGCACAAAGGCATGTGGCTTTGCATGAGATTCATCAGATTGTGGAGGAATTTTACTCAAGGAGGGAAAAAACAAAACTTTCATTTCAAAACTTCTTACCTTGCAGAGCGCGCGGTTTCTCCCTCCTGCTGCTGCAGCCAACAGATAGCTTTAAGCAGTATTTTGGCACCTAACAGAGGCATTCCCGGTGCAGGTCTCACTATTAAACTCTTTTTTGGTCTCTACAAGAAGCCAACGCTGCTCCCACACTCCCAACGTTCCCCATGGGCAGCAGTGCTGTGACTTGGTGGCTGTGCGAGTTCCTCGCAAAGCTATTTAACAGCAGCCACCGACCAGCAACCAGCAAAGCCTTGCGGGGTCAGCGATGTGACTCAGCTCTGCGATGGCTTTCCCAGTGTCACCAGCCCTGGCAGCCACGTCGGCACCCGGCCAGCAGGCAGCCTGCAGGCAGCCATGGATCGTGTTTCGGTGTCCCCCTCTTCCTAAAATACACGGCCACGAACGAAAGCACCCATTCATGCATTTACCCCAGTAAAGAGTAAACCACGCCGGTTTCTGGCTGAGGCTTTCAGCAGCGAGAACAGCCCCCGTGACACCACGAAGCTCTCCAGGCTCCATCTATGCACCAGGTAGTACAGAGGGACGTGGGACACGAGCGCTTTCAACCCCCAATAAATCACTTACTCTCAAGCCTCCAACCTGCCAAGGAAGGACAGTCAGACTCCCCCTCCCCAGGGTGCTGGGAAGACAAATACATTAAAAAATTGTATGATATGGTGTCAGCAGGGATCATAGAAATAGCTCCTGGGCTCTTTGCTGCTCCGAACCTGACCTCAGAGGCAGAATAATGGTAGTCAGCGTGCGTTGACACTGTGAGAGCCAAATGCATTTATTTTAAAGGACTTTCCGGGCTGTAAATTGCAGTCTCTGTTCCTCATGTACATAAAAGTCACCTCTCTGGTTGGAGGAGTAAGCGGTATCAGCGGTATCACAAAGTACATATGCTCCCTTTCTTGCTCTATACGTCGGCACTTGCTGTACCTTTCTCCACACGGAAACATACGTGCAGGGATGAGCGTGCATTCAAGCATCACACAAGTGTCTGTATTTGCTCAGTAAGAAAAGGTTACGTTCATGAATTGCCACTCCACCTCCTTATAGCAGCAGCCTCAGGAACTAAATTATTCTAAAGTGTGCATCAAATCTTTGTGGTTCCAGCATGTCCCCAGGAACAAAGCCCATACCGCCCTACTTCATTAACAAAAGAGCACTGGGCACAATCCAGCAGGGTCTCAGCTGAAGCATCTCAGAAATGAAGGTGGATTTTCCCAGCCCTGATTTTTTCTAACATCTTCCCCACCACTGCCTTTTTCTCAGTGATGTACTTGAACTCTTGGCTCAACAAGTGGGTATTTAATAAACACACACAACATGCACAGTGCTTCTTTTCTTTACACAGATTTTTAACACGCACAAAAAAAAATCCCAGAGTAACAAAATACTCTGTAATTATCAAAGTTTTCTTCCTTCCCCGATGTCCTGCCAACTCCCAGTATTTTACTGGGACTTGAGTTTGTCCAGTCCCTCTAGGAAACTCCTTCAAGCTCCCACGAGGGCAGAGACCAATGCTCTAAACCCAGAAATCTTAGACTTGTAAACTAGGCTGTGATTACTTTTTCATATTTTTTTTTTTAATACCATGGTGCAGCAAGCTTACCCAATTAAGGATTAGCTCCAACAGTTAAAGATTAGCTCCAAAAGAACAACTTTTACACATATACATATGCCCAATTCCAGACACCCAGCATATTTCTGTGCATGCTCAGTTTTGGGGAGACCGAGGATGTTGTGGGGTCTCACGGGGCCCTGGGGTGGGCTGGCAGAGCTCCTCCAGCCCAGGCTGCACCACCTACGCCGTGTGCTTGCAGGGTGCTATCTGGAGGAGAAATCAAATCCAGATGCAGCCCTAAACAACAGCCTGGTGCCAGGACCATCCTCCTCTCAACGCTGAATACTTGTCTGCCACCACGTTGTGGGAGACAATGGATGGAAAGGATCAGATAAAACGTGGTTTAATTTTATAAGGCTCTCCAGCAGCCAATTCACGTTTCAGATCAGGTGTTAATTGCAGCTCTAAGTGTCTGGCGCACGCGGTGCCAGCGCAAATATTGCAAATGTCACATTATTTTTGTTTAGTGGGTGAAACACACTACACTCCTGTTGGAGGAACCCAGCAGAGCTATTCTGCCATCAGACTTGCTGAGAGAAGAGAAAAAAACACACACTGCCTTTAGAAATTGTTAAGAGCAGGGGACTAAAATGACGAGCCAGGAAAGCCTGCTCAAAGAACTTCAAGGCAAGACGCTCAGAGATGCACAAAGTGCATCTTAAACAAAAGGAAGAAGGTTTTAATGCTAGCATTCCTCTTTCCAGGCATGTTTTCTGCTGCTGACTTCAGGCACTGCATGGGAAGGTGGTCAGAGCCCAGCAGAGCAGCAAGAGGCACAGCCCCGGCTGTGCTCAGCAGCTGAAACTGCAAAGTGGGAACCTGCAGGCAGTTGGTCTGTGTCGCAGGGACAGGGCGGATTGTTTTTTAGTTTCACACCAAACAAATATCTTGCGCTCTGCCCATTTCGTATAAGCTAAGCCCTGTCCCACCAGGAGTAGCACGGCGACCTGCAGCATTTTGCTGCTTCCTCCCCCAGCCTGTGGATATAAATAGTTAGATACAGCGTGGATATAACGTTGGATCATTTTACAGGGGCTTTGGAGGGGAAAGGGGGACTCCTGCCCAACGCTGCAGGGGGTCTCCATGTGCATGGTGCCGGTGGAAGCCGGTAGGGTTTGCAGTCTGCCGGGAGGGAGCCGCGGGGCTGCCCTGCTCGCAGCCACTCTGTGCTGCACAACTCTCCCCATTGCTTTTAATTAAAAAGGGAAATTGGGATTTAGATGCCTGCTTTACCACCGGATCAGACCCGGATTTAGAGCTAAAGATGGTTAAAAAAAATAAATTCAACTGTACACAATCTGTAACACACAATTTGACAGGGAAAAAAAAGGCACATTTTAAGTTACATTCACACAATTGGACGTGATCAGGTTGGTGCACTCTGCAAAACTATCGCTCTTTAATTGATAATTAACTGGTATCTTCTCCTAGTGCAGTTCAATTTGAAGAAAACTCAACTTGGGCATTTTTCCTGCTCCTCCCCTGCACAGAGGCCGCCCTTTGCATTGGCGCTGGGAGAAGGGTGCAGCTGCATCCCCCCAGCCTTGCAACCTGCCCATAGCCCAGACTGGCTCAAAACGTCCCCAGAAATGAGCTTTCTCCATCTCTTTGCTGGGCTATGAGAAGCTGGTGCTGTGCTCCTCCCAGTACCTCTTTCTGTGCAATTTCACTTCCATCCATTTCATTCCCCCCCTCTATTGTCGCTGCATTTCTCCTAAATGCTCGGTGGCTCCGCAATTCCCTGCTGACAATGTGCCTTGTGCTCAGTCACTCACTGAGGCTCTAGATATCAGTTTCAATTTTTTTCCATTAAAAGACATAAGTGTTTTAATGATTGCAAAATTTGATTAATTCATATGAAATCACAGAACTCCCTGGATCTGCTCCTGGTCGGCAGCCTTTGCTGGGTGATATGGAGAGGGCTGACCCGGTGCCACTGGGACCAAATTCGGTCTGTTGTTTCTCCCGAGCCCACGCAGCCACTTTTAATTATCTCCACTGAGCTTAAAAAGAGCAATTTGTGCGGCCACTATATGTATGCCAAGCCGATCCATTTATTCAAACATAAATCTTTCATGCTTGCTACACAAGAGAATGTATCTTCCAATCATAAAAATTCATGAACCAAAAAAAAACCACCACCATACAGATCTGTCAATTAAATTAAGGCAGTCTAAAAAAAAATAAAAATAAAAAAAAAAAAGGCAAATGATTCCATCACAAAATACAAGCAACACGAAAGGCTTTGGATAGCCAAAAATCAACACCCATACAGGGCTGGAGGCTGTCCAAGACATTTCGAGTCGGTACCTATGCGTGAAGAGCGAGCAGCGCTTGCCTCGTGCTTTGGCACTCGGAACAATATCAAGTGATCTCAACCCCTGTTAATTTATTGATGGGAATCAATGATGCTGCAACAGATTACATACCCCAGTCATGCTCGTACGCCGCTGCTGTACCGCGAATGGAGAGCTGCACCCTTGGATGGTCGGAGGCTGATGGAAATATTGTGCCTGCATTCCTCCTGTTACTTTATTGGTTTTTTTGCCCCCATTCGGGGTGTAAAAGCAGCCTTTTCCATGACGCACCGTGCCCCATGCGAGCCTGCTGGCTTCTCTCGCTCCCAAATTACCAGGAGGGGGAAATCTGAACCCTTTTCAGGCCTTCCCAAGTTCATGGAAGAGTTTCTGTAGAAGCAGGGCCTGTGCCGGAGGGGATGGTGCTGGGTGGTGAGCCAGGAACTGCGCTGAGTCCTCTGCTTTTTTAAGGATTAGTAATTATTGATCCTTGGGTAACGAAGTTGGGAGAAGGACTGAAGGGGGGCAATTTCAAGAAAAAAAATAATTAAAATGAAGTCATGGGGAAAGGACAACTCTAACAAAAATATTCAGCATTATATTCATCTCATTTACGAGCCACTCTTATTTTAAATTCAGAATCAGGGCAACTCTGGGAAACAGCTTTAAAAAGATAACACTCAATGCAATCACCCTAAAAAAGAGAAGGGATTAGAGTCTAGAAGTACATGGATATGGATTATTTCATAGTTTTGTACACGGATATGGATTATTTCATAGTTTTGCAAATGGAAAATAAACCATCCTATTACCTCAGAGCAAGATAAATGCAACGAGGCACCCAAGCACCCTGCAGCTCCAGCACCGGGACGGATCCACTCTCCAAAACCCCACAGCCAAAGCCTGCAGAACAGCACAAAGTACCACCAGAAAGTTTCAAGAGCACTTTCTTGCTGGCTTTATTTCCCTAATTAAATGCAAAAATCAAACAACGGTTAATTAGCATGTGGACTAGCAAAGCTTCAATTTAGACGTCTCAAAGGAGGGAGCGCAACAAGCGGCAGTTTCGCCGAGCGCCGGGTGTCTCGGCACGTATTTATTTTTCCTCTCTCTTTGATCTCACTTCCTCGCTCGTTGGGAGGATATCATTGACAAAACTGGAACAACCGATGGCAGCAAAAAACCAACAGGAAGATGAGCTGCTCCGCTTAACGTCTCCCCCTCCAAGCCTCCCCTTCGCTGCCCCCGGAGATCGAGTTAAACAGACAAAACCCAAATTGTGGATCAAAAGGTCTGTTTGGCTCTGGCAGCGCTGCACTGACTGCAGGAAGATGTTTTACAGAGTAAACGTTGGGGGATAAATAATGAATCAGAGATGGGGCTGGAGTGCGCGGATCCGTACACTCGGCACGTCAAGGAGAAGGCAGGGAGCACTCAGGAATCAGCAATTAGTGTCCAGACACAGCAGGAAACCCCAAACTGGTTAATTCCTCCATAATCCCCATTAATCCAGCAGAAATCTTTGCCTCTCTCTAGCGTCTGGGCCATACGAGAGATTTCTGGCTACTCCTTGCTAGGAAACCTCATTTCCCACTTTCAGTGAGGTCTAAAACGCCAGTGTCCCCCATGACGTCCCTAGAGGACAGACACTGCACCCCAATGGAAGGGGCTGAGCAAGCCTTAAATCTGTTTCAGGGCATCCGGAGGTTCTCTGGGGAAAGGAAAAACCAGGCAGAGGTGACGGGACGCAAGCTCAGCTCGTGTGGGCTCCTGCCCCTTGGAGAGCACCTCCAAATCGGGCAGGAGATTGAACTTCCCGAGTCTGCAGCTCAGGCCAGAAAGCTCAGAGGAACTGGACTTTTGTCTGAAACTGGCTGCATGGCCAGGGAAAGACCAGAGAGACGTGACAGCGTGGGACAGGCTCCACAGAGAGCCTGGCACGGCCGCTCCCGAAACGTCAATTAGAGAAATCGATGTTGCTATCAATTAAACAGCAGCTGTACAATTCCTCTTGCCTTTCCTCCTCATTAGCTCCTCAGCCCGCAGCTCAGCTTAGCGTGGCCCCGGCTAAAGCAGGGGGCAGAGCCCTGACCAGGATGATCCCTGGAAAAGCAGCGGAGCTACGTGGCAGGTAAAGGTCTGGTGAGACGCCACGAGCAGCCTTTGCCTGTGCCCAGCGATGTGAGGTGAGCACGAAAGGCACACGGGGACAGAGGAGTTCCCAGCTGGATGGCAGCTACGACACCCTGCACACCCCGTCCTGCTGAGAATGGCCCAGAACAAACACATCACAAGATCACTCAATGAAGATCTTAAGAAATAACCTCTCTCTCTCTCCTAATTTTCACCTCAGTCCCTTCAGTGGAGCAGCCAATGCTTGTCTGCACCTCATTCATCCTCTCTTCCAAAGACCAAGGGGTTTATTTCAGGGCTTTTACCTCCCCACATGGTTTCATAGCTCCCCGACACCATTGAGGATCCACAACTCTCCTTAGAATGCGAGGATTTGATCAAACCCAAGGTTTGTATTTTTGAAGACCGATGTTCAAGTCCACTATTCCTGAACGACTCCTTCATCTATCTACATATTTGCTTCAGAATTAACCACTCGATCCTTAATTACGTCGATTTTAAGGTGGGTCCCTGAGAGACAAAACCATAATAAATCCGTGGTCTCAAAGGCATCCTGTGGCCGACGTTAGCCTGGCTGGAATTCAACCCAAGCAATTAGCAATGGCAGGAAGAGACCTGAGTCCAGCGAGCTCTTAAACCTCAGAAAAAAATTCCCAAAGAGAGCTAAGAGCCTCTGACATCCAGGAGGACACGTAATCCTGGAGAAAATGATCTGTCTATAGCCCCCGCACACACCAAGCAGGAACAAGCTACTCATCTCCACCACGGCATTCCTGGCCCAAAACCAAGCTTCCAAGCGTTGCACATGCCATTACTGACCAATCAATGCTATTGATTAAGTTATAAGGGCAACTGGCAGGACAAAGAGGCGGCAGGAACTGATAATCTCATTTTGAAGCAAGCTATAAAACATCGCCACCTTTTTCTGTTGCTTCTGAGCACGTTGATGGCTTCCTGTCTCCTCTGCTGGCCAGCCCTGTGCAATCTAATCGGGTAACAGCCTGTCAGAAACAAGGGATACGGAGGATTTTTCTCCCTTAACACGGGCAGATGTCCCTTCAGGACACGAAGGCTGGGGAAGGAGGCAGCGGCCACCAGCGCCACGGAGCAGGCAGCGCACTGGGCAAACATCACGGGTCTCCTGGGACTCACAGCAGGACAAACAGTGCTTAGAAACGTCGAAAGTCGATGACTGGCCTCGGGACAAAAGACCACAGCAGGTCAAGAGCATGCAAAAGAGTTTGGCTGAAGAGTAAAGCCAAAAAAAATTATATAAAAAAATAAAAAGCTGGTTTCACAAGCAGACCACCCTTTCGCAGTACTCTTTTGCTCATCTCAGGGCTCAACATGCCAGTGCATCCAGCAGTGCTCCTGACGGCTGTGCTGGGGCTGCTGAAGCTGCCGGCTTATTTATTTATTTATCTGCTGTCCCCCTGACGCAGAGCAGCCCCAACGCGGATTGAAATGCCACCGCCTTTCTGAAATCCCTGGGACAACGTCAGGAGTGCACCAGGAGGACGCATAAGGAGGTTTTCAAGGAATTCTTCGTGTACAGCACGGGCTTTATGCCTCAATTTCAGCCTCAAGCAGCCCAACTTACAGAAAGCAGAGGTAAGTGCATACAGCTCTGTAGGAACTCCCAGGACGGATGCCCTGCAGCCCCCCCAGGACACCCAGAGCCTCCTGGGGACAGCCAGGTCCAGGTTTCTTGCCTCACCCCTTGCTGCTCCTGATGGTGGCCTTGAGCTGAGGAGCTCTGAGCAGCCCAGGAGCTCGGAATCACACCTGAGCAATGCAAAGATTTTTCTAACAGAGCAGCACGGCATTTCTTGGTGCAACGTTTTCCCATTTCTTCCTTCCTTTCTCTCTCCCTAACCAAAATGAACATTTATTCCCCTCCCTCTGCCTCATAAAAGGTGAACTGATGATGCCCGAACGGACCCAGGAGTAATGGGAGCAGCACTCTTTCCCAGGCTGGCAAAGGAAGGGAAAAGGAGGGAGGATCAGTGCTTGCGCTCTGGCGTTATGCCACAGGACCAGGAGGAGGCTGGCAGACACTGGGATTTCAGAGGGTCCCAGCCAATTACTCCCATTTTATGGGGAATAACCTTTTTTGAAGTTTTCTTTTTCACTGTAACTTCTGGAGCCAGGTGTCTGTCTAGAAATCTTTTTCTTTCTTTTTTTTCAAAAAGCTCCAGTCCGCACATTTATATTCACCCAAAATGCACAGAGGCCAGGCTAAGGCAGAGATGAAAAGGAACATCTTAATGGCTTGAGGTTAGAAGGGTTTTTTGGCTTTTTTTCTGAAGCTGGTTTCATGATTTTGATCATGAAAGAAAAATATGAGACATTTAACTAGTCTCTTAAAACGGGAAAGCTTTAAATTCAGCATAACGTTTAGTAGCTTTACTTTTCCCTTTTTGCCTTCTACTGATCGTGAGAGATAAAAGCAGATGGCTCCATCGGCCTTGGTCCCAGCCATGTTCGGTGGCTGGCCCCCATCCCTGGGCACTGCTCTGCAAGGTCTGGGCTGCAAAGTCTGCCCTCGGAGGGCAAACGAACAGCCAAAGTCACTGTTTCAGCGGGGCGAAGGTCTGCACAAAATTAACACTTCAGGAAAATATTTCTATTAACATCGGTTTTATGGTTTCTCTCATTAAACAACAAATGCTGATTCTGTAACACACGAGGATGTGCTGCTAATTCAAACACTGGCTGCACAGAAATTTGTTAAAGGATTTTCTAGTTACTTCTGTTTGATTAGAGAAAGTACGGCACAAAAAATCAATTTATGAAGTCCATTAACAGGTTCACCCCCATCAAGGAACAAAAAACTCCGCATCCTTCATCTCACCCGTTCAGCACTATTAAATTTGAAATGAAAGACTGAAAAACCCACAGCATTTAAATGTTCTCTTAAACGCACGCAAAGTCCCTTTTTAATTATATTTTCCACATTTTGGAGACAAGGCTTTGTGCTCCAGCTCACTCACACATTTCAACAGAAGTCAAAGTGAAAAACTTGTAAAATTGGGATTACACCAGCCAACATCACCCCTAGTAATGCCACTGACCCACAAACTTGTCACCATAGGAAATAACGCTTTGGAGACACCGTCAGCTTTTCCGCAAAGTATGTCCAAGTTCCTTCAGCCTCTTACAGGAGGTCTGAAGTCCAGACAGAGTCAGTGATTTGTCCGAGATCACATAGCAGGATTCCAAACCCAAGTTTTCTGGTCTATTATTTCCAGCACTGAGTCTTGGGAGATCTTTGTAACCAAGGTGGTTGTGGTTTTTTTTTTAAATCCTCCTCCACAGAAGCACCAAGCCCAGGTCGCGGCCTAGGCCCGGCCCTGCCATCTTGGCTTTAAACATTTCTACCCATTTCCCCCTTGCAGCTCTAAGAGAAATAAAAGCAAATTGAAACTTCAGTTGAATTTCTGACTCAGCAGTGCTTTGTTAAACATAACCATATTGTATTGTCAGCGGAGACGACGCAGCTATTGTCATTACTTCAAAACAGGGCAGAAAGGAGCAAGAAGCACACCAGCTCCACCGAGCCTTTCCGCTAGGCAAAGCGGTTTAATCCGGGCAGAGGCAGTACATCATCTGGCAGGAGAGCATCTGGGCTTCCCAAGTACTCCACAAAAAAGGAAACGCGATCAGAACCAGCGCCTGATTCCCCATCTTATGCAAAAGCAATGGAAATCAAACATCTGGGCTGGTTGCGTGCTGGGGTTTGGGTGACATTGTTTAATGTGGGAACGGCACCAAAACTAATCAACAAAATTATCTCCCTGCAAATCACTACAGTCCAGCTACAATTCTTTTATATATTCTGTAGCTTCTTCCATTTTCCCCTGGCTGTCTAGGTTGAATAAGAACAAGCATCTTTGTCATCCAAAGCTGCTGTTTCACCGGTTGGGGGAGAGAAGACCCCCACAGCAGCAGAGACCTACCTGAATCTCCCTGCACCACATCGCTGCATTTTTATATGTAAATAATACAGTTGGAACATTTCCTTCTGAATTTGTGTGTGCACGCAATTCACATTTAAAAAAAAAAATTAGCATTGACACCACACCCCGTGAATACTAATGGAGCATCTCCTGCTGCCTGCAGTGAGGACGTTTCTGATGCTGCTCCTTTTGCAAGTGTGGGGGGGAACGGGGCCAGCCCCAGAGCTGGGACCTGGCACTCGAGGTGGGCACAGTCACTGTCACTGCTGGAGCAGTGGCAGGCTGCTGTCTGAAAGTCAAGAGGAATTTGGGATGTACAAAATCCTGCCATTGTACTAAAAAATGATGTGCACTTCATCTTATGACCACAAAGGGAAATCCCTGTTGCTGTAGATTAAACTGATTTTTATATTTTTTTCCACATAAAGGTGTTTCCCGCTGTGCCTTGCCCAGATCCCTGTGTAACACTGACTATCCACAGTCTCTGAACTCACTGACCAAAGAAATCATTCTTCTCCTGTTGGCTTAAATCAACCCGTCAGCCTGCCCTGTGCAAACACTCAGCGCTTCACCCCAGCGCCGGCTGCATCCCGCGAGCTGGATGATGGATAGCCCTCTTCTATAAAACATGTAGGAAAGCTGTGCTGTTGATTCAATGCTTGCTCGAGCAAGGACTGAACGCAGCTTTCCAGGATTTGACCTGGTTCAGGATGGCAGCACCAAAGATTTTGGATTTGTTGGGATTTTGCTAGGCTCTTTTTCCCAGCCTCAGCAACTGACCCGTTCCCAAGGCATGGACCTGCCACAAATAACTCTTCTGAGGGGTTGAGAAAGTGCTCTACGCAGTATTTAATTGCTGCGAGAGAATTAGTTGGGTTTAATCAGCCTTCATCAGGAAAGCCAAGCTCTGTGTACATGACTTTTGTTTTTATTTGCTTCTCAAGTAATCAAAAATAAATCACAACCCCAACTTCATCCTATTGCAGCGGGGAGGGAAGGACGGGAGAGAGAAGAGGGGTTTTCCAGGAGCCTGGCCCCAGTCAGACCGTGTCTCCTCAGCACCCCCACATCCCCACAGGCGTTTTGCTGCTGGTGCTGTGTTCAGAGGGGCTGTGAGTGCTGCTCAGAGCCAGCGAGGCTGCGGCTGCATCCCATGCCACGGGGCCGAGCCAGGCAGACAGCCCAAGGACGCTCACAGCCGAGATCTGCAGGAAAGAGGCTTCTGTGGGAAGAGGGGGAAACCCTCCTCTTGCTCCTTTCTGCTCTGATTTTGCAGCGTTTTCTGTCCTTGCTGCTGCTGTGCTCCGCTCGCTCCGCTGTGACTTTCCATAGAGGATGGGCACCAGCGCAGAGAGACTCTGCAAGAAGAGCTCCGCAAACTCCATTAGCCTCACAAAACCTGCCTTTCAATCAAAGTAGCCTGAATACCTAAATAATAAAATCTCCTTTCAGGATGATGTGATCAAAAATGACATAAGAGAAATAAAGGGGGGGAGGGAAAAAACAGAAAGAAAAGAAAAATGGGTTGTCCTGGCAACTGGCATACCTTTCCAGCACTCTAAGATTATTGGATGAAATAAAACAAATGTTTTCTAATTAAATTCATAAAAGGTGGCATCTATCAGAGGGTGACCACTTTACATTTTGTTGTAGAAATGGTTATTTCTTGCAACTGAAGGATTTAATAATGGCCTAGCTTTGATCTAAATGAAATACTTAAATTCTCTTTTAATTGAACAGAGGGGTTTGTTTTGTTTTTTTAAACTTTAAATGGTAATAGCAGAAATCATGAATAAAACCTAAATCAGAAGGCGGCTCAGCCACGAACAGCCTCTCATGTGCAATGATTTAATTCCACTGGAATTAACTGGATTTATAACAACCCAGGTGAGATGAAATCACACCCACTAAACTGAAATCCGAACGGCTCTGAAATCATCAGCACTTCCACCAAGTTTGACAGGCCGGGGACTTGATGCCAACGAGCCCACTAGCAACCCGCAGTCCTGCCCATCAGACTCCCGTCCAAGGTCAAGGATGGCAGAACTGGGACGACAGCCTTGGAGAAAGGCTGCCAGATTCAATAAATCCTCCTCAAACCTGATCTTTCTTCTCTATGCACTGCTTGGAAGCGAGCAACAGAGGGGTGGGAGCTGTGCACCAAGGGGGTGCACAGCAGCGTTGTGCTGGCTGGTATGTTTTGCCAAGGAAATTTTGGAGTTCCAGAAAAAAAGGAAGAGCAAGAAAGAAGCATCAGGTTGGGTTATCAAACTATGAAGACGAGTGAGCCCTACTGCAAGTGGTTTGGGATGCTCTGGTCTGCTCAGGCATCCCAACATGGTCAACCTGCAGCGCACATCCGTGCTACAAGAGGCAGCTGCTGGGAAGAGAGGGAATGGCTATAGCGCATCTCTTCGGCTTTGAACTCCAGGACCTCTTGAGATAAACAGTCTAAATTAAGCAGCAAAACATTCCAGGCTCCCTAGCAAAGCCATCCGTTGCAGAGAAGCCCTTGGAAGGCAAAGCATCTACTGGAAACAACCGCAGGACATCAAAACAGTTTAGGTGACTCCAAGAGGCCTCGCACAGATTTAAACGCAAAATGACCAGCCTACTCCAAAACTCAACTTTCTTTGGGCAAGCAGACAGCTCTTTTGAGTGCTGTCTAATCTAAATAAAGCTATTTAGATCACTGCATGTGCTGTACTGGAAAGCACTGAAGGAGGACGTGGACAAGAAAGCAGGCATTTGACGAAATATTTATCATTCCAAACCCACTAAAAACAACAGCAGAGGATTTTTTTTTAAAGGCTTCTTTGCAATGCGCAGTTATGAGGAAGAGCATCAGGAACAACAAAAACATATCCATGAGATGTTAAAAAAAATAACGGGAGCGGACAGGGAGACAGATGGAGACCTCAGGACAGCAGTGGGACACAGACCTCCTTCCACATCTTCCCTTCTCAAAGGCAGATTTTGCAAAGCTCTGAGTACCACCGGGCACGTAGGACAAGGGTGATGCCACCCAGGAGCAGTTTTGTCCCCACACCCGTCCTTCTCCCATCATGTCACTGCACACAAGTACAGTGAAACAACAACAACTCTGTCATTTTGGGGAATCCAGACAGACATAAAGACTTACTCACTGAATCGAACCCCACTTCACCTGCCAACCACTCGGTGGGCTGCATTTCATTTTCCTTCCCCTGCATCGTGGTAATCTCATGCTGCCAAGAGCCTACCCTCTCTTTCAGATAAAAAATATCAACAGCAACATCCTGTATTACAACACGTTCCATTTATTTACGATCTCTCAAAGACTCAATTAGCTTCAGTTTACTCATCTGTGAGATGGGTACAGGATCTCATATCTACTTCAGAGCTACCATCAACCGCTAGATAAATTATTCATCATTTTACAAGGTATCATTAGCCATGCTCTTTCATACCTCAGAATACACACACACACGGAAAGCTTCAGATGATCGCTGTTAATGCTTGATAGCTTTCATCCCAGTGACAGCGATCCTGGGAGAAATGCCCTGTGGTATCCTGATTTTATTACGGAGCTGAACTGTGATCATGGAATAAGGGTTTGGGACTTCTCGGTGCTACTTCTCTCCCTCAGAGGACTCCGGCCCTCTCATACCTCACTACTTCCACCTCAATCACAGCGGTTTGATTTATTCACACCTACAAAGTGCTACCAACAAAAAATATCACTGCGAGAGAGGTGCCACGAGAGGGAAAAATATCATCATACCCAAAGCCCGCGATGAGAGGTGACTTGGCTTTAACAGATTAGTCAATACTGCCTGGTGAAAAATAGACCTTCTGATGGATTTTGGTGTCTGCTCTGCCTTGAATAGCAAAAGCACTTAAGTGCTTACGCACACCGCTTCTCCCTTCGTTGACAATTTACAGCCAGGGCTAGTGGCTGGAAGATAGCTGGCATGAGCAGATAAAGTGCCAGGCCCCTAAGACACTAATCATCTATTATATGCCTTTCCACTGCTTGCCAGTGAGACACTGCTGATACAGAAGAGATTTTGGTCCTGTTGCATTCATGCTATCATTTAAAGAAAAGCACCTTTTTTTTTTTTTGGAGGGGAGAGGAAGGATGTACATTATCGGATCTTCTCATTTGCTCCATTTTTGCTCAAACAACTAATTCTCCTGCTGAAAACCAGCTTTTAGATGAAAGGAAAAATTTTGGCCAGACTGACTACCGCAAGCAATGCCACATATCTGACTCGGAGGACAACCTCTGTTAAGGATTGCCATTACAGCTGTGGTCTCATAACGAATTTCCCATTAATGAAATGCCCCTCATTTACCACCCTTACCAGAAAGGTGGTACTAAACAAGAACGCAAACGTGTTTTTCTTGCCTCAAACTGCCTTTTGCGCACATGCAGTTTGCACTGGGACAGGGCTGCCTGAGCATCAGGCCTGGGGCAGATAATCAATCGTGCTACAATAAACTTGTTTTTAGCAGAGAACTGCAATCACGTAGACACGCATACAGACCTGGTGTCAGCCTGGCACCCAGACAGCCCACCAGGATCCGGCTCTTGGGGCGAGCTGTCACCCAGGCACCTGCATTGAAATGCTTCAAAGCCAAATCTCAAAAAAAAACAAAGGAAGGGGGACACGGCTGCGCACATCATGAGGACGAGGACTGTCCCCATCCCGTGACGCTGGGGCCACATGCCTGCAGGCACGCTGACATCCATGGAGTAAGCTTGGGTCACAGCTCCTGAGCTGATGCACTTCATGGTGTCAGAAACAGAAGTTAAGGTCTAAAGCTGAGCAACTTCTGTGCATCTAGGACAGGTGACGGGAGCTGAGCATCAGGGAAAAAAAAAAAGAAAAAAAAACTAAACTAAAAAACTAAAAACTTGTTTTAGGGGAAAAATCACCTCCGGCAGCAGGCAGCCAATTCCCCAGCGCAACTCGTTCAGCTCCTGCCATCTCCTGTTGTCTCCATCCCTCTGCCCTGGGATATTTAAAAGGCAGCCTGCAGGGCAGGACCGCAGGTTTGCCAGCCTACCCAAACGGCACAGAGCCCCCCGGCTGGCACAGCCAGGAGCTTTTTCTGCCCTTTTTCTGCCCATCGGCGGTGATGGCCCGGGAGCCAGCTGGGGTATCGGTGACACTCGTTGCCATGGGAACGCTATTACCAGGAAACTCAAGGTGGAAAGGAAACCCCAGAGATTCATTAGCAACAGGTTCCCATGGTAACCGCTCCAAACTCATTAATAATTCTCCCTTCCCCCACCAAAGAAAAAAATTAAAAAAAAAAAACCACTAAGAAAAAATAAACTTTTGGTGCGTGGGAGTGATGGGGAGGCTGATGAGCCAGGGGGGACACACACGTGGCACAGCCCTGCTGCCTGTCCGCCCCCAGCATTTGCCCAATAACCCATGAAATAAAGGAAAAACAAGCAGCCAACCCCCCTCCTGCAGGACAGCATCACGCTAAGGGACATGCCATGGCCTGAGAGCTGCTGGGGAGGGGAAAATTAAAAGATTTCCCCAGTGAAATGGAGAAAGAGCAGCAAGTGGCCCCGGGGGCTGCCGAGTGTCCAGTTCTCTCTCCCACCTATCCTGACGGGTGCTGCCACATCCCCCTCAGCCCCCCCAGCCCTCTCCCACAGCTGAGCCCTGCGTCCCGCTTCCTAAATTTGCTCGCCCCGGATTTGAGACCGCAATTCTCTTCTTGTCCTAAAAACCCAGCTGAGGAGCATCACAACGCGAGGGAGAGGAGCAGGAGGCAGAAAACAGGGGGGATGCCGGACCCAGACCCCAACCCCACTGCTGCTCCCTGACTTTCCCAAAATACGACTCTGTGCAGCTGAGCTGCCCAGGTGGGGAACCCCCAGCTGTAACCCCAAATTCCCTGCGAACAAGGCAACCCCTGTAACAGGGCACAAGCAAACACCGCCCGCCGCTCTGCACCTCGCTTTGCAAAGTGCGTTCAGAGGGGATGGGGAAAGGGGAGGTACTGCAGGGCAGTGCCCCATATCGACATGCCCCATCCCAAGCCCACGTGCTACCATTTAATGGGTTCAGAGCACCAGTTTGGGGCTGGGCACGGGCCGAGCGATGCCATGCACCACAGAGCAGAGGGGCGCTCCCAGTGCCCCTCACCAAACGCCGCTGGGAGCTGCAAGAGGGCAGGGGTAATTATCTGCGCCAAAAAGAGCACCTGCTACAGGTGCCAGCAGAATACATGCTAGAGGGTAGAACAGCATAGAAGAATCCCTGTTCATTTGTAATAAACATTCCACCTTTTTTTTTCCCCCAGCTGAGCTGAGGTTTCCCTCATTTACATCTGCTGTTCTCTTGCATGGAGCAACAACAGTTTCAGGGACAGTGATTTTGGTCCCTAACATACAAATACTCCTGGGCCAAGCTATCACTTTCTATGCCCCAGTGCATCTTTCAGTTCCCAACCGAGTCCCAAAAACCACAGGCAGACTTCCACACATGGAGCTTGTGCTGGACACAAAACCCAGCTGAAAAAGGGAGGCGAAAAGCATCTGCTTAGCTCTCCTTTGCTGTTATTCTGCCTGCCTTCTCCAAATGAGAACTCCAGCATTTCAAAAACTGTCCAAAAAGTACAGGTCAAACCAGAACTAAGATCAAACCTGCTCCTTTTATTTTTATTTATGGATCTCAGTGAGATTGCTCACAGGACAATTAGGTTGCGTTCGTAGTATTAAGTGTTCTGCAGCACCTCTATAACAAATGCTACTCCTTTCAAAGCCACATAATATTGAATTAACTGTAATAATAGCATAATAACTGAACAAGCCTGGGGAAAGAATATATAGCTTCTATTTTTTCATATTTGTTTGCTTTGTGTAAATGAGATATTAGTTTATCAGAAGAGATTGCATGAATATCAAACAAATCAAGCCATCTCTATGGTTTTTATCCTCTGCAGTGACAATAAAAAGTCTCAGGCAATATCAACCAAATACCTTTCACATGCAAATATTACATCCCAGCCTACTGCTGTCAGACTTTCAAGAGAGGCTTTATTTCCTATAGCTCCAGCCTAATCTCTCATTTAAATGTCAAACAGTAACACTGACGTTTTGGGTGAGAACCTCCCACCCCAGAGAAACTGTCAGATAGTACGGATTAGCACATTTGGGATTTCTATTTATAGTACATAAATTTTTAAAAGTGTTTTGTTTACGTAAATAGCAAAATGTGCTCACCAAACTAGACTGCTGATATGAGAGAAATCTGATAAAATCAACAAATATTCAGGTCCACAGCTGTTTCTCTCTGCTTGACAGTGCTAGGGCAATGCTTCCAAAATTTTCCACCTGCAGTATCACCTCTGGATATGGAGATTCCCCCAAGGGGTCCCCATGTTGTATCAGTGGATGAACATCTAACACAGACCTGTTAGAAGATTGCTAAGTTTTAAATAAAATCCTCTAGAACCTTAAAGTCCTCCTAACAGCAACAAATGTAAGTAAATGCACTGAACGGTAAGATATTCGTAATGCAGAAGTACCCACGAGCCCAAAAGAGAACAGGATCCCATCACACCAGGTATTGCACAAACAGGCTAGAAAGACAGCCCTTCTCCCAGAGAGACTGGGAAGTCTAAAATTGTTATTTCCATTTTATTAAATCAAGCCCCAGATATTATAAAACCTGGCATCTTAACTGTTTTCCCATGTAGCAATTAAATGACAATGGCAAGAAGCTCCTTCAGTGCTTCTCTTTAATACAACTGCTCGGGATGCTGTTAAAGTTCATCATAACACAGGGACTGAAAAGAGAGACAGCAGTCAGCAAATTAATAAGCTGCCAATAGGAAAGCCTTCATCTGGATATGTTCTTAAAACGGACTTTCTTTTAATTCTGTCGGAATAGGACAGAGTCTTTTTCCCATCATGTGACGGATCGAAAATACACATACTTGTTAGAATGCAATTTGGATACAAGGGGCAAAGGTCAGGGAAAATGCTTTCATTATTCACCATAATAAGACTGTGAGACTTGTAGAAGAAAGATATTAATAGCACTCCAGAGGGAGTTGCTTGGCTTGCTGCTGCGGGCAGCCCGGCTGGGCAGCACGGAGGCAGGACCGCGGCAGGAGGCGCAGGCTGCAGGCACCCAGGACCACGAGGCGCAGGGATGCTCGTGAGCTGGTTTCTGCCTAACAGCACTGTATGTGGCTAATCCACCGCTGGTGGGAGGTAGCTACCTCATCTCGATTGAAGCCAGTTCTTCAATTCCTTCAATGCCAGCCAACATGGCAGAATCAAGCACACAAAGCTTATTTAAGTTCATGTGCAAACATCTTTATGGGGTGAAATTCTTCTGAGATCTTAGAAAAAATATCCACCATGTATCCATACGTATTTAGTCAGCCACTGAAGATGCGGGTTTGAGGGAACACTCGTACATCCTCCCAGCCAGCCGAAGCTTAAGGGACGTCCCACGATCTGCAGATTGTCAGGAGCATCACACCTACAAAACTCACTCAGCATCTCCCTGCTGCTTGAACTTACGAATGCACTCAGACTGCTGACGTGAAAGGGACTGTGTTTGATAACCACTATGCTGGAGAAGCTGAAGGTTGCAAGGCTAAAGACTCTTGAAACATCGTTGTCATAAAGCACTGCCAGAGGAAAAAAAAAAAAAACATAACTTTGTTGCTTTCTGACGAAATCCAAGCTTAATGACAGTCACGTCCTCCCAGGGGACTAGAGCTCAATGATGCTCCTGGCTTCAAGACAGTCAAGATGACAAATGATTGGGATGATGCATTACTGCCCAAACCACAAAAACATGAAGCACCCCACTGCTACCGGCCCTGGAGACAAGGGAGATGACTGCCCCTCTCTCCTCCGGCGACAGGCAGCAACGACCCCTCATGACTCAAGGACAGAAACACACTTTAAAAGATGCCAGAGAAAGGTGAAATACTCCTGGCAATCAAGTCACCACATCTCTCTCAGCTTCGACATTCCCATGCTCGAGGCACACAACAAATGCCACCTACAAGAATGCACCCTTCAGAAAAAAAATGAGGTGTAGAATTACAAGATGTTTTTTAGAAACGTCTATAGCTTTAGCCTAAATCATTACCCTAATAGTGCTGCTTAATTGACTTAACAAGCAGAATTAAAAACAACTTACCCTGGGTAGAATTAGACTAAGGATTTTAAATGCTACTTGTTTTGTCCTATTAAATACTGCTGTTGTGTTAATGTAGGCCTTTAAAATTGCAGTACTGCAATGCTACCATGGCCTTGAAGAGCGAAGCTTTCCAGGAAGCCGTTTAATGTACACGATCCTCAGCAGCTCAGAGGGAAGGATGTCACTTTGAAGACGGGCCGCATGGACAGGTTGCACTATTCCAGTGCCTTTTCAGCTCCAAGTTATTTGAGTTATCAAAGTAACTCAGCCTGGGAAGGTCATTAAGGGGGTGAGGGAGGGTTGAGTGACCCGGGACACATTGCAGAAGCGCCTGTTCTGGCAGAGCCCTTTCCCCCCCGCTCACCCTCCTCACCATCCCACAAGCACACGTGCCTCGAAGGCACACGGAACTGTCTTCAGAGCAACCTTGTCACCTTGTTGAGGTCGGCTGGTAGCAACAGCTCTGTCCCTGGGTTGGTTTTCACACTGTGTGGGGCAGCCCTTGGGCAGCCACGGCTGATGCTGAAGAGCTGCAGGTGCTGACACCACGATGGGCAGCACCGGGGGCTCGGCCCGATGAGGGACTTCAGCCATTAACTGCTCCCAGGATTAGACCCTCCGTCGGCCCAAGCGTGCTCTGATAATTTATCTTCGCTGTCAAACTCAGAGACTCCAGGCCGTGGAGGACCCATCCTCTTCAGATGCTCCTTCAAGGGCAGGGGCAAACTGATCAGATATCTTACCCCATTTCTGCCCAAGCCGTGCTTTTCCCTAAAAGATAAAGACCTCTTTTCTAGGGCCATCATTCCGGTACCCATCACCATGGCCCAATTTCACATTAAATAAGCAGGCTTCTAGAGAAAAGAAAAAGGTAGGTATTTTAAGTCTCATAAAAGAGTGATTCCTTTCCTCAAGGACACTATTTTATCCACCGCATAACAAGATGCAGAAATCCCATCAGACTAAAGCAAGAGTTAAAAGCACTGTACAAACTGCTCCAGGTTCCCAAAAAAATCACTCTGAATCTCGACAGCATAGCTTCAGGAGATGGTTTCATCTTTCAGCTTACAGAAGGCCTACAGGCCTCTTTCAGTTTATAAATGGCCTAAAAACATAGGAGAAGCCATATCCCTTCTGAGCTCACACACATCTGACTTCGTTAACCATCTGTACAAGGGAAACTTTTCAGAGCCCCAAAACAGCATCACGTAAGTGTACAGAGAGGGGAGAAGCTGGTGCCTTCTCCATGAGCTGCCACAGGGAAGGATGGTTCACCGAACTGTATTACCTTGCAGATTGCTTTAAACATGAAGATTTCAAATGTTCCAACTTCCCTCTAACTTTAAGCAGAGCCACAAATGTTTGCCAAGACCTGAGCTCAGCACTTGGCTGTGTGGGGAAGCAAACCCAAACTGGAGAGCAGTCAGAAGCAGGTCATGGGAACCTTGAAATCCTCTTTCTTCAGAAACAGAAATAACGGTATCATGAGCCTAAAACTCCCCAGTCTGAGACCCTGAGGTATCCAGATGAAGACTCTCTGTACCCAATTTTCAGCAGCCCTGGACTTCCGTAAGACAACTGCTGTGGTCATCCAGGTGCTCAATTACCCCAGACAATTAGCCCTGGCTGGCTGAAACAGGCACCTGAGGATGGTTAACTGTTGAAACTTGTGGTGTTAATGGTCATCATTCACACAGAGCTTTAGAAAGCCATTGAGTCTGCAACACTGGCACAAACCCAGCCTCCTGCAAGGTCACCGCCGTGTCCTCCCTGCAGCAGCAGGGCACCTCTCATCCCGAGTCAGGCGTAAACCCCACGTTAAAAACTGCTGCTTTGTGAAAAATACTGTTTCTCCCTCCTGCTACCACTTTACTACCAGAGTCACCACAGATTTCCAGGGGCTGAGTTTGGCCCAGGGAAGGGAGCAGCAATACGGGAGCCCTGCTCGCTGCAAGCTGCAGAAGGCGACAGTCAGGAGCAGAAGCATCCTTCCTGGGATCTTCACGGGCAATATGCATGCAGGAGCAACCATCTCCCATACACCAGTACAAAAATCATCAGCTTTTGTGTCAAAAGTTGCACGTTTTGCTCAAGCTATGACTCTGAACCCGAAAAGCTTGATATGCTTTTCCCCCTTAGACATTCACTTGCCCCAAAGAGCGCTTCCCGCAGCCTTGCCATGCTTTCATCCTTCACATCACGACTGCATCCGTACTCCCATTCAATGCAACAGCTCGGCTTTCACAAAGCAAACAAACATTCAGATTGACGTGCTGAAAAAAAAAAAAAAACAAACTGAGAAATTGCAGATGCAGCAGCCGCCCTCAAAGCACCGAAGCAGCAGACCGCACCACTCACAGCCTGAGCACAGGTCCCGCGGGCTGGCCCACGGCCACCTCGTAACCGTCCAAGGAAAATCAATGGTGCATCGTGCTGCTGCTGCAGACACCTCCACCAAAGAGGGAAATGTGAACTTCCACATTTGGGCCTGGACAGGGCTCTCCTTGTGACCCCAAAGCACCGCCAGCTCCTCTAGCTTTGACTCGTGGGATCACGGCGGCGGTAGGACGCTGCTCCCATCCCACTCCCTTGGCTCACAGCCCCATGTCCTGGTGGATCTGAGGGGCCACGCAGAGACCTGTGAACACCCAGCCCTATATCAGGGTCCCCATATGTGGGGCCGTTCCCTCTGCCCCACTCCACAAACCAAATCCATCTGGGACAAAAAAGCAGGGAGCAAGAAATGTCTCTGCCAGGCTTCCTCACCCTTCTGCCATGTCAAGTCAACACTGTGATGTTGTTTCAGCTGGTTCTGCATTGATCTGCCCCGTAATGAGGCTGTAAATGGAGCCCATCAACCCTGCTGAGGCTGGGGGTTTGAAGACTCAAGGTGCTTTTGGGGACAGCTTGGGGGAGAGGGACAGACGAGCCCCTATGGGGACACGGGAGTAAGGTGATCGTACTGAGAGCATCCCGAAGGCGTTGGGATCTGCAGCAGCTCTCTTCTGCCCATGACATAAGGCTTCTCTCAGCCCTGGTGTTTGCTCCTGGTTTAGAAACTTAAAAAGAAAGAAAATAATAATAATAATAAAAATTCTCCTCATTCTCCCGATGATGCAAAAGCAGCCTGGCCCAAATCCGAGCTCCATTCTAGCAAGGCAAAACACAGACAATGCCTTAGGTCCCTTAGCCCCATGGAAAGCCTGCACGCTTTTTTTCCCCACACTCTCCAAGCTTCCCCAGAGTGTTCAGGTCTTGCTGGAGGATTTACCAGCCCCAGTCCCAAGGATGGAGAAGGTGACAAGGCTCGGCCGTGCCTGCTGCTCCCGGCCCACGGTGCTGCAGCCTGGCTGCATCCCCACGGCACTGCCCAGCATTAAATACAGCTACAAAGTTAGCATTAAAAATAACAGCCCGGAGATGAAGAGCGAGAGTTATAGGGAAGGAGAAAAACTTATACTTGCAGCCGAGATTTAAAGTGAGCTGCTGAGTCAATGAGACAGAGAGGGAGTGGAAGGAAGCGCTGCGGTGCAACAGCCGCTCTGTCTTCAGCCATGAAAGGGAAAGATGAACAAATTGGCTCAAAATTGCCCTCCTTAGTTTTATAGCCTGCTGCACATACCTCATCCGTCTCGCCGCTCTGCTCGCCCTGCCTGCGCTGCGCCCGCTGCCAGAACCTCCCTGCCCCGTGCAGGCAGATGCGTCCCCTCCTCAACACCCGGGGAGACCAAAGCACCGAGGGGCAACACAAAACTCTGCATGGCACCCACACAAGCAGCCTCCACTCCGCTCCTCCAACCTTAATTCTCCGGCTTTGCAGAGATATCCATCCTTTTTCTATTAATTTGCTCTCCCAGTGCTCTTATTATTTAAGCTCTGCATTACTTAACTCTCCAACGTGTTTTGAGACGCAGTTTGCAGAAAAGGCACTATGTAAAATAAAAACGTATCTTCTGCTCTAATTTGTTTCAGGGGCTAATTACCAGTTTTATTGGGTTTTTGAACATGAACGTGTGCTGCATATTATGTACAGCACAGCTGCATACGCGAAAGTGATCCTCCGAGTATTACAAGTTCTGCACTTTGTTTTTAAAACAGTAAGGGAAAGGGAAATAATAGATGGTCATTAGGCATTAAATAGGTTCCATTTTTCAACGTGGTTTTTCGGTTTTAGTGTCAATATACGGGTTTTCCTCACAGTCCCTCCCAAGCCTGCTACGGTCCTTCAGCGCAGAGCAGCTCCCCCAGCAGATGACTGCTCCTGAGCACATCGCACCAGTGTTAATCCCATGGTTAAATGGGGATGCAAGAGTTTCGGCAGCACTTTCTGAGGAGCAGCCCCCCAGGCTGCTGCAGCCTCCCAGGAGGTGAATAAACACCAGCAGGGAATGAGCCTTGGGAAGAGGAAACACAGCCTTCTGCAGTGGCTTGCTCGCTTCGAAGCCACGTGCATGCTCCTACCATAAGCACGCTGGAACGAGCTAAGCTTAAAGAGGACACTATACTATAACTGTTACTATAACACTTGGAATAACCTGGAATTAGTTTCAGCACAGCTCTATACATCCAAAGTTTCCGAAAGGATAATTTCTGAAAGGATAAATACACAGGGACGTGCTGTTTTACTTGTTCAAAGTGGAAAGAAAAGTTTTCTTGATAAAAAGCAAGAAACGTACTAAAAGATGTCCACAAAAAAAGACTCATTTAAGGAGCAAGGGGAGGTAAAGGCCATGTTTTCAGGCAGACACAATGAAATAGGTCCCAAGGGGAGAAGACACACACCCAGACACCGCCAGGACCCCCTCTGCCAGCAGACATCCCCGTCCTCGTGCCACTGGGATGTGGTTGGAGACAACGACAGCTCTGGTGGAGCACGGACACTGCAGGGAAGCCTTCGTGGAGCCGTCTGAAGACATCTTGGCATGCGGAGCACCAGGGGAGAAGCGCATCCCGCTGGCAGCCGGCCCCTCGGTCCTCCCTCTCTCCCCCCCGTTAACACACCGGCCCTTTGCTGTCTGGAAAGCAGAGGGCAGAGATTTAGTTTTACAACACGGGCAGCATTAGCCTTTCACAGGGGAACCAAAAGAATCAGCAAAACAAGTCCACATATAAAAACATGATTTATAACCCCTGAGAAGTTTGGTGCCAGAGACCTTGCTACTCCGCAAGAGCCCAGGGTGTGTACGGGATGGCATCAGCCCCAGGGACAGCGAGGGACAGCTCCCCGGCTCAGGCACTGGGAAAAGTGACCAGAAGCAAAGGAGAAAAACCCAGCTGAAGACCTGCAGTGGCACCAAGCCCCTGCTTTCCATTGCCTCTGGCTGGAGGCTCCTCAGAGGTATATTTCGAGATGGTCCGAAGCACAGCCACAGGTATGGTTTTGGGGAGGCAGCTCCTCCTAGGATGATGCCTCCTCCCCAGGCTGCCCTGCAGCTCATCACCCCCCGCGAGGGGCCCGTCCCCATGACAGCTCACCCAGACAAACACCATATTCCCGGCAGAATTTATTGCCCAACTCACAACGCTCGGCTCTGCCGCTAATTCCAGCTAAGTTCCCGTGACAGACGAAGCACGAGCTCCCGCCTGCCCTCCCTGGCTCTCGCCCTTGCCAACCCAAGCAGTGCTGAGGAGCGGGAAGGAAGGAAGGAAGAAAGAACTTGGGACACAAGGAATCACGGCCAGTCCTGCCACAGTGGGAGAGGGGACACACTTTTCTCATCAGCCCTGCTCCCGCAGGTGCTTGCAGACGGGTGTCAGAAGGCATGAGGGCTCTTCCTGAGCAAACCGAGGCCAGCTGGCTCCTGTAACCACGGGCACTGCAATGCAATTACACAGTGTCTAACAACAAGCGTTTTCGTCCCTCGTGGAGCTCCTCAAATTACCAATTTCATGGCTGATTTTTCTCCCTGCCCATTTCTGTCTGTAACTCTCTCACGTTGCTTGCTCCTGGTGAGAGGGTGCAGGGCAGAGGGGATGGGATCTATGAGCCACCTGGGGCCTTGTGACAGGAGACGTGTCGCTGGTTCTGTGCCTGTCCTGCTACCTGCTCTGTTCCCTTCCAGGCACACTGGGGATGTACCAATGCCACCTGCACGTGGGGCTGCGGTTTGCAGATGTGGTGCTGGAACCAGGACATCACCGACTGCAGGCGCCGGGGCCTAAAGGCAGTGGGTGTCCCTTGCTGCACCACGTCCTCACCACGCAGCCAGCCCAACACCCAGCTGCAGCCATTTCCCAAATGCTCCTTACAGTCCTTCCAGCCCAGATGTTCCTCCAAGTCACCGGGCTTACAGAGAACTCCTTCCCATGCAGGATGCATTAAACTTGAGGGAAAAAGATGATCCAAATAAGAAGCTCCTAACCTGCCACACAGTTATTGGGTTAATGTTTTACTCTCTAGACCTGACCTCCATGGGTCTGAGAGGTATTTTACACCCCTGTACCAAGGGACTGATGCATTTGCATGGGTATTTTTCCACTCATAAGAAGGCCTTTCCATTCTTTTTGAAGATTCTTTTTGAAGATTTTTTATATGCCTTTTCCAAGGCATATAAAATGCCTTGGTGCACATCAGTGAAGCTCTGCCCATCCCATCCCCTCACCAGAGCTGTGAGGTTTTACCCTAGCACCGTGTTTCTTTCCGTGCTCGCCACTTCGCATTAACTTCCTCAAACACCACACAAGACCTGTACGGAGCACAGAGCTGGAATACCATAGCCTTACCGAAACCCCAGGACACCTAGCTCATACCCTTCACCTTTCATAGCCTGTGCGCTCTTTGAACAAGATATAAAAAAAAAAGGAGTCTCCTTAATCTTAACATCAGATATTCATTTCTGGCCAAGAAGCATCTATCTGGCCAGCAGGGAACGGGTCTGATCAATCCTGTGCTGATTTCTCACGTCAGGTTAGTTTTTATTTAACACTACGGCTCTCTGAAGTCATACATATCCAGCAGCTTCAGCTTAAGGAAGCGTAGCCTGATGTTTATAGTAACAAATCTAATAATCAAATACAGTCTGGTAAATGACAAACTGTTTATTTTCCCTCATATGAGGAATTCTTATAAAACTGCTGAAACATTCCATTTAAAAGTCATTTACATGGCGATGCGCTGGGTACTGTCATAAATCAGGGAAAGCAGCCTCATGAATAATTTCAGAGACTAAAAATAATCCCAAACAGGGATCTTCATGCTTTAACTAAGGAGCACACAAGTATAGATACATTTCTCTTAATTAAGACAAAAGGAGATATGGATTGATGGGAATTTTGAGACAAGTCAAGCAGCACATGCCAAGGGCTGGATGCATCAGGCCCCCTGGCGTGGTGGGGTCACAGCAGACTTTGGGCTATTTGTAAATCTGCACAAGTGGGACATCCTTCCTTCTGTTGGGGCACCCAAGCATGGAGCCCAGCCAAGCCTTCAGGGATCAGACACATGCAGGGGAACGTAAGTGATGCTCCAAACTACAACCGTGTCTGTGTGGCCGGCTCCACCACAGACACACAACTGGGCCAGCCTAAAAGTTCATCTATCTCCCATCTTGTGGGCAGGAACAAACAAAAAGAGGAAAAAAGAACAAAAAACAAGGGAAAGTAAAACATCATGACGAAAGGAACACTGAATTCCTGCCAAAAGTTGTTAAGCATCCCTGGAGCAAGCAGTAGCACCAGAGACACACAGCCTGCCTGAGAGCAGCGGTCCTGACTTCGCTGCTGCCCCATCCACATCCAGCAACAGCTCTGGGGGGACTTCAATTCTGCTCCAAATCACGCTCATGATGATCAGTAGCTGCTCGTGTTAAAGTAGGAGTTTCCCATAAAAACTGGTGTAAAAGCAAGATAAGATCAGAAGCAGGTCCCCATAGGTTGGCTTTTAAATCCAAAAGTCCCTTCAGCAGCATATCTGAAACCCTCACCTTCAGGAGAACTGAACCCTTGAAACATTTCACTGGAAATAATTCATACACTTCCAGGAAAAAAAAAATGCATTCCCCTCTCCCACCCTGCTTTAATTTGAAATATCTCAACAGGGAAAGCCAGCTGAAATCCCACACGTTGTCCAGATGGTAGCAAGGTCATCCATGGACATCCGCCCGTGTCAGATGCTGAATCCAATTGTGCTCCCGACACGCTGGCTGCAGTTGTGTCCTCCCCCATGAGCTGGAGCACCCCTTCTGCAGCAGAGGTTTGACATCTAGTGGACAGACAGGTCCTGAGAAGCCGTCACGCTGCAGCCAGGGGACATCGGTGCGGAGCCACCCTCCCAGCTGGAGGGGCCCCAAGGAGCAGGGGCCTGCCGGGCACCCACAGAAAACCATGTGACAGCTGAGGTATTTCTCCATCCAAAAGACACTGAGCACCACCAGAGCTACAAAGATCCAGCCAGGCTGGTAGGAGAGGTTACCCAGGCCAGTGGGAGAGGTTACCCAGGCCCAGCACTGGCAGAAGATACAAGAGCCAGAGATGCTCAGACATCAAGCAAGCACAAGAGCTGTAGGACTCTGTTTTGGACAGCTATGTGATGCCTGAAACACATTGCTGTAAAAAATGTGGCATCCAAGGGGCTGCACGGTCCCACCGAGGGCTGCCAGATGTTGGGATTTGGGTCCAGAAGTGGCAGCTCAGTAGGGTCACCCATTATTAGCCCTTCCAAAGGCTGGTAGGAACCACTGGGAGCCGGCGGGTCGATCCTGGGAGTTGCAGCATAGCCTGGGCCACCGGCCCACCAACTTGTGTAAATCAAAGTGTTTACACCCACCAGGAAGGCAAACCAGACTCTTCCCACGGCCAGACAACTTCATTACTTAATTTAGACAATACTGCTCAGACACAGAGCATTATCCTCCGAAAGTCGCCAGAGTCCTCTGCAAACAATGCCTTGAAATAAATGGATCAATCATACTTGTAACAAATAGGCATGAGATATAAACCCAAGCATTAAGGGCCATCCCAGGCACCCAGACAAACAAAGGACCTTCTTTGGGCTTGAGGAAGCATGATTTAATTCAGAAGGGGGATGAGATTTGCACAGCCATCTAGAGATTCAGCACGCCCAATTCCCATTAAAATCTGTGGGCTGGAGAGGACAATTACCACAGGAAGGCCAGTTTTTGTTCAAACTTTCTTTCTAATTTACAGACTAAAAAAGCTTGAGATGGAAGCTTGGACAGGCTCTGAATCAGAAACTGAAGCTTTTGGAAGGCTCTCAAGCTCTCCAGCAAGGGCAGCATGTCGCAGTGTACCAAAGGAAACAATACTGCGGGATGAGAGTCAGAGAGCTCGTTCTTCTTGGCAGCCCTATTAAATGCAACACGACCGTGCACCTCTTTAAGGATGCTGGTCTGGGTGTTATGGCGCAGAGGGCATCTCGTGGACAGCCAGTTCCCTCCCCACGGCAGGTGAAATACCGGCTGGTAACAGACTGCGCCGTGAGCCATCTGAAGTTGCATAAAACCTGGAAAGCATCCAGTGTGAGATTGGATGGGGACACATCCTTGGGGCCAAAAGCATTCCCTGACGCACCGAGGTCTTTGTGGGAGGACATCTCCCTGTTTCACGGTCTGACGACCCGGTGCCCAGCCTGAGCCCAGGGCATGCCACGCAAACAAGGAGTGATCGTCCTGGAACAAGACCTCCTTGAGACCTGCAACAGGGGAAAAATGCAAGCCTCGTTTCTCGGGGCTTATTCACCACTAGCTGCTCCCAACCGTACCGCTATGTCAGCCCGTCGCTCCGTTTTGCTGATACCTTATCCTGTTTTGCACGATGTGCTTTTCTGCATCATGACATTGCCTTGGCTGCCAAGGACGTGCATGGGCGAAAGGAGGACTCAGCGATAAGGGAGCTTCAGAGGCTCTTGCAAGGCGTTTGGAGGAGGAGAAGCGAGCACCACAGGCCAGACAGGGAAGGCGCATGACTGGATTTGCAGAACTACAGACTCAGTTATGTCTACAGAAATCACAAGACAATGCAATGTGGAACTGTATTGTCTGGGGAATGCTTTAGAGGAACCCCAGCATCCAACTATAGAGTCCCATATGTTTTGATAAGAGACTGTTAAAGGCATACTTCTATAAACACAAGTCACATTCTGTATAGATACAGGCTGTAAATGCTATGTTAAAATACCTCAATTGCCTTGAAGCCGATTCATACTCTGCAACTGCCAAGAAAAAAAAAACGAGCCCAGGATATTTCAGCTTGCTATCTGAAGTTATTTATAATAAACTCTGACTGAACTGAACATAACGGGCCAAAAGAGCACAGGAAGCAGCGATGAAGGGTGGTAAAGCTCACGCTGCAATCCATCACCCCTGCCGCAAAGCCAACGTTCAGACAAGGCAATGGCTCTGGCTTACATCAGGCAGAGCCAGGAAACGCAGGGTTAAGGGCAGCCTCAATGAGATCCTTAAGTGACCCCCAGATGTGACATCCATGGACCCTGTGCAGCACCACCGCCCCAAGGGGATGGCCTGAGTCCCGTTCGCCTTGGTTCTGCTCCAAGCATGGTCGTGGAACAGCTCAGGGGTCCCCTTTGTGTCCCCCCCCACTTTCCTTGCACCAGGACAGGGGTGAGCCCACACCCAGCTGGCAAACACAAGCTCCTTTCCACCCAACCTCATCTGCACCTCCGGCTCCTCACCGCCACAACCCGCTATTAGCGGCAGTATTAAACTGCAGGGCTGACTCAGAGGTAGCCGAGGATATTTTATCCGACCAAATTTCTCTGCAACCTGTGAAAGATCACAGGCTGCCAAGGAACGATGGCTCAGATGTAGCTCCCCGTTCTTGTGACAAGCTGGTGGCTTAAATCCATCCTTCAGCTCATACTGCTGCTGACACTGACCCATCCTGGAGAGCAGCGATGTGCTTTCTAACGCAGCATTTAGAGCTAAACTGACAGCTTATCAGGACAAAGCGATACAGAGCCGGCAGGGAATTGATTTTGCCTACCTGATCCCGCCTGTCTCGCTTAAGGGCAAACTCTACAGCCCTTGCCGAAATGAGCAGCCCTGCTGGGGTGCAGTGGGACTACAGGAACGCATGAACACGGCAGGAAACCATCCTTCCGTGGTGGGAGCTCCCAGCCCATGGAGCTCATGTGCAAGAACATGTCTCAGGTAAGCAACAGTAAAAAGCAGAGAAGGTCACAGAAAGACAGGACTGCTGATGCCCATCCATGCAGCATCCAAAACTTTCCATGATTTGGCTGAGGTTATTCCCTCTCCATAGTCTGCCTGAAGTCTACACCGGAGCAATCGGAAGTTCTGGAGCATTTGGAGAGCACCAACCCCATACTGTGCATGGCTCCATAAATCAGTACTCATCTCTGTTAACCGCTTCCTAAGTGAAGTTAGCGCTCAGAAGGAAGCAAGCTACTTTGGAGATGCTTCACAGGAGGAATTGCAGCTCCTAAGGAGACAACATCCATCCCCACCCTGCTGCACAGCCCCTCACAAGTCACCTCATTGCTTCTTGGCTTCAGTTCCCTTCCTACTTTCTGCCAGAAGACAGAAATTCTTCCTTCCCTGAAGCTCCCCGAGCCCCAAATTGCCTCTAACTGTGCCCTCTGCAGCACTCACAGCAGTGCTGGGCTCAGCCTAAATGCTGCCCTGATGCAAACATGAATAAGAAGAACAGCAAATGGGCTCCATAATTGATTGCCCGTGCACAGGAGCAGCAGCTCTGCGAGCTCCATCCCTTGACAAACACACACATGAAAGCCTAGTAGGTTCTTGTCAAAAACTCAACGGAGCTACAAGAAAACAGCCATGACTCAGCAGGGCCTGGGAAGTTTCAATGAGAGACACGTTTAAAAAATTTTTTTGAATGTAAGAACAGAATAAATACAGCCTTAAGAAGACCCTCCATTTTGCTATGGCTGAGCACTGATTTTTTCCAGTCACGGCACACCTTGCTCCAGCAAGGTGAAGATTTCAGTTCATCGTAACGGGTGCACAGAGCTGGAGGCATCAGGGCAGGTACACGAGACACGCGGAGATGGGGTCAGGAAAAAGGGGTCAGCCTGTGGCAGGTGGGAACAGCATCCAGCCAGGACCCCAGCCATGAAACTCCCTCCTTCTCCCCAAAACTGGCCTTGATGACTGTGTCACCCCCAGCTTCAGCAGGCCAAGACCCCTCCCCTAAAATGCCAAATGATCAATTCAAGAACAGGTTCATACTTAGTAGTGGAAACAAGCTACTGTTATCAGAAAATTCCCCTCAAGCCCATATGAAATACAGCATCTTTTCTGCCCAGAGCAGGTAGGCTCCAGATCACACAGACACTAAAAATTAGAAGTACCCAAAGCGAGCATTTCACCAACCCTCATCAGAGAAGCGGGGGACAGCAGCATGCAGAAACTAAACCGGCTTCTGCCTCACAGGGCCGCATCCTCGATAATACCTGGGGACTTCACAGGGCATGGACCAAGTGCAGGGTATGAGGTGTAAGGCACGGCGCTGGGCGCTCACAAGCCCTGCACGAGGCTCTCTGCATACAAGAAACATGAGCGGGTTTTCCCTGCTGCCCCATAAACCTCACAGGGTCCAGGTTTGCACCGGGTGTCCGGGAGAGCCCCAGCAGACGTGAGCGTGACAGAAGTGTTTACGGCACAGGCACACGCTTGGAATTGCAGAAACAACGCTTGGTGTCACTGAAAAAGGGAAAACACTGCCTCCATTCCATTGCCAGAGCTGACAGCAGTGAGGTGAAGGAAACCCCAGCATATTTACAGGCGTGGTGTTCACCAGTGCCCTTGGGAGCAGATCCAGGCCTCTTTCCTTGAGAGCCTCTTTCACAGCCCAGCGATCATCCCAGTGTTTGCCCCCCACCCCTCTGCCCGTGCCCAGAAGTGCAAGCCTGTTAAAGGGGAAAAAATCATCCTAGAAAAAAAGAAATTCAGGAGAAATGGATGGGGTATTTTTATTTTCTTCCAAGAGTTGCTCTGTGCGGTTCAATCCCCCAGGCTATGAAATTCAATAAGCCCTAATGTTCCAATCGCTATAAGCCGTCTAGTCCCCACCATGCCAAAGTGGCTCAGATTTAACAACAAAATTACAGTGTACATTATACCATTACAGGCTCTGCACAAACACACTTACAAAAGGGCTTGGTAATAAGAGGCTGGGGATACACCGTGTGTTTAGGGCTAAATCCTGCTCCTGGACCCATCAGCCTTGCTGGAACTGAAGTTACCTCACCTGGAGCAAGGGGTCAAAGAAGAACAATCTTGGATTCTTTTCCAAACCCAAACCATCATTGCTGCTTCTCCACAGGTGGGAACCCAAAGTCAATGACAAAGCTGTTGTGGATTCATTATTTCACCCCAGGGCTTCAGGCAGCACCCCCACATCCATCTGACCACATCCTCATGGACAAACCCAACGAAGGAATAAGCTTGTTTGCTATCAACCTGCACAAGGAGGGCTTTTGTTCCTTTACAAACAAAGTAAAGTCCATTCTGCTAGAAACAAAAGCATGGGCAAAAAGATATAGATACATATTGTGTTGTACACACAGACACACAGCGTATTTGTCTGTTCCTCTGCTTTTCCATCATCTGTGCCTGCAAACTGTGCCCAAAGAGTTTCCCTTTGCAGCACCAAGAGCTGCGGTTTGCTGTCTCCCTGCGAGCTCTTCATCCCTTCCCCTATCTGTCATCATCAATGAGGGAGGTGTCAGTTTATCCTTCCTCTCCTTAACCACGTCAAGAAGAAACCTGGGCTGCAGCTCCTCCGAGACAGGCGCAGATCTCCGTGCAAATACCTGCGTACCCACCGCAAACCTCAGAGGGTTTGAGCCCTGTGCAGCTGAACAACAGAAAAATCAAAACAACCGCAGGGGCACAGGGGAGCGTGATGGGGATGGAAGAGCCAGGTACGCCGAGCTTCCTGAGGGCCCCAGGGGACAGCTCTTCCCGAGACACCTCTGCTTGTCCCGAGCACCAGACGTCCCAGCCATCGGGACTCTCCAGCCTTGTGGAACACGACAGATGTCCCAGGCACCACGTACCACGATCTGTGGCTTACTTTCTGCAGGAAGGTTTAATGGGATCTTAGAAACTGAGGCAAATCCTCTTCCTACTCTGCAGGACGAGGGGGGAGGAAACAGGCGCGGAGCAGCACTGCGGCTCGACCTCTCCATCTAAAGAAACCACGATCACAGAGATGTACACACACGCAGGGCTGTCTGATTTCTCCGGATGGCTTCCAGAGGCTCTGCTTCTGAGCAAACTCACGAGATACTAGTAGCATTGTGAAAGCACACAATTTCCATCTGTCAGTTGAAACAGGCAAAATTAGATCTCGAAGCTGCGCATTTAATCCATTGCCAAAACTAGTCTGCCTGGTACAGCGCTCGGAACAGATTTTTATTAAGGGAAAGAAAGAGGGAAATTGTCTTTTACAGCTGCATCTTGTCAGGGCCCCACCACCACCCCTCCGGAGTGACCGCTCCGAGGCTCCGCTGCGGCAGGAGGCTGCGAGCAGCCCTGGGAGCCCTGCACAGAGCTCATCAGCCTCTAATTCACTCCCAATTTGTCTCTATGCAGGCTGATGACTCCTAATTGCTAGTTCAGAAATACAGCACGTACCCTGATGATTTTAAGTTGTTCCCAGTTATCTTAGAATTAACTATTAGGGGGAGATCGCGGAATAACTTCCCTCCCATCCCAGGAAGCTAAATATTCACTTAAAAGTAGATCTTATTTAAAATCACAATGCTGCTTCGATGGCGGGATTAATGGATTGGACACGAATGCCAGATGCTACCTTAAGAATTAAGGGCAAAATCCGAGCTCAAGTACCCTTAAAACATCTGTGCAAATAGAGGTAACATATTTCTTGCATGAGTTTCGACACCAATAGCAGAGGTTGCTGTGGCACAGTTTGGGGGCCCAAGCGGGTCGAATTCACAGAGGAACGTGGGGCAAGAGCAAAGCCCACCCACGTGCTTCTGGGCATGCAGGCCACGGAGCTGGGGACCCCTCCTGATTTACACCAGCACAAGGAAGGAGCAGATCACGAGCTACATGCTCATGAAATCCAGCGGAAAACTAATGGGAGCTCTGTAAGTAGGCAGCTCGCAGTGCTGCTTGTCTGCAGAAGCAATTTAAAAATAAACAACACAGAAACATGATTCAGAGTTCATTCACTGTAAACTAATGCGATCCCAGTCGCTCTAATGGAGTTACTCCAAACATGTCATTTACAGAGAGCATGTCAGATAAATCTCTGATCTTGCTTCCAAGCAAGCCGGGCAGAGGCTGCCAGCCCCAGACCCAAAACTGCGGTGACAAAAGCCAAGGAGAAGGTAAACAAGGGCTGGCTGTCACAGTCCCGCTGTGGCTCTGCAAAGGTACTGCTCTTTGCCTAAACTCAATTATTATAAGCCTAAAACTACTTTTCTATTTAAGAAAGTGCACTAAAACGTGGTAAAACATCTTAGAAACAGCTGTATGATTATCAGGAAGAGATCTACATCCAGTCTGGGGCTCCACTGTGTAAAATTCATCTGCAACAAAGAAAAAGAGACACTAACTCCAAGCTCTGATCTCCTGCTCCCATTAACCAGCAGAGTGCAACTCCAGCGATATTTTGCTTTACATTTCTAAGGATCTGGCATCTAGACGTGCTGGAAAAAGGACATGTGGTCTCAATACGTAAGGCAAACTTGTAAACAAACTGCAAATTGAAACTGCATTTATTGGTTCCCACCAGATTTGAGAGGTGAGAAATCTGAAGGCAATTGAAAAATTTTACAAAGTGCAGTCTGGGATGCATCTTGTAAATGCCATGAAAAGTAGCGAATTAATGGCTCTGATGTGTTATAAATTACAGCCTGAAAACAAAAAGTGAATTGTAGACATTTCACAGGTATTACAAGTAATTTTTACTAAAATGTGATGCAACAAGTTAGCATCTCTCTCAGCAGGAATATCCAATATGGAACAAATAAAAAAAATACCAGAAAAGGAAAAGCACACACAAACATATTCTACAATAATATTGACTACCTTCTGTGAAACTATAGGTATTGTAAGTTGTATGTGGATGCAGAGAGTTAACTTTTGAATCAATTGGCTTTTGTAGAAATAGAAGCACTAAGTAGGTTCAGGAACAAGGAAGAAATGGGTAAGCAAAACTTTTCCAAGTGCATTTGCAGATTAAAGCTGCTCTTACACACCTGTTGCAATTCTGACTTGGGACAATGCTGAGGTAAACTCGTACAACCCTGACACAGTGCGCCCTCAGCCTGTAAGAAAAACCCAAATCCAAAGGGACAGAAACTAAGTGCCCTACGAGCAGCCCCAGCGGTGCTCAGCAAGGCCGCAGCAGATCTGGGTGGGGGCAGAAAGGAGCAGGGGTAAACACAACTTGCTGAAAGTGTTTTTTTTTTTTTTTTTTTTTTTTTTAAGTCAAAGATCTAATTTTCTTTCTGTTATTTATACTCCTGATTTACTTTTCATGCTTTGGCCAGACTCCCCCCCATCCCCGGTTATAGTTCAGCTTCACTCCATCAGGCACAATTTCACATTTCTCTTCTTGGGCACCAGCACCAGATTATTGTCTGGTTTCCCAGTTTGCACTCCTGAGTTCATACGGGTGTCACCTCCCGCCAATCTTCGCTGCAAAGAACCACAGCAAAACCCCACCTGCTCTACCAGCACTCCTCCAATTAGCTTTCTGACCTCTTTTGTTGCAAAAGTTCCTCTGAAAACAGGAGCCAAGCACCCACTAATGCCTGCTGGAGCCTGCAGCCAGCCCCTGGCTGCCCAGCTGCTTCGTCACATCCTTCCCAAATCTCACAGGCTTCAGCTTTGCAGAGGGGGGGAATTTCCAACCCTTATCCATGAGCTTGGCTAGAAGGTGGGAATAAAGGGCATTTCATGGCAGTACATAAGCAGTGCTTCAGAAATTAGAGGTCAGGGCTGATGGGTTTTGGTGGTGCCAGGGGGAGAGGCCAACTGAGATGCTGTCTGCTGATACTAAACGGGAAAACCCAGGACTAAAACTCTTGATTAGATGTATTGAGCCAACACAGAACACTGAAATGAAAGGAGCTAAAAACACATGTGGACAGCATATTTTTAGACGAGTTACAATTTGCAAGACTTCTCTTACTTGTGTTTCCTAATTGCTTGTCACTCAGTGGGAGCTGCTGCTGGGTGCGCAGCACCTGCGCCTTTCACCACGTTCAGTGGGCGTCGTGGGTGCTCAGCAGCTCCCAGGATGAGGCCAGAAATACAGCTACTCGGTAACGGGTTTTTCCACAGCACGCTAAATATTTTCACTGCAATATTTATATTCAGAGATGACAAATTATGATTTGGTCAAAGCCTCCCAGTGCACTTGTCAGGATACAGCCTGAATAGGGCCAGATTAAAAGCAAAGGCTTCCTGATAAAGCTCCTCAAATCTGAGGCACGCCAGCTACGAAGCAGAATGCAATCAAACCAAGTTGGCCAAACCGATGGGAGCCCAGACACGGTCACTTATATCCACACCTCCACGTGCTTGCAGTACAAAGCCCAAAGCCACAAATTGCAGCACTGCAGCAGAAGCCGGTGCACAGAACTTGTGCAACAAGGAATGGAAACAAGCCAGGCTCGGGTCAGAGCACGACTCACGACAGTGCCAAGCACACAGTTCAGCCCTCTCCAGACTGGGCGCAGACTGGAGTGTTAAGCACAGATCACTTGCACCACTTTGCATGAAATACGTTTTTTCCCCACCACCCAAGTGTACTTCCAGACACCTACACCAAGGAATGGTTGGAAATAACCAGCAGGACGTTAGTGTGAGTGTTAGGTCTGCCCCAAAGTGCTTGTGAGGGCAGCCAGCAAGTGCGGCAAGGAGATATACTTCAGAAAAAAATATACAATAATACAAAAAAAAAAATCAGGTTTGATGCAAGCAGACACTCTACCCGAATAGGAAAACAGAGCCAAGTCCCACAGAAACCTGCTGGCACTGACAAGCTCTGTAGCCACTTGAGAAAATAAATCACAGGAGGTTGGTTTTTTTTTTCCCCCCGACTAAAGCACACAGAAAACTCAACCTATTATGAAACACGAAATGTTTTTATGAATCACAAAACAAGCAGCAAAGTTCCTCTGGCCTTATGGATGCCCTGCTGCCACTCGGCACTGTGATGGGAAGTAGGTCTCTGTGCTGCTCCGTGCTGCTGGGCTCACAGCACATGTCTCCTGCCAGCCACGGAGCAAAGACCCCCTTGGCCACGCGCTGGCAAGGGCTACGGAGTCGGAGTTCATTCCTCCAGCTGCTTCACCTCCTGCATGCTGATGGCGCTGACTGCTCGTGTCAGCCCAGCCCTGCCTTACACTGCTTGAACCAGCCCCAGCCAGGACCCCCGGCCGGATCCGGCCCGAGGCGCAGGGACAGCCAGTGGCCGCCTGAACGTCACTTGGCACTTCACGGGACTAAGCATCAGCAAAACCAAAAGTCTACGGGAAAGAAAAAAACAAAAAGAGCATCTCCACGCACACGGTGCTTCTGCGGAGCTGCCAGCTGACGGTTCGTGAACAGCCAGGAAAGGACCCTGCGGGATCTCAATGCCAAAATCCTGCTCCGTGCACCCAACGTGCACACAAAACCCCACCTACAGGCCTCTATAAATAACCCCACGTAGGAGATCCAGGACTGGAGAAATAAGTAAGTGCACTTCCAATTATATACCTTAACAACAAAAAAAAAGGCAAATAAAAATGCTGCTCCTAACAGAAGGAAAATACAACATAACTTGACGGTGAAGAATTCAACTTCAGCCACCGCCCACGTCACAAGAACTACATCCAAGCTGTCCATTTGCTCTAAACCACCACGTGCAAGCGAGTTTCTGGTTGAAGCTGGGTTTGGAGACAACCCTGGAGCTCATAAGGAGACTCCTGTGCCGGAGTCATCGCTTAGGAAAGCCAAATGCGAGAGTGACACAACACAGCAAACAGCGTGACAAAAAATCATCTGTACAGCAACATCGCACGAACCAGACCCAGAGCAAGCCCGAGCGCTTTCTGTTCCTTTGATTAAAGTTTAATGGGCACAACTCTTTGATTACTGCTGCCATGTGTGAAAATCAGCTCCTCACAGCTCTTTTGCTTTCTGTTGTTTAAGAACCAAGCAGCTTGTCATTTTTGTTAATACAAAACTATGCAAATGTTTTTTTTTTTTTTTTTGGGGGGGGGGGGGGGGGGGGAACAGAGATTTCTGCAGGTTCTTCCTCACACTGCCAAACGGAGCGCAGCTATGAAAGCCACAACCTTGCACCTTCCCCATCTGCCCACTCCCCGATTTTCCCCCTTCCCACAGACCTCAGGCAGGCACGTGCCTACAGCCAGGCTTTCTCCCTGCCCCGAAAGCTGATCCCCGCCCCACCTGTCCCCCCGGGAACCAGGCAGCAGCTTTTTATAGCCATCCCTAAGCCCGGCAGTAACCCCCCCCTGCTTAAGCCCCAGAGGCGAACCATGCTTTTGGCCGAGAGGCATAGGACTTCCACCTGCTGCAGGGCACAGGTCTGTGCTATCTCTGCTAACAAGAAATATTTAGAGCAGCTGGGCTGCTTTCGCAATTCCAGTGATTGGGATTGACGAGGTTCAGCCTTCCCCGTGCTGTTGTGGCATTTATTTTTTAGGATGCTCGTGCACCCAGGTCAATAGGGAAAACCCTCGTGGCTCCCTGCCTCTGCCAGGAGCATCCCATGGGGCTGCCCTACCATGAACGGGACCCTGACCACATTGGATGGGACACCCTCTGTACTCCCTGGGGGTGCAGAGCTGAAGTCTTTCTGCCTGCTGGCAGGGGGAAGGGTTTTGGAGCACAGCATCCCACGGGAGATGCACAGAGATGTCCTCCCGCACCGGGGAATACTCTGCGAACAGGGGGAGAGGAGGGACGCAGGATTTAGGGGCGCAGAGGGAGAGCTCCCCTAGCTTCCCCCCCCACCAGTAAATCCCGAAGGGAGCGAAGGACAGCAAAAAGGACCACTGAAGGAGGAAACCTGCTGTACAGAAAGGTTTAGTGCTCCCCAGATGAGCAAGCACCTCAGTGAAGCTCCTCACACAGATTTTAAGAGACACCACAGTTACACCCCTCTCTCTCTGTACCAGACAGAGATTTTAATGCAAACATAAAGCTCGTTATCATGCTTTATGAATCTATGCTTTCATGTAGGCGGAAAGAGTCACCAGAACTGCACGAGTGGCCAGAAACCACCTTCGTGTCTCCCTCCCCTCTTCCAAGTGACTCTGCCTCCACAGGACAGGCACTCGGGGAATCTCTGCCTTTATCGCACTGATCCGCCCGCGCTCCTCCTCGAGCTGCCTCCCCGGCTAGCTGCTTTCCAAGCTTCCCAGCCATCGGCAGCGGCATTCAGCACCAAGACACCAGCTGCCCGACACGCACCAGCACCACCCGGGCACAGCACCGGCTCCCCAGTGAGACCACATCTCGCTTTGGGGTCGCTCAACGCTGCTTCAGAAAACGCAAGCAGCAGCAACACGAACACTCTCGCCAAGAAACTTCAGAGCCGCCACAAGAGATAATTCTCACCGCAGTGTGCGGGACTGCCGACGACTGGGAGGGGAGAGAAGGGGAAAAATCCCAGCCAGGAGCTCGTCCCTCTCACTGCGATACATCGCGAGCATTGTTCTGCTCCAGCCACAACATGCCAGCTCCAACAGCAATAACGCTCTAAGACGGGGCTTATGCGGTTTTATTAGATTTCTGCCTCCCTCTTAACCAACCGTCACAATTTCCATCTAATATTATGTCATACGGGGAAGTTTTATAAAGGAATCTGGTCTCCCGTGAATTCTTTGGCGAGATGCTGAAATGCAAAGTTCTACCCGACAATAAAAACAGCCTCACCCTCCAGCAGCACGCGCACACCTGAATCCACTTCTCCAGAAGCCTCGCTTGCTCAGCAGTGAGGCTGCTTTGTTCTCTTCCAGCTGCGGGCTGTTTTGCCACCAGCTTTGGGGACGCCGAACCCAGGGCACCTCTCGGGGTGGCGAGCCGCTGCCAAAACCCGGGGAGAAGGCTTCACCCTCCTGCCTGCCCCCAAAGTTTGGGAACGCGATAACCCATGCTGGAGGGAACAGATCTGCCTTGACTCCCCCTCTGATATAAGAGGAGCGCAGTGCCCTCCCCCGGGCCCCTCAAGGACCTGGTATTTCATTTTTTCTTGTTAGGGAACCATCAGCTACATTTAATATTTCTATGGCTGAAGCACCACCGCGGAGAGCCGCTACTTGTTTACTTCTCCCTCCCATTCGCACACGGAAGAGCCCGGTTCTCCTCCCGCAAAAGTGGGGAGCAGAAACCTCTCCGTGGAAGCCAACAGTTCACGTAAACCTACTTTAATCGGCAGGAGACTCAAGGCCATAATAATTGGGGGTTTCTCCCTCCAAGGATTTCTCCTAATAACGGATTAAGGCAGCTTTCTGGGGAGGATTGTGCAATTCCCCCTAATGACAACACTCGACTTGGTGGTGTTGCTGTGGAAAACAGTGATCTCAGATGCACACGGGTTTCTTTGGTTAACTGAAGGGAGATCAATAATAACCATATTAATAAATAATGCTCTTAACAGCAGCGGCAGGATACAGGCAGCAAGCTGCAGGCAGGTAGCAGGGATAGGTGAAAGCATTAATTATCTGCACAATGTCAATGCTGCCGAGCTGACGTGCGGAGCACAGCTGAAAGCTCACTTTTTGAAGATCACCAAGACAGACTGACAACTCTGCCTTCGCACGAGCATTTTGGGTAAAATTCATTTTTCCGCACGTCACAACCGAGAGGAACAGACTGCTCTTTTTTCTTTAACATTAATAAACTAGGTAAAGGACATGGGGCAGGGGGAGATTTCGAGGTCTGACCGTCGTCCTCCTCCCCCGGCAGAAAGTTGGGAAGGAACAAAAGCAAAGGGGAGTTTTTGGGACGAGGCAAGCAAGGCATGTGCCCTCCAAAGCCAACTCCAAGCCACTCCATTTCCCTGCGACAAGAAGGCGCACATGCACTCCTGGCTCTTATATAAACAGCAGAAGGGGCAGCGCCTGTCTGAAATTCCCCACCGCGTCTAAAATAAATACGAGGCCGTCTCCAAACTTCGCTCCCTCCCGCCCCACCGAGGGCGATGCGAAGCCAAAGGGTTTCTCCCTGATGTGGGTGCGGGGGGGGCTGTGGCTCAGGACACCCCACATCGCCCTGCCCCGGTGCCACCTGGGGGGGCGATGCTGGGACTGTGCCATGCCCCCCCTGAGACCAGGTGGTGGCACAGGGGGGCACACACCCCCCGAGCATCCCGCAGGTGCGATGTAGGGGCAGAACCCCCTGTACCCCCCAGGAGATGGGGACTGGGACAGCACGGAGGAGGGATGCTGGGGACACCCCGGGGACTTCGGAGCATCCCAGGGGTGGTGAGCCCGGGGATACAGAGCCCCAGCGGGATGCTCTGGGTATGGGAGGGGTCCTCTAGGCACAGGGGTGTGCTCCGGGCATGGGGGGGGGGGTGGTGCCGTCCCCCGGGGAAAGGATATGGGTTACAGACCAGCCTGAGGCACCAGCTGCGCGGGCGAGTGGTTTGCTTGAGGCAGAAGAAGGCGGTGGGTGCCAGCGCCGGGTACGGCACCTGCTCCTCCTCCTCGGAGGCCAGCTCGGGCGGCGGGTCGCGGCCGGGGGAACCGCCGGGACCGGGGGAACCGCCGGGGCCGGGGCCGGCATCCTCCGGCGGCGGCTCGGTGGGGCGGCGGGGCGCCACGGGGATGGGCACCCGCACCTCGCCGCCGGCCGCCCGCGGCTCTCGGCTCTCGCCATCGCTCATGGTAGCGGCCAGGACCTGCGGGGCAAGGGCAGGGGGTCAGGGGTGGGGGGGGGCGCCGGTAGCCTCTCCCCCCCCCCCCCCCCCCCCCCCGGCGGCGGGGCGCGGCTCCCACCTGGCCCCGGCGCTCACAGCCGCCACAAAGCCGCCCCGTTGGGGGGGGGGGGGGGGGTCCAGCCGCCACCGGGGCGCGGCCGCTCCCACCCCCCTGAAAAGCCGGGTGTCGCCCCCCAGCTCCCCAATCCCTCCATCCTCCCTTCCCTCTTCGCCCTCCCCCCCCCCCGGCTTTTAATTTTAGGGGATGGGTAATTGCTAAGGGGGGTGGGGGTGTTCGCGGGGGGAGGGGGGGGGTCCTACCTTAGTTCGGCGGAGCGCGGTGCCCCCAGGAGCATAGCCGTGCCTTTCGGTTCACATGGGACTGGGCTGCCGGGGGGGGGGGGCGCGGGGAGGCGGCGGACCCCCACACACACCCCCAGCAAGGCGAAGGCAGCGGGGGGGGGGGGCCGGGGCTCGGCGTGCGGCGCCCGCCCGCGGGGATGGAGGCTGGGGAGGAGGAGGAGGCGGAGGAGGCGGAGGAGAGGTGGTGGTGGGGGCGGGGGTCCTTCCCCGAGCCGAGCCGAGCCGAGCCGTGCCGTGCCGAGCCGAGCCTCTCCCGACGGTAATCCCAAGGAGCGAGCGAGCAGCCCCGCAGCCGCTTTGCAAAGCTTCGCCCGTGCTTAACAGGAAACTTCGGATTTACCGGGGGAGGAGGGAGACGAGAGGGGAGGAGAGAAGCGGGGGCGGAGGGGGCTGGGAGCCCGGCGGGGGCGGGCAGCCGGGAGGAGCCGGGGCAGCCCCGGGGAGGGGGGGGGGACCGCCCGCATCTGCCCGTGCCCCCCCCCCTCCCCCAGCCGTGCTGCCTCCCCCTGCCTTTGTTTGGGCGATGCGGGGCGGAGGGCAGGGCGCCCACGGCCTCTGGGGAGGCACCCTCACTTGGGGGGAGGAGGCGGAACCCCCTTTCCTTCCCCCCCCCCCCCAAGGATTTTACGATGCCGGTGGGGGGGCTCCGGCTTTGTCCCACGCCCCGTGCCGCGAGGCTCCAGCTCCGCCGGGCTCCCCGGGGCCGCGCACCCCAAAAGGGGCAGCTGCGGGCCCCCCGGAACCCTGAGGGGGCGGCAGGGCCCTGCTGGCCCCGTGCCACCCCCCTATTCCCACCCCCCCGGGCGCTGTCGCGTGGGAACGCGCCCGGCGCCGCTCCCACGGGGACCGCGGGGCTGCCCCAGCCCCCCGCCCACCCCCGCTTGCCACCGGGGCATTAATTCATTAGTTTTAATAAATAAACGTATAAGCCCGAGGTAGAGGTCGGAGCGTTTTAATAAATAAAGATCGGCTCTGAAACTGCAGTGATTTTTAGCTGAGTAGCTAATCTTCTCAAGGGCTTAGCTCGGAGGGATCAGAATAAACAGATAATAGAAAGTCGTTACAGGCACCGTCCCCTTAAACTCTGCTTAGGAAGTTTTATTCTTTTAAGTTATTTCAAATTCTGTGAATTCTATCTGCACGTAGTGCAGGTGGAAGGGGGGAAAAGAGAGATTAAAAATGTTAGCTAGATACATTCCCCTCAACTGGAATCTTTTAAAGAGTGAGTTCATTATATACCACCACATTCAATTTGCAAATGCAGTTCCCAATGCTATTCTTCATGGTTAATAACTGGGAATTGATTGAAAAGGGAGGTCATGCAGCTTTCAAAGAAGAAAGAGCCGAGCCTAATGGGGCTAGTGAAGAGATGGTTTTACATACACACTTTCAATGGTTGTTTTATTAGATGTTTGCAGGTTGTGATTAACAGTATGTGGCAATTTTATTATTGAACAAACAATGCCTCTGACAAGCAGGACACAGCCTGCAAAGCGAACGTGAACCATGCAAAGAAGAGATTGCACTTGGAGTTTCCACACGTTTATACCAGCTAATTAGGACAAATCATAAATTACTGTGGGAAGGGAAGATTTGTATGTGAGTTGGTGTAGTTCTCCTTGAGCGAACCATCTTCCACTCATAAATTATCTCGCTCAGGAAAATGACCTCTGCAGGAACAAAAGGAGCTCTCCTAAAACGGGATGCGGGAGGAGAGGCCAAGCCTCGAGAGCCACCGGCGCCTCTTGACCCTCTCCCAACGGCAGAAGCTGCCCAGTCAATAAACTTTCCCCCGTGCCTTCCCTCCAGCTCCGTGTCAGGGGATGCTGCTGCCATGACTAACAAATCCGTCTTCAAAGCCGTTCCCCCGCCAGCTGTCTGCGAGCACCGGCTCCTGTCCTTTGGCGGGCAGAGGCTGCGCGGAGGCTCGGAGCTGTCGAGGGCTGCAGACATCCTTCCCAGAGCCAGACAGAGCACGCGGGGCCCGGCATTTTCGAGGTCTTAACCTGTTGCCTGATGGAGAGAGTATTTAAAGCCAAGAGCCTTATTAATAAACTCCATGCAGTGATGGCAGCTGAGGACTTCTGTTGTAAAATGGAGGATTTTGAAGAACCCTGGCAAAACATAGGCCCAGTGCTGTCCTCAGAGGGGTTTTTGGCTCGTTCTCCGAAGGATCAGGATTAACTCCAAAGGTGGTCATGGCTGAAGAGAGACAACATTTTGTTGGCAAAAGCATTCACTTCTTCCCGTAGTTCCTGCTTAACCCACGTGTAGTGGTTGGAAGGAGTAGGGCAGATTCTGCTCCCTTTACTCCAGCTTCATCTCCAGCAGCTGTGCTGGCAGCAGTAAGGCTTCTTCAGCTTTACACAAGTCAGAAGGATCTGGCCACAGTGTTGCTTTCATTAATAAGCCACCAGAAATTTTAGGATCAATACTGGTCTGAGGATACACAGTACACCCTGAATGGGCACTTGGCTTGCAAAGTCACAGCTGACTTAATGGGATGTGTAATGCTCTTGGCTGGCCCTAATAAATTATCCCCCACTGGCATGCACCTGGGTGTATTCCAGGCTGCATGCAAGGTGGAAAGGCTGGAGATGTGCTCACCTGCCCCAAAATCACACAGAGACGACAGCCCTTCCAGGCCAAGGAAGCAGTTGGTGCTCGCCGAGGTGGGAGCTCAGCAGGGCAAACTCATGGAGCTCTTGAAGTTCCAGCAGCCACAACAGCTTCAGCTGCAGGCAAACCAGGTTTGCTCCCACCATCACAGCCCACACGTGGGCTGCAGACATCCAGCCTCACCTGCCTGATCTTCCCCATTTTGTGCTCTTTAGGGTGAAGCTGCCATTTGCTGCTACAGAAAGACAAGACAGGACATTAGGAGAAAATCCTCAAGTTGTCTCAGGTATTCTTCATAACGCAATGTACTTAATATTCCTTCCCCAAACTTGCCTGCAGCCTCTCAAGGGCTGTAAACCTTCTGGCAACCCTGCTGAAGGAGAGTCCCCAGCCCTGCAGCCTCCCTGCTCGGGGAGGACGGCCAGATTCTGCTCCTAGCTGCTGCGCCTTGAGCCAGGAGCGACCCGAAGGAGACCCATGGTGGCACCCACCGGGACTGAAAATCAATTTGCTCAAGGTCACGGGCATGATGAGAGCAGGACCAGGCATCCCCTGCACGACACACACCCCGCTCACTAGCGAGGCTCCAAGCTGAGCCCTGCCAGCATCCATGAAATGCGCAGGGCGTGCCATCGCGGGGCACTGTCAGATGAAACCCGGGCAGTAAATCACACGGCGTAGCACAGCTTAATGCCCTGTCTGTGACTGTATGTGATACACAGCCTCTTCCCACAGAGTTGTGAGGATCAGCTGGAAAAAAAAAAAAATCTGATTTGACTTGGGGTTTGATGCTCCAGCATTTCCCAGGCTAAGATGAGATCAGTAGGTCGGACCCATAGCTGAAAGCTTCTTTGTGTTTTTATGCCTATTAAACTGACCTCTTATACATGAAGTCTGACTAAGGTGCTGAATAGTTTATGTAATTTTTTTTTTTTACTGGATCTAATTCTAGCTGACTCAAATCTGGGTTTTCTGATTGCAGAAAAACCTTCAAACAAGGAACAATCTAGCTAATAGTGCTTGCATAAATCATTCTCAAAATAATGAGTATCTGTGGAGTGAATTCATTTAGCTAAATAGATGGAAGACCACTTTAAAGTTATTTAGAAAGATTAACAAAAGAGAAGGGAAATGAAAAACAGATAATAAATTGTCGAGAGAAGGGGAAAAATTGTATTAGAAACAATGAATTTGTAATAAATTCAAAATGCTAAGGAGAAATTTCCAAAAAAGGAGATTGGCACTGTGGTAGTTTGGCTGTGCTGGTGCTAAAATGTATTTTTAATTAAAAATACACGGATGTTAAAATGCATTTTAAAATAGATAGATAAATAGGTCCCCAGCCAACATTACATTTTTACTTTTATGACTTTCAAATTCACCAATAATTTGTCATTTCCTCAGCACAAGAAAACCCTTACCTACTGCAGGGCTGTTTCTTCCCCTGCACTCGACATACCTTCACCAGCCCTCCCTGCAGCAAACCACGTATGTCCCCCTGGCCAACAGTGGGACTTAGGCCCTTCCACTTGGAGCCTGCTCCATTTTCCATCAAAATCCCCAGAAATCCTCCCTTGAGTTTGAATCTGAGCAAGATTAGGACTTTTTTTTTTACCAGCTTCAGCTCCTGGAGATCCTCACAGCAGCAGACCTGAAGCCCACGATCATTCTGTTGTTGCTGAAGTTCATTCAGAAGTTGCTGAAGGAGACACGGAGCCATCCAGAGGTGCCTCATTCACACACCACTGCGTTTGGTCATTCCTACCAGCGGTTTCAGGTGAGGCTGGGGGTGGGAGAGGAAAGAGGAGTTGCCTCAAGCCCCCAGATAATTGAACATGAAAACTATATATTTTTTTTTTCTTCCCAGGAAGGTATAGTGCCTGATTTGTAAAAGCAGTATTTTGCTCCTGCATCCCTTCTTCTCTCACTTTTCCTTCCTCTTGTCTCATCCTTTCCCTTCCTTCTCCATGGATTTTGCTGTGTTCAGTCCCCATCCTATTTCTTAGTCTAATATCCATAACTCTTCCCCTTGGCCTTTTTAAGTGGCTTTACAAGGTGCCTGCTATCCCCGTAGCAGCCCTGCAGGGATGCCCTGCAAACGTACTGGATTGTCCTGATGCTTTTTTGGTATCTCACAGCCTCCACAGCAGCTCTGTGCCTGCAGTACAGTGGCAGCAGCAGGCACTGATTTTTCTTTCCTCACCATCAGCAGTTTAGTGAATATTTGCCCCCTCCCCAAGGTCTCACACTAGGTTTTAATGCTTTTATGGTGCAATGTGTAGGTTCTAGGTCACCCAGCCTTGAGAAATCCAACAGGAGGCCTACACAAGGAGGCCCACTTAAACCCTGAGAATAAGGCTGGAGCAAAACTGGTGCAGGGCTCCATACAATGCTTCTGAAGTTGACTCTGCCATTCATGCTTTATCTTCTAGAAAAACACCCTTTTTCAGAAGAAAATGTCCCTATCAACTTTCAGTACTGCGTTAGAGAAGCACAAGGCTACCCTCCTTCAAAGCCTTTCGCCCACCTGCACTCTTTCCAGTCTCACAGCTGAATGTGCAGCATTTTTAAATACATCACCAAGCGAGCATATTTCAAACCCACACATTTTGGACAGGCTCAAAACCTGCATTGTGGCTTCTTTCTTTTTTCTGTTGTGTTTGCCGCTTTGATTTATTTACTTCTCATATCATGTTTAGACTTGCTAAATATAAAAGCTGTTTAAAATAACTGTGCAAAATATTCTCCAAGTCCTTGAGAAAAAAAATACAGTGCTCAAGACTGCCTTCTCATGTTTTATGGTTTTAGCACATGTTACAAATAGAATATTTCCATAATAAATATGTTAAAAATAATTTCCACGTAAAGAAGTTAGTTCTAAGCCAACAGCCCCAGCAAGGCAGAAGAGGAGCCACCAGGTAGGCAGCGACAGGCAGTGCTTTTCTGAAAAAGTTCCCCAAAATCATTGGAAGACACAACCTTGAATGGGAGGACAGGTTTGGTCTCCATATTTCCCCTTTGCTTACAGTCTTCATCATCTCCTCAATGTGGACACCTGCTCAGTGAGAAGAAACCAGTGTCAGGGGGCACAAGAGGTGCAGACGCGTGTTCCCTGCAGGAGCAGACACCCAAAGGCACACCAGCATGGCTTGCTTGCTCATTGCCCTGCCTTCACATAATTTACTGGTCCCTGAGCTCCATTTCCTGACTGCCTTCTGAGTGATTTTGCCTGCTACAAGAAATCACCATGGCCGTGATTTCCCCAGCAAGGAGTTTCCTTTCACGGATCTGGAACTACACGTCCCTTAATGTCACTGATTGCCCTGTAGCCTTATGCAGTGAGAATGAGAGGAGCTTCACTTTTGCAGATGCCTGCTGCATTGCCACTTGTTTATTAGATGGGCAAGACAAGACAAAAATAATGACTCTTCAGTTTGTTGCCAGTATCGAAAACACTTTTGGTGCAGTTCTAAAGCCTCAAAGGCTGCAAGAGTCTGATTTCTTGCTGAAAATTTGTGCTTCTACTCAGACGACAACAGAAAATTAAAGACAAATAAAACAATTTAACCAAAGAGGTACCTGAGTAGTTTTAAAATTAATTAAAATTAATTTGTTCATTTAAGGGGCTTCACTGTAGGTCAAACCCCATCAGAGGTAAAATTATTCTAATTGATTTTATTGTTGGTAAATGCATTAATGGTGCAACAGAATATTTGAAATCACCGAGGCAAACTGCTGATGGTACAGATTCACTAATTTACTGGACAAAATGACCTTTGTTGCACTAAGAACCAAATCTTATGGGACAAAAGTCCTTTAAATAGCTGCAAATATTTTAAATGAATTACCCAAGATGATAATGTTGAAGAGCTAAATATATTAGAGCACGTAACTAACATACATGGGGATATACACAGAATATGTATGGGTTGAATATATTAGAAGATGCTTTGCATGAGCAATAACTTAATTTGGGACTGTTACGTGTCCACAGAGGGGAAGCAAGCACACACTAAATGGTTTGACATTTCTCTTCCATCCCTCAAAGACAACTGTTGGATGGCAAACGCAAGGTAAGGGAGTGAAGCCAAAAGGACCAAATATTGCACTGCTGTAGAATTTCAGCTATCGGGCAACAAATCCTTCAGCTGCAGCAGCTGGGACGCGTGCAGGTAGCGAGAACGATGCCCATGCGCGGCATGGCCAGGCTCCTCTGCCTGCCCTGGATGCTGTGCCCTGCAGGAGGACAGTGCATAGATGAGCCAAAGATCTTGCTAAATGCAACAGGAAACAAGAACTAAGCAGTGCCGCATCCTGCTTATGCTATGAAACTCCTATAATGTTCTTTACACAATTTATTGTAAATCACTCATGGCTTGTTTAACGCTCCACTGATTTTATCTTGATTTATTGCATTGCCACCCTGCCTGGTGAGGCAGCAGCCGTGGCTTTATGGTCTTTAATCAAAGCCCAAGCACCTGTAGCAGCATGTGTCTGTCTGCCCAAAGCCCCTGCATGGTGCTCAGCATCCCACGAGCTTGTCTGCAATCGACTGAGCCTGGAGACCCCGGCCCAACATGGGGACACCAGCACCACTCTGCTCCCCTACTTCCAGGAGCCCACCAAGGTCCAGCACGGCCCAGCTCTGGGATTTCCCATCCCTGCTGCTTTGTGGGGGGCACACGAGCCCACCCGCCCTTCTGCTGGCTCCTGTTATCCTTTACCTTAATTCTGTAGGTGTTTTCTATAGGTCTTGGGTGAGATCCTGGTCCCACAGCTGTCCCTGGCACTGAGAGTCCATGTTCCTCAGACAGCCTGGTGAGGCAGAGATCAGGAAAACAAAACCTTTAAGAGAGGCAACATTTTACCCCAAACAATTTATCTGGGGTCACACAAGAAGCCTGTGACAGTGGAGCAGATCCAGACTCCCCAAAGCTTTAATTACAAAATCAGCTTCTCCTCCTTGGACAGCAGTATGCGTTGGACGACAAGCACCTAAGCTGGTGACATCTGAGTGGTCTCCAGCTCCGAGGCTCTTTTTGAAGGCACTGGACTACAGCAAACCCACAGAGAGCATCTGAAGGTCAGGAGAGCATCTTTTCTCCCTTTTTGTGGGGCAGCAGACTTCACAAGACACAAAGAACAACTGCCTGAAAGAATCCTTTCATCACTTCAGGCAGCTAACAAAGCCAAAAATAAATATTTCAGCTTCTGCAGTATTTAAAAAGACTTTATTGCTGTAAGGCCCAAACTTCAGCGTATCAAGACCTCTTTAAGCAACTCAACTTAAACGAGTAACTGCTTTAGCACCATTAGAAAGAGTTAGACCAAACGCTCAGCAAAAATAGAAACAGGTCCCATGAAACTCTGCTAACATGCCCCAAAAAAGCTGAAATAACTGCACAACCAGCCCCGAGGGCACAGCCCACCCAGCAGCACTCTATGGGTCCCCAATATAAGCTCTGCCCGGTAAAGGAGCCGCACGGTGCCCTTGGTGTGGGGCTTGCCCACGACGGGGCTGCAGCACAGGGCGCTGCTCCAGGGCTTCGCGCAGGCAAAGCGGAGAGCTGCAGGACACGAGGGGCATGCTGACTATTTTAATCCCGCGCCGTAGACACCGAACAGCTGCACGTGCCGGGTGCAGGCCGGGCGCAGTCACGTCCTGGTTTGCAAACCTTGCCTGAAACACCTGGCCCTCTGCTCCCCGAAGGGCTGTGGGGTGGCCCTACAGCCACACAGCGGGGTGCCGAGCTCGGTGTCCCGGTGAAGGGCGAAGGACACCCCCTCTTCATCACCTCCAACACTCGGAATTGTTTAGGGAATCTTAAAAGGGAAGCTGGGTGCTAAACATCTTTGCTGGGTAAATAAGAAGCAGAGGCTCCAGCATCTCACTTAAGGGACAACCCTGTGATGGCCACGTACAGAAAATGGCATGCTGGAGTTTTCCATCACCATTGTGTATTCCGTGTGTTGCAGTTTTCCAACAGACATGGGGGAAAAATACAGAAGGGGGTATGCAAGCCTAAAAATACAGTGTATGCTTTTAGAAGTAAGGCTCTTGCTAGCTTGAATGGGAGCCATGCGGCTCAATCAGTATCAAAAATTTAGCAGGAGCACAAGTCTTCTGCAAACTAAAGGCAAATGAATGTTGAAAGTCCAACTCCAGCTCACCTTTGCCCTTCCATTAGCTCTGTATGTGAAAACGTTCTTATTTATAGACCTATAGAGACTGGCAAGTAAATAAAAGAGCAAACAAGCTAGAAGCAATAGGTTAAACATATCTGCAGGACAAAGAACAGCACGGTGAAAGCAGCTAAACAGACATCGAGATGCATAAGACAGACATATTTCTGAATAATTCAGCCTGGATGCCCGGCAGCACCGAGAGACGGAGGTTGATTTCTGTTGGAAATCCCTGCGGGCGACCACCCCAGGCTGCACTATCAGCTGTCTCTTGTGCTCGTCTGATGGATGTTTTTGGCAAACGTCTCCCAGCCCACGAAGTGCTTGCTGCAGGTAGGTCTCATTGCACAGCTCAGCACGGGGTGCACCCAGGGTCCTCCCAGCCCCGCGGTCACCCCTCATCCTGCCTTGCTGCTGGACGAAACCAGAACTGCTCCAGCCTTTGTACAGGGGAGGTGGGGAAGGAGAAAAATGGCTCTAGCAGAAGCAGATGTTTTTACCCACAAGATTTCCCCCATTAAGGGAAATCCAGTTTGCAGAAAAATTGAAAATTCAAAAGAGGTGGTGATTTATAGGATAAAAGGTGCAGCATATATATTGCGAGGGGAAAAAAAAAGGGCACTCGCAAAGCAGCTGAAGTATGTAAAGATTTGCTTTCACGTTTGCTGCCATCTGGGTAATTCACAAGAATAAAGCCGCCTCTTATCTCGCTTGAATCTCTAACTTCGTTCTCATTCCCAGCATGTCCCGTCACGCAGGGTACAACAGATTATTCCCCCCCAAGCTGTGCCCATGGGGGGAGAGAAGTGGGCACGCCCTGGCTGGGGCCAGGCTCCCTCAAGCCCTCCCTCAAGCCTGAAAAGTGAGCCACTTGGAATTCATAGGAATTCAGAGGGAAAAAAAAAAACACAAACAAAAACCAAAAACCAAACAACAACAGACAACCACCAAAGCCTTGAAGATTTGCAGAGACATTTCCATTAGTTAAGGCTTTCTTGCTCTCTACAGGTCAGCATTTCACATCCCTGGGGCCCCATGGAAAACATCAGACCTCCTCTCCTCCAGCCTTGTTCCTGTTCATTACAAGGGGATCTACCAGTGGGTGACCCTCCAGCAACTGTTCCCTTGGAGTGAAGCGCTCTCATTGTTTTAAATAACTCAAAAGGATATATTTCAATCAGCTCCTGATTGTTAGGATTTATTAGGCTGAATCCAAGGGCAGGCATGGAAGCTAATTAGAATTATTATTTTCAGGTGACAACTATAAGGAGCTCTCAGGGACATATTCAGCCCTTCATTTTAAGGCTGAGGTACAATATTCAGGGTTATTTTCTGAGATTATTTAGTGGGATGGCTCTTTTTAATAATGCAGAGGGGTTGCGGTGGGAAGAGGAGGAAAACCAGACCCCGCTGAGAAATTCAGAAGGGATAAACAAACAAAAGGACATTAATAAGAGGGGCGGTTTACTGCACCAAAAGCTGCCATGGAACCAATTGCTGGCCCAGCACAGCCACTTCAGTGCACCCAAATTCCCGAGTTGCTCACAGAGGGGGGAGCCCATCACGGCTTCGTTTGTGTTCTTTCTGTGGGTTCTTCATCCGGCAGAGCCACAAGCACCATTCCTCCCCCTCTCTCCTCGCTCCACTGTCTTGGTGCATGCAGCCCCAGCCAACGGTGAAGCTGAGGTCCACAACGTGGCTCAGCATGGTGCAAAGCCACTGCCACAGAGCAGCCACCGATGGGCAGGTGCCATCGCTGGAGCATCCCATGCAAAGCCAGTGCCATGCCGGGAGGTCTTTGGGCCTCTGGAGCTAACCCAGATTTTTCCAGCCATGCAGGCAGACCGGGTTAGCACATCCCTCTGTGTAGGGGCATCCTGCCTTGGTGTGGGGCTTTTCGGGGTTGCTCCCAGCACCCTGTCTCTCTAGAAACCTCGGTGCAATAGGGGCAGCACTGTCCTCACATGCTGCCGAGCCATCGGGGCCGGCACCTTCTCTGCTGAGCAGCCGCCACCGCCCTCAGCTCAGGGCATGGAGAGGAACCAAGAAGCAAATTATTTACGCAGAAACAACCTACTCAGCGGTTGTTAGCCCGGCTCTGAGGAGCTCACTGCTCCTAATGACGTCTCCAGAGCTTTGCTGGGAGGGAATATTAAAGAGAAGAGCAAGAAAACAAGCCGGTTGTCTTTGGTGACTGACTGATGCCAACGGACTACAACTTGCTAAGCATTTTCAGATAACATTTGCAGTTGACGACTTGACATTTGGAAACCCTGAGGACCTGGAAGTAGATGGAGGAAATTTCCACTTGTGAAGGCTGAAGTGCACTAAACTGCTTTTGATCGGAGCTGTCTAGAAAGCTCGGGAGGTACAAGCAGAAAAACACACGTGGTTCAGGGACGCCTTCACCTCTAAGAGCAAAAAGCAAGTTGGTGTTAACGCAGGACACGGAGGCATCCAAGCTGCAGCAGGGTTAAGCACCTATATTTAGGGTATCAGACTAACGGCCACATCCTGGCATTACTGAGGGCACTGTGAGGTACTGAGGAGGTCAGCAGATCCTCCTGCTCCACCACCCACGCTCGCAGCCCCACAGATGTAGCTGGGAGGAGGTGGCTGCTGCAAGGTCACCTCTGTCTCCATCTCTCCCCCTGACAGCTCTGGCGTGAAGAGCTAAGCACCCGAAACATCCCCACTGGCTCTTGGACATTTAGGCTCTAAATGTCTTGGCAGGGAACCTCCGTGTCCTTTGGTCATGCAAAAGGAGAAAACCAAAAAGCTTCCCGAAAGCCTCAAAATAGAGTCTGTCGGGAGGCAATGAAACCAAATCAAAGCCTGCTTGTGAAGAGCAAGTGAATATCTCAGTTCTGCATCACAGGACACATTCTGCTCTGACACTCACCATCTTCTCCCCCTGCCTCAGTTTCTCCTTTCGGAAAAACGGGCTCAGCATGCGCTGACAAGCATCAGGAGGCGGCTGCTCTCGGGACTTCTGTAGGATCTACATATCCATCTTTGGGGGCCCTCTGCTGGCAGCCTCTTTTTCCAGGAGCACAGCAGAACCCTGCAGAGATGGGCAGGGGGGACTTGGGTCTTTCTTTCTTTTTGTAGAAAAATAATTAAATTCACGGACAGAGCTGGCAAAGGACATCACCTGCCGCAAGCAGTCCTGGTCTTCACCAAGGTCATTTTAGCCATGTTCACAGCCTTAGCTGTGCACTAGGAATATTTGTTCTTATATTTCATTTGCATGAAAACCTGTGCAATTCCAGCAAGTTTTGCATCGCTTGACCCTGCTAATCCTCCCTTGCCTTCCCTTTCAGCTCAGACATCACATTCATGGTGCCCAGGGGAACGGATGGACCTCCTGGCTCAGGTCTCCTCAAACCTATCATCCCTCAGCAAAAGCCTCTCTTCCAACTGCTAAGAACCCATTCTCCAGGTTGGATTTTTATTTTATCACCTATTAATACTTACTTCTTCATGCACCAGCGTTGTCTTTTAGCACAGATGATTCATTTCTCTTCATCCACTGAAATATCCCCCAAATGTTACTTAACCAAAAGCCAGCCAAAGAAGAAATGCATTTTTCTTTTGTGGAGGAAACCACTTCCCCTACCAACAAAAAAAAAATATCAAGACAAGCAGGTTCAATGTGCCTTTGTAAGTCTGGATTGGACTCAGTCCTATTTTCATCCCATTATTCTTTCCTTCACAATTTGTCTAAAGCTTTGCAGACTGTGAAAGGCCAGTTGCTGCCTGGATTGCTTTTCCTCCTCCTTTCATACGGAGTACTCTGTTTGCCATTCTTCAGTTATATGAACCACTCCTGAATGACACGTCTGTGAAAAGACTTTGCCAACAGAGATTTGTCTTTTTTTTTTTTTTTTTGGCGAGCTCCAGCCCCTTCAGGATCCCTTTGCAGAGACTCCCCCATTTCCTACACCAAGGTCTGCTTCAGACTTGAATTATTTTCATATACCTGAGGACTGCATAGCCACCCTGTTCTTCCTGCCCCTCATAGCACTGTTCTTGCCATTGAAAACAGAGGAAGTTTTCAAAAACCAAGACTCCTGAAGGTTTCTGGTTGTCCAGCTTGACATGAGCCCTGAGTACCAGGAGGGTCTCTTCCATATTGCTCCCTCCCACACAGCTCAGAGGATTTTTGACTCCAAAACATATAATCCAAAAAGGCTGGGGGCATCCTCACCCCCAGGCACATCACCTTTTCCTTATAAGCCTGGGTTTCCTTACCCTTTTTCCTTGAAGACCCCAATTCTAGCGGCCGCGCAGCAGAGCCCCAGCCTGGGCTTGCTCGCCCTGCCCATCTCTGCTCCTGGTGGCTTTCGGGAGATGACACGACTTCAGTACTGAATACGGGATAAAAAATAACAAACCAAGAGACGAGAGTAACGAACACGGCAGAAAGCACTATAAAATAAAGACCTATGAAGAGACTAATGACACTGTTTAAACAAAGTTGTCTCCTGTGATAGTGCTAAATCCTTTTTATGACCTTTCAGCCTTTCAGAACAGTTTATAAGACAATTTTCTGTTTGCTAGGCTTACTGACAAACAGTCAGTAACTGCTTATGCTGGTACCAGGAGTCCCATTACAGAACAAATAAAGTCCATTTTACTATTTCCCCCCCTCTTATAAAACACGGGACCACTTCCCTTCCAAGCTGGTCCACCAGAGGAGGGGAAAAGCATCTGGAGAAAAGGAAACGCTCTCCAAGAGCAGCATCACAGGAGGCAGCAAGAATTGCTGGGGGAGATAAAGCACATTCTGCATGCTATTACTGCATAAATGATGCTTTGATCACAAAAAGCAAAGAGCAAGAAGACAGTTTTAATGGTCTGAAAACACATGAAAAGCAAATGTAGGAAGCAGCTTTGATACACAAGACAGTGGCACAGTATTTATTTTGTGACCTTTAACAAGTACGGGCAGTGCAACAACAAGCTAATTTGGTGGAAGAAAAAAAATCAAAAGGAGATGGAAAAATTAACCCGAGAGCTTCATGGCAGAGGGAGGAGAGGAACAGACCGGGCTAGAAGCACCTCTGCTGACTGCTGGCATGCTGGGGACCAAGCCCTGCAAAAAAGCCTCATGACCCCACCAAGAGCAGCAGGTGCCCAGTAGCTCCCATGGACAGGGAATTTGAGAAATCACTTGGCAGAACCCCAAAACTAAGGCACGCTTAGAACAAGCATTAAAGGTTGTATCTGCACACAGCCCAAAGGGAGGTTTTGTAGGGGATGCCTCAGCAGCCAGGTGGGGAATGTGAGGGAGAGAATATTTGAAGGGATGGAGGGGAGCAGTAACAGCGCTGACTGGGAACTAAGTTTTCAAAAGAACTTTGAATATTATGAAAAAAAGAAAAGAGCAAGATGTGCACGTGAATCTTTTAAGTCTTCCCTACAAGCTGTTTAAAGTTGACAAATTCAGAGCTATGGAATTAACAAGTTTCCATTTTGCACGTGTGAAAGGGCAAGGCATTAGAGGCCCCGAGAGCACAGACAAGCTCCTGCACTGGGGCGCACACAGTTTATCTGCCTCACCCCAGGACTCTGCCCTGGTCATTTGCACCATTGTTTTGTTCTCACAAGGATAAGGCAATCCACAGTACCTATTTCTGCTTGAAACCTGCAGAAAGAGCACTTGCTGTATGCCATTATCTCACTGAGAGCACAAACCACCCCATGGGAGAGAGAAAACTTCCTGCACAGACCACCAAGGCCAACCCCTACCTTAGACAATGCAGCAAGTTGCTGGAAACTGCTGGATTTGGCCAAAATTTCTAAGCAGTGAATGTCCCACATGGAGAAAAAAAAAAAAGGCATGATAAACAGTCACGAAAGGACAGTGCTCATCAGCTAATTTATGCCCCATGAATAATTCAGCCACATCTATTAAAAAAGCTTCAGCTGACTGGAAACACAAAGAAGAGCTGGTCTGGAGGCAGGGAGGAGTGCCAGCCACCCCAGAGGCCTCTTCCTCTTCCTGTGGGCTCCTGAACTGCACCAGTTGGACACAGAGGCTGAAAGATGAAGAGAAGTGGTGGAGAGGAGCCCAGGAGATAAGAGCACAAGGAGCTCCTCCACCTCTAAGCGCATCCTCCAGCTGATGCCTCAGGCTTTCTGTGGAAGAGCTCAGCACTCACCCATCACAGCTCAAATGGGGATTAAACCCCACGAGAGGCCGAGATATTCCAAACTGCTTTGGGGCAGCAGGGACCCGGCCAGAAGGAATCAACCCCGTGCTCTGGGCCACGATCAGCATTTGACTCCCTGCGCTCACCCTTCAGGTTCTTCTCACACCACGGAGAGAAGTTGGATGTGTTTCAAAAGTGAACCTATTTTCCAGCACTTTCTACCCCTATTTTTTCTTTTAAAATCATGACAAACATCCAGAGACCCTGGGACTGAAGGGGCTCCCTCCTTCCAGCTCTCTGCAGTCAACTTCCAGGGTGCTCAGGCAGCTTTCTGCGGGATGCCAGAGCAGGACCCACGGCCACCCTGCAGGACAGTAAAGAGCTGGTACCATGGCAATACGTAAATACTGCAGCAACCTCCCTCCACTGAAGTGCTTTGTGAGCAGGAAGAAGCCAGAGCCCATCTGAATCGTCAGGACCTCTGGAAACTCATCACAGCCAGCAGAAGTCAAATCTCACTCTTCCTCACAACACGCAGCAAGCCATGGAGGCAGTTGCCTTCTCTCATCCAAACTTTGCATTTATGTAACCTTAGAGAAAGCTCTGGGCCTTCATCTTCCTAAGCGAAGCTTCACTTCAGTCCACTATAAGCAAGTTTATTTATTTATTTTCCTCTTTTCTTCCAGAGAGCTCAGCATTTCTCAAACCAGGGTTTTCAACCTGAAATGGGGTCATAAAACCTTCTTATTGGGGTTACCAGCCCTTGGTCACTTTGTGTTTGTTCCAGATAATCTGCAAGGCTGAGTTCACGGAAGAATTTTTGTTGTTGTGGCATGATGGTAGAGCATAATTTGATTTAAATTTATCTTTGTTAGCCAGCAAATTTGTCTGCCTCCTCTATTGGCCGGCATTATCATTTTGTCAGGGCCAGTAGGAAATATCTGCAAAGCGTTGTGCTGGTAGCAACAAAAAAATATCTGTTCCACAGATAAGTGTGGGATAACAGTGGGAGCAAGAGGGGGTCAAATGAGACAAAATTGTTTCCTGACCCTAAGAAATAGGGTGAGAGACTAGCAAGGCTGCCCCCTTTCTGATACGCACCATGCAGTGCATGCTCCCATGTGTGCATGCAGAAAGGCTCCTGTTCCGGCCCAAACTTCATTTTGTCTCAGGTAACGAGGGCACAGAAAGGAGGAGGTGCAGCACCAGACCCCCTGCAGCGAGACGAGGCACTGTCCGGACCAGAAGAAACCTCGTGCTGTTTGCTGGGGTGTTGGAGCTGCCCGGGCTGCTCCCCAGCCCTTTTCCTTGCATCGCCTTGGCTCAAGAAATGTCTCACACAGGCAGCATTGCCAGGGAATGCGTTTTTCTCTGCTTTAAGCCTCCTTTCTATTGTCACTGGGGTCTAAAGAAGCATTAGTAGGACAGTGACAGAAGCCTCATACATTTTAAGTATACTGAGGATGAAAAGCTTAATAAACCATCACATCTGGAGCCTTCTTTCCCTCTCCACAGTCATGTCTGTCTTGACTTATTCCTGCTCTATAGAGGAAATGGCAGGATTTAATAGTCTTTTATTAGTATGTCAGCTTTCAAAATGGTCAAAGCATTATTCATAGGGCAGGTTAAAAAAAAAAAAAGAAGGAAATGCAGCACATTTAGTCGAAATACTACTTGTACCAGCCAATGAAAGGGTTGAGATAAATGCAGCTATGTGTTCCTGGCCCCTTTCTGTCACATCTGGAGAGGAGCCGTCACACTTTCTCTCCCAAACCAGCCTCATTTTTACTTCATTTCCATGCTTCATGCCCCTGTCACTCCGTGAAGCAGCACTCTGGGAGTTTGGGATCTCATGCCCTTGAGCTGCAGGAGAGGCTCTGGTTCCACCAGCTTTAAGACAAAAGATGGGTTGCACAGATGCAAAATGAAAGTCTCAAGCATTTCTGCTAAGTTAAGGTCTGCTCCACATTTACCTATTACTGCTTTTACTCCCCATTTCTTTGTTTCACCTATGCCTGTTTTTTTTTTTTTTTTTTTTTTTTTTTTTTAAAGTTACAAAAAGCCTTTGTTCTCTCAGTTCTTTTGCCACCTGACATCGTGACCTGACCTAAAGAGTTGGTTTTCAGGCAGAGGGGGATATCTTTCCTCTACCCAGCATCCTGCTTCCAACTTCTGTGCTTAAAAGCACCAACAAGCTTGTGAAACAAAGCCTCATAGCATATGCATGAAAAGAAGTTGCCGGAAACAGATCTTCCAGAAAAAGACATATTTATATTATATAAAGATAAATGAGTGAATGTTTTTCCTCATGCTTGCTCAGAAGGATTAGAAAATTTCACCCTCTTTTTTTCCCCATATTTAATTTTCTGATCAATCCCATGTCTTTCACTCCACCTTCCAGATTTTGGGGTTCTGCTTTCAGCTGGAAAAGCTGAAAGGCAGCATCTGCTCCCAGGTTCTTTATGGCTTGGATGGGAAAAGCTAGAAAACCTGTTCCCATCACAGTCCCAGCCCAGACACAAGCTGTTCCCTGATGCATCCATGTTTCAAGGGCTCATTAAAAACAGACCTTCTGAAACTTGGAGGCTTACCCTTCATTACTGACTACACTGTCCTGGAAGCCTATTACCTTTAATTGGCACACAGTTGCACTGAAAACATGGAGCTGGCTCCACTCTAATCCATGCAAGCACTGCCTCTAGATTTCGATGGAGGCAGCTTCTCACCCCAGAGCCTCTTAGAAGTAAATCTCATTTAGGTCAGCAGTGACATTTTCCTTTCTGAAATAGTAGGCCAAACGCCAACGAAATTGGAGCAGTCAAGGGATTTACTTTACAATACTATGTATTACACCCATGTGAACACTAAAAAAAGGCGACCCTGCTGCACTGAACTTCCAACAACTTATTCATTGGTGCTGGGTGAACATCAGAGTTTCCATTCCAGATGAAACCTAGGTTACTGTTAAAAGAAATCCCCTTTAGCCCCACTTGGAACAAAGACCTACACTAAGGCTTCCCATCAAAAGTCTCAATTCAGTAACAGGCACACAAGCTCTTTAGCTATCAGAATATGTCTGAGAAGACTTTATGAATGTCCAAGTGGAGAGTTCAGCTGTCAAAAAGTTGCATTTCTGTAAAAATCAGCATGTTTTTATGATGTGTTTTCATGCAAATAAAAGCACCAGCTTGGATGGGGAAAAGCCCTGCCCCAGGAGGGTTTCAGCAGCCAGCACATGCTGCAGCCCTCCATGAAGGGAGGGTGATGATGGCACTTTAAAGTTATTGAATCCCCTCAAACCTCAATTTCTATAACCTGATCAACAAGAAAAAATGGATGAGCGATACAACTGACAATGTCTTTTTGCCTCAAACGCTTGAGAAACCCTACAGTCCTCAAGCTCCTTTGATGGGAATCAGGCCATCCTGGCCTTAATAATAATAATCAGGATTGATTATTATTAATTCAAGAGATTCACAACTTGGCCCAGGGACTACACACCCAAACTGCTTTCTTCTTATCCTTCAGCCCAAAGAACTGAGTAGATAAGCAGGGATATCTAGGATCAGTTATAACTGAGGGATTCCCAGGATCTCAACACAGCTCGCACCTACTGTTTCTTCTCAGCCAGGGCCTGTGCTCTTCTCTTTGCCTCTTTCTGCAGAGATGCCACCCAGAATCCACAGCAGGGCTGTAGACATCCCCTGCCTCTCCCACTGTTCTTTAGTGATAACCTGACAAACCCTCCTTCCAACAGCCAGTTGGCCACGTTGGCTAAGCAGCGCTGCTTGGAAGTGGGGAGATGGTGAGAGGACCAGAACTGGGAGCAGTTAATGATTGCACAGTGCTGGATTTGTGCTGGGAGCCCAATATTTTAGCAACGAGTTGAACAAACACCCCGTAACAGGCACAATCCTGGTGATATCTCTACACAAATTCTCACAAGGAAATTCTCCAAAACCAAGTTTGACTTGAATGACAGAAAACAAGCTCCTGCCTAAACCCAAATTACTGACAGCAATTGATCAATCCATGTAGCTTTATTAGCATAGCCTGACTGCAGGCTTCTTCCCAACAGCATCTTGAATCAATAGCTTAATTGCCTTCCTGGCTTTTTTTGCTTCTGGTTAAATTCCCTGACTAATCCTGCAGACTCAGGGAGGCTGAACGAGTTAAACCTGGACAGACTGAGCAGGATGGGCCCCTGGATCTTCACCTGGGAGCATGCAGGAAGGCATTCGGCAGGTGGGATGGTGGGATGTGCTGAGGGAACACCTTGGTGCCCTGGGACCTGTCACTGCAGCATTACTGCCTGGGAAAGGAGAGAGGTGGGTTTGCTCATGCACGTGCCTGAAGACATGCTGACGGGCAGCACATCCTTCGCTGGAGATGTTTCCCATGACACTATCACTGCTTTTCGACTGTCTTTTCTTCCCTATTTAATCCTTGCACCATCTGATCTATACTTGTTCTCAAGCAATGGTCTTTAAACATTGATCATTATCACCGATAACCTGTTTCCTACTTTTCACCTATCTAAAGCACATGTTGCCTGCAACTCAACCGTGGCAGCTTTGAGGGGGCTTTTTAAACCACCCACTGGATCCTTTGTGAAGGCAGCTCTTTCCAGATAAGACAACTGGCTCAGAAGTGTCATTAATCCTGTAAATAAGATGTCCCCGTCAGACAACTTCTGTCACGTCTTTGACATTTGTTAGAAGGTGGCAATGTTTTTGCGCCTCTCCGCTAAGTATTAATCTCCTAGAGAGGCTAGGAGAGCTATTTTAAGTGTGACCTGCAAAGGAAAGGGTCTTTGAGGTTTTTTATTACTTAGAACAGGTGAGGAACTGGGCTGTTTGTTTTTCCTACATGGAGCCAAAGGAGGTGAGGAAATTTGTGGCCTTTGAGGATAGAGCTTTCTATTCCTGAAAGACTACACAAAGGGTGAGAGATGGTAAATCTATTCTAACTGGTAGACTTCCAGTTACCAAGAAATTGTAACCTATTAGCAGTCAATCGCACAAAGTTAAATTACAAAAGAGATTTTGGCTGACTAGAGAACATTTGTACAGTGTTAGGGAAGCGGTGAGTGCAGAGACAGACTCACAAAGTTGGACGTGATAAAGCCTAACAGCCCTAATGTTTAATGTTAAAAGCAAGACAGAAAAAAGGTGACAACCAAAGCAATACCTCACTGATCAGCCATTCCTCAGGTGGCTCAGCAGGGCCAGGAGGACAGGGTTTGACAGTCCCCTTGCTGACAAGCAGGGACACTTTTCATTGATCACACTTCCCAACAGCTCCTAATGGCAGTGTGATCTCATCACTCCCAATAAACCTCAGTGCACTGTGGGCATGGTCCCAAACGGTGACCTGGGCATCACAAACGGTCCCCCAGATGCAGATCTGCATCCACAAAGCATCACATAAAGGGTTTTATCCCTGTAATTACTCCACCACAGTCCTAGGGGAACACCTTGCGTTTGCAGCAGCCGCTGCAGCGCTGGTCAGGCTGTGAGCAGCTGGCCGCTGAGCCACGGCGAGATGAAGCCCATGTTCCTGGTTCTACTGGCACCAAAGACAACCAAGAAAGGACCACAGGTTGCTTTCTGTGGAAAACCATCATCAGAGAAATTTCTAGCCATGCCATTTGGGAGCAGAGGAAGGATTTTCAGAATGAAAGCAGCTTAGTTATGCATCCGAGATGAAGTTCTTCCCAGACAGGAGACACGTACTTGTCTGTGTGTCATCTAACTTGTATTTAAACCCTGTTCTGAGGGCATTTTATTTCAAGAGGGTTTAAACTTACAGGCTGCACTGGAGAGTATTTCATCCTTAAAATACTCCTCCAGACAGGAAGGTTTTCTTACCAAAGGTTACAAGAAACTGGCTTCTGACATTTAATCATGGTGATTTGCTTCAGCAGGCTGGTATAAAGTACCACTCAGCATAAATAAAGACATCAATCTGGCTGAAATTTCCCAACTGCTCTGATTTCACAGGGCTAAGGATGAGTAATGCTCCATTCTTGACTCCATTTGGAGCATCTCATGGACAAGGTGGTCCTTGTGGTGAATTTGGGGCTTTCCGTGTACACTGCAAGAGAAGAATCCAATTCCTCCTAAAGCCAGCAAGGGGCAAGAGTCTGCTCCAGGGTGTTTGTACCACACTGCATGGGGTCACCACTTGATGCTCTCACATGTGATAGCAGCAGTGATGGCCATGCCCAACTAGCAGAGGGGATTTAGTTGATTTAGGGCTGCTGCTTACAGTGGGAAAGGCTGTGGGGCAGGGGGAGCACAGCTACAGCAACAACACCCTGGGGAGATTCTGGACTGGCAGAGCAAAATGACACATGTAAATCTATTTCATTGGAAGAGACCTCACTATTTGAGTAAGTTTAATATTAAACTGACTCAAACATTGGAACAAGCCCAATTATCAAGGCAGTTCACATGCTCAGGCCCATAGGGCGTGATGTACCTTCAGCACTCTTGCCAGGGTTTGCTACCAGCTCATTGTGGCTTTGAAAATTGCTCTGAAAGTTTACCATAAAGAAAATAAGACAAAAGACCAGGAAAGGTCACTATAACAGCAGGCAGGATGGTGCTCGGGACACACCTGCTGGCCTCTGAGCTTTGATCTCTTCATGAGCGAGGTGCACCTCTCCACTGACCCCTGCTTTAGCCACTGGAACCTCCATCCATCCCCCTATTTAGGAGTATTCACTATTTCAGAGTTTTTATTGCATAACAAACTGTGGAGACCCCAGTCAGAGAAGCAGGAACACAAAAACACTCACTGTTTGTAGTTTTACTGCAAAGCCCAGGGTTTTTAGGCCACAACATTCATAGGCCGCTGCCCACCACAAGACACATTAGCTGAAGATCACAGGCAATGCTGCTGGGGTCTCAGACAGCTCTGCAGGGCTTGACTCCAGGCAGACTTCATGTCAGAGATGTGAATTTATTTCTCTGCTGTCCCAAAATGATGGCTTATAAGCCAGAACAACCAAGAGCCCTGCGATAAGGCACCTTAAACAGCACCGAACAGCTACATGAGGGACAGGCCCAAAGGATTCAGCCTTTGTCTCATTAAAAGCTTAGCACTGATGTTGAATGCAAGGTTGAAGGCTCTCAAAGGGCTGCTTTTGTAGGAGAATTAAGCACTGAGAGGAACATGGAGGACCCACAGAGCCCAGGCTACATTCCAAAAAAAAGTCTTTGGTTGCCCAAAGGACAGATGGCTGTGGGCCTACCATAGAGGAGTTCCTCATGTTGCCATCTTTCATTTCACAGAAGGAAGAAAACATCTGTGAGCAGGTGGGCAAATCTCTCTGAGAAGCACTATGTACAACATATTAGAGTAAGCCAAGAAGCAGCGGGCAGTCTCCATGGCATGGTACAAGAGGACTGCCCCCAGCCAGCTGTGCAGAGAGCAGCAGGGACACTCGTAACAAAACCAGCCCCACTTCTGGGTCAGGGTGGCTGCTTCAATCACTCCTGCTCACAGGCACAGGACAACTCCTCTTAAGGAAAGATTTCTGCGAGAGGCAGTGGAAGAGGCGTCAGAGCCACCACTTGCTCAGCATGGGAGGGAGAACAGCAAGGCATAAATAGAGATGTCCCAGGAGAGAGCCAGGCAGCTTTGCAGCCCAGCTCCCTGCACGGCTCCTCGGCTGCCTCGTTTAGGAGGAGAGACAAAAGGTTGCATTCCCCACTCAGCCCTGGAGCAAGAGATAATTAGTAGCTCATTTTTTTTAAATCCTAATAAGTGTTCCCCAAACTAACTAGCCGTGTTGGACATAATGTAAATGACTCTGAAGAAAACACGATTTGTGGAGCAGTCTAATTAGATAGCCATAAGAGCAAGGAGCCTGTGCAGCGCTTGCTGCCGAGGGAGACTTATTTGCACAAAACCCCAGAAGATTCCCACATAATAACAAGAGCCAATGTCTTCATTTCCTAAACATCCACTAGCGATCAGCCTACAGGCTCCATTTCACCATTTGTGAATGCCAGTTAGCTCTCTGGATTTAATCCCTCCTCTTTGAGTGAAGCAGGGGAAAGCAGTCGTTTTGGAGTAGTGGCACCACAGCAGCTGCCCAGGGAGCCCCACAAACCCCGAGGTCAGCTCGGCAGAGGAGGTGGCACAACCCAGAGCTTCACAGTGGTGTCAGGGCCACCACAGAGGAACAAAGCAGTTTCACAGACCCAGCAAGAAGAGACCTCTCTCCTGGGGGACAGGCTGTTGTAGCTTCCACCCAGGTCTGGCACGACTGCTGGTTTCTCCAGGAGAAGAGAGGTGAGTTGTGTTCTGACCCAAATGGAGGTCTGGAAGCACTGCCTGCCCTGGCAGCCAGCTTTTAATTGATGTAACACCTCCTTCCAGATCTTACCTGGCAGTTTGTGGCACCAAACATGGGTTTAGCTCACTGCTGAGGAGCTCAGACTGCAGACCTTGCCCTCTCCTGTCCTGAAAGCACAGGACAAGGGGAGTCTGCTTTCCTCAGCTGTCAATGCTTTAAATAAGAGTTCAAACCTACGTTCTTGAGAGCTGCAACAAGCAATTACCACCTGATTGAAGGTTATTGGTGCCCACAGTCTTGGCACAGCTTGTTTTCTGAAGCACCAATGGGCAGCAAATAAGTGTTTTGTCACAAATCAAGGCTGTCCTAGAAAAGCCAAAGGAGGGTCTGCAGCAGCCACAGTGCCATTTGCATTAATAGCAGCAAAGTGTGAGGGGCAGCGTAGGACAGAGATGAGATACGTCTCCCCCCCACTATGAAGCTGAGTAACCTCAGGCCAGAGGCCCAAGCTGCGTGCAGCACTGAGTTTATGCTCATGCCAGTTTAGGGACATCTGCATTCCTGCTCATGGCACTGCTTTCAACACTACAGCGGTCAAGCTGTGCTCCTTGGAGGCGGGTTGCAATCACTGCACAGCCTCTCAGAGGTCTGCTCAAACCATGGATTACTGCCGGGAGAGAGATCCCACTCCATCTCTGGCTAGACCAGCTAATCTCTGCACAAAACTCCGAGCACTGACCCAGCCACAGCATAACCCTTGCAACAGGGGCACTTCTCTGCTGGGCCTTTCCTCCAGCCAAACTGGAAGTAGGCCAGAAGCAAGAGATGGCAGCTAGGGGAGGCACAGCAGCATTTCCCCATTCTCTGCTCCAGTGGTAGTATGGCCAGGACTGTGGAGGAAGAAGGAGAAGCATCCTGGAAGGTGACTGAACAGCAGAAGGACACAGTCGACTGGATTCAAACTGCTGCAGTTTCCTTGTGCTCTCCTACAAGAGGAAAATGAGCTGGAGGGAGAGTGCCTTAACCCCTTACAGCAACTAATCATGGTTGTTCAGGATCAGGTGAAACCAAGCGAGCACAGTGAGAGGGCAGGAGGATTTCCTGAGCAAGTCCAGCTTTCGTGCTTGGCCAGCCAAGCCGGACGGCAGCTCTTGAGAGGCTGCAGACTGACAGTGCTGCAAAGCCAGGGATCTCCCGGAGCAGCCACCAATCTGAAACAGCAGTATCCGACCCAGGCAGGAATAAAGTCACAGCAGATGAGGAGCTCAGGCCCCACAGAAGAGCAGAGCATTTTGCTACAAGAGTGCTGAACAACTTGCAGGTCTCCCTCCAGAGCCAGCTTTCCCCAGGGAGCCTCACTGCCTCCCTCCAACCTTGCACACAGACACCGCTGACCTGAGTGCTCCCGAGAGCATCCGAGTGACTTTGCAGCACAGAGTAAATGGGGCTTATGGAAAAGTTACTCAGGCACTTCTGAGCTTATATCCATTGCTGGAACTGCAGGTACCTGGGCTTTGTGCTCACCTCTACCTAAAATATTTATGTGCTAATAAAGGTGGAGCCAGAGGAGCCTCTGAGGTCACTTAGAGAGGTAAAATCCTCACTGCAACCAAAATAGCTGAGACAGCAAGCAAGTCAGAAGCAATCAAGAGCAATTAGAACACGCCTGTACTACATAACATTTACTTGTTATGCTACAAGGGTCCAAAAAGCAAAACAAAGGGGTTTTGCTAATTCTTTCCTACTCCATTACCCTTGCAACCAGGAAAGCATATTAAACACCTTTGCTGCGCTCTCAGCTTCCTGTGTGTTCGGTTCAGCTCTCCCTTGTCTCAATAGCTTAAAAGCCTGTTTTTCCCTTTAAAAGCCAACTTGCCTGCCAGGTAGCTTCTCTTAATCTCTCAGTCTTGGCTAGAAGCCTCTCTAGGCTGCTGAAAGAGATAGCTACTTACCCTTTGTTCTTGCGACAAGAAAAGACTCAGCTATCAAATCCTTCCAGATTCCTTTGTAGTCTGAGAGACTCTGAAATGGAAAGAATAAAAACCCATGTATCAGTCTAACAGATTAATTACTACTAAGGCTACCAGTAGGACCAGCTTATACCCATGCCCCTCCTTTCTACAAAGCAAGCCTTTACCAGACATGATGGCTATGAGACATGATATCAGGGTCAGTCACCTCAGGCAACAAGCATCGCATTCCTCTTAATGTCAGTGGTTGGCCTGAGAAAGCAGCCAGAGATAAAGCTGGTGCTTCCAGCTGTGGCTTTCCCCCTAAGGCTGATGGAATTGGTCCCCAGGAACAGAGCCAGCTGAGGACTGTGGTACCCAGACATCCTCCACGAGCAGGCTAGGCAGGTGGAGACATCCCACCTGGATGGGCAGAAGTGTGTTCATACTGGTCTAGGGCTGTTGCTTTCTTTCTCAGTGACACAAAGGCAAGGTGCCTTGCACACTGCAGTTGCACACAGCTCGTCAATTAAAGAGAGCACATGGCTCCCATGGAGGCAGCACTCATTTACACAATCTGAGAACTGATCCCTAAAGTTGCAGGCAAAAATAACACCCAAGCTACCAGTTACTTCAGCGCAAACAAATATGTTCATTATGAAGTTCTCTGTAGCTTACACCGAGTTGTTTCAAAAAGCATTTTTCAAAGTCATTTGTAGAGAGCATTCAGGATGGTGAGCACGAAGAGCCCCCAGCACCCCACCCGCACCTTGCAATGCTGCTTTCCTCCTGGAAAGCAAACCAGCACCCAGCTACTTCCGCACCAGGAGGGTCTCAGCCCCATAGCACAGACCCCTGCATGCCTCTTGTACAGAGAGAGGAAGTGGCATGGAAAGGAAATGGCATGGAAACCCTCTCACATATCTAGACAGCGAGAGTCAGAGAGAGTCCCAATGGAAAAGAATAGTCAGTTCAAGTAAGCTTTTCACAGCTCAGTGTTAGATGTACTGGATCTGCATTCCTCAGTAGGGCTGTGAACAACTCAAACTGCTGTCACTTCTCAGAAAAAGCCTTCCCAAGAACAATTCTTCAGGTTCAACCTCAGTTGAGCGCGCACCAATCTCCAAAAGGATCATTCACTCTCCTGCTGCAGTTACTCACCATCAAAGCCCATCATCATGCCATTCTGCTCACAGCTGCTCCTTCCTCAGCCACTGGGACACTTCTCCTTCTGCCTTGGGCAGCACCTTGCTCTTCTCCAGTAGCCTGAGCATGCTGCCTGGCCACATATATCACTGATCCTTTAACAGCTGCAAAACATTTCTTCTGATTTCTGCAGCAGAATAGCTTTAGAGAGGATTTAAGCAGGGTTAACAAAGTTCTCTCTGCTGAAGAGCAAGCCTAGTCCTGGGCTAAACAGAAGGGTCCCCATTTCATTTGAAAAGACAAATACTACAAGCAAGCGGCTGTTGCAACCAGTAGGGATGCAGCAGAACACAGTACAAAAGTACCAAGCTTTTGGAAGCGATTTCTCCCATCTCAGTGTTATGCAATCCATCACACCAGGTCAGTCAGAGCAACCCCAGTGGTTACACTTCATCCACTCCAGCTAGCTGAAGCAACGGGTAGATGCTAGTGTCACTGCACGCTCTAGTGAGCTACAGTGGGCGTCTTCACACTGAGATAACACAGTTCTCTGGTTAACAACCCCTCTGCAATATACATCTGGACCAACGGCTAGAGAGGCTCATGCAGGTTTGGGCTCTGGAGCAGCAGGTTAAATTTCAGTGTCATTGTACTCCCCAGTTTGCTGTTAGCCTCTTCTAGTGCTCAGTTGAGATTAGAAGCCTTTGAAATGTATATGTGGTTGTGGTCCAGGAGAAAGTCTCCAGGGAAGCAATTTGCTGCAAATACTCAGCTACTTAAAAATATTTATATATGCTAGGAAAGGATTAGACTTCATTTACCATTTTCTCCACCTTTAAACCTCATTTAATGCAGCATTAAGCTCCAGCTGCAGTAGATTGGTTCTGAAGTTGTAAAGGAGAAAGACTCATGAAACAGTAAGATGGTTCAGCACAGAGAGAAGAGTGATGGCTCACTATTTTCTAGATGGAGTTACGGTAATCGAGAACTGAAGGATGTCCAAGATAATCAGCCTAACACTCTTTTACTTACAGGATAGTGTTCCCAGACTAGGGAGCATCACGAGGAATCTAAGAACACAGGAATCTAAGAGCAGCTTTAAAATCAAAAGATGAGAACAGCCTGCCTAATGTATGACAAGAAGAGGTGAGGGTAGTTCCACATTTAAGGGAAGAACACTACTTCCAGCCTCTCATCAGTCCTTGAGCAAGAGCCGGAGGGGCTTTCCCAGGCCACCACGGGCAGGGAAGGAGGGGAGCAGCAGGCCCACAGCTCGGCTGCTTGCAGACACGGGTGGTCACAGCCAGCTCCGAGGGAGGGTCTTGGCACAGCCACGGCGAGACAGATGGGATTGCATGAGAGGCTGGGAAAGGCATTAGAGGTGCATGAACTCCACTCGGGAATGCTGAATCATCTGCTGCCCCCAGCCCTGCCAGCACAGCTCCAGAAAAACATCCTTGAAGAGTTTGGGAGTTCAGGGCTTCGCTGTCAAGAAGAGAGCCTGATGATGGAAACCTGCTGCTTTGATGCCCACCACACAGCGCCTGCTGGAGCTGTGCCCTGCCTGGTCCCTCTGCAGGGACAGCATCTGCAGGGGATGCCGAGCAGGAGCTGCTGGAGCCAGCTAACCGAAATCTGGTGTGCAGGCAACTGGAGCTGGTCCTTGGCATTTGAAATGGAAGGTTTGTAGTTATGGTCAGGCAGCTCGAGTTTCTGGAGATTTCTGTTTTCCCACTTCTGCCATCAGCCTTTTCAACCACTACCAAAACACACCTCCAGAAAGCAGTTAATACACTAATAGTCCGCATGCTTTTAATAAAATTATTTTCACAGCTAAAACCCAGTATGTGTTTTTGCAGCAGTTGCCACCATCAAATATTTACTCTGCTCAAAGAGCCATCAGTGACCTGAACAAAACCATTTCTCAAATATTGAACAGAAAAATACACTTCAATCTCTTTGAGCCGGTTACATCTGGCTTCAAGTTAGCTGGCAGATGGGAGGAAAACTGGTTACAAATGCTTAAAAATTTAAGCTTCTTGCAGTTTTGAAGTCTGCAAGCCAAGAAAATACACTCAGAGTGAGGTAAGCAGGAACTGTTTGTAAAGGCACTCAGTTTTAAAAGGCACTGAGACAGAAACATGCCATGGAGACGCATGCACTATGCTGACAAACCCAAACCAGGTGAGCATCTCCTCTTCCCCGTTTGGCCACCTCCTGCCCAGCCACAACATCCAGCACTACTCATTGAAGGGTCTTTAACACGTAAAGTGAGCCAAGGAGCTTACTGAAGATGTGAATCACAAAATGGAAAATCAGGGCTCTGCCAGCTGGAGGGAGGAGTTGGGAGACCCTGGAAATAGGTTTATCGTATTTAAACAATTGTTGTTTATGAGCCCTGGGGTGTCAAGTGTGTGCCTCATTGTGGAAAATTGTTTCAACCATTCACTCGGTTCCAGGAAGTAAATTTCTGTGGTTCAGGAGAAACTAACTGTGGCAAATCCCTAATGTAAGGAAAGCCAGAAAGCTTTTTCTACTCCTAATTATGCTGTGTTTCTAAACTTTCCCCTATGGCATGCAATATTAGAGTTCTTTTAGCAGTTTTTCCTGAAGAAAACACTAACAAAGGAGGCATTGTTACAGCGCCGATGAGTGCTGAAATCACAGGCACTACCCTGGCTCGGAGCCCACCATCTACAGCAGATAGGATGGCTTCTTCCCTCGAGATGCACAGGGCCAGATTCAGCCTGGTCTGAGAAAACAGGCAGATTTAGAAGAGTTAAATACCATGTGAGGATGTGCCAATGGACAGCAAATGCTTCATGTCCCACGGTGCACGAAAAAAGGTTGCACCAGCGACCTTGGCACTCACCTCTCCTGACACGAGCAACTCCACACTGTGACAGCAATAGGTTTTTAAGTGCTTTGTAGCCTGGCAGTCTGGTTATAGGGCATGAGTGGCTTACAGCCCTCCCATTGCTCCCGAGGCAGCTGACAAGGGAGCTCCCACCAGCTGAGGGCACTGGCTGTGGGATGTCCCTGGGCTGTGGCCGTGCAGTCATACGGTCAAGGGCAAGATGGAAGGGGAAGAGTTGTGTCTGCCCCACAAGGGGACATGTAAGGGCAAGTAGAAGTGCTGAAGCTCCCCTTCAGCCCTCTAAGGACCAAAACAGTTAGCTATTCGCTGTGCCACTGAAATGCCATGATCAAGTGGATGTGAATTCTGACCAAAAAAAGGGAAACATTTCAATTGAACAAGATATCTGGATGTATTCTTCAGTGACAAACTCCCCCTGAAGCACTCCTCTGACCTCAGATGTTAGCACTGGTTGCACATCTATCCCAGTGTGTGTGTAGCATCTTCTGTGTCACAGTCCTTGGCCATCCACGGTACAGAGTCACTCCTGTATTGATTACTTTATTGATAGTGTGTAGCCCCTCCAGGCAGTTTTCTCTCATCATAAGCAGAATAGCTCTGTTACATTGGTGGCCTGCTCATCTCCAAACAGAGAGATTGCTTCCATGTGGAAAATAAAATATTGCCCATGGGAGATATGCTCAAGAAGTTGGAACAAATTCATTCATGCACCACCAGATCCCTGCAAAACACCCTGGCTTTATTCTGCGCTGAGCAGAGGAACCAAGTGTTCCCTCTGTACTACTAATCTGTCACTCAGAACAAAATAATGTTAATGGTGTACTAGCGTAGCTTTGAAAGTTTTATTAAATGCAGCCAGATATTCTGTAGATTGCATTTTCTGGGTCATGCGCAAATAATAACGTTAACACACAGAGCCGTCCTGAAGTGTAGTCAGAGAGAAAGGGAGCGTTTCCTACTGCACGAGGGATGGGAGATGTGTGCACAGCCCAGCCAGCTGTTCCTCCTCCAGGGTATAAGGATGCTCTTTGTAGCTTTGCTCGCTGAGTTCCCAACAAATTGTTTTCTTAGGGAACACGAGGAAGCTGGAGGAACAGAGAATTGGGTTCGCCGGCTGAGTCAGAGCCAGCAGCGTGGGGTCTCCAGACCTTGGTTTCTGCTGCTCCCTGGGAAATCTCAGCAGTCCCAGGGACGGTCAAGGGCACCTGAGCACATCCTGAATGCTGGCAGCTCCTCGAAACCCTGTCTGCTAGCCAACCTCCCACTCTCATGGCACAAGACTGCTTTGAGAGGAGCTTTATTACTAGAAGAGCAAGGAGCAGGATTTTCAAAAGCCAGTTCCAAAATCCAGGACTTCCAAAAGTCCTGGACCCATTTCAGCAGGAGCTCGGTATGCAAAACCCTCCCTTTGGAGCTGCTGCAGACCAGCTCATCCCAGGCAGCTGTCTGCAGCAGAAGAGGCAGATGGAGGGGGACGGTAGAGGAACGGCCACCAAGCTTTGTTCTGGAGCCCCTGTTCAGGCTGAAGCTGTTCTGGTGTTCACCAGAGCAGAGCATCACGCCGTGACCCCGGGTGGGTATGAAGGGCCACAGTCCTGAGCTGCACACGGGAGTGATCTGCTTTCTAAGGCTTTGCACTGTTCTCCTGCATGGTGAGCACCTGAGCCCCTAAAACTGTGGATAGAGACAAGTGGAGAGGCTAGAGCCAAACTTTCCACCATAAATTTGTGCTTAAAATACCTTAATGTCAAACAGCATGATTCAGAGCTCAGGCACTTCCAGAGTTCAGCAGCACTTCGGTAGGGCTGAGAGATGAAAGTCCAGACTTGCTGTCCACCCCCCCGCCCAAGCCCGTTATCTGATCTAGCTGTAAGTGTTAAAAGCTTGAAAGCAGAGACCACTTTTCCACTCTTTCTCCCTCCTTTGATTCAAATTTTTGTAAATATCAGCAGGGAAGAGAAATTTGGAATGCTTTCTGAGAGGTTTATCTCCTTTTCAGGCTCATTAGAGTGGGCGAATAAGGTGTTATTGTACATATGTCTCAGGACTGTTTAAATGCATTTATTTTTTGGCAGGAGATAGGTTTGGAAATTTGTATTTAAATGATGATTTGAATGGAGTCTGGGTTGAGGAATTCACTGTTTATGAGCAATTTCTTTTTAGTGTTTGCTTATACCAGTGCTGCTATTGCTTTTGCTGGAGTTCAGAGAAGGCATGACTCTTTCTAACAGCCTGGTGGGTGAGAGCTGGGCTGGTGGAGGAGATCTGCTGAATTCTTCAGGGCTCAACATTTGCTTTCAGAGACTTGAAAGTGGCCTGGTGTTTGTGGAAACTTCTGAATACTGAAAATTAGGAGCCTTTCATAGTACCTCAGAGTAATCATTTCAAATTAACTATCAAGCTGTGTGAAAAAAAAATAATAATCCCCAACCATGCTGGCCTATCAGATCCTATCAACTCTGCTGAAATCTCCACTGGGAAATGGCAAGAAAATAAAAAGAGAAAACAAACTTCAGGTCAGCCCCAGGCATTTTGTTTTAATTGAAAATATTGAAACAAGATGTTTCAGCCTTGTTCGTAACTCATTTTCATTTGCATTTGTAACTTCATTCTCAGATGGGATGAACAACTGTTGAAAGAGCAGAAATCCCTACTAGAAGGTGCTTCCTCCACCAGCTCCCAACAACCACACAGTGCTGACAGTGGTGGAAGCCCTTTCCTGGTGATTAAAATGTCCCTGAGCAGGGTGCCCTCGGTGTGAGCCCTGGGGGATGAAATGGTGCCTGGCTGGAGCTGCGAGAGGGAGATCGGGCCATCACATACCTGCACTGCTCCAGCTGAGCTATTGAAATTCCTCCCTTGTACATAATTCACTTATAATTGTTTATATAAGGGAGGGGGCAGGTGGAAATGTCATTACCCTGCTTAATGACTCAACCATGGAGTCCTCCTGGGCATTTCTCTTTCTTTCTCTCTCTCTTTTTTTTTTTTTTTTTAATAAACAAAAATGTGCTTGATTGTGAAATTTAAATATTTAACAACATTTACTCGCAGAGCATTTAGTAGCTGACTTTTCAACCTCCCTCTCTATTTCCATTTTAATATTGTTTGCTGTTTCAGACAAGTACTAAGCCTTCCTCAATGTCCCTTCCTTCTCCTTACCGTCTCCCTTCCCTTCTGCACTCCTCGGAGAAGGCAGGAATGACACACATGTCTCTGTGTTTCCCAACTCACTTGTTGTACAAGATTCTTCACTATAATGAAAGGATTTCCATGCACATTAGTCAGTTAAAATAATCACAGGCTGCCACTGTCCAACTGCATGTAGAAAATGAGAGAAAACCCATTAATGAACCACTATGTTACTCAGCCTGGATGCAATTAACATCTGGATAGGAGACTTTTGCAAAGCCCATGTATTTTCTTTCTTATATATACTTTCTGCTACAAACCCATCAGATGGTGCCTGTGTATGGCAGAATTTAGACTGGGGGAAGAAGAAGGACATCAGACCAGAGCCCTGCTGCCCTACAGTACCCGAGGCAGCGAGCTTGCATCGTGGCCAGCAATACTGCTGCGGCTCCAGGAAACCTCACCGGGTGCAGAGAGTTTCTCCCGGGTTTTCTGGTGTGTAACTGAGAGCACTTCTGCTGCCTGTCCTCAGGAGAGAGCAGGTCCTTGGGAACGTTCCCACTCCTGGCAGGATTCAATCCTCGACTTGCAGCCTCAGTCCCTTGGAGAGGCAGATCAAGTTGGGAAAGGTGCTGGAAAAAGGCTGAGAAACTCGGCAGTGTGCATGAACGGGCAGAAATGTCCTTCCGACCCACTATGATGAGTTCTTTGTTGCTGGATCATTTTTGACCTCTAAAAGACATATTTTGTACTGCATAGTTCTGCTCTTGCCATGGCCAGGTTTATGCTTGTTCCTGTTTCGCTGAGATGTCCCAGAAGAAAATAAATGTCTGCTCAGCTTGCAGATCTCCTCGACTGAGTTTTACAGGGTGAGTGTTGGAAACCCGGCCACTGGGGATGTGAATGCAAAATGTGTTAAAAAAGATAACAGAAAGGGAAGCAGTTGAGGGTTTATTTAATTAATACATTAACGTTTACATTTAATAACATTTTTATTAAAAAAGTACCAGTACAATTCATCCAAAGTCCTTGGCTCTTTTTAGCAGAAGGAGGAGGATGTGTAATGATGCTAGAGGACCTTGGAGGTAGCTCTTTTTTTTTTTTTTCCTTTTTTTTTTTTTTTTTTAATTTAAGCAAAACAAAGAAAGAAGCAAATGAATTTTTGTGTATTATGTTCTTTTCTAATCCCTCCAGTTAATTATATTCGTGGCCGGTCTGGGGGCAGAGCAGCTCTCACAGAATGGGTTTCAAGGCCACTGGAGGTGCTCAGCAGTTGTGTTTGGGAAAGGTTTTCTGCATATAAAAACAAGGCACAAAATGCCACCTCTTAAAAATGCAACCCTTTCCTTTCCCCTTGGGAAGGGAAACAAGAGAAGCAAAATTACTGTGAGTAATGGGATGGGATTGGGGAAGGAAAGAAATCATACTGAATATCAAGAATAGCTTTTTAACAATGAGATGTATCAGGCTGTGGAACAATTTCCTGGGGGAATAATAAATAATCCACTGTCATCCTAAGTGCACTTAAGCAGTGCTTTTCTACTGCGTGTCTCGGAGGGCTCTAGGAAGGATAGAAGCACTATTTCTGTTTTACTGGTGGGGAAACTGAGGAACGGAGAGCTGCCCAAGGTCAGAGCGGGCGAGGGGAACCTGGAACTCTGACAGCCTGAAGCGCTGTGACTGAAATGGCTATTGGCAGGCAAAGGAAGGGCAGTGCAGAGGGACTGGGTTGGTGCTCAGCGAGCACGACAACCGCTGTTCTCTCCAGGCTGCCAAAATACTATACTTGCATTAGTATTAGCCTGGGTCTGAGAATGCCCAGGCAGAGAAGGCTGTGAATATTAAAGGGCCAGTTCAGCATCACCAAGTGCCTTGTGTCAGCATTAAAGTCATCTAAAGCAGCTGCAAAACCATCCCTCCTAGCCGTGTTTTACCTGCACTGCTTTCCCTTGCTTTGTGTGGGTGTAAATGGCCATACAAGTCACTGGGTTACAAAAGAGGCTATGGAAAATCTGCTTTTAAAGGATTATATGTTAATTTTGCATGCAGTCCTCCCACATCACAGCAGAGGTACGGTGCTCTCCTGGCAAATGGGTGAATGAAGTTCCTGGCCTTATGGGTTTCAGTGAAAATCTTCTACATCAAAAAACTGGGGGCAAATGAAAGGTGCTTCATCCTGCCAAGGAGGGAAACTCCTCCATTGGAGCCACAATGTTTATTAGCCCGGCATTTTATGGTAGATATTATTACTGCAAAGGAGCCTTTTCTACCCTGACTCTTAGTTTAAGCCAAATGCCCTCAGCTGGCATGAATCAGGTGTGCAACGAGCTGCTTTTGCATGGCACTTGCTTTATGTGGATTTCCACACGGTTACAACTCAGCCCCATGTCCCTACAGGAACACAGCCGAGGATCGGGTCCCCTGCTTAATCTCATTTTTGTTGCAATTGCAATATGTCACTCTTTGCATTCAGAAAAGGCTCGGAGCCAGCCCGGGAAGGCAAAGCACCAGCCCTGACGTCTGCCCCAGGCGCTGGGGTGACCGTGCTGCTTCCTCAGCAGCCTTCCCAGTGGCTCCGGTTTGGACGGCTTGCAAAAGCTCTTTTAAATGTTCATCGTATTTTCATTTGTAGGCTCAGGTTTGGGCTGGGATGTTTCTTTTTCTCTGTGCAATTCAATATTTGCATTGTTGCTATATTGCAAGAAACTTTATCTCCTCACCACAAGCAGGCCCTTGGGACCAGCTCCCCAGGCTGCCAGAGGTATTTTCATTCATTCCTGGCCTTTGTGCTTGTGCTTCAGCCAAGGCTCTGTTCCCCATCTGCAGGCACTTGCAGTCCCATTGGAGGAAAGTTATTAAACACAAAAACGAATAAATAAATAAAAAACCACCAACAAACAGAAAAAAAACTTTCAGTGCTGAATCTACTGGAGTCGTCTTCCCCCTGCAGGCACTGATGGTCTCTGTCTCCAACCTGTGTAAGGTCCGACTGGCCCACAACAGCAGTGCAAGGTCCTGGTGGACTTCTGCATCCTCTTTGGTGCTTCCTTGGGCTCCTCATTGCTATTCCAATAATGTCCAAATGGGCACCTCCATGCTTCAGCTTCACATTTTCCCCTTCCCCTCCAGCTGAGGCAGCTCAAGAATTTATGCCTGATTTGTCCTGCCTGAGCTGGGGCTGCACCTTTGCATGGAGCTGGCAAAGGTTGCGTGTGCAGTGAGAAAAGCTTGCGGAAAACTTTTTACCCATAAATTTCTGTTGTTTAGGCATGTCATAGGTCCCCAAAGCTTCCATGGGACTAAAGGAGATTTAAGACCATCTTAGCAACTGTGTCACTCAATATGTTCTTTCTAGTCCTCCAGACATAAAGGTGAAAGGTTCAGATTTAGTGACCTTTTATTTCTCTTGGTAGATGTTTTAATCTGGCATCAGGACATTAGCAGCTGAAACACAATTTCAGTTGAAATCGGAAACTTCTTTAAAGGTCAAACATCCCTGAATCAATGCTCAGCGCTGACCCACATTCCTGTGCAATGGGAGCAGAAGCCCCAGATGTCCCATGCCCTGTCCTACAAGCACCTACAAGGCCAGGCAGTTGGCCATGGAAGGGTTGCCAGTTTTCTGGCAAGCTGTGTCATGAGAGACAAGATCAAAAAAGACGATAATGATGGATCGTCGTCCAGAGGTTTGAAAGATGAGTGGACTTATTTCAGACCTGCAGAGCGATTATAGCAATAAAAAATAAAATAAATAATTAAAAAAATGTGGAACATTAAGCATTTGCTCTGATATCAGCCATAAAAAAGACATGTTCAGGTGCAACAAAGGCAGGGAGATGATTGTTCGCTATGAATACATCAGAGAGGTAAACACCGAGAAAGAGCAGCGCTGTGTAAGCTAATGGACAATTTTGGCATGAGAACAAATAAGCATAAACTGTCTAGAGGCTAAATGGATGTTTTCATTCTCCTCAGAAGAGAATTTCTAGCCCAGATATTCAGTGGTGGGGATGGGGACAAAGAAACTAATCAGAGTGATAATGGGGGTTAATATGGGATGCAAAGGGGACTATTGGAGGGAGCTACATCTCAAGGCCCAGGAGGCTCTTTCCAGTCCCATTCCCATATTACAAGAGCATCAATGGTTCCTGCCTTTGTCTGCTTTGTATCTCCTTCTCTTCCCCATGCTCCAGGCCAGCATCCACCCCGCGCTCGCTCGGCAGTGAGCAAGTTGTTCCCAGGGAGACCTGTGCTCCTGGGAGCTGCATTTTCCATGATGGGGCACCCGCAGCCTCCCCTGTGCTCAGTGGTGCTGTGATGGCTTGTGCCAGGTCCTGCCACTCGTGCACTCAAGGTTGTGTTGCAGACAAGTTGAAGGCTGTGTTTAATTCTAGGGTTTATTTTAAGGGAGAGCTGGAGCAGGTTTCCTTTGCCTTGTATTTAATTCCCAGGGTTTCAAGCTGTGCATAACGTTAACTCCAGTTTTATTAGGGCTTTAAAGTGCATTTTTATAACATTTTGACTCAAACAAATTTACCAACCATATCACAAAGTAGATAAGGAATAATAAAGCCCCAATTCACGTGCAGTTTAAAAATTTGTTCTGTTTTATGGCTAAATCAATGGACAGCTTTTTGAAAAACAAGGTTTCCCCTGGGTAGAGATGATCTCTATTTTGTACACCTCTGTGCTGACACCAGTGTCACAATCTTGGAGGTTAGATCCTTGGTTGATGCAAATCATCACAGTCTGACTGATTTAAATGGAGATTCCCTGGGAGATAAGATGGCCTTTACATCAAGGAACCTCCTCAAGTTCCCTTTGTAATTAGGGGGCGAATCGCTGTTGTCTCCAGCAGAAGCTGGCTCGGGGCGTTAGGTGGGAGTTGGCAGTGCTGTTGCCATCTTACTGCAATGTGGAACAAAGCATTTGGGAACAAGGACCGCTGCCTCACCCCCAGATGTCACATTGTGTGAGTTGCCATCCCTCCCGGTGCAGGGGAGGTGGGATCCGACTGCCAACAGGGCTGCTGGCAGAACAAGGACAAGATGCCCCAGACAGGCGCTTCAGGAGGTGATACCGACCCTCGGCTTGTCACCTTGGGACTTTTCGTGATTCAGATGTCATGTGGTGTCAGATCCTGAAGCCTCTGAGCGCGCTTGTAGGGAGCTCTGCTGTACACGTCTGCAGTTGGCATGCGTGGGGAGCGGTGACAGAGCCTCCGCAAGCCACAGGAACGCTAACATTTCCCTTTGGGCTTCATCCAGGAGGGTTCCCCGGCACCTGGAGCAGCTCACTGGTGTTGGGGTATCACGGAGTTCTGTGCAAGGCCTCCTCAGAAGCCTTTTTTCCTGCATCCATCCATCAGCGAGGCCGCAAGTGGAAAAGCCTCGCTGCGTGCCCTGCCACCCCCGCGCTTTCCTGCGGTGGGATTCCTGGGTCACCACAAACTCGTTAGTCTCCATTTCACTGGAGCGATTTGCATACATTGCCCATCTGTTCCTATTCAGCAACGCTCTCTGGCCACATGCACTAGCATAAAATTGCAATATCTCAGCTGCAAGACAAGCAGGAAAATGTTTGCTTAGGAAAAAAACCCACACTATTATTTTTTTTTCTATTGTGCTTACATTTTATGGAAACGTTTATTTTTTGGGAGTTCTGTAAAAGCTTGTTTTACAAGAACCTAAATGTGGCTAAATTTGCCCTGCTTGCATTCCTGGAATGTGTGGGGGAACCTGCCAACCTTGGCTCTGTGTCACAGACCATGTATGTTATTAAATGGCGAGCTGCTAACAGCTTCCTGCCATGCAGATGGCAGCCCCAGGTCCTTATTTTGATAGCATCTTCACTCCTGAGACAGACAAGCTGAAAGGAACCTGAAAGTAATGAAGCCACTGGCAAAACTCCCAAATGATGGGAAGGAAGAGTGAGTGTATAAACTGCACAGCTATTGAAAATGCCACTAAGTAAAATTAATTAAAATCATTAAAAGAAATTTTGATTATTCATTACCTAATGATATCTGCAACTTTTAGACAATCTGGAGTTGTTTTCCATCTATTAGTCTAAGCCTACAAGTGTGTTATGAAAAATAATAATAATAATAATAATTAATGCATATGAAAACTGCAGGAGGAAGAACGTTACCTGCTTGGGCTCATAAGGCACCTTGTGCGACAGGCTGTCTGCCTGCAATAAGGATGATAGTGGATTATAATCTTAATAACACTCATGCCAAGTAATTGGGATGTTAAATGGCCCAGTTTAGGGAAACAAAGTCTAATAACGCGTGAGCTCAGTTTGCAAGCTGCTTGGGAGGCAGAGCAGCAGTGCGGGAGCCTTTCCACCAGGCCGCCTGTGGGGTGCAGGCAGGAGGGCACCGAGGCGGCCAGGACATCACTAATCCTCCCAGCTGAGTTTGTAATTCCTCATGTTTTCCCAAGCAAACATCTCCATCAAAGGCACTTCTGCAAGGTTTTATCATCCGCCGGCCGTACACAGAGCAGCACAAACAAATCCTCACTCTCCGTTTTTCGCCTTCGCTCCTTTGTGCGGGGCTGCTTTCATGGCAGCGCCGCGCCGAGATCACAGCGTGCGTAGCCGTGCCTGCTGCCGAGCTGACAGCGTGACAAGGCTGTGATCAGGCGTGCAAATCGCTTTATTTTGACACCGCCGAGTTCAAAGCATGCCTCTTCCCATCGCTCTCCCGCCTGCCTGGCACCCGCGGGCTGCGGGGCCGCTGCGACGAGCGGGCGCAAATTGCATCGTGCGGCCCCGCTGGGCACCCACCCGCCCCACCAACCGCCCTCCTGCTTGGCAGAGCTGCTGCTCAAGGGAAAAACAGGCCAAAAAGCTCATGCGAGGCAGGGGGGCAGTGCTGGATGGGCTGCTCCGTCTGCACAGAGAGGGAAGGTGGAAGAGCTGCTCATTTCTCTCAGCCTAATTTGCCCCGAGTCCTGCTAATTAGCCAGGAAGCTTTCCACGGTAATGCAGATATATCTGAGGTTTCTACAGCAGTGTTTTCCTCTTGCAGCATTTTCACAGTTAGACACAAGGTGATTAAGGCATCTGGGCCCCACAGCTTCTGATTTTGGGTGCTTGGAGGTTGGCTGGCTGAGCTGGAGCTGGGGAGGGGAGAAAAAATTTACCTTCGCTTGATGGCCACAGGAGCTGCAGAGCTCTGAAAGCCTTTGGAAATGACAGCAGTGAAAAGGGGAAACTCCTCCATACAAAGAGCCCTTGAGAAAGGCATCCAACAGCTACAGGCATGGGAAGACCTGTAAGCACTGGAAACATTATATGATAACACAAATTGTTGGAGCTTTTTGCTTGCGGCTATAATTTGCTCTTAGGAAAAAAAGAAATCCTAAGTAAGCAGACTCTGCTGGGATGGTGTGAAGTTTGGACGAGCAGCAAACAGCTGAGATAAGGTGTGGGGAATCTGCAAAACCAAACACATCCCAGCGAAAGGGAGCAGTGGGGCTGCTCCTGCTATTTCTGCCCCCACACCGTGCTCTGCTCTCCTTCTGTGGCTCGAAACCCCGTGCATCATGACAGCAGTTACGTGCCTTCTTCCCGTCCCAGCAGGACCAAGCCCTTGGAGGGGAGGATGCAATTAGGATCACTGACTCGGAGGGCTTTGCCTCGTTTTGGTGAACACGGAGGGATTTGTGGTGGTGTTGTTTCCCATTTGTAGGAGGAAGGAAGCCCAGGGCCCGCTGGGGATGTTGCTTAGCAACTGAGCTGGTCTCGCACGCTGCTCGATACAAAAGATAAAATGCAAAAATCTCCTTTAAAATAATGCTGCAGGTTGCACCTGACAGAGACGGAGCGGGTCTGCCCGGGCGCATCTGCTGCCCTGCCAGCGAGGGGATGCCTCGCACACGGCCACGCTATGCGAGCAGGGCATCGCCCTCCTTATCAGCGCTTTGTTAACTGCTTGGCTGCCAATGAAGTGCATTTAAAATGCCTGCTCTCTGCTGCCTTATTTCTCACTTGGCCCCAAGAAGAGGCTGCGATGAGAGCTTGACGTGCCTTGAAGGACCATGAGTTTCCAACACAACCGACACCAAATTCTTTTTTCCTTAAGAAAAGTGCATGCACCCCAAAGACAACTTTGATGGAAAACATCAAATCAGGCATAGATTTTGGTGGAAAGCTAGCTTCTTCTAAAAATGCAGTCCCCAAACACTCCCTCCCCAATAAAATCCCATCTCCGCATGTTGTTCTCCTGCAGGACATTTGTTTATTCAAGGGTTTTAAGGAGTTGATCCTGTGTCGAGGTTGTTTGCTAGCCAAACCTTACAGGCACATGTGTGGCAGGTGGCGTAAAGGAGAGGCTGGGATGGATGGCAGCCTCATCAGGGCAGCGCTGAAGTGGTGGGAGCTTTGCTGGTTGGCACATCTCACACCAGACAAACTGGGATCATCCCTGGGTTGCATCTGCTGAGAAAACCTGCACATCTTAATAAGCCTTTTCTATCTCTAATTTCCAGGAAGCTTTAGAAAAAGTGAAGGCAATAAAAATAACAATTAAAAGAATGTGGAACAGCAAGGCATCTGATGAATCTCAATTGATTTCTGTAGTTTAAATGATGTGACCTCTAATCCTGCTCTCCAGATAGATCATTGCTGATGGCTCAGAGACAGCATGCTGAAAGTGCCTCTCTCTGCAAGAAGATGTACTCAGAGGATTATAAAATAACAATAAGGATAATCCCAGACAAACAAAAGAGGCAGTGAAGCCCCTGGGTTTTGGTGTATTGTTTCAAGCGGGCTGTTGCACTTTCTGTTCTTTTCTGCTAATTGTGATGGTGAACAATCAATTCGGGACTGGAAACGTTGACCTTTGCAGCAACAAATTCCAGAGGATGCAATTTGCATCCTTCAGACCTGGACAAATCCTGAGGGACTGAGGAGGAGCGCTGGAGTTCGAGCTCCTGCAAGCATGACCTACTTGCAGGGGAGCTCCAAGACCTTGCTTTGAGCTCGGCCTCTGACTTGCCTACTGCAAGCAGCACAAAGCCACTCTGTGCAGGGTAGTTCTTCCTTTTCTTTTAAACGTGCTGTCCACTTGGGTTGAGGGGACTCAACCATGTAGTGGAGCACATCTGTACAAAAAGAGTTGCTATTGTCTTTCTGGCTAGGAATAGGAGAGATTATTCTGATGACAAGAAGACCTGGTGGGGGATGTTAATCCATATTTGCAAGGGAAGGAGGAGACTCTGGAGTTGAGGTGCAGAATGACAAACTGAGCTTCTGCACAGGACAGGGCTTCTTTCTGTGAATGCTGCCAAAACACAGGGAAACACAGAGGAGGCATAAATAGTTGAAGGTTTTCTTTGGTGAAAATCTAACGTTGTGGAAAACTCCTGCACTGAAAGGAGACTTTAGCACCTTCTCTTTTCCCACTGAAAGTGTGTAAACCCCCTGACAGAGGAAAAGCGTATTCCCTTTCCAGTATCTTGGATGAAAACTGACACAGGGAGGCTGACTCCAGCTCTAGAAGGGATATTCCCTTTTCCACAATCCATTTTCTAATCCCCTTTGCTGAGGCTGCTGACCAGAGTCCGAGTTGGTGCAGTGGGAGGGAAGGATTCCCCTCACAGCCCCTCACGAATCCCGCGGGGATCTCTTTTCCACTACGCCCCTGCGCAACTCCTGCATCCTATCAGCAGTGGCTCAGCCATGACTCAAACACTATTGAAAATAAATAATTTCCTGATGGGGAAGATTTCCATACCTGTTTTCTGGGTCTCAGGCTGCAGCGATGGATGTGCTGCCACTCACCTGCCCCTTGGGACATGAGCTCGGCTGACTGCACCTGAAGCCACCAACTGAGGCTGGCCAGCAAATTGCAGTGTCAAGGCTTTGATTAGCTGCTTCGTTAACAGACCTAATTTCCTGGTGTGTGGCAGTTCCTTTTGCTGTGAAAACAGTCTGTGGAGGAGCACAGCACAGCCTGAGCAGCATGAACATCGAAACTCATGTTTTGTGCAGTGCAACACACCTTTATTCAAACAAGAATTGAAGGAACAATGTTTCAAAGCCATAAACATTTTGATTCAATTAGCATTTTAAATAAAAAGTTAATTTATTTAGGATGTTTAAGTTTAATTTGTGTCTAATTGGAATGTTATGGTATTTTAAATGGCAATTGATTATTAAAAATATATCTATTCTTTTGAGCCCTAATAAGCATGAGACTGATGAACATTTCACTGCAGTGATGCTAAAGCCTCAATAGATGTTTTTAATAATCTCAGTTGGTGTTTAACACAGAGGAATGAGCTGTCATTTTAAATCTAAGGAGACACATCGATTTGCAAATAATTTTGGTGGTTATCTCATAATACTGAAATGCCGGCTGATTTTTTCCAGGTTTGTTCTCAACTATACCCTGACTAATTAATTAGTTTTAAACCTGCATAAAGAAGCCACCTTCCTGAATCCCTATTAAATCTTAATTTCCAAGGCAGCGAGGGCTAAGCTTGCAAAGCATCAGTGCTGGAGGTGGGAGAAGCAAGCATCTCTATCGAGACTATGCTGAGAGGTGGCGTTGCTGTCATTTAGAGGGCAACACGCATTGCTGCCTCCTGGCAGAGCTGCTTCGTGCGACCCTCATCCAGTGTGGTGCTGAGCGAGCCAGAGCACGCTGCTGGGCCCCGGGTGGAGGGGAGGCAGCCCTCCTGGCCTCACACTGCGGCAGCACTTCGCTCTCTTCTCCCCTGGCCATGGCTTGGTGAGGCTCAAGGCAGCATCTGCCTTTCTGAATTATGAATGTTTTCCCAGCTGCACCAGGCAGTAAGGATTTTATCTGATTTTTTTGTAGGAAGTCCTAATTTGGGGAGAGTGCCGGACATATTCGTCCCATTTCCTGCGATTGCTCTCCCCTAGGACATGCTACTTTATCACTGAATTTTGTGTACAGATTAAAAACTGCTTTTAAATACCCAGTCAGCTCTTTGGGGGGTTCTCTGGGTTTTCTTTTTGCCTTTTTTTTTTTTTTTTTTTTTTTTTTTTTCTGAAGACATTACACATCACCTTGAAGTGGATTGTGGTGAGCTTCTTTGTCTGCTCTGCACGCGTAGGTGTGTGTATGTATCAGTGGTGGATGACATCAGGCGATTTAAAAGTTAATGACTTCTTTTCAAAGAAAACCTCCATCTGGGTAACAGAGCACGTTGTTTTCCTTAAAAATGAAACTTGAAACTTTAAATGGTGAGTTCATCTCTAAATGCTGCTGAAGTCGGTGTCTGGCCAACTGCGTTTTAAAGCCTGATTCTGGAAGTCTTCCATGCAATCTGTCATTCAGTCAGCTTCCTTGTTATGCTTGGATTTGACGTCAGGTTTGTGTCTATAACACAGCTCCTGATTGACAAGAATGTTATTTTATATATGACTCTGAATTCATATTCATGTATAACAGGATTTTAAGCCTCTTTCAGTGATTGGCAGCCTCTTTCTAGGAGAATTTTTCTCCTTGTTAAACAATACTATATATTCTATGAAAATGAGGCATGGAAACGATGTCAGTTTGACACGGTTTTCCCCGTCTCGTTGAGGCCAGCCATCATTCAAGGTATTTCTCATCCAGGTGATGACCAGGACTTGCTGCTCTGGGAGAAATATTCCCTGGGGAAAGCCCAGAGCCAGTTCCCCAGCCCTGCACAGTGCATTTGGCACTGGTTCCATGCCCAGCTCCCAGTTCCTGTGATTATCCAAAACATTGGAGTATCCTGCATCTGCACAGCAATGTCAGGAATCTCATCTGGCAGGATTTCCTCCCAGCTTCCCCCTTCTGAAAGGGATTTCTGCTTCTGCCATCCTCCAGCAGAGCCAACACCTGCCTGCGCCTTCGCTGCTCAGAGCTTTGCTTAAGGCATTCCATGGCCCAGGGCAGATCCTTGGCTGCCCTGACATACTTCGGGTGGAATAAAGGTGGTTTAGATGAACTTTGTGACTTGTCACCCAACAATTTCACCAAAACTGACCCTCTATGGAAGGTTTGGCTTGCTTGGTTTTGATTTTGAGGAGAACATTTTTCTCTCTGATTTACCCCATTTTTTCATTTCTTTTCCAGTTTCTGGGTGGATCAGAAAAAGCTCCAGTGACTCTGGGCTCACTGGGGGGATTGGACCTGTTGGGGGAAGCCATCCTTGAGTGATTTCTGCAAGGACAAGAGGAGGTTCCTTGCTGTCAGGGCAGTGTCCGCAGCTCTGTCCCCTAGATGTGTCTGTATCTCTCTGACTGAAGAGATCTACCAAGAATCAGCAGGAAAAACAGTGTTGTTGGCCCTTGCAAAACAAGTGCTGTCTAGTTGCCAGATGTCCTCTTGGGAAAGGGTTTGGGGTTTTCTCAGCCCCAGACCTCCAGTCCTGGTGTGGAGCATGTCCTCCTGCCAGCCCAACGCGCTCCCTGTGCTGCCACCCAGGGACGCAGAAGGAAATGGGTCAATGGGTTTGCCAATTAAAATTTCAGGAAACTTCATCCTCCCCAATGCCAGCTGATGAGAAGCAATTAAAAATTAAAGGTACAGATGCTTTCACATTCCCATGGTTGAACCTTGCCTGCTTTCCCTGAGCATCCCATTATTGCATTAATCCATGCACTGAGGTGGAAGGGAAACGGCTCCGTGTGGCCGGAGGCAGCAGGTTGGTGTCCCCTGCTGTGAGGTGGCCCCAGGGACCCCTGTGAAGCTTCACAGAGCACAATCAGCTGCCAACCTCCACGAGGTGCTGGTAGCAGGAGAGGTGCATAGAGCAGTGCCGGGAGGTAATCCCCTAATCACCTGCAGGAGATGACTCTCCTGATAAGCAGATACACCAGCTGAGCAAGCAAGCCGAGCTGTTAATCATAACCGTGCTCTGATGTGCTTACAAACAAGCACTTGAGCGATCCAAGATGTGCAAAGGAGGAGGTGAAGCAGCCTGGAGAGGAGGCTCTGCTTGGTCCGAGGGCTGCCACGGCGGGCTGCCACGGCAGGATGCCCAGCCTGCTTCCACCGCCAGCCCCGGACGGCGCTGCCCAGCCGTCCTCTCACAGATAATGCCCTTCCATTTAATTTTATATTACAGACATCACAGCATCAATCAGGCGGTTGTAAACTGGTAGAGCTGCTATTCATTTTGTCTGTAAATCAGGAGTGTGTGGCACGACTGAAGTTACGCTTTTCATGTATGCATAAAATTAAACTCGGAGCCATTGGCAGTCTCGTTAATATGCTGTGTTAAAGACAGATGTCTGGATTGACTAAACTCCGAACATAAATGAATAAACATTGTAATAAGGTTTCAGCTCTGATACTCCACTGAAGCCAGTGCAGGTAAAATAATTTATATCTGTTAGAGCTTTTTCAAGAGCCAAGGAGCGCACTGGCTATATTATTAAGTGCCTGCTGTTTACTTGCCAGTCTGCCCAAGAGACCCCTTGGAATGACCTTCTCCTCCTCGGTACCATGTCGGCTGGTAGCCTGATTGTGTTGTGATTGTCTAGGTATGGACATCACCTAGACCTTGACATGAGAAGTGTTCCCTGTTTGCCTTTGGAAAGGCAGTTACAGTGAAATACAGAGCCAGGTAGGTGCCTTCAGCTGACTTCTGCCAGCCGAAGACTTGACTCACGTGCCCGAGGTTGCAGAATCTGAGCTGTGAGGTGGCAAATTCGGAACAGGCAAAGTGGCAGCTTTCCAGGCAGGCTGGAGCAACGAGGCCGTAAGCAGATTGCTCTTGTATGTTTGTGATGCCCTTGGCTGTTCTTGCTCATGGAAAGGGCTGACCCATCTCCACCCTTCCTGTGCAATTCATTAGAGGGAAGCTCCGGGTGTCTGCTCGGTGCATCGGTGTTGGCGGAGATTAATGGTGGTTGTGACAGAGCAGTGAGAGCGAGCAGGATTGATATAGATGAGTCTGGTATGAGCTTCTGTAACTGTCAGGGCAGAAGGCAAAACCTGCAAATTTTGCTGAGAAGTTCTCTTTTCTCTTGCTGAACTGTGTGATTCTCATCCACGTGTTTCCACTGCCCTGTCAGTGGGGAGAGTGAAACTGAAGGCCCTGACCTGAGCAGCATCTCTGGCCCTGGTGGCACCTGGCAAGAAGTTCACAAACTGAGCATTGTGTGGTGCTGATAGCATCTAGAAAAATCAGGTTTAAATGAGAGTTAACCATGGGCTTGGGATGGATCAGAAATCCCAGGTGGGTGACCTGGCTGAACGGCTGTGGCCAGAAATGTGGCCAGGACTGGTGCCAGGAACTGAACAGAGTCTGCAAGGAAGCTGGGGAGCAGCCTCAGGATCCTGTGCCCTGTTGGCAGGGGCAGAGACCTTGGACAGGCTGAAGGAAATGCAATGATCAGGGTATGGGCCTTTCACAAGTTTTGTGGGGTCTAGGCTCGGTCAGAATAAAAGCTGTATCTCCATTGGTGCCTGCGTGTAGGTGCAGGTGGTTGTTCAGTGATCCACCCACTCACCTGAGGCCATGCTTTGCCAACCATCAGTATTTGTGAGAGTGGCACAGACCATGAGTCCTCTGGGTGCTGCTACCCGCTGGCTGCAAGCCCCAGACATCATCTGTACCTGGGAGAGACTTCAGTGTGCTGCTGGAGAAAGCCTGAAGATGCACCAGCGAGCCTTGGTGCCCTGGTGGGAGGGTGTCACCATCCAAGGGGGCTGGATGGGAGCACCCAGCTTATGGGAGACACTGGGATCCCGCATCAGACTGGTAGGTTTTCTCCAAATAAAAGCTGCTCCTTCCCTGCAGGTTTCTGAAATGCCTTCCCTGGGCCAGCCCACACAGAAAGAAGAAATAGAGAGGTAGGATGGCAAATGCATCCTCAGATGTCCACAAGGTAGGCATCTACATCTGAGCTCATCCTTGAAACTCCTTTGCTGGTTTGTAGGAGAAAAAGGCATTTTTAGAGCATGATTCATTGACCTATTTTAGACAGCTCCATAAGGACAAGATGAATCACCCTCATGGGTGCCTATTTCTCTCCATTCACGGAGGTTTTGGATGACTGGCGCAGATTAAGGCATTTACACTGTAAACCACAAAAAGGAGGTGTGATGAGCGTTGTGAGGGGGGGTCCTGTGGGGTCCCCAAGGCAGGAGCAGGTTGGAGTAGCCCCAAACCTGTGCCACAGCCCCACCTCGTCTGCAGAGGGGGGACAAGTAGTGTCCCCTCTGCCGTGTGTCTACCTGAATCCCCAGCCCAGGGGTGAATTGGGATCTCACTGTCGGCACTGCTGCTGGCATGGGGCCTGCTTCTTGTTTTGGCCTCTGTGTATCCCTCCGAGACACCAGGCCCGTCCGTCTGTCCCCACTCCCTCTTGGTGTGAGCTGAGCACCTGATGTGGCCAGGCTGTTCCCTGAGTGCTGGTTCTGCCACAGGTATTTGCAAAACCAGGCTGGAAATTAAACGCAGACCGCATTTCTGGTGAGTTCCTCCTGCTCGGTGCATCTGGGCAAGTGGGAGAGGTCTTAAAAATGTTTTTCCTTGGGCATTTTGGTGCTTCCAGCCCCTGCCAGTGCACAGAATGAAAGCGGATGAGGTATTTATGGGTAGAGCCGCCCTCCCTCCTCCGAGGTTGGGTTCAAGTCCTGCCTGAATGTTCATATTAATCAAGCACTAGCTGCACACATAACACCTACCACCTTCCACAGGAGAAACATGAATTCATTAGTAGGAAATGTTAACAACTGAGGGAGTATTGTTTTTGCACTGAACAGCGACCAAAACAGAAAATAACAGAGATGTTATAATTTAGCCTTGGCAACAGGGATTATAGTTTTGGCCCTCCTCATGCCCATGAAGCTATTCCAGCACAGCCCCATCATCCAGCCCTTTGCCCAGCAGGGTTTCTTTTACTTTTACTCTTAAATAATAACCTTTGCAATATCTCCCCAATTTGGCAGGTCAAGAAAGGTTTTTTTTTTTTTTTTTTTACAACAGCTTTCTTACTGCTACAGCCTTGGCGCAAGGAAAAGACAGGAAATTGGTTTTAGAGGCTGGTTTTGATGGACAACATGTCCTGGACAGGGATTTTTTTTTCTTTTTGTGTGCAGTCGGTTGCTGGAGCTGAGCCGTGTTTCTGTCACTGCTGTTTCATGCAATATTTTGTCAATCCAAGGAAATAAAAGCGGCACTTCTGTGTGCAGCACTGCCGCCCAGCAGGCCCAGTACCCCTGCAGAAATTCTGGGACTATTCAGGCCCATTTGCAATGAAGTTATGGGGTTTCTTCCAGCAAATCAGTGGGTTTTGTTCTCGATGGCAAAAGTGTGAAGAAGGCAGCAGATCCAGAAAGCACCAAGCAAGGCCAACCCAACCCCAGCTGAAGGTCTCCATCCATTATGGAGGTGAATCTGGCTCCAGAGCAGTGTGTCAAGGACCAGCCTGTGCTCAGGCTCTCTGCCACCAACTGCAGAGTGAAAGGGCATTCCCCAGGCTTAATCAAGGCAAGATTTTAAAAGCTGGTCTCATTGGAGGTATGGAGCCAGTTTGTCTGAGACAGTTCCTCCTCTCCCTCTCCTGTGCCCGCTACATCCCTCACATTTCCTGCAAGTCCTGAAGCTGGTGGAAACCCCGGGTAAGCAGTCCAAGAGCAGAACAGAACACAGTGAAAACTGCCTCATGCCTTTTATGGTGATTATAAAACAAATATTGCACCCACAAAGGAAAAGGAAGCGACAAGGCCCTTTGCTGCACAATTTGGAGAAGTAACACTTAATACAGCGCTGCCAACCAGTGTGCTGGCTAAGGCTGCTCACAGGTGTGAATTTGGGAAATTGGTGGCAGGGCACATTAGTTCAGTTGTATTTCATTACACAGGTTTTGCCAAGACAGGGCTTTTCCCTCTGTCTTTCACCAGCAGGTCCCTGTGCAACGTGATGGGAGGAAGAAGCTCTGAACAGGATGGGGCTGCCTTGGTCACACATGCCCAGGGATGCCCCACAAAGACTTGGCAGAGGCAAGAGAAAATAAGGGAAAATTGGGCATTTCTGGACAAAGCAAAGCACGCTGAACTTGCTGCCCTTCTGCTTTTTATTGTTCCCATAACATCTTTATGGAGAACAGCGAAAACTGAAAAAGTTGCATGTTATCCAGTTGTATCTTATTCCTGCTGAGATATTTTGATTGAAAACCTTTATTCTTTGTCTTGTGCACAGCTTTTTTCTTTGCTTGTTTCCTCTGTTTAGCTGATGACATCTTGAAAATGTTGCCTTCTCTCAAACCTATTTCCTTTGGCTGGTCACCCAAACCTCTCCTCCTCTTCAATCTTGCCAAAAAATCAGCTGGAAATATTAATTTTTCATTCTTTAGAGGTTTTCATGTTACAGGCTTGAGAAAAAGTAGGGGAAAAAAAAGCCAAATTTGTCCACCCTACCTACTATGCCCTTCACAGTACCTCAGATGGCAAATATTCTCATTAAATCCCACAGGATAATTAACCTGACTAACATGAGAGATAGTGGCCAAGTTGAATCCATAAAGGATGGACCTGCCTCATGGTTGGTGCCCACAATTATTCTGAAACAAACTTTATTCCATTCTTTGAACAAATTACAACAGATTATCTGTGCTAACAGTTGATTACCAAGAAAAGGCTTCCACAATTTGGTCCTATTGTAGGTAGTTGCATTAGTAAAGAGCTGTGTACAAGTCTGATATTTTTCACTTATTCCAGTAAAACTCTCTGCCCAAATATACTTCACTGGGGCTTTGGTCTGATTTTTTTTTAAATATATAGTTGCTTTTTAACTAGCAATGAAAGCTACAGTCCATTAAGGATGATTGTTGTGTGAGTTCAGTATCTCAAGAGCTATTAATGCTGAAGCACAGTATGGGCAAGGGTGTAAACAATAATCATTGGTGGTATTTTTCTGGCAGAAATCCCAAGAAGCTTATAATAAAGACAAGATTTTAAGAAGCTTTTGAGTAAATCGATTTTCATTCTCAGTGTTCCTGACTTAAGTGAAATGAAGCCTAATTTGGGCCAAATCTGTGATGCTGGGCTTGAAACATGCTTTGCAGCTGGGGTCACTGCACCCTGCTCTGCACTTCCTCTGGGTGAAGATCAAAGCCTGGGGCTGGAGAGCAGGGGCCAGAAGCCAGCTGCTGAGATCAGACCAAGATGGGGCTGTGCCTGCATGGGGAGGGAACATCTCACTGCCCAGCCCCTGCAAACAGCTCTCCAGGCACCAGAGGGTTTCTGCTCCACAAAAGCTCACCCCATCACTTGGGAAGTGCTTCATGCGATAGCAGTGGCTAGATGAAAGGCACTGGTATTTCTACAGCAGAATCCAGGCAATTACCTTTATAAGTGTACATGCTCATATAAATGTATTTTCTCTGCTCAGATACACAGCTGGGGCATTCATCAGAGACCTTCCTGTAGTCAAAAGACTCCTTACAGCAGCAACAGGAGGAGCTGAAGATGCTACCATGGTGGGTCTGGCATTCAGGCCTCCTCACCAGCACACTGAGCTGCCCTGTCCACCCCTATGAAAACCTTCTCATTAAAGCAAGGGGCAGCTAATAATAAGCTGATTTAGCAATTAGCATAATATGAAGGAAAATGTGGGTGTCCTTATTCCAGAACAATTCTAAGCAAGGGAAAAAATCCCAGCTTTAATTCCAGTAAGATTAATTTTGCATTTTAATTAGAAAGATGAAGGAAAAAAATGGAGCAAGTACGGATTTCATCAGTAGCTTATAAAGCATTGTAGAAACTTGGCTTATAATGGATTTCTTCCTTCTTGTTGGCAACAGCTATGGGGAAGCATTCAAAAGGAAAGAGTTCAGCATCTTCTCATGAGACACACACATGCTGCGCTTCCAGCTGCCCACAGACATTTTTAAACAGAAAAATTCACCCTAGCAGAGATCAGCCCAAGGAACCTCAGAGCAAGTCCAGGCAGGTGGTTTTCCCTGCTCCTCTGAGGCCTGTAAAGCCCATTTTGCAAACAGATGGGAAAGGAATTCTCTGGAAATCATGCAACTATACCTTTGACAGCAAATACTCTGTGGGTAAACTCAGACCTTTCGGCTTGTGCTGGGCACCATCTCCCACCACAGGGCTCTGCGGGAGGACAAGCACTTGCAGGCTGTACAGCAGAAATGATAATCCTTGGAAAGTGAAGGCTCTTCCACAACCTTGAATTCATTATTGAATTCATTACTACCTTAACTGTTGGCCAAAAACCTTGCCAGGGATCTCCAAAGGCTCCTTTTCCCAGTTCCCACCGGTCCTGCATTCCCCCACACCTTTACTGAATTCTGCTCACTTTCCTCTTGAAGGAACTGGCTCCTTCCTCATTTTCCTTGCCCTTGCTGCCGCCATTTCCTTTTCCTTTCACCTTCAGGACATCAGTAAGAGGAGCGTAGGCAGCAGGGCAGGGCTCAGTGCTGGGTCCATCCTGCAAGCCCCTGGCTGCCTGCAGCCTTCCAGCAGGGCTCATTGCAGAGATGATCCTCAGGCATTTCTGTGCCATGTTCCAGTGAGTCTTTACTGAGCATACAAAACCAGCAATTTTTCTGGAGACTATAGCTTGGTGAAATATGAGATGATTTTCCCAGGGACAGCACAAAGCACATCCATGATATAAGTGTCATCCCTTGCCAGATTCCAATAAAAAGAATGTAGCTTGCTTTATAGATCTGTCAGAATTCAGACAACTTCTGAGGATAAACTCTAGTGGAAGAACGCATTAATTTCTAAAATATAATGTATTTATTGTAAAGTAAGATTTATTTGGAGGGATAAGAACCTGACCAAGACTGTCAGAAAGTATTGTTAATAACTCCCTCCTGTAGATTATCACAGTTTAAGTAATGTAGATTAAAAGATTATTTGAGTTTTCAAGTATCAATTATGCCCCTATTGGAATTAATCTGTTGAATTACAATTTCTACTCATTCTGCTGCATTTTAGAAAACCAATTCTTGTTCTTTTCATTTTTTTCATTCTTTTCAAGAAAGTCATTTATGATTTGCAACTGCTAAAGCTTGGGATTTTAGTTATTTCCCCCCCACACCTTTTGAAGGCAAAGCTCAGCTCAGTTTTTATTTTAACTGCTGCTGCCTTCTCATCAAGGTGGTTAGTTAATGGGTAGGGAATCCCTGATCCACTCAGGGAGTCCTGCAATTAATGTTGCCATGTCAAAAGGAGGTTGCCTATGGCAACCTTTTCATTTGCTTGAGTGCTTTTATGTGGGTTAATGATGAAGTACTGTCAAGGTGTATGTAGGATGCAAAAGCACTATCTGTTATAATGCAGCATAATTAAAAGTCATTTCTTCTCTCAAAAATGGCTAGTAATCTTGCATCTGTAGAAGAAAATAGTGATGAAGCTGCTTGGCAGATCCCTGACCTCCTCTTCCTTTATTCATGTCAGTGCCTTGCAGCAGGATCCTCAGTACCAGGTGCTGTGCCAGCACTGACAAGTCTGAAGGAGAAGATATTTCTGATTAAAAACCTGTCTGAATGGAAACCCTGGAAAATAACCTATGGAGTACCACTGTGATCAGCTCCCCGCATGTGCGCTCTGCTCCGAAATACTTACATTGATCTCCTCACATCATTGACAAAGGAAAATCAAAGGTCTGAGCTCTTCCCCATGCAGAGCCAAGGATGCACCCAGGCCCTTGGGCAGTGGCTCAGCACCGAGAGGCTGGGCAGTCCCAATGTTTCTGCAGTGCTCTGGTCAGCATGGATTGCACCCACGTCCTCATGCTGTAGCATTTGGTTTGCACAGCAGGGAGCTGTGTGTGGGGATGCTCCTCTGGCTCAACATGCATCTTGCTGTGATGCAGGTGATGGAAGCTCTGAGACATTTGGTCCCTTCTGAGCTGCTGGTCATGCCAAAGTCACTGCTGAGCATCCAGGTAAGGGAGAGAGGCTTGGGCAAACCCCACATGGCTCTGTGGCTTTGGAGAAACTGTGACATTGAGCACAGTGTTAGTCAAGGCTTCAGGCAGTGACAGGTGTTTCCAATAGGCAGCCTCCCTTTACATCAGAGACAACAACACTGAAGGATGAATTCAGAAAAAAAGCATTATTGGCAGAAAAAACATCCCAGCATTCTGATGTGGAAAAAAAAAACACACAAATGATGCAGGTGTGACTGCTTCCCCTGCCTACAGGGAACATAGGGTAACATTTCCTTTAATTAAAATATACCTGCTTCTCAAAGCTAATCTTCTTTTAATAAACAAAACTCAGCACCCTCTCCAGCAACCTCTGCATGCAGTATTAATTAAACATGGCATCCCTTTGACAATGCATCAAGCTGGCAGCAGGAAGCAAAGCATGTCTTGGCAGTGCCTGAAAAGGCCAACAGCAAGCCCAGTTTCCCAGTTGCCACCATGCCCAGCATCTTCCCTTTTATTTTTCTTCCAGTCTTTTTGGAAGTTCTGCTGCAATGTCATTTACAAAAAAAATGTTCGGAGAAAAAAAACTAACCTGTGGCTGCTACTTAATTTTCTAGTGATGTGAACAAGACAGCAGTGATCGGTTAGCCCTTGTATCACCGCTATTGCTTTCCCACCAAGAAAATACCCTTCATCTCTGTGGCTTTCCAGGAAAGGAAGAAATTATTCCTTCTCCTCCAGCTTCCTGTCTCCCCCGAGAAGATCATTCATCTCCCAGCTTAGAGGAAACCTCCTCCAAAACCCCACTTGCATAAAAATTGTGGAGTTTGTCTCTCTCTAAAGGCTTTACCTAAAACTGGCTGAAACCAATGGAAAACTCCCTCGATGCTAAAAACTGAATTCAGAACAGGAGGCTGAATACACAAAGACTTATCAAGGGCTGGCTCTCTCATAGTATCTTAGTATACAGACAGCAAACCACTAACATCCTTCAGCAACAGCATGCAGAAATGAAGGACAAAATTTAGAAATTGATATCAATCAAATATTCATTCCTTTAATAGGTATAAATGTGTCGCTAGCCAGAGTGTTGGAATTTAATAATATAATGCAACATACTGAAACTGAACAGCTGCCAAGCCCCGTGGCACATCTGAGCATTGTACCTACAGCATCTCTTGCACTGGGATCACCACAGGTCTCCAGAGGATATATATATATTTTGAAATACCATGTTGTTACACAGAATTTTGGTACATTCGGATTGGGAATTTGCAACTCCACATGCTATTCAAAGGTATTTTCACTATAGCAAAAAATAGTTGGGTATCTCACAGCCTTCCCCACAGTGACATTTGTTTGCAGCAGAACATTGGCAGGTGCTGGGAAAGCAGCCTTGCAACACACAGCCACAAGACAAGCCCTTGGGTTGCCTTCAGTTATTTTTTTTCTTTCCTTGCCACTGCAGAGAGGCAGCAAAAGACCCAATGAAGCAGAGCCACCTGTGACACCGCAAGGTTTCATCTCACCCAGCCATGGTCTCAGTAAAAGGCCACGCTCTGATGGATGCAAAGCCATGGTTGGTGATCTCAAGTACACTTGGAAAGCAGCACACACACTGAGTCCTCTTTGTTGACACGCTCAAATCTTTTTTTTCCCCCAGTAATATTAAAAACTCTAAATTCCTCAGCTTAATGGAAACCAAAATTAAATTGTTTTCATAATCATTATAGACATCAGCCACGCATAAAGATGAAAAAGGACCCATTGAAGCTAGAGGTTGTCAAATAAATACACTGAACCTTTTACAGTACAGAGGCTCTTCAAGTCAGCAAACCTTTAAACACCAGTTGCCACGCAACACCAGTAACATCAGATGATGAACAGCTCAGCAATGTGCACTGAATGTGGTAAATACAGGGTTTCAGTATTTATGTATCACTATTTATTAGGGTATTTCTTTATGCTGTTGACAGTCCCTGATAAAACAAGGACAGGGATGCTATTAAAATCAGGTCTGTTCCTGCAAGGGAAGATTGACTGGGGCTGCTCAGACATAGCATAAGCTATATGGTACAGCATATGGTCCCTATAGGTCTTAAGGTTGCCAGAAAATGAGAAATTGTCCCAGCCAGCAGCCATCTGCCTGGAGTAAAATGTGTTTTCACAGGGTGAATAATTAAGCCAAGATACATCTTCCACATCACAAAACAGAGGGCAGATCCGCATAATTTTACATAAAACTGACAAAAATCCTTGGCTAGGGGGTGGGAAAAACATCAGGTTCCTTATCAGCAGGCAGGTAAGTGGATTTGGGGTGGGTGGTGCTTATTTCACTTCAAACTTGCTTTTCCAGCAGTGAAGCTGTTCTGGTTTTAGTGAGGTTACCTGGGGGCAGAAATATGGCCCTTTCCATCTTTTAAAGGCATCCCTCTGAAGACAGCAGTTGCAGAAATGATGATTAGAGCACAGTAAGGCAACAGCTTTTTCTGCCAAATTTATTTTCCCCTGTAGTCCGTTTTAGAAACTGTAATTTTCAGAAACTCAGCTTTTTGGGGGAAATTCTCATTAACCTGTGGTAGATCTGTCAAAAACCTCATAAATGAGTAAAGGCATGAACCTCCCTGGTTATGACACAGTGAGGAATGCTCCAGAGTCAAGTCGTCAAACTGAGGAAACCATACCCCAAAACTGCAGTGCTTTTGGGGGTGCGTTGTCTGGGATTTTATGTACTGGAAAATAAATCCATTCTAATTATGGGAGGAGGAAAATGAAGAGAAGCTTTTAAAGACTTTCTTTGATTAGGAAAGAAATAGTGGAAGGGACCGAAAGAGTTATAGTATGAAGCGAGTATATCTGCATTTGTAGAAAATCTGCACATACGGAGATAACAGCCCAATTTTACATTTGAGAGGCAACAGCATTCTATAAATATTGAAATATGATGATGTTGAGCAACTTGTGCCTGGCAAGTCCTGGTTTCTTCTCCCATTTGGCTTTCTGCTTGTGCTGGATCATCTCCCCTGCCAACCAAGGGATGCAGCACAGTCCCAGCCCAGAGCCTCCTGCGCTGGGGTCCTCTGGCTCCTAACCCAAGGGCATCCCTTGTGCCTCCCTTCTGCTCAGTGAAGAGGTATTTGGTAGAAGGTCAGTTCGGTTTTGTGAAATCAAGTGGCATTTGCTTAAAGGAGGAAGATCTGTCATCTTTAAATAAGCTGTGAGGCTCAATGCTGCAGGACCAATACATTAAGAACAGTGATAAAACCCACACCAGGCTGGGCAGAGCAGAATGGGAGGACTAATAACTAAGCCCTTAAGGGGATCTCCACACATGTGCACAGGCCACACAAACTGCAAAGGGCAGGGGCTGCACAGGGAAAGCCAGCTTCATCTACCCTTTCTTGCTGCATCTAGTCTTGCAGGTTGGCTGTCTTTTTCCATTGGGCCTACTGTGGAGATAAATTTCCAGAACAGCTCTTTCTGATCACAGAAAATTGTCCTCTGTGAAGTATAAGCACAGATCTTAGATCCTGAGTTCTGAGCTACCCAGGGATTTTCACAAAAGCAAAAAAAATGCTGGGTGGTGTGATGCAGCCTAATGGGCTATTTATGCAAACATTTTTTTTATTTTATTTTTTTGCTATCTACCATTTTATGCTCAATGGTGTTCTGCACAGGGATTCCAGCAGGTCTGAAATGCAAGGGAAAACTGGCACTAGGCTGGCATATTTTGACACAGCACAGTTGGTGGAATAGGGACAAAACATATTTGGCTGTTTCTGCCTATTAGTGCTTGTTGCTGGCCCATGGCATACTGATGAGAGCATTTCCAAGAGCTTTCATATGCACAGATGTGATAAGATGTTAATTTTTCAGAATTTCCACAGCTGGGTTTGCTGCACAGAGGAACAAGGAAAACAAATCTTTTTGAAAACAAAAGCCCAGGGACTTTCAGGTGACATAGTTGGGACCAAGCTCTGCAGCAGCTGAACTCGGACACTCAAAGCCCCCTTAAGTCAATTCAGGGACCCTGCTTGCCTACTCCAGGGGTCACAGGGGCTCTGAGGGTGTCATCACAGGTTGCAGCTGAAAGCCCGGACAAAGGCGATGCTCTGTGTTCCTATTCCTCAATAAAAGGACTCCTGCATAGAAAGCCTTTTATTTATGGCTTAGTTATTATGAAGACGGTTTTTCTCCATTTCAATTTGTTGGTGCCCACAGAGCCATGCAGCACGATCCTCACTGGGCAACCAGGAGCAAGACAGCTTTATTACACCAGGCACACACAGCCCCTACTAGGGCAGGGCATGATAAGGCAGCCCTAAATCACAGCAGAGGAAGCAGCTTTATTTCCAGTTCACCACTTGATCATTAAGAGCTGCTTCCCCAATTTGTTTACTTTCCATCTCATGGCCGAGGTATTTAAACTCTACAGTTTTGACCCCCTTTCTGTCCTTTCTCACAAGGCCAGCTCTTTTTATGCCCTCTTAAATCATCTGTCAGTTTGAAACACCATTGCTGTTCATTTGAGCCAGGATCTTAGATGAGACAATTTTTTAAAACATATATTGCCAATATATCGCCTAGATACATATCCACTCTGTGGGGTGAGTCATCTCCCTGTAAGACTTCCCTTCATCCCTTCCATTTCACTTTGTTCCTTCACCTGTATACAAGGCTGCCCATACATTGGTTTTTTTCCAATCTATTTTTTCTATTTTATTCTCTGACAGCAATAATAACTCTTAGCACAATTAAGACAAAGTCTGGTGTACCAACCAGTTCACGTTAACTGTCCTTTCTGGTTGGCTTCATTATACAGAGTGATTCTTGCTCTGGAAGGTCATTTGAATACCTCCTGGCAGTTACTCAGTTGAATATTGATCTCAGCATCATTCTGCACTTGTGAGCCTGTCCAATGCTACCTGCTAGCTTGATGTTAGTACATAGCACTGAAAAACAGCAAACAGCTTTCAGTATTATATCCTTAACTAGAATGAGGAAATTAGAAGAGGTGCTAGTTCTTAGAAGGTTTCTGAAGTACAACTCCCTTCTTCAGGTGTTTATTTACTCCCTGGCCTTACTGTTAAATCCCTTTTCATCCACTCTCCCAAATTCAATGAGTAGACAGATGCACCTACAGACAGCTGTTCAACAGGTAAAATGCTTTCATACTCTTCCATTACTGGGAACTACAGAAAAGCTGGTGGTCGGACACAGGTAGCAGAACCCTCTGTTCACCCACACAACGCAGTAGCATTACACCTATAGGGTCTCCTTGGGCATCTCCTGTCTCTTTCTCTCTAAGAAGCCACCTTCAGGAAGAATTCAACAGCTCTGTCCTAGATTATGCTGCTTGAAGTAGGTAGCTCCAGATACACTAGAGCTTTGTCCCCCCACTCCTCTCCTTGCACAGAGCTTAATGGAGAAAAGATCAGTTACCAAAGACCAGGCCAACAACTAACCTAAATTTGTGCCCCTCAATAGCAGAAAACAAAGCAACCCAAACAATCCACCAAGAACCTTTCCCACCTTTCCTCTTAGACCTTACCTCCTTGCTGTCCTCTAATGTAATCTGGAAGCAGAGATCACAGCCCAAACCTTCCTGCTGCTACCCTGGAGGACAGGAGAATGCTAATTATCATTCTTGCAGGCTAAAGAAAAACACCCCCTAAGCCTCTTCTTTTATACGAGAGAGACCTGGAGACACTCCAAGCTACTAACCACGGGCACCTGGCAAGGCAGGAGTGTCCTGGGTCTGGTTACACCTGGGTGGGTTGGGTGAGATACGGGACAGTCTTGGCTAATTGGGTCAATTAGCTCAAAAATGTGACTTACAGCACAGCAGAAGCTTCAAGATAACCCTGGAAATGGGACTGAGAGCTGTTAGCTGATTTTTGGGGATACAGGAGTGTATGGGTGTTATGGAGAAATATGCTACTTTGCATCTGTAAATATACCCGATTTGTTTCACCTGCTTCTCCTGATGGAGGAAAAAACCCAGGCAGGCCCCATGCCTGGCTGAGTGCCTGAGCTCGAGTGACAACAATCCTGTCAGTTAGTTTGAAAGGGGGATGCTGCCCCTTGCTTTGCTCTCCGCAATGATCTTTGGCTACATAAGTCAGCCTAAAAGAAGCAGCTGAACGCTTTGGAGTATGAAGAAGGCATCTGGCGAAGGGCAATAATAAAGAGTGACATGGGTCCTGGAAACTGCTGGCCTCTGAGCTGCAGGTTTGGCTGTGCCCCTTGTGCAGAGGACACGCAGCTCCATGCCCTGCTTCAGCCTGGGGTCTTGCCTCATTTACAGCGAGAGGTGGGCAGGAGGAACCAGGCTGCTGTGCACAAAGGCTGGTGAGACTGGGACTTCTGCTCAGCGGGGCAAAACCATTGCTGCATGCAGGGGACTAGCATGCCGGGTCACAGGACCGCGGCGGGAAGACAAGTGAAAGGTGCCTGGAGAAGTGGCGATGCTGTGCTGGGCCACGCCAGAAGCAGGAGTGCTCTGATTTCTGGAGATGCTCCCTGCCAATTAAGAGGCAGCCCACTTGCAATACGTGCAGATTTTACACTTGCAAGTCAAACACAGTCAAGGGGATTCTCTTTTTATTGCGCATATAACACACGTACAGGAATCCTCCGGTGGAATATTTAAATGGTAATCCATCCCCGAGCATTTTAAGGGAGTAGCTTTCCTTCAGCATCGAGTAAATGGCAAAGAACTGGCAGAGGAGGAAAGGAAATAAAAATCACTCCTGCAGCGGCGATGGTGTTTTTCTGCACGTGGCAGCCTTGTGAGAGCCCTTTGGGCTGGGGGCCCCCCTTCATCCTCAAACACCCAAGGGCAAGGAGGGAGGCGGGGGTGGTGGAGGGGATGAGGGGTAAACAGTGAGAGGAGGGAGGTCGGATCTGGAGCCGTGAGACAGAGACAGCAACGTGACTGAGAGTGGGCGAGACACCACCGAGGGAGATGCTGATGAGGTCAGCCTGGGAATCCTCGGCTGTAGCCGGCCGGTTTCTATAGAAACACAGAGCCGGGGTTTAATGCATTAAATGGACAAGTTTTAATGTCAGCGCTTAATAAAAAAAAAACAATAGAAATACAGTGAGGGAATCCTTATCACACGTGCGCCCCACGATTTCCTTCTACTGTGTCAGCAGTTTGCTCCAGCACGCTTGCAGGAAAATTGTAGAAAATAAAAATCTTCAGCAATGACTCAAAACAGTGACTATGTCTTCTCGCTAGGCAGTGGGCTTATTCTTAAAAAGTCAGCTCATATTTTTTCTGTATAATTTCACCACGGCATTCTTTATTTCTAGTCCTGGCAGTACTCGCCCTGCCCAGGGAGCCATCAGTGGCAGCCCTATTTGCACATCAGGACTGAACCCGCTTCTGAGCTGATGAAATTTGAGCAGGTGGCACCAGCTCTGAGCTGGCCATGGGGACCAGGCACCTCTGCAGGGAGCCTGGTCAGAAAACAGTCCTTTGATCCACCAGCTCCTACCCAGGAAGAGTTGAGCTTCTGCAGGATGTGGCACCAGGTAATCAGAGGTACCCAGGTAGGAACTAACTCAACAGGCGATGCTGTTGCAGACCCCATTTGGGGGCATATATCAGAACTGCAGGATGGAGGAGCCCAAAAACCTGTCCCTCAACTGCTTATGACGTCTCTATTTCTGCTGACACAGACGTTAAGCCTTCCGAGAGGTCAGCCAAGCACACTTTGCAGGCACTAAAATGACTTAAAAGAAATACAGAGGGTTTGGTTTTGTTTTTCTTTAAACCCCAGTGAGACAGCAGCTGCTCTGATGTAACTGGCCCTATCATCTTCCGCAAAGAAGTGAAAATTAGAGATAGGAAGGTATGAAATGCAATTGTCTTGCCTTAGCAATAGGAGGCTGCTTCAGCAAAAGGGAGCAGGTGCCCTCCTTAAGCGTGTCGGTGATGTGAGCGCTGCCAGAGCCCCGCAGCAGGGGCCCAGCTCAGTGTGGCTCCTGGGGACCATTCCTTGGTGCCACCCATCTACCCCTTTTTTCTCCATCATTGTGGGCCAGCATGGGAGGTTGCAGCCCCAAAATGCTGCTTCCCAAAGGGGGAGAGGAGATGGGACCAGCCAGAGTAGCCATCATCATCATCAAACCCAGCACGCTGCCATCCCACCCCCCAAAAATAAGGGGCTTGCACACACATTTACTTTGATTCATCTTGGTGATCAATCCCCTTTGGCCCAGGGCATGTCAGCAGCGTTTGCTTTGGGTAATCCTCACAAAGCTGTGCTGTGACCCAGGCCCTCCAACACACTGCAACAGCAAAGGGGCCTGAGCTCACAGACGGTGTCACCGAGGTGCTGGGCACTGAGGTCCCCTCCCAGCACTGCACAAGTGTGGGCTGGGAAGTCTGAACTCCGCCATTAAATCTGCTTCCCATCCACGGAGGGAATAAAAACGGGGCTAAATGGCTTTAAAGCAAGACATCTCTGCTAAATTACAGCATCTCCGCGATTCTCCAGGAAACAATCGAGGCATGTAACGAGCTGTTGCCAGACAGCAAATCCCATCACCTGGGAGTTTGTGGATATTACAAAAATCAAGCCTGGGCAAGTGCCTTTCATAGAGGTGTCTGTGCTGGGGAGGAGGAAGAGGAGGAAGAGGAGCTGGCTCCTGGGGCTGGGGGGCACCCCCACCACCCTCAGCTCCAGCTGCAGTTGGGTGCTCACTGCACCTGCCCATGCCCTCACAGGGGATGTAAAACCATGGGGGCTTAAAAAAATCCAAAGCAAAACCATAGGATTTTTAACCGTGGTAACAGAAAAAGGTGGAGAGTCAAAAGTATCCTTGGGAATCAGTTACACAGCTGAACCCCCCAAATACACAGTGGCAGGTAAACACAGGAGCATGAAAGCTGCTTGAAGGAGGCCTCTTTTATTGTACAGATGATAATAAGAGCAAAATAAATCATTTTTCTTTTACCATAAAAGTGTTTTACACCATTCAATTAAAGCCTCTGAGATACAATCATTTCTCCTGGGTGTTTTCCTTTGCTCTTCTCTTTCTCTCGGAAGTAATTTCAATATTTTACTATCTTAGTAATAAAAAATACATAATGGTTTGCCAGGCAGTGTTATTGCAGCAGCCTGCCTACTATATGAAGGAATTCAGAGCAGCCTTTTGCCTCGCTTTGCACTGCAGATAAACGTCTGCCCAGGTGCCAAGGGGCTGTGATGGGAGCAGGGCATTTACTCAGGGCTGCACAAAGGCTCTGGGTAACCAGGAGGAGCCCAGCCAGGTGTCCGTCCCTGGGGGCTATGGGTAAGGTAGAGCATTGCCATGCTCCCGTTTCTTCCCCCAAGTACAAAGAGAAAAGGGGAGGTGAGTCAACGCTTCTCTAAATATTAATAAGACGGTGCTGCCCAACTGTATCCTTTAAAACACTCTGTGCCTTAAGTGGTCCCAAGTGGAACAGTGTATCCTTCCCCTCGTGTTGTTTAAGAAGAGCAATAAATCTACAATTGCTTTATTACTCAATCCTACTAAAAAATGCATTAAGCCCTTCTGGCAAATTCTAGTTTTGTAAAACAATTACTGGATTCCGACATTCGAAAGAGACAAAGTCAAACAAGACATTGCTGGATACTTTTCAGACCTCACGTGTTTCATTTTGGAACGGATCCTCCATCACTGAGCTCTGATGTCACTAGAAAGGAATTCCAAAAGTTAAAAAGAAGAAGGTAAATTTAGAGTAAATATCAGGAAAAAGGACTTCCAGGGAACTCTAGGTCTGCTGAAGAAAGAATAGCCTATGTCTCAGGAATGTGTATATATACACATCTGTATCTGTATATCTGAGTATAAAACTATGTAAAAATACTTTTTTTTTTTTCTCACAACTTAAAAAAAAACTCTCTTCTGTTAGATTTAATGGTATTTTTCCTTCTTGTGCAAGAACAAAGGGATAAAAAGCCCCTTAGGAAAGAAACATCCCGTTATGTCTTGCAAAGGCCCCATTAATAAAGGATGAGTGAAGAGGAGGGCAGAAGATGCAGGAAACAGAAGCTGAGCTCTGAGCCTAATTAGACCGTTCTCCAAAATTTCTCAGGAGGTGCTTGCGGAGTCTGAGGAGGTAAATATTTTATAAGGGAAGCTCCCTTTCTCTTCACGCTTCTCCTTGTGCCCTCTCCTGAACTAATTACTTGCTTTGTAGAGGGAAACACTGCTAATTTTAGCATTTAAAAGGGGCTAAAAGGGGCCCTGCGTGGAAAGCAAGGGATGTTCCCTGGACAGTAAAGGCATTTTGTCTGACAGCGAGGCTGCTGGTGGCTGCAAGAGGGGTCTGTGGGGTGACCTCTTGAGGAGGGGCTCTCCTGGAGGCTTGGGGGTGCCCCACACATCACCCACCTGGGGACAGGGCTGGGGACATGGCAGGGGGGATGACCCTGTGCCATCCCTGTCCTCTGGTTCCCGCTGCTTGTCCCCTGGGCCACCCCTGTCCCAGCAGGGCAGAAGTGCCCCTGCGCCATCCCAGCCCATGTCCACAGGGTGAGCAAAGAAGAGATTGAGGAAACAGCTGTGGGAGAATTGGAATTGTTTAGAGGGCAGCCAAAAAATAGGAGGGAAGGAAGAAATGGGAGAAGAAATACCCCAGCCTGTCAAATTATTGGAAATCCTTCTGCTCTAATCCTGAAAGCAAGGTTAAAGAAGTCCAGCAGGCACTCGCAGCTCTAACAGAGAGCACCTGGAGGCAGGCAGGATGCAGGACAGTGTCTGTACGTGGGAGCACTGGGGGCTTGGGCAGCTCCATCCCCGACCTGCCCACTGCCAGTGAGAGGAAGAGAAGGGGCTTACAGGCATCCAGCACAAAGAGCTGGCCGTAACTCAACATTTTGGCATCTTCCCTGGTGCCTCAGCATTCAGCTGCAGCTTCAAGGCCAAGGCCAGGCACATGTGGGCTTGTGCACGTGGCTGGTAAAAGCCTTTGTTTCCCTGAAAGTAGCTGCCTGCGGGGCCCACACTCTGCTGGCTCTGGGGTCAGGAACTTCTCCATCGTCCCAGGGGGCTGAAGGTGTTGAAGCAGGGCTCCGGCAGCAGCAGACCAGCTCCCCGCTTCCCAACCTGACCCTGCATCCTGACAGGAGAGGGATGCTGCCACTGAGCTCAGCCTGACCATGACTGACCTTCCTTCCTTCCTTTCTTCCTTCCTCCCTCCCTCCCAGAAAGCCTGCTTCATCCCTGCCTGCATGCCTGGGTGCTTGTCTCAGTTCAAAAGACTGGGGCTCATCTCCTCCCTGTCTGCACCATACTTAATCCATCGCTTTTTAGGCTTTTCAGATATTTTATGTTCCTTTGCTGCCTCTCTATTCCAGCACACAAAATCCCAGCCCTGGGGATCCCAAGGAGTGGCAGGTGATCCCTTCTCACTGGGTTTTTGTCCCTCTGCCAGGGCAGGTGCTTCCCCCCCTTAGCAACACGGCACTGAGGAAGTAAGCAACATAAAAAGCAGCAATTGCAAGAAGCATACAACAATTTCCGTCCATTAAAAAGGATTTTTTTTCCTTCTCTCTTAGAAAAGTTAAGAAAAGATGAAACTGGGCCAATGAATCCACCAGTATGTGCCCTCCTTGCCTTTTGTTTGAGATTTTTGCTGTGGCCCTGTTCTGAAGCCTGACCGATCCAAAGTACTCTCCGTCTGAGATGTAACATTTCCCTCAACTCAGAAAATCCGCACTGATCTTTTAACAGGATTTCCCATGGGCTGGCTATAATGTGGATTAAATAAAAAAATATATATTTAAAAAAATCCACCCTGCTTTTCCCTTTCAGCTACAGGCACTTGCTCAGCACAGTGTGCTTTTATGCTAGGGACGAGATTTGGAAGCTGTGAGGTTGCAAAGCAGAGAAACATTTTGATCTGCGAACACATGCTGAATCCTGGTAAACTCTTGTAAGTTTATGGTGCAGCTTTCTGCGCCTGACTGAAGGGCTGCCAGTGGAGGAGAAGACATTGCCCCCAACTGCAAAACACTTTGCTGATATAAATATGCACAGGTTAGGAAGAAACAGCATTTTAGCAAGTTCTTCATGATCCTAGCATCTTATCTTTCCTGATTACGAATAACAACTCAGTGCTAGTAGGGGGAGCATTTTCCCCTCCATCCTTGTCCCTTTGGGTCTCCCCAGCGTTTCATCCCTGGCTGCTCCAGGACACCAGGGCTCCCTGCAGCCCCCGCTGTGATGGGGGATGTGGGCAGGGCAGGATGAGGGCAGTGGGGCCCTTTCCCAGAGCCCTGAGCTGTCACCCACAACAGCATCAGAGACAGCATGGCACTGGGACCAAACGCAGCAGCAGAAGTGAGCCTGACACCTGGGGGTTCAAAATCCTCCCCCTCCTGCCCCCAAAACCTTTGCTTTGCCTGCTTTCCCCCAATGCACAGCATGACAAACTTTTGCCTTAACCCCCGTGCATCAGTAGCGACAAAAAAACCCAACAGCAACAGCCAAACCTCTCCCCGAAGCGCTAATCCATGCATTACAATTACGCTTCAGTCCAGATGAAAAATTCATCACTGTAACGCAGCCATACTAATTATTCCCCCCCCCCAAAAAAAAAAAAAAGCTTTTCTTTTCTCTGCCCCCTCTTCCCCATCTCTCCCCTCCCTCTGTGCGTGTGTAAGAGAGAGAACAAGGAGGGTGAGGGCTTCTCCAGTCGCGTTTGCTTCCTTCCCTGCTCGAGACAACTAATGAGATCTGCGTGGGCGAATGTCTCCTGCACCGTGTCAGAGGAACCCTCACATGGATTGAGGCATGTGAGCGAGCACCGGGCTGCGCGTGTGTACGTGTGTGTGCACACGTCTGTGTGCTGGGCACGCTCAGGCCCGAGCGGGCCCCCCCAGCAGATGATGCACAGCCGCCCTCCCCTCCTGTAAAGGTTAAATCAATTCGTTATCCCTTTTATTAAGGTTTTGCACGCTGGACAGCTGTGCAGGGGGGGAGTGGGTTGGCTGTCCCCCTTCCTTGAGCTGTCTGAGGAGTGAACTTGATAGGATTCAAGCTTTAACCCTCCTTGTTCCCCCACCCCAGATCTCTACCGACACGCTGCCAGTCCTCCATCCTCCCCCCACAATAAAATGAGCAGCAGTGAGAAGCTCGTGCAATGCCTGAGCACCAGCGGTACCCAGCAAACAGGCTGGCAGCGACTTCCAGGCTCACAGAAATCCGTGCCCGACGTCGAATTAAGCCAGGTGCTGTTTCTAGCTGCCTCTCAGCCCTCCCCTCCTAACCCTGGATGGGCTGCCAGGATGAGCTCCAGGATGAGCGTGGAAGGAGCTGGGCAGCTCTTCCTAGCCCAGAGGGAACGGGCACCCACATTTCTGCATGGGGGAACTCCGAGAGGACGTGTTGGCACGCTAACGAGGCTGAATTTATCACATCAGGATAGCTTTCTCCTACTGACACTGGCAGCTTTAACCCACAGAAATAAGGGGTTCCTGGTCCCCCAGAAGGGAAGGAAAGGCTGAGCCCCCCCAGCTGTTCATTTTTACCCACGCTTAAATCAATCACGGGCCCAGATTGCTGGAGACAAGAGGATGGCTGCTGAGGGCTGATTGGGGTTTTTCTGTCATCATGATTTTGTTGTGGTTTTGGGGCTGAAAATTCAGCCTCTGCAGAATGCAAAATTTCTGTAGAATATTGCTACTTTTCTGCCACTTTTTAAAGTTCTCACCAGAAAAAAAAATAATATATATATATATATAAATAAGATGATTTCCACAGGGTCAAGTTAAAACTGAATCAAAGCCCTTGTTATTCAGTTTAGCCCAACATTCATTTGCAGAGATCTCACAGACATCTTAATTCACCAGTCTCAAGGACTGTGAGTTCATGCATCCCTCCCAGCCTTGGGTATTAGCTGGTTATGAAATTTTCTGGATCCAGTCAGTAACTATTTCCTCAAACTAAGTTTTAGATTAAAAGCAAGAGTTAAAATTTTATACTCAATTACCTAAGAAACAGGACACCCAGCAAAAAATCCATTTACACAAACCTCCAGCGAATGCATCAGCTAAAAATAAGCTCATTTCCTGCAGTTAAATCTCATACCTGCTGCCGGAAACCTGAATCATGCTGCCAGCAAGATATCAATCTCACAACACAAACAGCACCTTTGACTTTTGAAAACTATTTGGGGATCAGTGGGTGGATCCTAATGGATTACATCGACTACCTTGAGCAGACTGCAAATGAAAACCTAAGCAGCAAATCCAACCCGGCTGGATTATCTATCTGGGGTAAATCGGCAGGAATCCATGGGCTCCTTGGAGCCTTGTTGATCTGTAGCACTGACCAATGTTTTCCCCGATGAAGCCTTTAATTTCAGACAGTGTGAAAACAGCAGGCAGGTGTTAGCTGTGACGTGTGGTGCTAAGGGCTCTGCCCACACCAAGAGCTTGCTGGAGGTGGGATGCTTCTTTCCACCTCGATTTTTGGTCCATTCAGTTCAAGGAGAAATTAATCACTGAAAAGCCCTGTTGAACCTTTTAGGACACCACTTCTGATTTCAGTTTTATTCGTTGCCTTGCCACTTTTCCAGTCGCTTGCATCCTTCTGGGCTGGTAGCACGCAAGGACTTCAGGAGGAGACAGCTGCTCTCCCCTCGGCAATGTCTGGTTTGCTGCAGGTTTCCTTTCCTTACACCACCATCCTGGCCTCAGCCAGCCTCGAGTTTGGAAATGACTGACATCAGGAGGACATTTGTGAGCCAATTAAAGCAATACCTTAGGGTATGCAGAGTCCACGGTGCTTTATTTGCCCTTGCAGACAACTTACCAGGTCTTCCCCTCTTCCTTGCAAGAGTTATTTTACAGATTTCTTCCCACTGATGCCCTGCTTTTGAAATCTTGATAATTTCTTCCCATCTCTCGCATGGCCAAAGGCAAAGGCTTTTTGGTACTGAAACACAGCAGCAAAATACTGTGACTGTTGGACGTGCTGGCTTTGGATCACCAGTCCTGCAGCTCACAGACCCCAGTCACAGAAGCAGCAAGCTCCATTACAAACCTAGGTTGACATCTCGCTCCCCTCACGGCCGTGGGAGGGCCACCCATGAGCCTTCCTCTTCCCATGGCTGACACATTCAGCTCATCTCCAGTCTAAACCACGAGAGCAGATTATTCAACATCATCGCTCTCTACAAAGTTCTTCTCCCTTCCTGAGGGTGTTTACCCTCGATGTCTTCTGTAACAGCAATCACACCTCCTGAGAGCTCGTTCAGGTAGGAAAAAGTCTCCTCCTGGCCCCGCTGCCCCCCGTGCTGCTTCAGCCTGAGGCCCCATCCCAGGACTGACACAATTTCCTGCCAAGGACCCCTGCTCCCTCGTACAATGAAGCAACACCGCAGATATGAAACATTTGAGGAACACTTTTGCCTTTTATTTATCTCAGCTTGTTTATAAGCTGTCCTTTGCTTTGATCTTGGGTAGTGATTTCTGTCGTCCTTTTCTGAGGAAGATGAATTTAAACAGCATGTGTGTGTGTGTGCGCGCATGTAGCACTGAGATAGCCAAATAAATGATGAAAGGAAAATAAAGAGTCCAGAGCACAGCGTTTGAAGGATTCCCTCTGAGGCAGCTTCACCTCACCACTTGGCAGGCAGCTAGTCATTTTCTTTTTTTCTCAGTGGGACTAATTACACGGCAGGCGGAATTCAAGGAGTGCAATGTCACAACTTTTACCTGCAGCACGGCTCATCCGGGCCAACAAAACCCGGCTGAACATCCGCGTGTGTTGCTCAGCACCTCGCAGCACGCTCCCCAAGTGAGCATCACCCCCAAGCATCACCCCGTGTTCGTGTTATGCAGACAGCAGGAGCACTCTGATGGAGCAGAGGCGCAGGTGGAGGTTTGCTCCTCTTTTATTGCTCCATGTTCCCGGTATGCAGGTTGCAGGAGGCTTGATAGCTCGGGTATGCCCACCCTGCAGCCCTTTCTAGCACTGTGTTCATAGCATCCCAAAGGCACTGGGCCACATTTGTGGGGTTCCGCATGGGAATTACCTGGGTGCCACGCACGGGGTCAGCGGCAGCTACACAAACACCGGGAGCACTGCAGGTCTCCTGCTCGGCCCCTCGCTACGCAGGGCACTCGCTGTTACCCACAGTTTACTTTCACACATAATTGCCTGCTGGTGAACTTCTCCTTGCCGTGGTAGACTGACTTATGCTGCTACGTGAAGCATTAATTAACAGCAATTTTGCCGTCATTCTAGCTCAAAGAGAGCAGCTCAAAGAGAGCAGCTCGCGAAGCATTCACACATTCATGCGCCACTTTTGCAGCCTGCGGAAAGGTGCCTGCCCGCTCCCCGTCTGAAGCTGCAGCCTACTTGCGCTGACCTTGCTAGCTCTGGGGACTTCGTTGGTGGCTTTTCTCACGTTCCCCGACTGGAAGGGCTGTTTGTCTGTTTCCACATCTTTCAGTATGTTTCTGCGCTAGTGCTGTTTTTTTTTTTTTTTTTTTTTTTTTTTTTTTTTTTTTTCCCGCTTGGTTTCCCAAGGAAACAAGGCTTATGTGATTATCCTGTGTTTGTGTGTGTGCCTGGAAGAGAAAGCGGTTTATCTCCTTCTGATAACTTTTAAACCTGTTGGGTAATTGCACACACATTAGGCAGAAAGGTTAGAGATAGTATCTTCTGGAGATACTATTTTCATGCAAACAGCTGCACAGAGAGTAAAAAGTTAGTGTTTGTGTCCCTGCTGAGAGAGAGCCTCAACCAGTGAGAGCTCAACCCCACTGTAGACATCAGAGAATCCACATAAAATGACCCAGCTACACAAGGGAGGAGACTAATTGTCCTCTTGGCATTGTGTAAAAGGAAATGAAGTGTGTTAAGCATTTGTACAGTGACCACGTGCATAAATTATACATAAGAGAGGCAGAGCTAGGGAGAGAGCCACGCTGGGAGTCACGCAGTGCGGGGATCTGACCCAGAGTGCCAGACAGGGTCTGCCTATCGAAAAATCAGTCAGAAACCCAGGCTTTGAATCCCTAATTCCACTGAAAGTCTGGGTCCTTTGATAAACACAAAAATATGCCCTAGGGCCCCTGCAATTTGAAAATGAAAGCCTTCCCAAAGAATTCTTCTTTGTTGCACTCCTGATGCTGCCTCAGTGGCTCTCGGGAGCATCCTCAGGCAGAGTCACAGGGCTGCAATGCATTTTTTGAGGAGCTTCCAGGAAATCTGTAAGTCAAGGGATCTTCCCAGTCTGCTGCCTGCTCCTTCTCACGTGGGTCCTGGCTTTGATGTTTATGCAGGCAGATTGCTGGGATGTGAGGGCAGCAGGCAGCACAGTTTGCTCTCATGTGTAAAAGGAAAGGAAGAAAGCTCCGAAGGCGAGACAAAAGGGGTTTTCCTGCTCCAAGGTAGGAAGCTTCAGCAGACTGCACACAGCACAAGGAGACTTATTTCCTTGCTGATTTATTCTTACGTTCTTAGGGCGTTTTATATAGGTTATATTTCAATACACACTGGGCACGCATCACACTGACTTCCCATCCCTGTGTTTATAAGATGGCGAAGGATCAGGGTGCGACCAGCCTGCGCAGAGAGCAGTGGCTCTGCCAAGCACTTCGCTTGCCCAACACACCCCACTGAGTCCAACAAATTCCCTCCAAGGCTGTGCTAATGTTCTCTGCCTAAGAGGGGATTAGGACAGTCTGCCTTGAACTTCACAGCCCCCTCCAGCCCTGCTCTCTCCTCCCTGGACCCTGGCATTTGCAGCAAGGTATAAAATCACTGCCAGGTTCATCCCTTCTGGCTGTTCTTTCACAGTAGCAGTGGCTTCTGTTGTTTAGCTATTATGTCCAAAAAGTTTATTTCCAACTATGCTCCTGGAGCTCCAGCAAACCCAGCCCTTAGGTTTGCTGTGTCTTGACACAAATTCAGGGAATGTCAGCTTCTAAATACGCACAGCTCTGAGCAGCCTCGGCTTTTAGCCTTAGATGCAGGCAGGGAGAGCTGGGGTTGCTCAGCAGGCAGGCACAGGCTGAGTTCAGGCTTTTGGAACTGTCTCATCTGCCTGGCTCTCTACCGCTGATTTTCCTGCCTTTTCCCTCTGTTTCATGTTCCCTCTTGTTAAACCAGATTCTTCTTTAACTTTTTTATTGTACCAGGAGGGAGTATTAATTCTAAGTCCACCAGCAGGGCAGTGATAACTAGCTACAGGCCTCCATTCAAAGAAGCTTTGTGACTTTATTCCTGCCTTTCTCAGATGATCTCCAGGTACCAGCACCCTTTTCTCCTACATTGTCTAACAGATAAACATCTTGTAACCTCAGAGCAGTTAGTCTCAACCCCTGTTCAGCTTGGGAGATGGTTGGTTTTAGACTAACAAAACCTTTGCGTGCCCAAAAGCTTGTCCCACTTGCCACCGTGCAAGTATGCACATGGCCTAATAAATGATACTGCCTCTCCCTACAAACCTTGCTGCATTTTATCTTCATACATCCAACAACACCGTTTTTGCTGAGCTGGTGTTATCATTTTTTATTTTTTTTTCTTTTAGCTCGGATGGCAGGAGTTTGCATGCTTTGAATTTACCTGCCAGGTGGCTGCTGTGATGGATGGATTTCCACAGAGGTAAAGGCTGAGCCAAGAGGAGGGAGAGGAAAGCCCTGTGCAGCCTTCCCCAGCACACACGGGGAGACTGAGCTGTCTCTGCCATTAATCAGAAAGCTGTCAGCACCAACAGCAACTGCTCCAGAGAGCCACTTCTATTACAGAGGGGAATAACGGTGCTGGGGAAGAGTGAGGCACAGATAGGAAAGGCACCTGCAAGGAACTCTGCAAATGCAGCAGCTCCCTGCTTCTCATGAAAGTTAGGGGCTGGCTTCATCTTGTAATGAATAAAGAGGTAATTATAAAGGGACAGTTGCACTGGACTGTGCTGCTAATGTGCCCTGCACAGGCATGAAGATTTAACCCCAGTTGCCACCCATCCTATTGTCCTAAGCGCTGAATTCCTGGGGCAAAACATGGAAAACTGGAACTTCAATGCCCGCCTTTCTCAAGGTGATGGTAACAACTTCATGTGACCTGTACACAAAAAGAGCTTCCTTGTGTCAGAATTCTGGTGCTCACTGGGCTGCAGCAGGAGATGGTGTAAGAGAGCTCTGCACAGACAGCTGAATGTCTTTATTATGTTGGTAACACATCAGGATAAATTCTCCTCTAAGCTATACTAGCCTACCAGTCTGGCAGCAATAAAGTATTTATGCTCGCAAAATGCATAATTTACCCATACGGAGCATTTACAAGCCACACTGATTTCTCAGGAGTATATGCATATGTTCATCTAGGTACCCATGCCTATATATTTAGCTGCATTAAAAACGACATACTTTGATTGCATCTGATTTGCTGAGTGATCGAGCTCTCTCGCATCTATGGCTCATCCTCATTATGTGCCACTCTCCCAATCTGAGTCATCTGCATTCTTTATTAGCAATGATTTTAGCTTTTCTTCCAGGTCATTGATACCAGTATTGACAAGGCTCTGAGATGTAAAGGCATCCCTGCAGCCAGCACTGGGCACACCCCCACTTCGTGCTGCCTCTCTGTCGGTGATTATATCCAGAGATCTATCTGCATATGCTAACAAGGAGCTGCAGACGTTTTGCCAAAGATTTCAGGGGAGGTAAAACTCAGACCCATGTGAGTTGTCACAACTGGTTCCATAAATTGGATTGAGTTGAGCTTTCTCTCAACTGCCAAGATTTTGCACTGGAAGTAAGGCAGAGCAGAAGGAAAGATTTCATCTAGTTTCATGGGAAATTTACTTCTTTCAGTGGAGTTTTGCTATGCAGATGAAGTGGAAGAAATGTTTGTGTATAAGGAATGTAGTTCAAGCAATGGGCCTTTGCCCCCTCAGCACTCTCCCAGCTAAGAGCGTTACTCGTGTTATTGCCTGGAACATCTATAACCTGATGAGCAGAAATGTCTTTCCAGGTATCATGGAAAATGCATCAAACTATATTTTATATTGTCCAGAGAAATAATTAATACAAGAATCAATTTGGCCTTGCATGTGCTTTGTCTTAGTAAATCATAGAGCCATTAACCTTGAGAAGGTCAATGCACTGTCCTTATTGAATTCAAGTGAAGCAACACTTAAAGTAATATTTAGAAGCACAGTTTATTCACATATTATTAATACAGTATTGGCTCCTGGACCATAATGCCAAATTAGCCTTTTTCTTTCCCTTGCCACCTGCCCAGCAACACCATCCTCCTCAGGGACCGTCAGGAATCTGGAAATGAGGTAAGATGAGTGCAGAAGTAGATAAGTTTTTATCTAGAAAAAGCCTGAGTGCTGCAGGTAATCGGGGGGCAGATGTACTGTCATAGTCCAGCACAGAGACAGACACATTTTGGTGGAAAGTAAATTTTTTAATCAAGGCTTACGAGCCTTATTGAAATCAATAAGTTCTTGGATTATGCACTCAACATAGGTTAGCATTATTAAGGCATAAATTGATGGTCCTTGTTCCCAAGTGATTTCAGTATCAGAAAAATCTTCTCATCTGGTTCTCTTTAATCAGCTGGTAGTGCTGGCTAACACCAAGATATACTGAAAGAAAGCAACTCAGAGGAAATCCGAGACATCTTTGAGGAGAGTTTGCTGCGAAACAGAAGGTAAATGCAAAGGATGTCCTTCTCCTCCAAGGATCGAGCAGCAATGCCTTCCTCTCCTGTAGGACACGAGTCACAGAAGGACATTTTTGGAGTCAGAGCTGGACCCTTCTTCATCCCCGTCCTATTTCCAAACAGCCCTTTCTTGGATGTAGTCAGATCACCACCTGGTATCCTCCTGTAACTGGCAGGATGGCTGGCACCGAATTCTCCAGCTACATTTTGTTATTCCCTGTACTAAGGACCTGTGCCTGCATGTCTTCTGTTCCCTGAAAAGGGGAATCGAGAGCAGCTTTTCATCACCCTTCCCAGATTCAGATGCAGCCATTTCACAGCCTGGAGGTGTTGTGGAGAGGTGACAGCAGCACGGTCCGAACTGCTGCAAAAACGTGGTCATTTTGTATGCATGGGCAAAGTCTCACCAGCTGAGGCTGTAGTTCAGGTTCTCTTAGAAAGTAATTGCAGTTACAGGACAGGAGGGAGAGCTGCGGCTGCCTGCTCACGTTGGCATGGCCTCTCCTGGAGGCTGTCTCACCCACCGAGGCTTTGGTCTCCGCACCCCCGAGGGATTTCTCCCATTTCCGATGGGAAGAGCTGAGTCTGCAAACTGCAAAGCTCTGAACGCCAGAGGGGAAGGAATTACTTTAGTGACATGAGGAGCTTTCCAAACTGCACCCCTTAAAAAACATCCCCTTCCAATTCTGACAAATACCCAAACTAGAGGTTTTTCATGGTCTGAGAATAAAATAAAATTAAAAAAAAGTTAAATAGTTTGGGGCTATAAAACCATTGTGTCTAAGTGATGTTAAAATGGGGTTCATTTTGATTTAGATGTTCCCGTCATATCATTTTTTTTTCTTACTTATTTTCAACTTATTTTCACCCCTAATGAAAACATTTTTTGCTTTAAAAATATAGATGTGCTTGTTTCAACAATTTCAATGCTTCCCCCTGAAGGAAATGGTTTCGAACTGAGAAATTTGTCAAATCAGCTCCCATCAACAATTTTGGCTTAAATAAATTGCACTTTCCTAAAGGGAAGGAAACCGCAGCAGCTAACATTTCATGAAAAATAAAAAATAATAATAATAAAAAATCCTGACCAGTTCTTGATCTGGGGAACTTGAACTATCTTGGGGCATGAAAATGAGGGTTTGAGAGTGACCTGGCCAGGGGTTTCACGAAATGCAGTGAAAAGACTAGGAAAAATGAATGTAAAGAGGGATCTGGATGAAGACTCTCAAGTTCAGTGTGCCTTGGTCTCCCCAAGGAGGGCAATAACTCCTAGCAGATCTGGGCCCAGCTGGGACAGAGGGTGTGGAGGACAGAGGATCCTCTGCAGGGGATGCTGTTAATGGGACGGAGCTCATGGACATCCATCAGCTCCCAGGTGGTGGAACGGAAAGGCTGGAGAAAGCAGGGACTCATGACTCTGCTCTAACTCAAAGCTGAGATTTGAGCCTGGGAATTTTACATGCCCCCATGTGCCCCAGCTGCTGGGTTGGAGGCAGAGAGAGTCTCGAAGGGTTTCTTTTTCTCCAGAAAATCCTGAGCTCTCATTTCATTCCAAGCAGAATGAAATCAGTTTGAAAGCCCTGAGTTCTTCAGCAACAAACAAGTTGTTCTGTGGCCAGCCCCGCTTCTTGCCCCATTTATGTTCAGCCAGCAGTGTGGAGAACAAATAAATATTCCAAGGCTGTAAGTCCCAGTGCCTGGCTTGCCCCGTGGGGCACAGAGCATCGCTATCCTACCCTGTCCCAGGGAGCTGCCTGCACAGCCCTGGGCTTTGCATCGTAAATACTCCGCTGAAGTGAGTCCACCCTTGACAAAGACATGAAAATGTTTTTACTAAGGAAAATCCAACTTGTGTTTGCTGTCACAGAGGAAAACTGCAAGCTAAGACAAGATGTCACTGCTTTGTTATCAGGGCAGATAGGTGAAGCCGGCAGCAGCCTGTGTAGGGCTGGTCCCTGAGGACCCCCAGGACAAAATCCTGGTGCCTCTCCTTGAGGAGGGAAAGGGACAGATCTGCTCTGCTTGTCATCCAGACACAGGCTGAAGAATGATGGATCTGGTGTGGGGAGTATTTAGACCAAAATGTGGGAGTGATGGCTGTCAAAGGGAAGGTGAGGTGTGACGGGGAGCTGCCCAGGTCACTGTGGGGTCTGTCCACAGGGCTCTTTGTATCATGCTGCTCCTCCCTGGGGATGGCTGATCCTGCCCTGGGGCAGGGGATAGGGCCATCTACAGATGTCTCAGTGTCCCTCCCAGCCCCTTTTCTCTTGGTCTCTAAAAGGTGTCTGCTATAAACAGGGCTATAAAGTCTCTCATTTGGCTGTTCAGTCCACGGAAGGACCCCAAGAGGGAGCACAAGACACCTTCAGCCAGTATCAGGCAGCCCAGTGATTAAGGACAGGGAGAACTCATGGGTGGTAAGATCGGCACCGCAGACATTTCCACGCTTTGCCACTGCACTGCTTTAACTCTTGCACAGCCTGTTTTGCATCCCCAGCACCTAGCTGCTGCGGTGCCCCTCTGGCATTTTTGTGTCTTCCACAAATGTCACTGCTGGGCTGGGGAAAACCCAGCAGCCAGCAGGGATCCAGGGATCCACATCATGTTGCTCCCCACCGTGAGAAGGGTTGGATCTTTAAGAATGAAAATCAAGTTATGACACCATTAACTTCACAAAAATTATTATCGTGAAAGCAGTCTATGCCAGATAGGACCTAAAGTCTTGTGTAAGACTGGAGGTGGGACCCACGCTAAAATTGCTTAATATTTTGCAGAGGAGAGGAATGGAGACATACAAAAAGATTAGAATATTGTGAAGGACAGACTCCTCACAGAACCTATTGACAAACTCGTTTTTGTTTGTAGCTCAGGACCAGAAGGGACCCTGCTTGTAAGAATCAGAGGGCACTCACCACTGAAAGTGAGACATAATTACTTTAAAAGTGTGAAGTAACTAACTAAGATTAAGAAGCAAAACATGGTGAAGCCTTGACAGAAGTCTAGATATATGTTGCCTTACATGGGTGACCTCCACAGCTGCAAATGGAGTGACAAACAGCAAATGACTCAAGAACATACAAAGGAAAAATAACAGTGAAATGTCATTAAACCTGAAGTAAATAGTCGATGAAGCAACTCAAGCAACCACTTCCTCATCAGAATGCCACAGTCCTGACCTTGGCAAGAACTCAAGTGGACCCATCCAGAATAATATCCCTGCTTCACATGCAGCATAATTTGGAAGCTACGAAGTAGTCACGTCCTCTAGTGCCCTTGCTGCGTTTCCATTTATTAAGTGGAGTATTCAGTATTGTTCTCTCCTTTTCATGCCACTACTTCTTGTTAAAATGCAGAGGTGGAATGGAAGAAAAGAGCTCCATGTAAAATCCTGGCCGAAAGATCACGACCTCAAGAACAAATATCCATCAGCAGAGGAGCCACACAGACTGGGCTCAGAGATGTAAAAGTGCCGTGGTAAGGCTGGAAGAGTGCTACAAAAAAAAAAAAAAAAAAAAAAAAAAAAAAAAAGTGGCACATTTAATAACCTGCTTATTAAGAGCACTTCCCCTCCGCCTCATTTGAGGCACCAGCTTACTCGGTCTTTTGCAGAGGTAAGAAATGCAGGAGTTGGCCACAGGGGTGTGCACACAGTGGGCAGTGCTCGCCCAGTCTCTGCTCCAGGTTGGTTCTTTTCTGACCACAGAGAAGACATTCACATGTTGTACAAGTGAATTCCTTTGGAGAGTCTGCAAAGCTTTTGTTCCATTTGCAAGGTATCACTTGTCTCCTAATTTTCTACTGCTCCCCTAATGAGCAGGGTTATCGGTATTTCAATACTGTGAATTAACAGAATCAGAAAATTAAATGATTCAATATCCACAAATGTTTTTGCAGGTCCATGGCATTCTTGTTCATTTAAGTAAAGCCATTCCTTGAACATATTTGGGCAGTGGCATTACTGCTGTAGCAGAATAATTACAGTAATTGTCACAAATTGTTAACTCCGAGGGCGACACAGTGAAGCACAGTTCACTCCAAACGAAGTAGATGAACCAGACAGCCCTGGAAAACAATACCCTCCTCCAAATAAATGTCACAGGAAGGTTTGCATTTCATCCTGCTCTTAACTTGGGATGCTTTTAATTTCTACAGTCTGGCATACAATTAGCAAGAAAGCCACCTGCCTGGGCAGTCAGCCACCCTGCCTGCTACCCTCTGCTGAGATCTGTGCTGGAGCTACCTTCGCTTCTGTGCTTTTACTGTACCTGCATCTGGGCTCATTTAAGTACAGGAGCTGCTGAAAATGTCACTCAGGCTTTGCTGTGATCGCTGTCCTCGCTGGTGATGTCTTGATAAGGCCGATAACCTTCCTTCCCCTGCTTTGTGTGTGCCTGCAGCTATATAATACAGGACACCAGCACAGCTGTCACTACCTGGATTTCTCATTTGGCCAAATCATGGTACACACTTCCCATTTGGTAAAGTCATTTGGTAAAATTAAATGAGGAGAAATCTGGAAACAAAATCTCTGCATCCAAAAACCTTTACTTTATGGAAGGTCAACCCTGAGCCTATGCAGATTAAGCCCTTTTTTAGCTAACACTTCTGGGTAGCAAACAGATAAGGGTAACAGTATTTAACTGATTTTACATCTCTGTGCATGTACCTAACAGTGAGCAAAGGATTTCCTGCAAACTCCTTCTTCAGGCAGCAGCTACGGAAGGTTGAAATTTGTCAAGGTGATTTTCCAATTTTAAATGTTATTTCTTTTTCCTCCTAAAATAAGACATTTCCATTCTGATGGATATTTTCTCATTTTCTGATTTGTTTTTTTAGATATTGCCTTTCCCTGCTTCTGGTCTTTTCTGCCTTCACTGTTTCTAGAAGACCAGGGGGACTTCAAACAAATTTACAAAAGGAAGACAATTCTTTGTAAGTAAGATTCTCACCCACCCTCAAAAAAACCCCACACACCTACCTCCCAACCACACATAAAACCCACCTTTCACCTCTAAAATTTTACCAGCTTTAACTACTTTCGTATGGCAAGGAGATCTGCAGAACAAATGTGATGTGTAATGTGATTCACACAGACAGCTGAAGATCACCTTTCCCTGCTTTTTCTCTTATGATGTCTCTAGAGCTGCAGCCCTTTAGCTGCCAGGGGGATTGCACGGGCATCATCTGAGACATGAGCCCAAATGCCCAGTGAGTCTGGTAAGCCTTCTGCAGAGCACTGGAGCCAGCGGCCGGTCAGAAAAGGGCTGGAGGGAAGGCAGTGTAAGAGCTAGCTGTAAGGCAGGGGAAATTCCTTGTCATGTTGTACTTGTTGTTTATAGCTTTGCTGGAAATAAAGTGGTGTTCTTCCTCCAAAAGCAGTCTGCTTGTAAGAAGCCAGACCCATCTGAGCTAATCCCGTGCCAGTGCACATGACAGTGTAAAGGCCAAATTTTCATTCCTCTCGTGCTGGGATAAGACGGTGGCATGCCACAGCCAGGCACTAATGAGACCGAGCTCAGGGTTTGGGGCTGGCTTCAGGCATCACCACGTTTCCCATAAGATTCCTACAGACACTCTCTCCGATAATTGTGGGGATGATGTTTTACAGTAATGATGAAATATTGCTTTTGAGAGTGGTGCTTTCACAAATAACAGCAATTGTGTTCAAAAGAGCAATTCGGAGGCCAGCTGTGCAGGTAAATTACCCGGAATACCTGTAAAGACAGTCAGATAAAATAACTGGAACAACACTAGGGCTAGTATGATGCTCTGGAGGCAGCTAAAACACTTTTTCCTATAAATCTTTTGAGTAAGTACAACCTAATAACTTCCTCAGGGAGCTGACAGCCCTCCCCACAAGGACTTTTTCTTTAAATTTCTTAATGTGTGAAAGTAAGCACTTGATTTCATTTGACAACAGCAAGACAGATGTTTTGCTTAAGGATGGGAATGAGTCAGGTTCTTCTCTGCCTTCTTTGCAACCTGTTCTTGGCTACTTATTACAGAAGTAATGATCTCTGCAAGTATACACTCAGAGGTCAGCCTGGGGTTGGGGATAAAATGACTGTGACCTATTTGGGCAGCTCTCCACTTGGTTAGATCCAGGCATCTTAGTTTATGAAAAGGAATCAACACAGTTTGTCCAAAAGAGAAGGATGAACTGTATTTAAACAGCTGAAAGCTTGTCCTTTTTCTATTGCTTGGAGCTCCATTGTGACTGGCTCTAAGCCTTCAGAGTGGCCCAGCCACCAGAAAATGAGTAAGACTCCATTCAGGAAAATCAGTCGGACTAGAACATTTGCTTCCAGTGCTTCAAAGGCGCTACTGCATGGCCAGGGAGTATGGATGGCCTGTTTTTCAAGAGAAGAAAAAAGGTACTGGAAATGTCAAGAAAAGGGAAAGGTTAGGCAGAGTATAACTGTTCCCTGTGCCATGGTGAATGCACGGTGAACCTTAAGACAACGTTCACATATGATCCAGCAGGTACAGACTTAGTCTGTAAATTAGAAGGTTTTTAACCATCAGAGGAGTGGACCTTTGGAGAGCCTCTTCAGGGAAACAATGAGCGCAGGCTGTCAGATGCATTTATGGATAGATTTACATAACACAGCTGCTTGAACAGCTGGGGCTGGTCACCACAACCCAGGAGGACTCCTTTTGACTTACTGCTTACTGTGCTGGTGGGGGCAGCCCAGAAAGACGGGTTAAACATCGTCCCTGGGCTCTCCATGGTGATTTGCTTGGGGAGCAGGCTGACAATTGCCTCTTTCATCCATGCTTCTGAGAACAGAACAAATCACCAATGCTGTAATAAGGACAGTGAAACAAAGGCAAAACAGCAAGGTAGTAAGCCTTATCAGTCACATTTATTGTCTGTGCACTCTACCTCTTGCTCTGTGTTTTTGAGCCTACTTGAGCTGACACTCAGGACAAGGAGAGGTAATGGAGTCACTGCTGTGCTCATGCTCAACTCCTTTATTTCTGACTTCTGTTCTTTTGTATACAGGAGCAGAAGGAATTTGTGCTCTCTGCACTTTTCTGGGATCTAAATGCATTGTACACTTCATTCAAGCGGCAACAACCCTTAAATATTGAGGCACCCCCAAATCAGTGCTATTTATTCTGGGAGAGAGTCCATTTTGGTTTGGACTTTGCTTTTGTTTCTCTTGGAGCTGCATGACATTGCACAGCTTTTCTAAGGATAAGATCACAGACTACGCACCGTGAAGATTAAGGGGACTTGTTCATGGGGATACTGTGGTTTTGTTAATGGACAAAAAAGGAGATTTTTGTGAGCTCAACTTACATACAAAATGAATGTACATTACTGCGTTCTAATTGCAAATAGCTTGGCTGGGGCTTTAAAAGCCTTTCATTCCAAGTCCACTGTTTGTCAAATGTCTTTTAAAACTAACCATGGTTATAAAGAGCACATTATTATTGTTAATACTTACAGGAGCCTTTTCTGCAATTACCCTGCTCCCGCCCAGTCCAGTACAAACACTCTCCCTAGCATGGAGGATTGGAAACAACATGAATTAAAAGGGGCCCAGATAAGAGGAAAATATCAATTTTCATAAAGACTGCAAAGCCCAAAAGAACTCTTAAAAGGCTGAAGCCCCAGAGCTGCCTGTTCTGAGAGTAGAGATCCCCTCCACCCCCTGTGCCAGCAGTGCCTAGCTTGCAAAACTTCACCCAAAGTTGGGCCTTTCAGTGCTGCGAGGGAAGTTCTGCCTCTCTCATCCTGGCCATGGGCAAGCAGAAGACCCTGGATGAGCATCTCACAGCTAGCCTTTCCTGCCCACTGCCAGCCCAGCTGTGAAGTGGAGAACTGCTCCTAGCCTTACCTGACAAGCCCCCATATGACTTGGACAGAGAGATCCCTGCGTCCAGAGATGAAGACAGAAATCCGGATGACAGCATTTAAATTCCCATTGCAATTGGCGCAGTCTGTGAAGGGACAGGGCTTAGGATAACGAATCCACTGATTTCCAATGACACTCCAGTGAACTCTTAGGCACTGACATCACTTTTGAAAGTACTCCCAAATTGCTGCAGGATTTTATAGTTCAAGTGACTTGACCAAGGCCATAAAGAAAAGCCTGTAGCACAGCTAGGTATTAACTCAGGTCCTCTAGATCTCTGTGTAGTCCTCTTGGTCCCAAAGAACTTGGTTAATGCCATGCCTCATATAATTTTACAGCTCCTTTCCTTAAGACCAGGTTAAGCCTCAGCACACTAAGTCCATCCCTTTAAGAAGCATTTTACAGCAACCAAACAGCAATATGTAGAAAAAGATTAAATCCCCTCGTTGTTATGTGGTTTAATTAGATGTGAAATGGTTGAGTAAGAAGCCTCATTTAGACAAAGAACATTGATTAACAAATATTTACCTGGAGATAGCTGTGAGGACACAAGAGGCACAGGGGAGCTGGGGAGACAGACAGAGGCAAAGGATGAACTAGAAGCTATTCAGCACAATACAAACATAGCAGACCACAGCCCTGTTTGGTCATGTAACTCCGCCACAGCAAAATTAGAAACGGAGTTGAAATTAAATATAAATCACATGTAATGTTATTCAGTAAGTGAGATACAATGCAGTGTAATAGCCGGATATTGTATATTAGCCCTGGGAATTAGCAATTAAATTGCCCACACTGACAAGCCAACAAATATCTGGTCTGTAGGGTTGAGAGAAGGAACATTTTTGCTATGCAAAGTCATAATCTGATCTTTCTGTGAGAGACTTTGGTGATAAACAGTCCAGGAGAAAATGTCAGTTCTATTTATGTACATTAAGTGCAATTTACATAAATTATCATCCTGTAAAGGATCAATATAAGATCTTGGTCATGACTCATATGTCATCTCCTGTCACCCCAGAAGTGAAGTTGGGGGTGATCTGGGTGTCAGTGCATGGCCTTGTCTGACCAGGCAGATGCCAGCCACCATCTCTGCCCCTGCTGAGGACACTTTGAATGTGCACTAATTGGCCCGGCTCCAATCTAGCTTTTTCTCTGGGCATTTAACATCATCTTCTAACCAAATTAAAAAGTATAAATTTCTGCTTACACTACACTCTGACGCTGTCCGAAATCACTGCAGCTGACAATGTCAGCTATGACCTCTTTCCTCAGATGCACAAGGTCAGCGAGGGCAGACTGAATTTTTAAGCTGTTTGGTTTGAGTTAACAAAAAAACAATTGTCTGGGAAATGTGAGATGTTGCAAGAAACTGTGTGATAAGATTATGAATGTCAAAAACTGTTTACATGTAGTGTTCACAAGAAAATCTATTTTATTGTTTCTCAGTCTGAGAACTCCTAATTGGACATAGCCTCACCCAGGCTTGTCCAAACCCTAACGAGAAGCGATGAATCCAGCAGGAGCAGGGGGAAATCTCCTGGCTTGCAAGTCCAATTCTCTCCCTTCACAGTAGTCTCATTCATAAACGTACCAAACTCTACCTTAAAACATGTGAGGCTGCGGGTCCAGAGGGACTTCAGACTTCCTTCTAGTCCTTAAAATGGACAGCCTCATTTGTCTGAATATTTCTTGGCCTCTAGAGAGATGAATAAAACAGTAACCCCAGATCTGCAGTTCCTGGGCTGTCTACCAATGTGCCTCTGCTGTAGCAGCCACTGGGGAGATTGTGTCTATCTGTGCCAGAACCAACCCACCTTTCAGACTTGCAGAGATTTCCCCTCCTTTTTGCAAGGCTTAAAACCTCTCCTGAAAACGTGGTCTCCCTTGGCAAAGTATTTCAGCACAGGCTCTCCCTTTTCACTTTCTTGCCTGCTGGTCTAGAAACACAGACCTCTTGTTTTACCCTGGATCTTTCAACCTCCAGCCCCTTAAAAAAATGCAGCCCACTCTGCCCTCCGCCCCCCAACCCCTCAAAAACAGAAAAAAAAAAAAAACACACACAAAAAAAACAGATGGCACAGAAATGCCACTGCTAGTTTAATGGTAAATGTGACAAGTAAAACAGAAGAGGGAAAAGCAAAGAAATTTGTAAGCAGTCCTCCTCCATCCAAAGCAACCCAAGGAAGCAGGTTCTCCAGAGATGTAGTTCTCTTGGAATTGAACATATGGCAAATAGATTTTCTAATTTAAATTCACAAGTGAATGTTGGAACTTTGGAGCCAAAACCAATATATGATTTTTTTCTTTCCACTCAGTAGTAGTTAGGGACTCCTACTATGTTTTGCTCCAATAACCAAAAGGGACAGAAGTAAAAACTGTGGCCTTACTGAAATCAATGTCAAAAATCCTCCGAGTTTAACAGAGGCAGGATTTCAGCCCTACCCTGGAAGACTTTCACACGCAGGGTAGCTGCTCAGCCTCCGCATAATGAAAGCGGCAGAATCCCCTATAAGCTCCTGATGACAGTCCAACCACAGTCTGTAATCCCATGTGCTCTGCTGGCAAACAAGAAGTGAGAGAAGCTTATTTTAATTTTAGAATAAGTTTGCTGAATGGACAGTCTTGGGCTTTGAGAACAGAATCTTCACACTTCTGGCAAATGCACCTCTCCTTGGGCAGCCTGGGGGCCCTGCGCTTTGCATGGCACAGCAGGTGTGTGCTCCCATGTCACCTCCCACATGCTGCCTCTGCTCTTACATCCCCTCCGCCACGTAACTGGTGGGATCTCCACCTGAGACAGGTTCCTCACTGCTAATTTGCCACGCTGCTAATTTGCCCAAGGAGCCGAGAGCCAGCAAAGCACGGGGCCCTGCCTGCGTCCCAGGAGCCCAGCAGTGGGCCCTGTCCGCTCCGTTTGCACGAGGCTTTTCCTTCTGTCAGCCTTTCCCTGAGCCAGCTTCCACCACCCAGCTGCGAGGCGCTGGCACCGAGGTGCTGTGCTCCCCCCCTGCACTCCAGCCTTGGGAGAAGGTAGCAAATTTGGCAAATTTCTTGTTAAAATTGCGATCAATCCACCTGCCGTCAGGATTGGGCCAACAGTTATATCACATTCCTGGGTCATTAGAGATGAGAGGCACTTTATTTAAATGTTGGATGGGGTTATCAGTGATGAGGAAGGCATTATGGTGTACAAAATTAGGCTGCTAGAGACATCTACCTTCTGCGTCGTACACAAGGTGACATCCTTACGTGTCTCTGCACCTACCTACAAAGAATATCATTTCATTAGTAAATTGGAATATCTCCATCTCTCCTAATTATTCATTATTTCTTAGAGCATATTAAAATTAACTCAGATGTTTAAAAACTTGCACAGTAAAACCCGCAGCTGGGGCGCCCCTACAGCTCCCTCCGTGCAGCCAGGCCCCACCGCCCTGCTCGCTCTGGTGGGGCCAGAGGAGTTCAGCTTGAGGCATAGCTTGTGTGTGTGACCGAATCGCTTCCGCGGCCCCCCATTGGTCAGAACAGACGCAAATGATGAGAGCTGATTGGTCAGCAGGGAATAGACGTTGCTGATTGGGCGAGAGCAGGCAGGACTGGAGTCACTGTTAGCCACATGCTTTGGGGCCGCGTTCCATGTGGGGACAGGCTCCATGTGAAGCCGGGCGCCATTTTGTGACAGGCTCCATGTGTGGACAGGCGCCATTTTGTGACAGGCTCCATGAGGGGCCGGGCGCCATTTTGTGACAGGCTCCATGTGTGGACAGGTGCCATTTTGTGACAGGCTATGTGTGTGGACAGGCGCCATTTTGTGAGAGGCTCCATGAGGGGCCGGGCGCCATTTTGTGACAAGCTCCATGTGTGGACAGGTGCCATTTTGTGACAGGCTCCATGTTAGGCTGGTCTGGTCTGGTCTGTGGGGACTGGATGATGAGTCTGGGCTGCTCAGCAGCCGCTCAGCCAGCAGCAGTGAGGTGATTTTGGTGAGGTTTTTCAAAGGGGTGAAAAACAGCGAGCTTGCAGGTGTTTTCAGAAGTTCAGGGACTGGTCTGACCCCATTTAGGATCACCATCAGCTTTTGACCAACCAGCGAAGCAGCAGGTCCAAACTGCACCAAAGGATGAGGAGGTTCCTAATAATTTGTGTTTACTGCAGAATTAAAAATGAGCTGGTGGAGTGAGAGACAGCATTATGTTCCTTTATAAGGTTACGGATGTACGGCACAGGGCTCACTGCTAATGGGGTTAATCCTTCAATTGGGGGGAAAAATCAGATGGTAGCACCTTTAAATTGGCTCTTGGCAAGTACTCAATTATTGCAAGAGACCAATTAAGTCAAGTTGGGGTCAGAGTGTCTCAGAGCGGGGAGAAACAGTTCTCAGGCTCATCAGCTGATGGGGGTTAGGAGTCTACAGGGAATGAAGTTCAAGTCAATAAACTCCCTGTAATTGGATTTACTCTAGTGCTTTGTTTTCCTTAAAATACATATAATTAAATGGAAAAAAAAAATGTGAAGAGAAAAGGGAAACATGAAAGTAGACAGGGAGGAAGCATGGTACTGTGCCTGGTACCGCGGTGCTCTGGCCTCACTGGTGCTGCTGCTTTCCATGAGGGCAGGCCTCACCATGGGAGAACCAGCACCACAATTACCTGGAGATGAAATTGAAGCTCTGTCCAAAGCCCTCTCCACCACCTGAGAACCACTTAAAGCCTTGTGTTAGGGCTTTACAAATGCTTTAAACAATACTGTAATCTTTGGATATGCTGTCTGTACTGGGGAATGCAATTGAGTCTTCCCTATGAGATCCATTCAAAGGCTGCCTGTTATTAAAGACTCACTAAAACCCTTAAACACTTGAGATAAAATGATACCTAAGTGGGATTCTCATTACATTGAGAAACACGAATAACTCCCTCGTTGTCTTCAGAGGAATTTAACTGCAGCTCATGGAATTCTGTACCTGGGTCACTGGTCATCATCTGGACAGGAGTGACTTGCTGTGACCAGCATGTCAGTGACTCTTGCTCTAGAGGAAGCCAAGGATGGACCTTGGCCAGGGACCACAGGGACCTGTGCATTAACATGCTCAGGACCCATCTCATACTTAAACGCTTGGTTTCATACACTCCGAGTCAGGCTTGTCTTCCTGACTGCTCTCAGGGAGCTGAAACTACAGGTCACCAATTGACTTGGATTTTATTCTCTAATAGCTCAGAAAGATTTCTCGTGCATTGACTTGACAAGAGCCTCTTCATCATGCCAGTTGGATCAATTGAATCCTGCTGGTAATGCTGCAGACTTTGTTCTTTCTTCCATTCTTTATATCTTCATGTAAAGAAAATGTGCAATAGGATCCTCTCATGATATTGGGGAAAAAATAAGACATCCAGTATTAATATGCTTAGACTTTATCACAGCATCCCAGTGGGGATTGTCTCCCCCTGATTCTTCATTTAGCACTTTAATACTTTTCCAGATCAAGTTAAATAATTATATAAATCCTCCGTGTTACAGAGAATTTGACTGTGCTAAAGAACATCACAATAAAACTCTTTTTTTTTTAAATATTAAGTCCTCAACAAAAACACCACCTTTTTCAATGGAAAAGTGCTACTCACATGACTCGCGCAGGATCGTTAAATATCTGTTGCCTTTCCAAGGTAGTTAGAGTCATTAACAGTGTCTATGCGATCCATGAGTGTATGGCAAAAGCAAGTAGCAACAGATTCTTGGTTTTCAGAACACACAGCATATACCTGAATGTTAAACCAAACAGGTAAAATAAAAACTCTAAGGCTAAGGAAGGCATCAGGCTAGCAGTTTTGGGATAGGAAGGTCACATATATTCTCAGGATAAGTTCATCAGTAAAGGCAATAGCAGTATTCCATAATGAAGTCAATGTTATTAATGACAATTGGAGGAAACTGAGGCTCAGTTATGCAGAAAGCCAGTGACCGAGGTCACATGAGTGACAGCTGAATATTTTTGTTCTCCAGGCAAATATTAAATCCTTTATGTTTTTCTCCATCATGTAGGGACTACTGTTTGGATGGGGAAGGTTTTGTTTCATACATATTTTCATACACTCAGTCAGACTGTTGTTTCTAATAATAAATCTGTGAGAAAGACATCTTCCTCCTCACATAGAGAGAGATCTTTGGTGCTTTGTCTTGGATTTGCCCTGCAGTCACCAACATGGCCAAGGGTGACTTGGGATGGGTTTGAATCCATAACTGCCTTATGGGGCTTTGCAGCACCTGAGCATCTGTAACTGCATTAACTGCATCTGGCAACTTTACTGAAAGACACTCTGTAAAGCTCTTCTTTCCCTCCATCCTTCACCCACACTATGTTTGTTACTTGCTCTCAAAATCTTTAACTTTTATTTTTGTTTTGGCCATCTGCTTTGGTAGTGTTGTATCTGTGGATAGCACATACAAGGTTAAAATGACGAGAACCCTTAAAACAAATAGATAAATATTTGCAAATCTTCATGGATTACACAGCACCACTGTTATAAATAGTTTATAATATATTAATCAGAGGTGAAGAGGTGTTTTAATAAATAGTTAGTCAGTGATGGCTATCTGTATACATTTATAAAGTTACATCACTCTATCGCTTTTCACCTTTCTGATGTTTACTGCATCTTTCAGGGTGGTTTGTGATCTTCAGGACTAGGAAGAAATATGTTTTTTGTTGTTTTGTTTTTAATTTATAAAATTTATTTACCATTTATTAAAATATCTCTTCCTGCTTATTTACAGTTTATAAAAACTCAGGTATGAGATGGGATCTTCTTTGTTCTCTTGCTCCTGCTCTCTCTAGAACAGAACTAAAGAGGCATATTGCCTTTCTTGTTTCACTTTCCACTTGCAACAAAAATTGGTGGCTTCTGGTTGTGCATGTGTATCCCCACCTTTCTAAAATGGTCCGCTGTGTTAGCAACACTTGAAATGAACTGGCAACTTTCTGCCAAAGATTGATTGGCACCAGCGCGCAGTTAATTGGTGAGACAGTAGTCACTCAGCTGATCAATTCAAGCTTGGGCTGTATGCCCTTTTTTAAGAGATAATGGGTTCTTTCGTATACCCAAGTCAGGATGGCTCATCTGTGCATGCTGTACCGAACTCCTGCCATAATGAGCCACATTTTGAGGCAGTGCCAGAACAGCATAGTGAGGTTACAGCCATGCCCAGTTTTTGAGTATTTGCCTAGTGTGATTATAATCTCTGAAATTAACTTCAGAGCCAGCATGCTGCAGTGATCGTTTAGCGGACTTGCTGGCCTTTCTGGCCTTTGGAACCAGATACGAAGAGACAATTACTCTTGGCACCAGGTCACCCCACTGATGGCTGCGATCTTCAGCCTCCCAGATGTACTTGGAGTAACTGAATGGGATTATGATGAAGTTAAAATTGGCAAAGACTTGTCTTCTACTTTATTTCGTCTGAAGATGAGAAGGAAAATAGCCCAGCCTGGCGTTGCCTTGCACAATAACCTGAATCTTTCACTAGTTTTTCACTCCTACAGCTTGGAAATGTTTGTTTTACTCGGACAGAAAACCCTGGAAAGGTATTGATGGTGACACTTGACAAACCCAACATGTTTTCTGATATTATTCCCTGCAGGTAGTGCTTTCGCATGTTATCTGTGTTCTACAGATTTCAAGAGCTATTCTGAGCCTCACAGCTCTTGGGCAGAGACACCATGTCTCATGAGCTCTATGGGTCATCTTTTTGGGGTAGAACGTGCCAGCATCTCACTACTGCAGCCACACCTTCCAGGCCCATCAAGGAGGAAGTGTTGATCTGTTTCAACCTCTTCATACTCCTCCTCCCCCCCCCCCCCCCCCTTTTTTGTTTTAACATGCAAAGCTGTTTCATTTCAGAACCAGAACAATTGGGCATGCTGTAGCTGAGAGCTTTCTTTTTACCTTGGAAAATGCACGTAGCTCTTCTTGGTATCAGTGGGAGGTTTGAATACATATTTAATATCAAAGGCTTGCATTAAAAAAAAAAAAAAAAGACTGATGATTTTTGCTGCCCAGCTTTGAGGCATACGAAAGGAACCAGATTTTGAAGCCACGCTGTGCTCTGACGATCAGGCCAGCCAGTTATACATACAAAACACTCGTTTCTTTTTATAATCCCAGCTGAAAAAATGGCAAAAAGATTTTAGGGAAGCAAGTACACAAACTACTTATTATCTATGTAATGTTTGTAATGGCAGTCCTCTGCTTTCCTTAATTTCTTCACAATTTACATATAAACGAGACATCGTATCAGTGGGTAGTTTTATTTCTCCAAAACACTGTCAAGTATGTTGACAAAGTTTTAAGAGACTTAAATTAAATATTTGCCCTAGACCCAAAATTCATCATTCAGTTTAAGAAGGAACTGATTTCAAGACAAGGTGAGTGCTCTGAGAGCAGGCAGCCCTGCAGAGCTAAAGCCCAGGAGGTTCCCATGGTGGCTACTGGCCTGCCTGAGAAAGCAGCGGTCACCTTTCTCCATAGCTTCCCTAAATATGACACAGGGATAGCAGAGCCACCTCTGTGATCCAGTAATCTGTACAGAAGTGCTGCTGAATGAACCGTAAAACTATTGCAGAGTCATTTGAAGTTTGAATGGAAGCTCACCCCAGGGTCCAGTTCTGCCCACATCCAATGAAACTTGCAGCAGATCACATTCAGCAAATGACAGGTCCACGAGAAGGCAACTTTGTCAGATGCAGCAATAGTGCAGGCTAATTTAAAGCCATTTAACATCTCTTGCTTAGTGTTAGCAATACATTCTGCCATTTAGGTGCTCCTTAATTAACATGGGAAAAATAAAACAACTCATTGCTGTGTCTAAAGGAAATCTTTGAAATAACTTAAGTAGGCTGAAAGAACTTTTCTAGGACACAAGATTTTTTAACAGCTACAGATCTAATTAATCCTTTTGTATTATCCTTCTCATTTGCTTGTTGCTTGTTGCTAGGGGAATGGGCAGGGAAAAGGCTAGTGAGGGGCTGTGTGTTAGTGCTGCTAATGGCCTGGTGTGTCTGTATTGGCTGTGTTCTGCTCAGCGTTACTGCTGGAATCGATCCCCTGCAGCTGACAGAGGTTATTGCTGGTCCTCTCCTCTCTTCTTGAGGTCTCCCTGGGTCCGCCTGGGAGAGGAGTACCCGCTCCAGAGATAGTCCTTCTTCATGCAAGACAGAACAGATGGAGACCACGCAAAAGAATTACAGTCTGCCTAGGACCCAGCACGTCCTTACACAGACGAGTACAATAAATCCCTGTGTAGTGCCTACATGCACAAGAAAGACTGTCAGATCATGTTTACGCTCTGAAAAGATCCTAAAACCAGCAACCAGCAGCATTTGCATTTTAGGCTTTGTTTTGATGCAGAGAATGTGCATCCCAAGCATCTGGTTAGTCACCAAACCTTTCTGCGAGTTCCGCAGGACGAAGGAGGGAAGAAGAAGCACGGAATGCATTAAAAGCAAATGATGGGAGAAAAGCAATCAGTTGTGGTATTAATAAAGCATTGCTTGCCATCAAAGCTGGATTATTTCAACATCTAATCAGCTTCAGAGCATAAAGAGACTCTGGAGCAAGCATGATTGATGACTCAGATTCTACTAGAGCTGTTGTAATGAGAAGGGAGATGTGTAATCCTTTCTGTGGCATTACCCTAAAACTCAGAGGCACTGGAACAAGCTTGGACATACAACAAGTATAAGTCTGAGCAACAATTTTCTCTGCAGACCTAAGGATGCAGTGCCTGTGAAGTTCAGAAATCCTGCCCACAAGCCTACCATAATGTCACCTGGCAGTTATCCTGCCTAACTTCAGACAGCTGTGGCTTAAGCATCTCATCTAAGCCAGCTCTCTAGCGGCCTTCCCCAGCAGCTAATAAAGATCAAAGTCCCCTGGAGGTGACCCAGACCACCAGCTATGGACACCATCTCAGGAGTCAGGGACTTGCAAATCCACACTGCACAGCACCTGCTTTTACTGCATGGGAGTTGGAGTCTGGAGGCAGAGGATAGGAACAAAATGTGGTGGGGAAAGGGAGGGACCAAAAAGTTGGAGTAAAAGCTGTTTCCAAACTTTGGCCCCTCTAAATCATTGCATATCCTAATATATCTTGGTTGACTGTATCTTCTTTGCAGCTTTTAATGCCCTTTTCTTGCTACTTACAAGTTTTTTTCTCATATTTGCATTTGAGTCACTTAAACGCTTCCTTTTATCTATTGTGTATAAATTTCCTTATGGATGTCACAGAATGGTAGCTATACTCAAAGTAGATGGACACAAAAAAGAGTGTCAGAAGGCACAGATAAAGCCACTAGCTGATGTATTCAAGCTGATTTATTACCCATTGTCAGATTTAGAGGTTCAAAATTATGTTAGAACAATTTACAGTGACACTTAGAGCTGTGAAAGAGAAATCAGGGATGCTCTGCCAAATCTGTGTCCATCATCTATCATTTATCAGTCTGATCCAGTCAATCATCTAACTTAATTCACTGTCTTTGTAAAGGCAACTGTTATCTTAAGGTCTAAATGCCACATCTGTATAGACTTGAAACCCATATTTCAAAGTTTGTCTGGCACGGATAAGTAATTGCATGCTAGGAGGACTGGCTTCTCCACTGGTTTTACCAGGTGACACTATCATCTTCCATCAGTTTTTCATCTGAACTCACTGTAAATAAATTAGATCAGTATACATAATATTTAGAGAAGGAGTGTGAGGCTGGAAGGCACTGCAAATTAAGCAAAAATACATACCAAGCTAGAAAGTGCTTTTATAGGCAGCCTAGCGGGAGATAATGCATACACATATTAATTAATTGTGACTGTAGGCACCAAGCAATAACACAAGTGCTGGAATAGCTCAAGGCATTCACAGCTACGCTTCCTGGGGCACAGAGATTCCACTCCTCACTGAAGTTTTGACAGGGAGGGAAGGGGAAGCATCTAATTTTATACAAACGAGGGCTCTGAAGTATTTCAGTGGTGTTTGTTGTTTCATTACCGTGGATATATAGCAAAGCATTGTCAAATCCAGGCCTCTTAAAATCAAGATTTAATCCGGCCTTCCTTCTTGCAGAGTTATGGTTCCTGGGAACCTCATCAAGAAGCAGGACCCTTGTGCTCAGTGCTGGCCAAGCACTAGCAGTTTGTTGCAGACACAATATGAGATCTCACTGAGATATTACATTTGATGCACAGATTTCATGAAGAGATCCAGGTGAGTGCTAGGAATTGCATACATGGCAAATGAATCCTTTCCTTGTCTAAATATAGAAGAGAAAGAAGGAAACATAGAAAACGTCCCAAAGGCACAGTGAATTAGCAGAACCAGAACCAAACCAAACCAAACCTAAACAAGCCTACATTCAGAATACACCTGCCCCTTAAAGCACGCCTCTTCCATTCCCTCACATATGTCTCCATCCACAGCGACAAGGCAAGCCTATTTTACCTGACATTTGTAAGAAGTATTTTGTTACATATTTTTGCCAAATGCTAGATCTGCTTATAGAGATAAAAATGCCAACTGTTTTCAAAGGACTGGATTTGCTCTTCTCATCCAAAAGCCAAAAAAGCCACGGTGCAAACAAGTATTACCTGGATTTCTTGGCAACCCTGAAGGCAGAATATGACATTCTTAATGAGACTCCTTATGCTCTACCATCCCACCAAGCCCAAAATGAGGTCTCGTGTTTATTCCTTGGGTGTTTGCTGCAGAGGCTGTGTTCCAGCTCCTATTGCAATCTCGGGAAGGACGAGGCACGCGGAAGGGAATTGTACCAGGTCTTGCAAGAATAATGCTGCCATTGTACTCCTGCAGAAGGAGAAAATACAAATGTTCACCAATGTCTTCCACCTGTTCATTTTATCATGACTAGCTTTGAGATCTTGCCAGGTACGCATTAACCAACTAGTGGAGGCTACCTTGCAATAGTGTCTTTACATCCCTTTGGATGTTAGAGGAAATAGCTAGAGATGCTGGAGCAAATAGCATGAATTAATTCAATTCTGTTTAGCAACAGTCTCTGGCAAGAGCTTTGGGGCACCAAAGGAAAGCTGAGCTCATACACTAACTAGTATTTGTAAAGTGTGTATCTATGACTTTCACATATGTTCTGTACAGATATACAGCATTCATTTTAAAAGGATTCAGATTTTCTGGAAGATTTCCAAAAATCGTATGTTGGTCATATTATATTGTATTGTAGTAATAAGCACTTCGGCTTGAAGTCCTGTGCTTAACCCCAAAGCAGTGGGCAGACTGCATGGCCAGATGAGCATTTTTTAAGTAGGTGTTTCATTGAAGTTAAAGCACAGTCTTGGTAGGTGAAGTTTTTTTCCTCCCTCATTGCCCAGAGTGGCCTTGTATAGTATTTCACCGTCCCTGAATGCAAAGACTGGGATGGACTGAATGTCTGTGGGATCTTTCAGGAATAAAGGATGAGGAGCAAGAACTTACACTTTAAGATTTCTGGAAAAAGCCCTATACAACAGGGCTATATTACTTAATATCCAGGAATTAAAAAAAAAAATGCAGAAAAAGCCCATAGTGTAATAGAGACAGCTCCGACCAAGCAAAAGAAGAGACCTACCTAAGTAACCACCAGTTCACCCCCTTTTTGTCCCAAGATAGAAAGCAGACCAACATTTGAAGCCTCTAACCTTTGGTTGCTCAGACACAATCCTGTGAAGACCTTTCTATCACAATGCTTTAAAGGTATGATAATTACTGAGGAATACCTTGCCTATTATTTCCATTCATTGTTATTGTCTGTGCATTAATTAGTGTAATTCCACTAGAACAATTCTCAAATGTCCAAAAGCCAGCAAAACTAGTATTGAATTTAATGCAAATAGATTGTTCTGGTAAGTATTATTTGTTGTAACAATTCTACATAATAATAATAATAATAATTTTTATTTACTGAAAATCCTGCGTAGCACAGCTGATGTCCAGTTTTTGCATCAAAAGACTTCCCTTCGTCCTGCTGTAACTGTTAGCGTTGCTGAATATCTGGCAACCATCTTCTTCCGTAGCATCCACTCTTTTGTGTTGTTACTTATTGAATTAGACATCCTGAAGTGAGACTGCTGTGTCAGATGCACCCAGGACGCCGGGTGAGTGCTGGGATGGATGTCATACTCACTGAGATGACTAAATTATCTTGTCGGGGAACATTATGGATAAGGTTGAAGTCACTTCTTAGGGAATGCAGGATGCTTTGTAATGCACTTCTGCAGGGCTAAAATTCCTTGTGTGCATGTCTTTGTGCTCTCAGTTTGCACTTTCCTACACCCCCCAAGCCCTCTGGGCAGGAGGATTGCGAGGTGATGGCAAAGCGAGCTGCAAGCTGGAGGCACAGCAGGGCTGTATGTTTGCACAGGTGGTTAAACCCCAGAACTGGGACAGAAAGGCTCAGTGTGATCTCATGACTGAGCTGAGCTAATACCTCATTGCTGCCACTGGAAGCTCTCATCTTCCTCCTGTGGCTGCCCTGGTGCTCCTGAGCCTTTTCACCAAGGCAGTTTAGCTCACTGACCTGGCAGAAAACTTGACTGGCGTTCCCAGTGAAGCCTCTGATTTGTAGTGGAGGCAGGAGCCTGCAGGCAGCACTAGGAAGGGGGATGGGGGCAGAGGGGGGAGCAGGATCACCCCATTCAACAAAAGGGAGTCCTGAGACCACTTTAACAGTACAGCTGAGCCAAACACCAGTTTCTTGGCCGAAGAAACTAGTTCAGTGATCTGGAATCCTCTAAATGCACGTCAGAGACCATGTGAAATACCTTAGTGTGCTTGTCACTGAGTCACATCTGTGCACTTACATATGCAGGAGGGTTTCCCCCCTAATAATCCAGGGAGCTCATTTGCATATGCTGTTGGTTATGTCTCTAAAATATAATGAGGGTAAGAAAAGCAAAAGTCCTGCCTGGAATTTTAAGTGAATAGTTATCCGTCTCTCCTGTAACCTGCATATGCTTTCCTCATTTGGGCAGGATTAAATCTACACCACTTAAGGAATCTCTGAAGGTAAATGGATCAGAAAGTAATAGTAATAGCCATTTATTTCCCAGCAGCTGCTAGTTCTTCCCCCCCCAGCAGTGACAGCCGGTGATTTGTGGTAGAGATCACACCCTGCTCCCTGCAAGTGGTGGCGAACAACATGATGTTGTGTTACTGCCCTCCTGCAATAATGCAAGGACGTGTCTAAATTGATCTCTGCTTGCTCCCATTTGGGAAAGTGCTTGAGCCAGTCCTGCGGCAGCCAGCGAGGCTGTCTGACTGTGGACTGACATGTTCCCTGTAAAAGAATTTATGCTGTAGACATGAATGCATTTTGCTAATGGAGATTATCCTTGGACATGGGTAAAATTGCAGCAGATCTGAGCATGGGTCAGCTTCTACAGCCGTCACTGACTGAGCTGTTTGGGGGAATTCACTCATCGTGTGCCTCTTCAAAGCACTTTACCTGGTTACCTCTGTTAGCAGTGGTCTATAGCACTTAATTCGTGAGCAGAATTAGATTTATGAGAGGTGTGCCAGAGACAAATTGGAGACTGTGCTGTCTGGCCAGGCATCGGCGTCCAGCCGGTATCAGACAGCAAAATAGTTGAAAGTGTCTGGAGGATGAAAACAGCCTCCCAAAACCCAGCTTGGCAGTCTCGCGGGCAGAGTGCCATTCCTCACCACGGTTCCTCTGGCTGCCCTGTGACCCCCCGGCACTGCCACAGCCCAGGGCCCAGCTCCAGTCCCCAGCCAGCCGAGTGATTTTTTGTTTTGTTTTGTTTTGTTTTTATGCGTGTGTGTGCCCTCAGTTACTGCAACATGTGGGCTCTGGGCTTCAGTTGGATAAACGAACACGTGTTACAGTTTTAGCAGCCTGCAGTGGATAACACTGGCAAGATCAGAAATGGAGGAGCACGTAACGACCCAAAGTGCTGCCTCTCCTCCGAGCATGAAGCCTAGGGACCAGCATGATGTGTGTGAACTGGCCACAACAGAGCTGGATTTCATAGGTTTCATGAAATTCTTGTGCCAAGGATCAGACAGCACTAAATTAGACCCAGGCACTGATATAGTGACATGCAGCAAAATCCAAGGTAGTTTACTGTGGGATCAAAAGAAAGAAAACAAAAGCCAAACAAAACTTTGTTTCCTTTCCTACCCATCCCAAGAAACAAGCAAAAAAGGGCTTTATGTGTCACAAAATTAATAATTTTCAAAATAATAAATTGAGGAACTATTTATGTTTAATTATCCATCTTGGAGGATAGAAAAGTTCTGACAAGTTGTTAACGCTTCTACTACATGCTTTGGTAGACAGCGGGTGCTTTGGGGTGTACAGTGAGTATCTCTGTGCTTGTTTTGCAATGAGACTCCCTTCTTGCGTCTGTCCCATCTTGCCAGCATTTCATTCTGCACTTCTCACGGCAGGGGACCTGCTGATTACTCTCCTCTAATTGAGTTTGGGTAATGAAAGTCACTGAAAATGTCTTTCATGTCGTATGTTGTCATATATCTCATTAAACCATTAGATTTGTTCTAGACCCCTTTAAAAAGAGACCGGGGGGGAAAAAGAGCAATTTGCTAATATTTTTCACATGTTTCCAGAGAAACTGCACAGCATAATTACAGCTGCTTTTGCATTATTTAACCTGCCTACACACCCTTGGGCTTTGAAGAGAGAAAGTCAGACACGATACCAAAGAGCTGTTTTGTCACGTACAGTTGTGTGAGGGATGAGGTTACTGAGGGGGACAGAGATTTTAGGAATATTCACAAATGCAAGTTTTCTTGGTTTAGTTGAAGGTTGTCTGGGTACAGGAGAGGGCATAATGTGCTAATGCCAAAATCAGACCAGACTGGGACCCCTCCAAAGGGACGCTGCACTTGGCACTTCACTTTCACTAGCTCACCCTTTCCTGCACATTTTACATCTTTCTGTGCTTGTATTTCATTTGTAACAACGCTATCTGCTAGAAAAGCTGCTACAGCAGTTGAAGGAACTCCTTGTTTTTTAAGGAGAAAAGACACTACAGGTCCCTACTGTCTGCAGCCCAGCACAGCCAGCCCTCTGAGGTATTCCCTGCCCCTCCGCGCTGCCTTTCCCTCACTGGGGAATGGCTCAGCAGGTGTCTGTCCCTGGCTGGTGAGCTGCTTTAGGTGCTGGTGCTCAGCACCAGCATTGGGCTCAGCCCACCTCACATGTCCAGCACCACTGCAAAATTATTTGCAGCTGAGATCTTGCCTGAGACCCGCGTCCTGAATCCCTTCTGAGCCTGGCTTTGCTAGCTGCAAAGTAGCTGAGTGACTCATTGCCAGCCAGAAAAGGTTTTCACAAGCTGACAGCTGAGGCTGGCCCTTTGCTTTGGAAAGATCCCATCGACAGGGGTGTTGTGGTGCCCTGCTCTAACAAACTCCGGAGACACGGTGTGAATGCACGGCGGTGCTCCTGGCACCCAGAACCCCAGCAGGTAGAAGCAGGAGCTCGAGTATTTGGAATTTAACTTTCCCTAATATCACCCCATTTGCTTTATGTCAGACTGTGTTTATCTTCCACTGCTCACATTTAAATGTCAGAGTATCGGCATGTCTAAATTCCTCTTCTCACAGATGGAAACTGTCGATTTTTAAACACAAAAGGCACCGGGGAATGCGATATACATATTACCCTGGCACAGAGTTTAACCTTTAAAGCCTGTTCTTTAAGAACCTGCTTTAGGATAAAGCCAATCACTTCAATAAAATGATAATTTTCTCCTATATAGCTCCTGGATCTTAAAGAAACCATAAGTACTTTGCAAAAGATAAAAGCAGCACAGAGCAGGATCTTAATAATATTAATTAATGTGCGAGATAATGGAGGAATAAAGGTTTATGCTTCCTTTGTGCCTTGGGGTCTTCCTGGCACTGGCACTGCAAGGCGATAAACTGGAGGAGGGCTCAGGCAGTGTTCGGGTAGCTGACCCTTGGCACTCCTGCTTTTCTCAAAATATGAATTTATATATATAAAATAAAAATCAAAAATAACTGTGAGCCCACTTGCTGGAATTTGGGCACCTCACTGACTCTCTGGCTTGCTGCCCCGTGCATCTGCCGTGCCCTTGGAGTCTCTCAGGCTGGGAGAACCACCAGCAGTTCCAGGTCAGACTCCAACCAATTCAAGAACTAAACTTGACCACTTATTTTCAGGTTATTTCTATTTATTTATTTATTTATTTAACTCCAGCTGGGCACACCGTAACTGAAAAATAAAATAAGGCTTAGTAAATGAGCAGATAATTTAGAAAAATCACTTTGCTATGGGCTTTTTGTGAAAGATGAAAGCAATTTTGCCATGTTTGTCTCCCAAAAGTTTGTGTGCATTTTAAGTGATTGTGGCAGGTTCCTAAAGCAGGTCAATCTGAGTGAGTAGGGGGACAAGAGAGCTGAGGGACAGTATTTTAAAAGACAAAATGCATTTAGCTGGATATTCTCTGCTTGCTTGGCTCTTCACTTTACAGGGTGTGGGACATAAAAACAGTGCTTGCCACTTCAGTGTGTCCTGGGGCAAAGCTAGATAAGGTGTAAGCACGATAGCTGGGATGGGGAAATTGTTCCCATGAATTTTTGACCCTTGCTACATATCCCTCCTTGCCAAGAAACAAATACCAGGGATGTTTTACTACCACAATCTCAGGGCCATTAAAAGCCACCACTCAAAGGAACAAGGTTTCACTGGCTTGGACATCAGGTAGAAAACTATATGGATTCCTTTAATTTGGGTAATACCTCCCTCTCTTCTTTAGAGAAATATGCCTGTATTTCGTGGTGGGAAAATCTCTCTCTTGCTTTCACTGATGGAGCCCAAGAGATATCTCCACCAATTACCATGTTATTAGCTCTTTTAAAGGACAAAAACAAATGGGCAATTGAGGTTTGATTGCATTACAGAATGGTCTTTTTTCCTCTGTTTATTTTTGTCAGCTGGGTCTAGGTAATATATTCCAGGAAATGAGACAGTGGTGCTGTCTGAGGGCAAGTTTAGCTCAGATGGGTCTGCACAGGCTTTTTGTCTCAGCTCTGCTGATACCCTCCAGAGTTTCACCCTCAGCCCTGCCGTGGCTGCCTGACTCACCCTCACTTTCATCTCTGCCAACTTTATCACGAAGCTGTATTCGGAAAATGCAGTTTCTCAAGGTATGGGAAAAGGGTTGTTCACACGCAGGAGAGGAAAGAAGGTCTGGGATCAGTCCCAAGCTCTCTGCATTATATTGGGCAGTAGCTTCAGAGTCTCTCTCAGCACTGTGGCTCATATTCTGGCTGGTCCTGTGCACCTGTGGACCCCAAGCATCCCAGGGAAAGGGTGTTGCATCCCCCTGTGCTGCTCCTCTAGGGGGCTCTGAGCTGTTACACAGACTGGAGGGAGGCAGATTCCTACCAAGGCTCATGCAAACCAGCAGGTATTAAAGGCAGGACTGACACGGTTCATCCCTTGCAGAGTTGGGTGTGAATCCAGTGTGCTGCTTTTCCCACTGATCCCTGAAAAGCATTCCCATAACTGCTCACTGATGTCTGAGTGGCACAAGTAACCACTCAATTAAATCACAATTAAATGCTTGTTTGATACCCTTCATTAGAACAAAGCTATTTAGCAGGAAAAGGTGAAGGACGGGTAAAATAGTCTACTAATTGCATTATATTTCATCCTTCCAGCACTGTAGCCTCCTCCTTTATAATTACAGTAACTCCGAGGTAGAGATTTCCTGAGATGAGCGGGACGAGTAGCAGCATGCGGTGCTGCTGAGGAGGCAGGAAGTTTTTATGCTGGTGCTAGTAGCAGAAGGGCTGGGTGGGACAAATGCCCAGGGTGGCACGGTGTGGCTGAAATGCGGCTGTCAGCACAAGTGCAGAGCTCTGCCGGCACACAGCTGTGGCGACCAGATGCTATGTAAGCTGATTTGCTGGGTAATTTTATGGATCGTCTCTAAAATATGGCTGTTGGGCAGCGATAAGCCTGCGACTTTATCTGCAAAACAGAGTTGTTATTTATCTAGATTGATTGGATTATAAAGTCAAGACCTTTAATTAAAGAGTCCCGTAATCCAAAATCAAAATAATACAAGTTGCTGCCCAGCACAGGGACTGGGTCTTCCTTAAAGCAGCTGGGCCCTGTCTGCCCCCGTGGGCCCGTTCATGCTCTTAATGCTTGCTGTCCAACTCCACACACGGACTGGATTTTTAATAAAATCTGTGATATTGAATTCACCAGCTCACAACAGCGTATGCTCTGCAGACAGCTTTCTGAAGAGGTGATCGCAGCTATTGCACGATTTTCAAGCATCCAGGTGGAAGTCACCCCCAAAAATGGATCCCCCCCCTGCCCAGTGCTTTAAGGTACAGTGCAGTGGGAGCTGCATCTGCTTGCGTCCCAGCAGTGGCTGCTCAGAAGGGTGCAAGGTAATGGAGCAAAATGGACCTGTGCCCACGGGGAGTGCTCCAGCCCCTCGCGGAGCCGTCTGCCAGCACCTCCCGCTCTGTCCCAGCACAGGCAAATTTCACAGGGGAAGAAGAGCAAATCCTTGACCCCCTCAGAGCTCACACTGGGATTTGAAATCTGGCCTGTTAGCATTCGCAGCAAAGCACACCACTGCCTTGCTTGTAAAATGAGGACGATGATGATTTTTTTTACCCTCTCTTCCCTTTTTTTTGAGCAGCTGGAATATTTTAGCCTGTCCCTTTATATATATATATATATTCGAATGTTTTGGAGGAAATTTCAAGCTGATTACTTAGAGTCTGGTAAAGCAATAAAGTGGCTGAGAACAAAGTATGAGAGCAGAATTCCCAGCCCAGCGGCGGCTGTGCGGCTGCTGAAGCGCTCTGAGGTCCCCAGCCGGGTGGGAGCTCGCAGTGCCCTTGGCTGAGCTGGCAGGAAAAGGTCAGGGACTTCGCTGCGGAGGCGGGTTGCAATTCAGGCTGAGGTCACTGCAAGAAGCTTTAGCTTCCCCTGAGCACTGAGCAACGTAAAAAGCCAGCAGTGAGTGCCCACAAAGCCCAGCTGATCCTGGCAGAAGAAATAAAGCCCCAAACCTCTTTTGCAAGACGAAAGCACGATGCAGCCAGGGACTGCAGATGAGCTGCTGCTTTCACTATCTGCAATCCTTCCCTCTCCCCCCATTCTGCTTCGGTTTCAGCCCTTCCCTCCTCAGCCCTGAGATTTGTTTGTTTTTCCTTCTCTTCACTTTTTCATGGGTCCAGGCCTAGGCAGAGGGTGTGCTGCCTTCCAGATGTGAACATGGATTACTGGATTAACTCCTCCACTGGCTCTTTGGCCTCGCAGAGGCTGGAGGTCAGGGACGTTATTAATTCACAGCCTTCTCCATTTGCTCACTGTGAAGGGGCTGGAGCTGTTGACTTAGAAGATTCAGTGGGATCTTGCAGCCATATTACAGCGCACCGTTCTGTAGGCAATAAATCAATATACATCTTTTGATGTCTCTTGTTATCAAATGGAAAAGAAACATATGCCACATTTACAGATATGTACACGCACCAAGGGAAAAAATGTGGCATGTGTGAGATGCTCCAGCCTTTCCAGCAGCAGTGTGCCAGCTCTGGGACTCCTGCCCATGGGCCAGGTGAGCATGGTGTCGGCAGCAATGGAGATCAGCCCTTGGCCGTGCGGGACACCCTGCTCCCTGCAGGGGCTGAGGCCCCGAACCGGGCCTGGGAAACTCAAATACCAAGGAACACTTTGGATCGTGCAGGTGATGATAGCTTGATTACAACCTAGTGCTGGCAAAGCAAGCAAGCTGTGCGGTTTTACACCACATTACCTCCTCTAGAGGAGAGGGATAAGATACTCTCTCGAGTGTGTCTTTGTGAAATACCATTCTTCAGCATTTCTAACTGACAGTACTTATGCCATTGCTAGGAAACACTAACAAATAACTATCTTTTCATAGCTCCACATAGACATATTCTAGTGGAAGGCAGATCCTTTTGAAGATGAAATAGTTTCAGATGTAGTCTTTTGGCTTTCAAGTGATGGGATGGACAATATCTCCTGGAGACGATAGAGTTTCTGTGCATCTGGAATTTGGCTGTAACATGAACTTTATTGTTGTACAATCCAAAGCAGAAGAGCTGATCTCTATTCTTACAAGAATATGAATAAAAAAGGCTGCACCAACGACGTCTATCCTCTCAAAGGCAAAGCACTCAGTAGATAAAGGCCCACATACCTTTGGATGAAATCAGTGACTTTCTGATTTCTACTCATGCTACAAAGAACAGTGGCATGATGGAAATTGGGTGCCTTGCAGCTGTGAGTGCAGGTGACCGTGCTGACCAGGCCATGGCTTGGTTTCATAAAGTAACATCTATATAGGCTGCTCAGCTGCTCTTAAAATGTAAATTCCTATGAGCAAAATATGCCACCATATGCTTAGTTAACAATAAGAATATGCATTTTCTACTTGTTCTCTGTCCTCAGTCTAGACAGATTGTTAAATATCATTTTTTATTTTTGTATTTCTAGTATTACTTATGTGGCAACATGAATCAACTGGCTATAAATAAGTTAAGATGGAAATCAGAAATGTAATTCTAGCAATCAAAGGCGCAAGGTTCAGGAACAGCCTCTCAATGTGATTAATGAAGCAAAAATCTAACTAGTTTGAACAACGGAAGTTGATAAATACCAAAGAGCTATGTGACACACTTGCATATGGAGTGTCCTGGGAGTTTGCTTTTGAGACAGTGCTGCTTTGTAATCAATAAATACAGAAATTGTGTTATATGTTCAGGGAAGCCATTCGTTACAGCTCCTTTTAAGGGAATTCTACACAAAAGCATAAAAAATATGTGGTGGAGAGCAACGCTTGTTCTGGCCCAGGGCTCTGGCAAAGCAAATGAGCTTGAGGAGTCAAGCAAATGGGTTTGGGCTAACTGGTCTTCCCCTGGAAAATGACTGATGCATTTCGCGTGGGTGTTTGTGCTGCTCTGCTTCTTCCTCACCCTCCTACAACTGAGACATCTCATGAGAATTACTGCTTTAAGGTCTGGCCAAGAATGGACAAAGTCTGGATAATATGAGCTGGCTTGGGCACCCCGTGAAAATCTATTTGTCTATCAGCAATCCTCACGTAACAGGTTTTGGTGAGCAAGCTAATCCCTAATAAGGATTTAAGGTTGCAAACTGAGTTGGTGCATCCCTACAGAACTGTTCTCTTCTTGGTGCTGCTTGTCAGCACATAGCCTTTTTTCTCAAAGGTACCAAATGTGTAGAAGGATGTAATAACATTTTGGATTCACTATCCAATTTTGCAAAGCTTTACTTTGCCCATGAACATCCATAGGCTACGGACCGATTGCAGCCAGGAGCACAACACTTGAAACCTCCAGACTTCTCGCCAACTGTGGGGTTGTTGCAGGAGAAGCAGCCTCTGCGGAGCTGTTGGCAGTGGCAGCAGCAGCAGCAGCAGATAACAGCTCGTCAGCAACCCAGCAGAATTGAAAGAGTCCGTGCAAGCCCCTCTGTGTGCCAAAGCAGAGACAGACAAAGAAACAGGGAATGTCCGTGTCCCAGATGCTGGCGGAGGCAGCAGGCAGCTTTTGGTTTGCATCTTGAGGTCTAAAGGAATGGTGCTGAGTACCCAATGAAAACGATAAATTGGGTGTCTAAAGAGTTAAAGAAAAAAATGTCTTTTTCACATGCACCTGACAAATAGAATAAAATTTCCAACTCAGACATGATCCAAGACCATTTTCCAATAAGAAGTAAACCCAGGGCTTAGAAAATGCACACACACAAAGCAGATGAAACTTAAAAGCATTTTCCCAGCACAGTAGTTAAAAAAAAGGTGACCTTTAAAGAAAGCCAGTGAGAGTTCATTTACAGTAAAAAATAAATAAAATAAAAAATCTGCTGGGTTAATGCAAAAAGCCCTACCTCACAGACACTCTTCTGCCGTGGTTTAGTACTCTTTTTAATAGGTGTTTCAGCATTAGGATTTAATATATATATATATATATTTTTTTTTTTTTTTTTGTAAGTGCTGGAATAAATGGCAGTCAAGGGCTAAAACATCCTCTCCCTTTCTATTCTCCCCTCGCGATGGAGCATAGCCGGAGGTAGCAGCCGCTCTCTGTCCTTTCCTTGCCATCACTTTCACCCAGATGAAGTTTAAGCTCCCATTGGCTTTAAGGTGGTAGCAGAGAAGCGGTGGAACATCTCCCTCTTTTCACTCTTCCAAAGGTCAGCTCTGGAGATGAGAAAAGGGACTAAAACTCCTGTGCATTACCTGCTGGTGTGTCTGCTGGTAAGGCCTGACAAAGCGGAGTGAACCTGGAATAATCCTGGTGTGGCCCAGGGAATGACTGCAGGGAAACCCAGTACCATGAGACAGAGAGAGCATGTGCTCTGAGCACCACTGGCCACTGCAGCCTGCACATGCTTTAAATGTGATCATCCTTGGTGCCTGTTAGAAGTTTTATTAATTTTAAAAGCCTTCTGATCTCTTCCAGTTAAGCTTTAATTACTGTTCTTCATTTCTAGCCCATAGAAAGATCAAACCCAGTGTAGAGGAAGAGGTTTTTTATTCCTTACCAACCCTGCCCCCTGTCTTCACTGGGAATTATGTTTCTTCACTCTGCACATCCGTGAGATCATTGAGCATGAAGCAGCAGTCCAGCATCAACGGGCCTGTGCTCCTAGTGCCTGTGGCAGGGTGCCAAACATGGGAAATATGACCGCAGGGTTGTGCAGTTGGTTCTTTGAGCTTTCAAGTTTTTAACTAGAGGGAAAAAGAAGAAAAAACAAGAGACCAGCTGGTGCAATTACTCTTGTTTTAATTTGCCAGTTATGCAACAGTCAGGTACATGGGTACATTTTAGACCCGTCCTGGCTGGTGTGAAGGCCACTGCCACCTTGGTCTCACGACAGCAAGAAACGGCAAAAGGATGGCACAGGTTGGGGAGCTCATGGCTTGCTTCATTTGAAATGCAGAATTGCTTTTAAGAGCCAGGTTTCTTCCATCAGTGCCCAGTAGCTCTGACACTTTATTGCCGTACCTCCTTACAACCATGCGTGCGTTCCTCAGCCCCCCAGAAGCTCTGCCTCGCCAAGAACCACACGCCCATTGTGGAGGTGGGCTGACACCTGGTTTTCTGACCCAACCTGCCAAACTCAGCTTCAGTTCTGGCCACAGTGGTTAAATCCAGGGGCCTAAGTACTAAACCTACAATCTCCCAGCTTCCTTCATAGGCCACTTACTGACTGAGGGACTGGGGAACTGAGGTGCTGCCACCCTTCTGCAGCACTGGTTCTGAAGGGACTGGCCCACCAGGTCTCCCAGTACTCGCCAGTGACTTGCCCACCACTACCAAAGGGCAACAGTTCCGACCATCGGCCTACATAAAACTGGGGAATAGGATTTTTAAGTGTAAGAGGCTCAATTTACACCAATTTCCATGAAAGTGAGGTACCTACCTACTTTTAAGTCAGGTTCGTGCTGCTGTTATTGGGAACTAACTGGTATTGTCTGTAATGGGATATAGACAGGGATGCTGGGGGCTCTTACATCAGGTTTCAGACATGAAGACGCCCCAGCTGGAGGACCAGTGGATCTCCGTCACTCCTCCATCTTCCTTACAGAGGTTGGAAAGTAAAATATGCATGGCAAGAGCTGCCACTCACAAGTGTGATTTCTACAGCAACTTGTCTGGGATGCAGAAATCTTCTGCTCTGTTCTTCAGCTGCCAGAAGATCTCTTGACATGGAGTCACAGCTCTCTCTTCGAGCTTTCACCTCAGTCCAACAACAACTGCAATAAGGGGAAAAACAAACAAGCTGAGAAGAGTGCTGAGCAGCCAGTGAGCGAAGGCAGGGGAAATATTTTTTTACAGAAAGTCTAAGCAGTTTTGCAGAGCTCTTTTCAAGTGCATTTACTGAAATTTCCCCAGAGCCTTCCTAATGTAAGTACCGTTGGAAAGATCCTAAGAGAAACAACTCCTACTGAGTGATAGTCTGTAGCTTTATTAGTGAAGATCAAAGAGAATAAAACAATTACTGTAATTTCCAAGGAACTGTTTTTCCAGGGGCACAGGAGATGAAGGCTATGAGAATGGGTCCTTGTGTGCTTAAGTAATGGGTAGGCATTTCAGTCTGTTATATTTTTACTGGCAGAGGGAGTCACCTCCATCATAAAATTCACTGGTCCGATTTGGGGATGTACTAATGAAAATATGAGGTAACATTTTGGGTTCTTATGGAGTGCCCCAGGTTTCAGAGCTGTGTGCCCAGGAGCACCGGGTGACCCTGTGGCTCTCATGATGGACCAGAGGATGCGGGACACAGCATCCACAGCCTGGCAGCAGCACTCGTGTACCTTACAGCTCCGTGGGGACAGGGCACCTGACATGTCCCTGGATCAGGTCTGCTTCAGTCCTGTGCTCATTTGTGGGGTCCTCAGAGACAAATCCTGGGGAATCAGACGCTGCCACCGGTCAATTTGCTGGGTGAGAGCTGTGGCTGACACTACATCTGGTCTGTGCATGGAAGTTTCTCTCCAGCAAAACAATTGTCCTTTATCCTATTATATCGTAACATGTGATTTAGAGATGATTCATCCCTTTTATTTGAGCCTGGACTTTGCTATTATCTCGTGTTTCAGCCAAATATTATTAGGAATGTTGATGTGTCTGCACAGGGACATTTTCTGCAAAATTAATCTAAGAACTTTTAAAATGAATGAGCATACATAAAATATTTCTTTGGAACAAAAATGACCTTAATTTGGTTTATCTTAATGCATTTTGGAGGCAAATCACAACAAACCAAATAAAGGTTTCTGTAATTCTGTCCACATGGAGGCCGAATGCAGCTGAATGAAACCACTTTAAATTCAAGCCTTTAGTTAGTCCAGGCTAATTTTTTCCAATTTTCCATGTAAACAAGCAATAAATTAAAAAATTGAAAAAGGAGAAGCAGCCCCCAGCTCAGTTAGGGCAGTATGACTGGCAGCTCTGAAACGTGCAGACCGGGGAGGCTGCATCCCACGCAGAGATGTTTAGGTTGTCGTTCGTGGTGCTGGGCATGTCCAAGGAGGAGGGAGCACTCCAAGGCATGGACAGGCTCTCACTTCCACTTCACCCACTTCAGAGCAGCTCAAAGCCAAGAGCAGTGGCAAGGCTGGCAGGTCTGTCAGATGGAAATCTTCCTGCAGCTCCAGGTGTTGGAAGACAAGTATCAAAACAAAATCGGAGAAGGGGCACAGCCTGGAGATGATAACTGCATGATGCAACGGCGACGTGCACCAGGAGTGAAGCAGGAAACCCTCTTCCTTTCTGGGAGCAAGGGGAGAAAGACAAAACCAATCTGACAGCAGCACTGACTAACAGCAACAGCAAATTAACTACCAGTGTTAATGAGGGGAAAAAAATGCCAAAGATTCTCGCTATGAAATGGGTCCCCATGTATAGCCGTGGCCACAGGACAAGCATTAATTTGGCACATGTCCACTCAATTGAGAAAATCTTGTAATGAAATTCTAGCTAGCGGTCATGGGTGCCACTTAGAGAAGTTCAGCACTGCTGGAACAGGGGAGGCACCTTGGAGAGCTGCTGCTGGCCAGCACAGGGGTGAGCAGACCCGAGTATGCTCCTGACTGGTATGCGTCCTCCAGAGAAGCAGCCTTGGTGTCTTCACTCACTAAGCAAAGGATAAAGGATCTCCAAACACATCAGTCTTCTGTTGCAGAAGGGAAAAATCTCATGGAAAGCACTGGCTGTCCCCCAGATATCACTTGTTATAGGAGAATCAAGATACAAAAGAATTTATCTTATGGATGGTTAGCAAAGAAACACGGGTGTTATCAATAACCGAAGATCTTAAAGTCACATTGTGCAGCATTTTTTAAAGAATTACAATTTACTTGTTTACTTTGTTTGCAATTAATTTCCACTAAATTTTAATTTCCCTTGTATTACCATTTACTGAACCATTCTTGTGCAGTTTGCTGTAGGAACAGGAGTCTCCTTCAACCATTTCCAGGAAGAATATTCATTATTTGGCCGAATGAACTGAAAAACCAAGACGCCACACCATGGCCATGGCCATGAGGCAGGGCAGGAACCCAACCGGGAGCAGATCCAAGCTGCGGTCCCGGCGTCTGATCCCGCCGCAGGGACAGGATCTTCCCTTGAAAGCAAAAGGGGAAATGAAAGCGATTGTAGGACACTCTCCAGGGCACAATCACAGGATAAATAGGCTTTGTTTATGTAGACGGGTTTCTAAAAGTCAAACCATTGATAATGGGGGATCTTAATATCACGCTGTTGTCTGGGATAACCACAGCCGACTCGCTGGGGACTGTTCTTGGAGGGCGTACAGCATGCTGTATTTACACAGATACTCCAGCAGTCAAGATCTGAAGCAATTTTGGACTCAGTCCTAGGAAAGGAGCCAGGTATGATAAATAAGATATATTCTGGGGAATACGTAGGGCCAGTGAATTACAGCAGCAGGCTTGCTATCAGGGCTGTCTTGTGCTGGGAGCACAGCCCGGTGTCTGCACATCCCGCAGGAGCACACTGGCCTCTCCAGAGCATCCAAGGCTCAGCTCCTTTTCCTCTGCCACCTAAAGCAGCTTTCCAGGCGGGTGAGCAAACTTGAGATGGAGCTGTGTGTCATTAGCAGAGAGACAGCAAATAGCATCTTTCTGGGTTAGGTCATGTATGCATGACTTGTTTGAAAAAGGAGACCTTGAGCTTTGCTGAACCCAACGTACTTGTCTTTAATTTCCACTTTCCCAGCAGAGATACACCCACATTTCTCCAAAGAATTATAGCTAGTTTGGTCCAGGCATTTAATGAATAACCTCACTTCTCATTGCCTTTGCTTTAGAGCGTCTGAGACAATAAGCCGATCTGGAACCATACCACTTTTTGTTCTCTCTTTCCTAAGGGAACATTATATTATTAATTTTTTGTCACAAGCATTTGGAAGTTACAGAAAATGTTCGCTATCTTCTGCATTCAGGGCTTCTAGAACCAATGTTTTATCACCCAAAACAATGTGCCAGAAAGTTGACTGCTGAGCTGGTGTCTGCCAGGGAGCAGAGACTGTGATGGCAATTTAGGGGACCGATCAAGCATCAAGAATAATAATAGGAAGATATTATGAACAAATGATTCATGTGAAAAGAAATAAGCTGAACTATCCTGATGCTGCTAAATAAATATTTACCATCGACTAATAGCTTTGCAGAAGATCTTTTGATGTCACATTTGCTAATAAGAACAGAGTAATGTATACCGTGCATATTGTTCAAATGTACAAATTTGACTACATTCCCTCCTAAGACAAGGATATTACTTTTCCATTTTTCCTCGCAGTTTATGAAGATTTACTCAATGGCTGAGATGGGAAGGTTCTTAAAACAGAACAGAACCACACTCCAGAAATTTTAAGCTGTTGTCATCAAGCCCAAACACACCTCAGCTTCAGCTGTATGCAGTAACCACTCACCTTCTTCACCTCCCAGACAGTGGTCTGCTGGAGCTGGAGCCTGGCCAGCCAAATATAATTAGCCACCCACAAAAGACAGGAAAAAAAAACAAACTGCTGATCACTCAAAAACCTGACATAAATGTCATTTTCATTAAAGCTCGTCCACTTACTGACTATGAAAGCCCAGCCACATCCCTGTGAATTTCCATACTAAATACCTCCTAGCAAGGGAAGTGCACCCCAAAGTAACAGAGAGCAGTAATTCTCAGCTCCCTAAAAGGAAACATTGTTTGAGGGTTTTTCTATATAGTTAACAAAATCACTTTCAGCTTCCCCTTTGTATTCATGTTCTGGCTTTTAATTTCTAATTCCCCAAAATTCTTCTTTCTGCCTAGGCCTGCCTTTCCAGAGAACATTTGAGGGTTTCATTCCCCATACTTGTAAATGTTATGGGGCTTCAATTTTATTTTATTTATTTTTTTTCCCCAGAAAAGGAGAATAACAGTTAAGAACTCGCAGGGCTGAATCATATAGAGCAGCTGTTTTGGTTAGCCTGAGTCCTGAATTCTGGAAAAAGCACTGACCGTATCCTACTGAGACTGTCTGTACAACCCACTGGTTCCCAGCACGTCCCCACCGCGGTGGCCTGAGCCACGCTCCCGGGTGACCCCAAGGGCTGCCTTGTAGGCAGCCAGCTCGGCTCCCCCTGCTCACAGCTCCCTGTCCATGCAGGATTTGAGCGCTGAACGCTTCCAATAGGAAATAACGTCCCAGCAAGGTAAGGCCATGCAGCAAACGCCATTTGCAGGTGACTCACTGCAGGGCCACAGGAGGCAAGAACTCACACGGTACGGATTATCAGCTTGCTCCCCACTGACTAATTCCCTGGTACGACGAGAAATTCTCAGACCATGTTGTGCTTTTGATTAGTACTGCCTGAGCTGTGCAAAACAGCAACATGTCCAGGCTCTGGTGGGAGATCGCAAAAGCACAAAGCTGCAGAAATAACATGCAGCAAGAGTGGTCCTGCCTCCAGTAATAAAATTCATCTTGGGCTTGTCCATCCTTGCTCAGCCGCAGCATTAGCCATGTCCTAACAAGGACACTCTCTCTTTATGACTTTTTCCCCAAAACATACTTATATCCAAACTGAAGCTCTCACTCCTCCTGCAGGTGACCTTCCGTGGCTTTGCACGGGAGCTGGAGTGCTCAGAAAGCCCGGGACATGAGCTAGTTTGCCCAGGTGGGAGATTGCTTTAGGATACTTTTGAGGAGAATGAAATGGAAAGACCTTCCAAACTGCTGTGTGCTGAAATTCCTACACCAGCCCAAGTCAGTGCTTTTGAAGAGTTTTGCTCTCTATTCCTCCAAACAGAAAACAATGTGAACAGCACGGAGAGCAACCTCAGCTCAAGTCCAAAAAGGAAACCAAACATTTATCTACTTACAGTTGCAAAGAGCTTTAGGCTTAGGTTTTAACACTTTTTACATATCTGTGCTTTATATATCTTGCAAAAATGAAAAAGCAGTAGTTTCCCTTTTGAAATATCCCTCCATTATGAGATGAAGCTTAACACCTTTGCTGGGGCTTCAGAGAATTGCTCTCAGGTGCTGATGCACTGGGTGAGGAATGCTCCTAATTTACTAATGAATGATTAATACCAAGTTTAAAGACAATGAGAAAGAAAAAAGAAAAGCACAGTAATTGAACCTTTTGCGTCAGCTCTCTGATGACTCTACATGGTGCTGTTTTACTGCTGACAGGATCAGGCCGCAGAGCGGCTGGGGAGATGGCACACTGCGGAGTGACCACACTCACCTTCCGGGGGCCCTGGCAGAGATACAGAAACATGGAGGAAGGAAGCAATTTAGCTTAAATGCAAAGTCCTCGGCTAATTTATGCAAATATTTATGCACCATTTATGCTAATGAATCCCATGATGTCGATATACTCTAGCCACCTGTCGTAAATCTCAGGCAGTGGCTGTCTGCGTGGAGCGCAGCAGGAGGGCTGATGGCTCGGGTGGGCTCCAGGCCAGGATGAGGATCCTCCAGGACACCTCAGAGCAGGATCAAGGCCCTGTTTTGTATCAGACAGAATCCTAAACAGGCCTGAGCTCACTCAGACGAAATCTCTGCTTTCTGCTCTGCCTGCAGACATACTCTTTGGCTGCAGAAAGAGAAGGAAGCTGAAGAGGAGACTTTGTTTTCAACTGCAGAGTTGGAGAAAGCTGGGAAAATGAAGCTGACTCAAACTGATGGCCTACCATTCCAAACCACAGCAAACGTCTGGGCTCCACACAGAGAAAGCAGTGGCCTTCAGTGATAAATTGAATGTTTTCCTGTTAGCTGTGGAATTTGTTAGTGCTGTAAAACTGCTGTCCATGCTGAGGACTCCTCCTGTTACTCTCTTGAACCAAGAGTATAGCAAAAGGCTTTGCTGGGAATTCTGTACATCTCCATTTTAAACAGATGGCTGCTGAACTCCATAAGGTCAGCACTATGCGATCTGATTATCACCACGTGTCTACTTTAAGCAGAATATATTAGAAAAAGGAAAAACAAAACCGAAGACAAAACACCAAAAAGACAGCCCAGGACTTGCTTTCTGCAGAAGTGCTTGGTTTAGCTACACACGGATTTCAATTTTGAAGAATTGCAGGACACACTTCTTGCACTTCCTGGACTGATAGCAGTGGTTGGAAAGCAAAATAATGCATGTGAGTTGCTGCTTTTTCAGGTTTAGGGCACGGAGCACCATATCCATGATGGAGGAAGGCTGTTTGTTGAAGGAGACTCAACAAACTCGACAGACTTGATCATGGTTCAGTGCTGTGCTCCCACACCACACACTTACCAACCAGACCTACACTCACGTGCCAGGTGTTTGCTGTGGAAGGAAGCCATGCTCTAAAAACAGATGTCAGGATGGTGTTTGGATGAGCACAAGGGAATCCAATATGACAAAAATATAGCAATAGAAAACAGCAAAGTAGAACCTGAAAGTTAAAAGCTGACAGGTTCCTAAAGAAAGAGCATCTTGTCTTGCTGTAAGCATGAGATCAGATTTTCTGCTGGTGTAATTTCATTCACCTTATGGAACATAGCCAGTTTACACCAGTGAAGGTCTGAACAACCAGTCTGCTTTCTCTTTTTAAATAACGCAGTGGCTCTCTCCACCTGAGCTTGCAGCAGCAGCAGGAGGGACCTGGCAGTGCTGGCTCAGGGCAGCATCGGTTTTGTGTCTGCAGCTCGGTGCCCATGGATGAGGCACCTGCCAGCTCCCGCTTCCCATCCTCCCAAAACAAGCCCCTTGCCAAAATAAGTTGTGCCATGGCACAGCTTTGGGCCAGCATGATGTGTCCCCACGATGAGCACTGCCAGTGTGACATCCCTGCCATGGTGTATGCAGGAATATCCTCGCTTTTCTCAGCCCTGGCTCGCCACCACCAGCAAGACAGGCACGACAGGGGGACATGCAGGTGGGACAAACTCTGCTTACCCTTTTGATCAAGCCTCCCGTCCCCCGCGCTCTAATTCAACTGATTTGTCTAATGCTGCCCTATCAAGATGGATTTCAGGAAGGAGAAAGTGCAAACTTCCAGAGCTGGTGGAAAATGCAAATAAAAACAGCATTGTTCTGGCGTGGATGGCTGTCACTCAGCCTGAGCTCACCCGCTGCAAGGATCTAATCAAACATAGGCTGCCTCCGAGATAGAAGGCAGGGAAATGAAACTTTAAATGGCGTTTTCATCCATACAGGAATGGCTCAATTTGTGCTTTGTTTTGTTTGTGAAATAACTGCATTTTAGAAAGAAATGCTAATACTGCTACAAATAATTAATGTTATCTGAAATTATCATACTCTAGGAGAGGGTGATTAGATTCAAAACAGCAGAGACAATTCTAATCTCAGCGATAACAGATGATGTAAAAACAATGCCTATTTCTTAGGCATTGTTCTTAGGCAAAGTTCTTAGATAACCTTTGGTCTCAGCTCTTTGCTGAACATCAGTGCTCCTGAGGCTAGCACATGTTTATTTCTTAAGCTGAAATGTAACATTTTGTCCATATGTTGATATTAAAACAGAAATTTCACTTCTGAACTCTTTAATCTTTTTATTCATGTGTTCTGTTGCTCTCAGGCAGGGATTGTGAGTACCAGACGCTGCCTTATGTAAAATAATTGACAATATTTTCTCCCCTCTGAACTAATTCACCACATTTTCTCCCTATCTATCATCTAAATGAATGTACAGTGTTTTCTACCCATCACCTGCTAAGGTACTGGGGGATGCAGCCAGTAGATAAAAAGTATAATGATGCTATATTAAATAAAGAAAATCGATGTTCCACTCACATTCAAACTGAGTCAAATTGTGAGAAGTGGGTTGCCACGAGGAGAATTTGGCCCTCTGTCTCAAGCAGAGGGCTCTTCTGAAGCAGTGCTCCCAGCCCATGCTATTTATAGCCCTTGCCTTGCTATGCTGGGAAAGCTTCTCCCGTCCTCCCTCTGCCCCAGCCCTCCTCGCCGATGCCCAGAACTTCTTGTCCTGGTCAGTGTGGACACGGAGAAGCAGATGCCTGAGATGACTCAAGAGACTGGAGCATTCAAACAGCAGCAAATGTGACAAGACTACATAAATTGAAGAGGTCTTGTGAATGTCTGCCTGATTCACAAAGGTAAGAAAAGCAAACCAGGTCCTTGGCTGCAGCATTTCTGGTACATAAGGGTCCTCAGTGTGAATTCTGATGCCGTACCAATTTACACCGCAGGACTGCGGTCTGGGATCCGACAGGCAGTGAAAGCAACCCCTGGTTGCTCTGCAGACAATTCAACATGAGAATGTTCCTTGTGAACAAAAAAAGGGAGACCAATTTTTAAAGCAAGTCTGGCCTGGGCAGCTCAGGCCAATGCCCCTCTAATGTACCATATAAACTTTAATGTACTACCAGTCCATTTCAGCTGTTTTTTCCTTTTTTTTTTTTTTTTTTTTTTTTCTCATTGCGAAATGCTGAATTACAGTTAAATGCTAGGCGGTATTTCCTGGCTGTGTGGCTGATTGCTTGCCTTTGTGCATGGCTGGTTATTTGTTAGTAGTGAGTGCTTCAAAGCCTACCAGCCAGTCCAGCCGCCCAGGGAAGTAGCTCAGCTTTCTTTGCCCACCCCATTACATTAGCTGAGAGAGGGAGGAAACATCTTATGGCACTTCACAACAGAGATATGAAAGTGACAGCACTGCTTTTGATGCAGAGGCACCACATCTCCTTGCCAGCCAGCACATCCAGGTTTTCTCTCTGTGGAAATTGGGACAGAGCTGGGAGGGGATCCACAACTCCCCCATGGAGCAAGGCACTGACTCAGCTGGCGCGTGCAGTTGGCCTGGGTGCTGGGAGCAGAGAGCCCATTCCCAAGACAAAGGATGCACTCACAGGCAGCACAGTGCCTCTGCTGCCTCCCCAAAGCCTCCAAATGAAGGCTCTGCAATCCAAAAGCTGTTTACCCTACAGCTAGAAAATCACTCTTTTTTGCCTCTGTAGCAATTTCCCTTGAGTTCTTTTATCTGCCCAGGCAGAGCAGCACACACAGCTTTGCAGTAGCTCAGGGTTTGGTTCCACATCTCCCAGCAAATTATGATTATGCTATGTGAACAGTTTGTAGCTTATTTGCAGTAGACTTCTTTATACCTGGCAACCTAAAGGTTTGGGATGTACACTCCATGTTAGCGAGATTTCCCTACATTAGACATGAGAACAAAGCTCCTTCTTCCAAGAAAATATATAGCAGAAAGATGGAGGTGTGTGCTCTTGGTCTTGCTTCTGATTTCTCTGCTGATAGGATTATATTTAATTACTGATTATGCTTCTTAACTCCCAGAAAAGTACCATGATATAGCCACTTCGTGCTGAGATTTTGTTAAGCTTAGAAAAAAAAGTGACTTTGGTCACCTCCTCTTGTGGTGTGGATGTCTGCAGAACAGCTGCCAGGAAGCAGCCCCAAAAGCATCACCATCGCTTGAAAAGCTGGAGGTTTTCAGAATACTTTATCATGTATTGGCCTCTGCTTGGAGAGGTGTTATGGTGGAAGAGGGTCTCATTTTCAAGCTTCTGATTGTCTTTACAAGGAGAAGGAAAGGACCTGGACCAAACTTCTCTGGACAAGTATTTCCAGTACTTCTTTGCTGTGGACAAGAAATGGTCCTCTCTGCTACCAGGATGTGAGAAGAGGAAACCTCTCCCTTCTCCAAGCACAAGACCTATTCTCCATTCATGCTAATTTAAAAAATAAAAAAATCAAAAATCAAACACAAGACAGGGAAAAGAAACAGCAGCAATCAAAAAGCTCATAGGCACCTGACATAAACAGGAGCATTTGATATGGGAAGGGGAACTAGTTTCTGTAAAAAGGATTTCAGCCAAGAGAAATCTTAATCTATTGCATGTCAAAAGATTTGAGCTGGAAAACATTTGTGTTTTTTTCTTCCAGTATGTTTTGTCATCGTGTACTCTGGAAACATCTTGGATGGCTGTTAATAATTTATATGGTACAGTGGCATACTAAATCACTTGGCTGTTGGAAGAGCTTTGAAATACAGGGTCCCTGGGTCTGCCCTGGATAATGAAGGGAACTCCTGAATCTGCCAGGTGCCAATAGGTTTTGCTTTTATTTCTTGCAGCGATGTGATGTACAGCCTGTTAAGACAAGATGCATCTGTGAACACTTGAAAGCAGGCTTGGACTGACTAAAACAAAGCAAAACAAAACAAAAAACAGCCTGATGACAAAACTCTCCAAAATCTGTTCCTTGGAAGCAATGTCCAGTTGGGATAACAACAATAAAGCTGCTCATTGAAGTAATACTTGCATTGGATCAGGAAGAATTTACATATTTTTCGTGCAGTGTTTCCCTCTTGGAGAAGACTATTAATTTATTAGTCACATTTAGGACCAGGGACTCAGCCCAGCCTGCTGCTATGTTTGCAACCTCAGACACATCCCATCGTGGCCCTAACGGACCATTCTGCAAAATTGCCTGGGTGACACTGACTGGGCTGTGATAAGATGCCACTACTAAAGGCCCTTTTTTGACTCCCCACCCCAAGAGAAAATGCTATATAATAGCAAATCTTTGCTGCCCTTATTTTCAAAAATGTATTTTCCATACCAAGAACTTTCACTCTGAATAGCTCAGCTGGGCTTTTCCTGTACACTTACTGTACTTTAAAAATGCAAACTTTGCATAGATCACCATGCTGAGAAGGCCACAAGCAGAGGAAAGATGCAAGCTGGGGGCAACTTAAGGAAGGGAACAGATGGGACAGTTTGAGGAAAGATGCTTAAAAAAAATAAATAAATAAATAAATAAATAAAGAGAAATGAAGTCCAAAGGGAAAGCAAAGTTCGCAGTGACTTCAGCAGTGCAAAGAGCTCATCCAGTGGTGCTGTTTAATGAAAGGGAAGAGGCAGGATTTCTCACTTCTGCTGGGATTCACTCTCCTTTTTCAACATTGCCCCTGTGGAAGGGAAGTTTTGCTGGGGCAGTGCTGCCAGCCGCGGCACAGTGCATCTTTCGAACGCAAGCAACCTCTTGATCTCCCCAAGGAGTGCAAGGCCCTGTAGGAAGACCGACCATTGACTTTTTGTGGGTTTAGAGCGAACTGATTTAAAGCAAAGTATTTTAAACAGCAGCTTGGGTGGCACCTCCCAGCAGCCGGGGCGCACACCTGGGCACAAGCCGGGCACCGCTCCCTCAGCACCGGGCATGGTGCTGAGGTGCTGCATGGCACCGGGCGGGCGACAGAGCACATGGCTTCATCTTCCTTTCTATTTTCTACTTAAAAAGGACTTTGAAGAGAGATTGCCGCAGCACAAGAACGAGAGTGCCCTCTGTTGTCCCCGTGCTTGCGGCACCCACCACCGCGCTCCGAGCCCTGCCTTGCCTTCAGCCCGGCAATGGCAACCCCAAAAAATAACCTAAAAGCCCAGCCCACGCTGTCGGTGTCCCCTCAGGTGCCAGTTAAGGGGGCGCGGCACCAGCCGGCTGCCACAGGCACACGCAGCGGCCTGGGGGCCGACGTTTGGGACGGGCCCTGTCAGGATCCTCCCCGTTCCCAGACAATGAAGGGCAAGTGCGATCGCGGGGGGAAAAGGGAAGTCGCTGAGCACAAGGAAGAGGCAAAACGCAGTGCAGAATTCTCTCTTTATTCCCACCCGCGCACTCGCACGGGGGAGTCACAACGGTTACCGTGCGAGGGCAACCCGCCCGGCCCCGCCATGACAGGCCCCGCCATGACACCGCCAGCCCGCCGCGGCCCCCGCTCCCTCCCCATTGGCTCTCCCCGTCGCCACGGCAACACCGGCTCCACCTCGGGGCGCGCCGGCGCTCTGATTGGTTGCTGCCGTTGCCGCCTTCCCTTCTCCTCGGGGAAGGTTCCGGCTGCTCATTGGCTGCTGCCGTTGCCTAGGCGACGGCGGGACGCGGCGCGGCCTAGCGCAGCCATGGCGGGGCCCGAGGCGCCCGGCCGGGCCCTGCTGAGTGCCGAGCCCCCGCCGCCGCCGGTGCCCGCCTCCGCGCTGCCCCCCAGGGTGCCCGAGGCGGCGCTGAAAACCGGGCCCGACTCCTCCAGCGGCCTGGCCACGGCCGGCTTCCGCACTGCCAAGTACCTGCCCCCCGAGTGGCACCAGGGCAACTACGCCCAGTACCACCGGGCCTTTGCCAGCTGCCAGGAGGCCGAGCGCAACCGGGACGAGGCCAAGGAGCTGTGCCAGCGCGCCGCTGCCGCCGCTCAGCGCGCTCAGCAGGACTCCACGGCCGCCCTAGGCCAGCGCCTGCAGGACATTCACTTCTGGAAGGGCGAGCTCCAGAAGGAGATCGAGGACCTGGACGCGGAGACCGGCCTGCTGGCAGCCCAGAAGCAGCGGCTGGAAAGGGCGCTCGATGCCACCGAGGTGCCCTACAGCATTGCCACCGATAACCTGCAGTGTCGGGAGCGCAGGCAGCCCCCGGACCTGGTCTGTGATGAGGTGGAGAGGGAGCTGCTGAAGGTGAGCGGGGCATTAGGATGGGCAGGGCTGTTGGCAGCCCTCTCGTAGTGCTGCCCCTGCCTCCAAAATGCTGAGCAGTTTGGTCAGCAGGTGATAACTGCAGCGTGAAGGTACCTTCTGGCAGGACGCAGAGGTTTGTTTCCCCTTCCTGGCAGCCTGGACTCTGTCTGCCAATCCTAAATGTAGGAGGGATTATTTCAAATCCTTCCTGTGTTTAAAAAATGTTTAAAGTCCCAACCAGAGGAGACCAGATCCCCCCTATCAGACCAGATCCATACAAAATCAAAACAGAGGTTTCCTGTACCAAGCTGAGCATCCTATTCTGTCATTAAACTTCTTCCAGGCTCTGCTTGGATTAAAGTCCTCTCATCTCTGCAGGTTACACTTTAAAAATGCAGTACCCCATGAGCAGACTATGTAGGGCACACGAACCTATGGTTAACGACTGTTCAGGACAAGCGAAATGCTGCTTGCCTGCTTCCATGCTCAAGAGAGCAGTCTCTGCCTTTTACCTTTACTACCAGTTCTGACACTGTAGTCTTGCCAAGGTTCTCAACGAGGCGATCTAACACGGCACTGTTGTGTCTCAGCACAAACCATCATTTTAATTGTACAGCAGGGCAGCAGCACGGCTCTCTCCCATCAGTGCAATGTACCCATGTGACACCTGCGGGAAATGACAGCTCCAGACACACAGGGGGCACAGACAGATGGTATTTCTGACAGTGTGACTTCAACAAACCTGATGCTCTCCTGAAATTTGCTCGATCATTTTCCTCCCAAAGAGGACTCTACTCTAGCTGACACTTTGTTATCTGTCACTGCGATCCAGCACAGCATGCAGATTGCCTTCAAAGCTGATGTAATTATTGTGGTTGCATTATGATACAGAGAACAGAGTCTGGGTCATCTTTCATTCTTGAATGATACATATCCTACTGTCCCACAAATAAATTAACCTGCACTGGCCTGCAGCTTCCAATATAATGGAAAGTGGATTCATGATGAGTTACTAATTAACCCAGATGATTAATATTTGTTGTTAGAAAAATACTTAAGAAAATTACAGAGTTGATGGAGTGATAGTATTTAGCAATATTTTAATAGGAGTAATGCTCAATTGTAATCATTACCTAAGAAGCTGTTCTAGTGAAAAATGCAAAAATGGGAGGATTAGTGTATAGAGTATTTCAGTGGTGTGCTAGGCTCTTTGTGAATTGCTATAAAATACACAGTACAGAAACTATCTGCTGCTGTTTTAGAGAAAGATGTGAAATACAAGATTTACCCCTCAAAAAACCAATTTTCTGGCATTTCTCTCCTCCTGATCTCTGTTCCAAAGGATAGTTTGTTCATTGCTAAGAAGTCCGTCTGCTGCTGCTAATTCTTCACCTGAAATTGTGATTCTCTGTTTGTGACGACAGACCATCAACAGCCAAGGGGGATGTCATCAAAAAAGAATGATGTGAGTTCAGCTGAGGCGTGTATACCAGCAGCAGATGGACTCTTGAGAAATGAAGATTTTGTTGCCATGCCAATGACCTTTGCAGTACAGAAGGAAGAGGAGTATATAACATGAGAGGAAACCCTTCCCATTTTCACAGAGGAATAGATTTTATGGCATGAATGTTTGCAAATAGATTCTTATAATGTGTCCTCTGTGGCTCTGCCAGCTTTTTAAGCTGCAGCTATACTCTGTACCTCTTTCGCTGCAAGAAATCAAACAGAACCTTGTATTTCTTACTCTCTCCAAAACCGAATAATAATTCTTCACACTTAGAGTTGCTCTTCCGTGAATTCTGACTGTTCATTGCACAGATTTCCGAGTTAATGGCCCAGTTCCTTGATAGCCGTGTGTTCATTTGCTTACTTGGAGGAGCTATGCACATTTTATTACTGAAGTACTGACATACTTTTTATGAATGTTGCGTACTTGTCCAGTCACTTTCTAATCTCAACTCTCTTAAGAAATGGTAATGCAAGGGAGATCAGGAGTAATTTATTCTCTTCCCATGCAAAAACTGAGAAATGGAAGAAATATTTTTCCAAAAGTCAGCTGTCTGAGGAAAGGGACATTCTTTTCCTTGCACAAGGAGTTCTAGCTGCATAGTTAATTTATGTTCTGGGACATTTTCCTTCATTTGAAATTCTTCCTCCCCTGCTAGCAGCCCAGCCTTCTGTTGGCTTCATTCTTTGGTATCTTCGCTGTGTTCCTTCCAACTCCCCTGGATAGGTGCATAAGGGAATCTGCAACTGGGGGAGGAGCGTGTCTGGACAAGGGGCTACCTACCTTTCACCTAGTCTTGGAAAAGCTCTTCACAGGACATAGGTCTTGTCGCTGCTTTCAGCTTTCTGCAGCAATGACGAACACTCCCAGAGCATCCTGCTGAGATAACCACCTTTCAGCAGCCCCTTGGCAGGTGACATTTAAAGAGGCAACACCAGTTGCACATACACAAGAAGTTTGGGGTCTCTGCATTAATTGCACTTTCACTGTCTGTTCAGTAGAATCATTTCAGATGACTAACAAAGAACACAGAAGTATCTCTGATGAAAGTTTTATGTATCCAGATAAGATTTTTTTTTTTCCTATTATTTTGTCACACTATCTATTTATTTGAAAGAGTTTTGGTTCCAGCCCATCTCTCCTATTTGCTTTGCAGCATAGAGTCATGTTTAGATAACCTATTGATACATACTCCTGCTAAATTGCCACTGCTGGAATCAGGGATTAAGGTATTTAAATGAAAGCTCCTCGCATGCATAGTAAAATCAGCTGTTACTCAGAACTTCACAGACTCAACTTAGCAGCATATTAATCTTTTCTTAATGCAGTTCTCGTTAAAAAAAATAAAAATAAAAAAGCGAAAGAACACAATTATTTTCCCTATAAAAATGATCTTTGGTAACTAAAAAGATAAAGTCTCTTAAATAGAATCATTGTATTTGTTTGGGCTGCTGCACTGGAAACAGCTAAATTCAGAAAAAGCAGTGCATGCATCTATCTTCTGTGAGATTTTTTTTATTTTCATAGCACATACGAAATCTCCTCTGAATCCACCTTGTATCTGTTTAATGACAGTTTAGTATGTTTATGTGCAAGCACTTAATATTGAAAATGTAATCCCTAGCACAGGACTTGCCACATAGCAGTATTCTGTCAGTTAATCACGTTTCACCTGCGTGTATTCTGCATTTCAAGGTTATTTCTGCGTATCCAGTGTCCAGATTCATTAACCGAGTGCCAGATCCGACCGTGTTCTAAGTAGATGTATTTACATTTAAGTCATTTTTTTACCCAAGAACTGTATTTGACTCAGAGTGTTGACTTGTTGTGCATTTGCTTCAACAATGATGTCAGCCCCAGTATTCCCAGATGCTGAAGACAAAGGCATTAGCCAAGATCCTGTCAACTATATAAAATTAAAAAAGTAGAGAAGGGATATAGTTGTGTGTATTCCTGCCAAATGCAATAATGGGGCGAGGAAATCAGTGGAAAACCCTTTCCAAACACTGATCCGTAGCTTTGCCAAGTGAACCAGTGCACAACAGGACAGTCCTGTACACCGACGACTCTGTTAAAAGCGTAGCGCCTAGTTCAGCATCTTCAGACTGTGGATTTTGAAGCGACTCGAGGAGAGCAGATATTTATGCAGTGTTGATCTATGGCCCTTCTCCCACTGCGATCCCACGAGCTAGCCACAGCGCCGCGTTGTCAGCGGCTGGATCGCGCTGCGACGTCTGACAGTGTAGCCAGGACTGCGTGACCTAGATCAGAGGATCTTCATCTTCAGCATGGTGCCACAGCTCCTCCCAGACACGCACTGTGACTTCTGAACTGTTTTAAAAGCTAGGAGAAATCATTTATTAGATAATTATTGAAAATCCATTGCCATTTATACCTGCTTATTCACTCTAAGTAGCCTTAGATTGCCATTAATTAGGAGAACTCTATCTTCAGTTTTAAATGTTGTATTTGAATGCATATCTCCTCAAAAGGGAAACTAGATTTTAATTTTATTTTAGGTCATTCAACAAGGGAGTTCTTTGTTTTTGCACTAGTTCATTTTTTCCATGTGTGACATTTTAATTGCTAAAGGAAGGCTTTTCTCATTTAAGATTGTGCTCATTACTCACAGGAAAATGATTGCCTCTCTATTTACATGGAGACTGACTACCCAGCACAAAATAATAACAATTACTATAAAAGTAATTTCAAGTGCTGGCTCTTTCTAACACTTTAAAATCCTTTTAATTTATTTATTTTTTGACAACTCAGCTGTTGTAGTATTTCCTTTTTGCAGAAAGTGAATCCTAGCGTTTTCACAGTTTGTAAAATGAGAACTTCAGCTATGTATTTATTTTAATTGTGCTCTTTTAAAGCCTTAAAAATAATATTTTCTTTCCAATCAAGATTGTCCTTTTCCATTTAGAATAAAATGATCTTTTTTACACTCCCTGATGGTTTCTTATAATGGAGAAACTGACACTGCAGGGACGTATGCGCTCATTTATTTGTCAAGAACGGTTCAAGGATCAGTGAGTGCCAGCAACGTTCTGAGTATGAAGTCTATTAGTAAGAATATACTCCCGTAGTTGTCACTGGATGACTGTCATTGATGCACAACAGCAAAATTAATTAGAAGCTCTGCATGTACAAAAGCTCTTTTCAATATCTGAGCCTCAAATACTAAATTCCTTTAAATAATAAAAAAGAAATGTGTGTTGGATGGGCTTTAATATAACAGCATATAATCACCAGGCCAGTAGATCACTTCATAGAGCGTGGATAGTTAATCCCTAAAGCAACATTATTACAGACAAAAATGAACACCAGGTTCAGTAAGAGTCTTTTAGAAAGTATGGTCATTTTTGTTTTGATCACATTTGTGCTGAAATGGATGTTCCTGCTAAAAACAGATTGAATTGAAACTTCAGACACTGGATCTGTTATCAAGGTGAGGCAAAGCTTTGTGACTTTGAGCAGTCATCTCTTGCAGCCAAGAGGAAATTAACCTCTCAAACAACACTGCATATCTGAGATAATTCTGAAGCCCTTGGTGCTAACCATCACCAGAAGCAAAACAAGTTCTGGAACAAATGGGTCTGATAAAAGTAAAGCTGCAAGTGTCATCAGGTTTATCTTGGGATGGCTGTCCTATACCTGCTGAAGCAGACAGCGACTGTTCAAATCATAGAGCAGTAACTTCTATTTTTAGTTAATATAGAGCATTCAAAGGAAGCAGGCCAACTAAAAGTGTGATACTCCTTTATGTTAAGTAGCTCCTTATCACCATACTTCAGACAAACTTTATTTTTGGAGATCTGCGGGAATCTGCTGGAAGCCTTTGCCTTGCATACAGTTAAAGCACTTGCTACAGAGCAAGGCAGCGCACTCTGAAGGTGTCTGCAAGGACTCAGCAGATTCTGACTGCCAGTGTCTTGCCAGAGAAGCTGATCTGCTGCATCACATCCCGGCGCAAAGCAGCAGCCCCTGACTTCTGAGTTTGTGCTTGCAGGGGAGACAGAGTCCTGCCCAGCTTTGTGCAAGGCAGTGACTCTGGTCTCCTGCTGAGGACAGTGCTGTTGCCTTATTTTTTCTCTACTTCAAAGCTGTGTAAGTAATTCAGGTATTCTGTTTAATCTGGCAGAACATACACTTTTTCATAGGATACACATGCAATATGAAAGTAATGAATCACCAGGCTTTAGAAGTATTTTATGTATTGCTGCCTTCATAGACTTATAGCTGAGTTACCTCAGTATTTGCTAACTCCAGAGAAGATCTTGTCTTGTAATAATAAAGTAAGAGTGGGTAATGAGTGGAAGATTTGAGTGTATATCCACAGCGACTGAAATCAAATTGCTCTGCAGGATGGTATGTACTGCACCGAATATCATAGAAGTCTCAATGTTTTTATCTAGGAAGCTGAACTTATAAGAAATATCCAGGAGCTTTTGAAAAGAACTTTGATGCAAGCTAGTAACCAGATGCGGTAAGGTGTTTTTCTCAGTACCTCGGTGGTTAATTTATATATAGCCAAATAATTCCTGGCATATAGGGGTACAACACCCAGTGGATGAAGTTCATACCAATGTGTTTATGAGCTGTGTGAATTCCATTTAAGCCTGAAAAGATTTACTCATTGATGAAACTTTAGGATTAGCAAGTAAGGTAAGGTAAGGTGGGAGCCATGCCCTTGCATAACTTCCAGTATATTGCTTTATATTTTCAGTCCCAGTTTCTAGTATGTGTATTCAGTTGTCCAATTTTCCAACACTAAACCAAAATTTAATAAAATAGTATCTGGATATTACTCTATCTTTTTGCACCTTGTGATATAGTTAAACTGTAAGATCTTTTACAATAATTTGTCTGATCAAAGGACCTTTTCAAGATGAGTTTTTTGCCACCAGATGTCACTATGAACTTACAATATGGAATTTAACTCAACCTTCCATATCAGTATGAATGTTCATTACACTTCAAAGGGAATATTTGTTTTTAATTTATATCAAACCCTTTGGAAAGAAGATGTTAGCCAAATCCTCAGGCACATCAATATGATGGGGTTAACTGCTGGAAATGTTGATATCTTACTTTAATTTTTTTTTCATATGGTTCAATTTTTGTTGTTCTACCAGATAAAATTAAATTTTATTTTTAAAAAGAATATTTATAAAGGCAGAATAATTTAGAGTAGTTCTGTTATATCAGTTATGGTCTCAGAGTAATGTACTGAGTTTAGGCTTCACTTTTTATAAATGTTTTTAGATCATTTTAGGATCAGCAGCATCACTGGCCAACAGAATCTTTTTAATTCCTTAGGTAAGAGTGACATCTGGTGTTAACAGTTGATAAAGACTCACTGTTTTTTGTAATCTGAAGTCATTCTAATTAACTGGGTGATGTTTGACTCATTTAATTGACAACAAAGCAGCAGTTTCAACTCTTAACAAAAAGGAAAATTTACCTTCTCAATTTTCTGTGACAGACAAAGGCTCAGAGCCTATCTTCATAAACATTTATAGTTTTGTTGTATTGAATTGCTTTCTATTAACCATGTGTGATAATGATGGTGGCCTTTTCAGATTAAATCGAGACCACAGAGAGGTTTGTGAGATGGACTGGTCAGACAAAGTTGAAACGTATAACATTGATGATAAATGTGGAAGATACAATAACCAGAGCACCAACATCCAGTTCCATCCTAGCTCAGTGAAGTTTGAAGAGAGGTGAGCAGTTCTCATCATTATCCTCCGCAACAACCCTGGTAAGATATGATACATCCTTTGCATCAGTGAAAGCTGTAATGCTGCTCTGAATTAAAGCTGTGATTGCTGCTTCTTTGCACATGTGATATCATAGCTTTAAAACAGCTACATGGATAGCAGTGGTAGTGCTACCATTTCAGCATGCCACACCACTTATGACAAAGTAGATTCCTTCTATGCAGTCTGGTTTTGTTGAAGTTTTTCTTCGAAATAGTTGGCTTTATCTTATTTTTCTTCTTCCAGTGCATCAACACCAGAGACATGGGCCAAGTTCAGTCATGACAACATCTATAAGGCAGAACGAGAAAAACTAGCTTCAATTAATCTTCGTGCCTTGATTGATAATATTCTTCATGACGTATCTGAGGACCTGAGGATGCAGTGTGCTGCTGTTAATGAGGCTTTTGCCAAACATCTGGAAGAGCTAGATGATACAAAACACAAACTAGAGCATCATTTGAAAAAAGTAAGTGTTATTTTTGGAATGCTGGTTACAGGCATGATAGCATCATTTGAGAAGATCACGGTAAAATTATCCTGTAGAAAAAAAATTCTTAGTCCATGTCAAGTATAAAGCACTATTTTGTGTCAGTTTAGTATCTGATAAGAGTCTTCAGTGCTGGATTATGGCTCCAGTTCAGCCTGTTCTGCTGTCTGCTGTGCAGCTTCTGTAGCAGCAGCAGCAGCAGCAGTTCCTGGCAAATTATAAGAGGTGTCTTCAGATTCTGGCCCTTCTCCAGTGTTGAACAGCTCCTACTTCTGTGTTAGGCTATTGGGAGGTATGGAAAGAACAACTCATTTCTTAGCACCTGTGCAGTAATGACAGCTGGGCAGACTTTATTTTCTGCATGTGTGTCAGTGGTTATGAAAGAGAAGGAATTCAGAATTTCCTGTCTTTTTCTATTTTCTTCACTAATGCTAGAAAACTGTACAATTCCAAGCTGGCTAGCAGTTTGTAATCCTATTCAAAATAACTTCAGCTTTTCTTGGATAATTTACAGTTAAAGATTTACAATTAAAAGCAATTTATGGAAGTGGGATGTGTTGTGAGGAGATGCGAAGAGTTTTTGAACAGGTTACAGCATATTTTCCGCCACTTTTCAATGCAGAGATCAGATTCTCAGTGTAGGAGTAGAAATAAAGATGTCAAAAACACCTTTGCACTTCTATTTCTTTTATATTCTGGCCAATTAGGAGGTCAAAACTGTAAGTGACTCATGGGGACCATAATGAAATGTATAGCATGCACAGAGACAATGTTTTTTTTTACAGTTCTTTTTCTTGGGTATCCTTTTCAGACCCTCAAGGAGATTGGAGATCAAGAAGCTAACATTGCTGCTCTCAAGCAAGCTATCAAAGACAAAGAAGCCCCAATGAAAGTTGCCCAAACGAGGCTGTATGACAGGTCTTTTAGGCCCAATGTTGAGCTCTGCAGAGATGCAGCACAATTCAGGTAAACCCTATTAAACAAGTCCCCCAAGATGTCCATTCTATCCAGAGGTGATGTTAGATAGCATTTGCACTTTTTAGTGGCAACACAGGGCCTTTAGCTTGTATCGTGAGGTTTGATTCTGATATATCAGAAATAATTCAATGACTAAAAACACTGCAAGGAAAGCATTATTTTAACCTAATATATTGACAAATAGAAAATCTATAGACACTACTCTGCTGTTTGCTTCTCTGCTTTTCTCTCTGAACTGTGTGGTTTCTTTTTATTTAAATGATCCAAAAAATCTGGCTATGTGTGGTAATTTGCCATTCTTTAGCTGTTAGCAAAAGTTCACCACAAGGTGGACCATGTGCTGAAAGAATTATGTTTCAAGTATTGAGAATGTAAATGGGCTGCGCATATCCACAGTCTGAGACATGTCCTTAGTACTCCAAAGAATTGGGCTGGTGGCATTTGATTTTCAGTAATAATCCGTTTTAAAACTAGAGGTCAATAAATCCTTTCAAATTAAAGGTCTGAACGTCACATTTGTCACTTTTGATCTCATTATAAGCCTTGTAATTGATTCTCATCCTTCACATTTTCCTGCCCTTAGGAAAAGTGGGGGATCAGCTTTTGCAGGCTTACAATTTACTTGTAGCAAAGATGTCTACCATTCAAAGCCAATATGCTGTTCTTTACACAATGAGGAAGAAGTTATAGTTAATCCAAATGCTTTATGCCACTGCAGGCACACTCATTTAGGTCCTGATTCAGCAAATCATTCTCGTGCAAGCTTTTCAGTATGTATGTTTTCTTTAATGGGATCTAAGGACATATTCAAGTCCTTTGCTGAATGGGCATGTGTTTAATTGCCATGCTTATTCTGTTTGTATTTACTCAGTTCCCATAGCATACAGAATTTTTGTTTTCCCAGGAAGTAAATATGTGCAGACAGAGATTGCAGTAAAGCACCTAACCCACACTGACTTTCAGCTGAAGTGATGTGCTTTTTAAAAATTGTATTTATTTTCTTTTTTTTAAATGCCGTGCTGCTGCTTCTTTAAAAACTTACATGCATTTGAAGCAACTACTGTTTTCTGATGTCTGGTACAAATACCATCTTTAATACTTGAGTTTTATACTAGTGAATAGATATCAAAAAACAGGCTTAAATAAATGCAGATCCAGTCAAACTGGGTAACTCGCTGAACAATTTCTGTTTTAAAATTATTAGTACGAGTGTCCTGCACAGTGGGAGAAGGTAAAGATGAATAGTTCCACTGTGCTTAGTGGCAAAAGGCATGCTTAGTACTATCTAAATCATGGGAGACTTAAGTAAAAAAAATGTGAAAGTGAACTGGTTTTCACTAGGTGTGTAGGACCTCAAAGAGATCCTACAGGTCTGAGACCTGTATCCCAAAGTCTCAGGCACCCTTTGATGCATTGGATCAATCCCTCCTGCCTTTGTTGTTGAGTGTTATGCTTCTACAACTGTTGATCTTTATTCCTTTTACAGTTCATATATCCTTGGGAACACAGACTAGATTCTGCTCATTTTTATATTACTTATGTAATTCTGTTCAGGTTAATCAATGAAGTTGAAGAACTAACGGAGTCCATTGAATCTCTGAAGAAAAAACTGCTAGAAGCTGAACAGTCTCTGAGGAACCTGGAAGACACACGGATGAATTTAGAAAAAGAAATAGCTGTGAAAACAAACAGTATTTTTATTGATAGGCAAAAGTGCCTGGCCCATCGCACACGCTACCCTTCTACTCTTAAATTAGCAGGTTACCAGTAGTAATCTCTGTACTAACTATGCAAAGTCTGGAAGAAAAGTATAATTTAGAGTCTTTCATAGAAAATACATGGGTAATATTATACACAGAAGTACTGTTATTTTCCTTTATTTGTATTAAAATGCACTAGTATATCACATCTGGCTTTGAGTCCTGCCTTTAAAAATTTGGTCTGAGTACAAATCTGTATAGTCAGTTTAAAGACAATTCATTGTATCTAGAAATTATCTATATCCTATTTGAATAACTTGCATAGTATGTGGTATTTGGGGTTTTCACCCTAATAAGTGAATATGTCAGGTGAGTATTTAATAATATACACAGGTGTGGACATACAAAGTTTATAGCTTTGTAGCATTTTCAGGCAGCCTGAAATGAGAGCAATAAAACTGCTTGCCTGACAGAAGATCACATGAGCAGCAAGGAAATAGAGGAAAGACTTTTAAGCTGTTCAAACATTATTAGTAAAAAAAAGTTTGCACAGGTTAGATGACAATATGACTATTGGCAAAAACACTCCCAGTCTGTGACACCTGCTTATCTAATCTGAAAATGAGTTCAAGGATTTTTAACTTTCAAGTCCATTCAATCCGGCTTTTTTTTTCAGGAAAAGAAAAAAAAAAAAAAAGAACTAAGCAGCTTGTGAATAGCAATCGTGCCTTTCAACTTAAGCACTTGGATGTTGAATTGAGCTCTTGATCTGTTCCACCTTTTCCCTGGAAGCAAGGCATGTGTTTGAACTATTATCCATAATGGAGAACGCATCAGATTCATCTGCTCTAGTAGAGCAATGTAACAAATGTCATTCATCCATTAGCTTAGTAGGCCACTTGGTTGAAAATGTGACATGTGTCAAAAAAGGGAAATGATGACACAGAACAGAATTCCATTATGGCTTCCTGTATTACAGGTTTTTACTTTTAAAAAGCAGCTGACCAAAGAGAAAAAAAAAAATCAAGCCTCCCTCCCCCCCAGCACACACACAAACCTAGCCAATGTACATCTCTGAATAGCCCTGCTCTGTTAACCAGAGCAGGAGAGGCCATTAGCCTATCTGTTTTGCTCACAGACAGCTATTTGTATTATCTTAACTCAGGATGTGCAGAGCAGTATTCAGCAATTGCCCTCCTGCTAAAAGCTACTACCATTTATTTCTTTGAAAACCAGCTGCATCAGTGAGGGTGTTTGACCCAAGCCTCTATTCTGCAGGTTTTGTGTTCAAGAGTTTTGTTTTGCATTTTTAAATAATTTCTTCTTCGTGATTATATTTTCATAGTCCAGATGCTGAATCCTTATTAGACAGAAATGGCATGTGGATTAAAAAAAGTCAAACGTGGCTCTGCTATGCATTTCTGGGTTATTTACAGAAACCTTTCAGAAAGTACAGAAAGGAGCAGCATTTTCAAATTGACCTTTCTCACCCACTAAAGAAAAATCAAACTTGCTAGAGTTCCTTTCTTCCCACTAAGACTCTGACTCCTGACGCCTCAGCTTTCCTCCTTTCCCCCAACACACCTCTTCTCCCCAACTTCTTCTGTCTCTGAGTCAATACAATTTATCTGAAGGTTTGCTTTCACCTGGCAGCACAGGAGCAGAGGTAATCCAAGGTGTAGGTCACATGGCTGAAAGGTCAATCCCCATTTCCCTTATTTATGCTGACCCGATTATCTCAAAAATCTCAATCTTGAAGAAAAATACTGGAGGTAGGAACCATTTCTATTTCTTCAGTCCAACATCTATTACAGCAGAAAAAAAAAGTGATCTAAATCTCAGGTAGTAGAAAGCTGAAGCAGTCGGGGTCAGACTGGAATTTGGGTTACAGTTATGGCAGATGGGACCATGGGAATATGCAAGGCCCAAGAAATACTATTTTGATTCAAGAGTTTTGCATTAGAGAGAGGAAAAAAAAAGTGCTGTCATCTTCTCTGAGACTGTTGAGTACAAATAACCTTATGCCCCATATACGTTTGTAAATTGATCTTTCCCTAATTAAAGCCTATCAATTTAATTTATCTTTGTGAACTAAATTACTCTGCCCTTGCTTTAGGCCAATCAAGGAAAATTTTGCTCTGGTAAACCTAATACATTGGCAGGGTGTAATCACTGCCCTATTCACATGGTAATAGATGAATACAAGCAAGTTGTAAGGTTTCGAATCAGATGCAGGAGCTTCAAGTTTCTGTAATTATTTTTTCTTTAATTGCTGATTTTTAAAAAATCATAATTGAAGTCACTGCTGAAGCATGTAAGCAAGTTTTAATATTACTTTTTAACAATGCATTTTAAGCTGAGGATTGACCAGGAAGGATTAAAACATGTTTTAGCTGGCTCTCACATGAACTAGTGTCATGGGTGAGCTATAGCTTCCCTATGTTTGAAAAGTATGAACATTTTGGACTTCATTAGGATATATATATGTATACTGTTTGTTATCCTGAAAGATTTCTGGTCATGAAGACAAGGTCTAATTTATGGAAAGTCTGGGAGTTTCTGCTTACAGGTGGAGGAAGGAATTATTGGTGTGATAAATGGTACCTTCATAATGCCTGGTACAGGGCCCTCAGGAAAAAAAAAAAAAAAAAAAACAGGAGCAAAGGTTACAAACAGGAGATAATACTTGTGTAGTAGATAATACTTCTGTAAGACTGAAGCTTAGAACAACTGTCTCATAATTTCAGCCTCGTACCATTTTACAGGTCACTAAAAATTTAATAGCAAAGAGGCAGACACCAGCACTGAGATGTTCAGGTAAGATTCTTCAGAAGCTTCTTTCTCCTCTTTGGGCTCCTGACACTTGACACAAACAGAGCCTACTTAAAATACTGATTTTTAATAGAGTCTGTGTAGTAAAAAGCCACAAGGACAGCCAGTAACACCGGATGTGTCCTAAAGAAATGGTCTGAACACAACAAGTTTATTTCTATTGTTCTTCAAGATTCTGTTTGAGGTAATTTGCGGTGTAATTGTAAAGATAACCTGCAGGGAAGAGGAAATTATTTAAAAATCTTTTCCTGAGCACTTTTTTCCAGTAATTCCTAAGTAGTCTCTTAGATCTGCTTGCCTATCTAAGCAAATTGCATCCCAACATCAGTCTTGGCAGTAATAAAAGTCACAGTAACGACTTTGCGGCCATGCATGGTGCACACTAGTGCCCTGCGCTGTTCCTGGGATGTAGCTGGTAGCCAGGCCGCACTCTGGCTCCATGGCAGGCTCCTTGCTACCTGCCATGACAGTGTCTGCGATGCTCTTCTCAGCTGCTGAGCTCTCATGAGGAGGACAAGAAGGATGTGGTGGGTCCTGGGCACAGCGGTCTGGGCAGTGGTCCTGGAGGGGAGCCCACAGAGTCCTGCCCCCGGCCTGGCACAAGCCTCGGCAGGCCCCAGCACACAGCTCTCAGCACACCCTGGGCCCTATTTCCATCTATTACATCCCATTTTCCATGTCCAAAGTGGCAGCAGGGTCTTCATATCATTGAGAAACAAATCCCAGGTGAACAAGCATGAGGAGAATTGTCTGAATAGGGAAAGGTCAGTGCAGCTAGTAAGTCCGTGAACAAACAGCTTGAGCTGGACTTGACATTAATAGCATCATTGGATATTATTTATTAACTAACTAACATTCAGTGAACTTATTCATCTTGAAAATTTCTTACAATCTATTTGGAAAATAGCCACCCTCTATTTGTCATTTGTTCTTCTTCTGTTCATAATCAACATTCATGAAGTTAATGGATGGAAAATACTTCATGTGCCCAGGTACCTATCTAGATTGTGAACAAGCTGTACTGTGATGCGTTGTCATTCAAGCTATTAAATCAACACTCGAGACCACAATTAAACAGAGGGGAGCAGTGAGGAAGGCTGCCTTCAGCACACAGCCCTACAGCGTCTGCTCGCTCCACACTCTGTTACTACAGGCTTTGTGCTCTCCCTTCCCTGGGAACACGCTCCTCAATGAACGGGTGACAATTACAGTTTATCTCATTGAACGATTTTGCGTTGGTTCCTTCGAAGAAATATTTTCTGAAGAAAGGCTGCCCTGGGCCTGCCATGCTTGGCCTGCTCAGAGGAGTGGGCATCATGCCCTGTAATGTCTTCACTGAGACCAAAACACTCACAGTGCATGGGAAAAGGAGCTCATCCTCTGAGATGCCAAGTGCCTTTAGTTCCCAAAAATGCCTGTTGTCTCAAAAGGAGTGGCAGGCCCCTCAGGTTTGCATCCTGCCTGCCTCCATCCCTGAACGGGGACCCCTGGCCTGGTTTTACTGCTCTGTGGTGATGAATGCAGTTGTTTCTATGACAACCTCACTACAGCATCCTTGTTTCAAAAAGTCGTGGGTACAGGGGGTGTTCTGGTTTGTACCACATGCCAGGCACATGCGCCTTGGTCCTTCAAGTCCCTCTTCAGCTTTCTTAGACGAAAAAAAAAAAAAGGGAAGATAGAGCGGGTAGGTACCTCTTGAGAATTTAGGTGGCCTGGACAGTAAAAAATTCCTGTCTGAAGCAAGCCCAGGTTGACAAGTATATTTGGGCACCTGGCTCCTAAGTCAATATTTGAATCCCGTGGGTTTTGATAAGGAATTAGGAAAATTATACTTTTCCATCATCCGTATTACTGTTGTGTCGTGAGCAAAATCAACTGCTGCAGTAATGCCCTGCTGCAGAGGTGGATTTTACCCCAAATGCTTAGGAGGATGACAGCTCCAAACTGGGGTTATGGATGGGGGTGGTTTGCTGCAGTGTCAACTGCGTTTTGACTGCAGTGTCACCAAGCCTGGGCACCCCGAGAGTGCAACAGCAGCAGGAGAGGATGAAATCCTCGGGGAAAGTGCCATCGAGGGTAAAGAAATTGTTTCTTTTTAAAAGCAATAGGAAGATTAAGTATTTTATTACTGTTTCTTGGAGGATTTATATAAAAATAATGACAGAGGAGAAAAAATTGAATGACATTTTCACGTAGTCATGCAGTTAATCAGGAAAACTGAAATGTTTGTCATGGAGTAATTCAGGAGATTTGTAAAAAAAAAAAAAAAAAATCCAGAAAGGAAATAACTATGAAGATGGGTAGAAATTCCAGACTTATTTCTTAGAAACTTTCATTGTTTCATCCTTTAAAAATTCAAAATTCTGCCAGCGACCTTCCACGCTATGGGACAGAGATCTCTTTCAAATCAGGGGCTTTTATTTTGTTTAAACCAAAGCAGCACCAAACCATCTGAGATATGTCCAGAAAGAGACAGGACGTGGGCTCTCTTCAGCCAGTTCCTGGCTATTTTGTGACACCAGCTTTTTCCCAAGGATAAAATCAAGCTTTAAAACTGAGGGAGGGATCAGAAAGCTTTGTAGCTCCCCTCCACGTGAATCAGGCACAGGCTGTAGCCATGAAAAAGCTCTCAGGCTTCTGTTTTTGTATTTCAAGAGCTGTAAACAAAATGCATTGTGCCAGCGAAACAACCCCGATCTGCAAATCATGCATTGCTCTTGGCTTCATTGCCGAAGGATGGGTTGATGGAGCAGAGAGCAGCAAAGAGGCGGAAATGTTACCCTTTGGCTTCCTGAGTGGAAGCCAGGCCCCCCCTCAGAGGGGTGAAAGGCGTCAGTGCCTCTGGCAGAAAGTCCCCATCTGCTGGTCGGGACTTTTTGGGGGAGAGCAGACGGGCAGGGTGGCAGAGCCACGGAGCAGCCCCAAGCATTGAGTGCAGCTTGTAAGGGGGTTGATGAACTTCCCATCGTTCATTCTGAGTGTTCACGATGGTTGAAGATGTCTCCACAAAGCAGGGGGTGCCTCCAGGAGGAAAGTGGCCACTCCTCTCTGTCTGCCTGCCAGTATGAGGCTTCCTGGCAGCCCATGGAAAACGATGCAGTCCCTGGCAGTCACGGGGCTGTAATCAGCTCTTGCTTAGCTGTATCTGTGTGGATGTGGGCTGGAGCTTTCCTTGTTGTGTAGACATTTCCCCAAAGCCTCCTGGACTTGCAGAGGACACAGCGCAACCACACGGGGCACTTTGAGTCAGCGGGACTCTGGTGGAGCTCGGTGCTGGCTGCCTGTTGTGGCAGCAGTGTCTAGACCATGAATTACTGCTCAAGTGATTCATGTCATGTCCATATCAGAGAGAAAATGGAAAAGAGGGGTAACAGGGTGGTTCTTCTTCAAAATACCGTGCAGATTGTTTGAACCGTATTCGGAGACTGAGCAAAAAACAATGGGGTTTGTCCCAGACATGGAATGGCAGAAGAGGGTGACAAAGTCACAGAGACTGAATGTAAGAGCTTCTCTTTATTTTGAAATGTTTGTAGTTTTCCCTTCCTTAACCAGCTCCTTTTGAGAGCCTGTTTATTGGTGAATCATTGCTAGAGGGAATTGACCCAGCCAGCACTGAGTCAAGGCTACTCAGTGGCCGGGGGAGGCAGGATGGGCAGAGCGACAGGGCGAGGCTGCACATTTCATCGTAGCTGCCTTCCCCAAAGGAGAAGGCTGGTCAGAGGCTTCAGAAAGTGACGCAGGATTCTGGCAGGTTTGTGTTTTGGGGCTGTTTCTTCTGCTAGGCAAGGAAATGACCTGCAGCAGCGTGAGCCCACCAGTGCACCCAGCTGCCCGCTGCAGCCTCCAGCACATCCATGTGGGTGGCAGCATCCACAGGGCTGAGAAATGCAGAGCAGGATCACACAGCAGATAAATTGAAATCCACCGAAGTCCTTGGCTGTATTTCCATTTCATACACTTAGCCCATAATGATGGAGTGCCTTGTTCAGATATGGGCTCATGATTAAGCATTGCCTTTGGGCCTTGCAAATAGAAGATCATTTTTATGATTGCTGCAGTGTATGAGCTCTTCATAGGAGAGGCTTTTAAAATCCGAATGGGTTCAAGCATGCAAGAGATTAATGTGGGGCTGCATGCATCTATCTTAGTCTGCAAAGTCCAATTTATTTTTGCAAAGACCATTTGGGTTGTAAAACGGCACAGTGCTTTCTGCGAAAGTCTGGGAGACTTTTTCTGCACGGTGGTCACTTGTCTGGAAACCTGGCAGTGGGTGACTATTAAAAGCTGACCGAAGTCTGTTGCCAAAAAACAGAGAGCCAGCAGGTCTGCTGCAGCGCTCACACAGCGAGCAGCTTTTTCACACTTCCAGCAGAGGATGCTTTGCTCGCTGCCTCTGGCACGGGGAGCTATGCTGGCTGGGTGGAGGTGCAGGGCTGTGGGCTTCACACCAAGTGCTGGACCGAGGCACCAGTTGCTGAGAATATTCTCTGAGCAACTTAATGAGTGCTTCACATAAAAACCTATAAAGCCTTGTGTAAGCCTCTACTGGCTTCCATAAACCAGGAAGGAAGAGCTTTGCCTTCGTAGCCCAGCTTACGCTGAGTGACGGTAAAGCTGAGCGAGCGAGCTCATATGTTTAATTAATTTCAGATTATTGCTTCCTGCCTCATGGGTCTAGAATGGAAACTTCCCCAGGATCTGTGCTGCCTCCCCTGAAACCCGTGCTGGGAAGGATTAAACCCCTCCATCCTCCCACACCCCTTGCTCTGCACCCCTCCAAGGTGGCTGTGCCAATACGATCTGGTCACTGGAGTTGTAACACGCTCAGTTTGCTTTACAGGCAAGAATGGCTTTTACAAGGTCTCTGTGTCTCCAGGGCTGATGATGCAAGCCCGTATGCAGCTGTCTCCTTCAATAAAATAAAGACTTAAAGTAGGCAAATCTGACGCTTTCCCCAGCCGATGCCTGTGGCAGAGCCGGCAGGCACCCAGCCAACGCAGCGCAAATCCACGCCACCGATGCTGCACCCAGACCTCCTGGAACCTTGTCCTGGCCAGCCCCAGCACCCAGCACCCCCAGCCCCAGCACCCTGTGCCCCCAACGCCAGCAGCATCCCCAGGTCAGCACGGACACCACGGGAGCTGGTCCTCCTCATGCGAGCTCAGCCATGAAGTGTGAGGATCCAGACTCTTTCAATTTGCAATCCCGCTAATGTGAGTAAATCTGTGGCATTTTGTGGCCTTATCGCCAGTGTACTTAGAACATGGGCTCAGTTCTCCCCAGGTCCCACTGAAATCCCTGGGAAGTGAGTACCTGAATGTTGGGTCCACCGCCAGCTGGATCAGGGCAGGTGCAGCCCCAGTGCAGCGACAGGGGATTATTTCAGTGTCTTTCTTCTAATGCTGTTCCTGCAATGTGATAACAGTGGCAAAAACCTACATGCACCAAGAAAGCAGAAACACTTGGGAGTACCTTCATTTGGTGATTACATTTCCCAAGATTCTTCTTGCTTTTAAAGAAGTGGCCAGACAGAACGGCCTGACGAGCACAGCCCGGGATGCACAGGCACATCTGTGAAGCAGAAAAGGAGGGGATTTTTGTTCTAAATTTGCCTTGGTGTATCACAACTGTCACCTCCTCCCGATACCCTAGCGCTGCCCCGTGGCAGTACGTGGGTGCTGAAGGAGGGGAAAGCATTGCAGTGCGTGTGAGGGAGCATCCTGCAGAAACACGAGCATCAAGCCTTTGTGATTATACACACAGCCTCCTAATTCCCAGTTTGTGTCACAGTGCAAGATGTGTGTATGCACTCAGAGGTAAATACATTCCATAGCTTTTCCCCCAAACCAGCATTTAAATTAAAAAAAAAAATAGGCCTCCCACCACTAAACAGCCTATGTTTAAACGCTTTGCATCTGCTCCAAAATTCCAGCTGACAGTTTAATCAAAGCTCTTACAAATATATTTCCCGCTGCTGGTTGCCAGCTCCGATTACTGTCATGTTCTTCTCGTGGCTTGTCGCACGCTGCAACGAGCTGGAAGTTTTGTGGGAGACACCTGCTTTTGTCCCTGTTAGCCTGATGCAGACCCCCTGTGACAGTAAGGGAAGCTGGGCTAATGACAGGAGGGCTCTGGAGCTCAGTATGGAATTAGGTGATAGAGCAAACAAACAGACCACTCATGCTAATGGCCTCATTAGGTGTCTCTTTGGAATAGAAGGATGCTAGGTGTAAGAATGCTTTTTTTCTTTTTTTTTTTTTTTTCCTGAAGTGTGTGAAAAATCAAGCCAAAAATGCCAAAAGGACCGTCACTTGAATATTGTTTGCATTGCTATAGAACTGCAAACACATCCTGAAGGTCAGGTACAATAAAAGGATATTTTGCAGCAAAGAAACTGGCTGGCAACCAGGGACTGAGTACAGGCTGCAATTATTTTAGGTGACCTTGTCTGACCAGCAGCTGTGAGACTGATTGAGCATCTTCCAACCATGGAGGAGGAAATAAACTGAGGGGGAACCAAAAAAATTAAAGGGAAACATGAAAACACCTGAAATGTTGCAAGGAACATGCTGCCTCCTGCTTGCAGCCCTTTCTGCTCGTTGTGCACCTCTCTGACCTTCTGCAGGTGCTGGCTGGGGCTGGAGGCACTGCTCGTCCTGAGCCCCTGCAACACCCGGTGCTGTCCTTGCACCAGCTTCAGCCTCGGGCTGCAGAAATCCCACCTGAAGGGACCTGGCTTCATCATTAACGCTTTGCCCTTTAAAATGGTACTCTAAAATGTATATTTTTAAAATTTATTTTAAAATTTTATATTTGTATTTTACTTAAAAAAACAAGTTGTTTTTTTTTTTTTTAATGATCAGCCACTCTGCAAGACCCTGCTCTGGGGGGCTGCTGAGGATGGGGCGTCTCATGGGGGGTCACCCTGGTGTCCCCCATCTTCTGCAAAAACCCAGGGAAGTGTAATTTACACTGTAAAAAAGCCATAATCAATAAGTGTGAGACCTTAGCCACAGCAGTAAAGGAAGATCTATTGAGCTGTTGGAGGCTAAAACATCTTTCTTCTGCCACACATTGTATGTAGTAGATCAAAATGCTCAGTGCGTTGAAAGCAGATTAAGGAAATTAATGAAAAGGGAAAAGCAGCCCAAACCAATCTTTCCCTTTTCAGAGAAAGCAGATAGTCACGGTGCTGCTTTCATTAACATTAATGTCAGTTAATGCTTTTAATTGTTCTCTTCTGACATTTCAATTATATGTTTTATGTAAATAAATGTCAGCTTTGGGATTGTCCAGGATAGGATTTTTGCAGAGGCTGTCTGCAAATCCCCATTAGTTGCTGTGCTGATGTAGCAGCTCCCTTTCCATCTCTGTGCCCTGAGAGTTGGGTTTTACCAGAGGGAGGGAGGCTGTCTTTTCCTTCAAGGTTCAAAACACTCAATTTGAAAGGAAAAAGAAGTGTTTTTTTGTTTTTGTTTTTGTTTTTTGTTTTTTAAATCAAAACCACACTTTTCATAGACTGACATGGTAAATGCATGAAAGCTAAAAATCATCATGCTGATGCAAGTGTGTTTTAAATAAACAATGTTTTTCCTTGGAAAATGGCTTTGTGGGAAACAAAGAAAGCCAGAGCTGGACTTTTACCCCAAGTCTGAACCAAATAATTCCTGCGGCTCTGGGAAATTTAAACTCTAAAATGGGAGCAATGCTTCCCGAGGTGTTTGACCCTTGCTCCCTGCCCTGCTGCCTAACGGCTGGCTGAAATGAGGGATTCAGAAATTACTTTTTATGGTGATGAATGTTCAGCTCCATTTATGCCTAAAATAATCGCGGACCCAACTCAGGGAGACGCAGCAGCAGAGATGTGACTTCTCCCCTGTCACTTGGCCTGCTCCTCGGACACATTTCAGCGCTGGTGCCACCCGATGGCAGTCTCAAGAGGAAGATTTCTGGGCATTTCGCTGAGGTTTGAGGCCACCTGGGTGTGCGCTTGGGCACCGCCAGCCCCACATGTTCAAACGAGAAGTAAAGAGAAGCACACTGAAATGTCACACTCCTGGGATGAGATTGGCCCAAAACTGGGAGCAAGACACCTGCTGCACGAAGCTGTTCACTCACATATCTACCATTCTGCATCGGCATCTTCCCTCTTGTCCTGTGGGGCTGGGTCAGGTGAGGGACGCATCCTGCTCTCAGCCCTGCTCGCAGCCCAGCTGACATGCAGGAGGTGCTTTGCTGTGGTCACCCTCACAGAAAGCTCTGATAAAGCAAAAAATCCACGTGCAAACACAAACCTGTGCACAGTCAAGCCCCAAGGATGTCTCGGCCCTCTGGTACCCCCCGAGGGATGCTGAAGAGCTGCAATGCAAACAGCACTCACCCTGCCCAGGACAAAGCTGCTCCTGGATCAGCCCTCCTTAAACACACCCTGTTTAGTGATAGCTGGTCGGGAACAGAGAAACCAGCATACATTGACATGTCCTGTGGCAACAGCTCCAGTTTTCTACTTTAATCCCTGAGCTGCCACACTGAAATCCACTCAACTCATCTACAGTGCTTGGGTAAAAAAAAAAAAAATAAAAAAAAAATAAACTTGATGAAGGGGAAAGAAAAGCCCACAAGCTGTTTTAATGCAGGAAAAGGAATACGATCTGTCAGAAAGATTATTTTTACAAATTGTTTGTCTGGTTATGACGCTGAACAAGAGTTACATTTTTCTCCCTGACAGCTCATCACGCAGTGAGCGCTGAGCCGAGGAGCTCCTCAGCAGCATGGAGCAACTGCGATGCTGTTCCCCTGCTTTACCCACTCCTGTTGCACACAGTTCTGCTGGATGAAGAGATATTAAGTTGAAGGAAAAACAAACCCAAGAACCACTTGCAAGTCCAGCTATGGTTTTTCCTCCTGTGCATTTTTTATACTTAAAGAAAAGAGCAACCTTACAGCTTGAAAAGACCCCAGGATATTTTTTTATTATTTTTTTTTTTTTTCAATGAGCACTCTCCAATATTTTTCTGGGTTGGAACAGGGAAAACAGCATACAAAATTTTGCCCCACCTCTTCTGGGATACGCAAAGCTCCAGCCCTGTCCCATGTCTCCTGCTGCCAGCAGAGGGATGGTGGGACTGCGGAGTGGGAAATTGGGTCCTTTAATTAATAATGAGGAGAGGAAAAATGGGAAGGGGAAAAAGCCATCCAGGCACATTTGTCATCCCTTGCTGCTATGAGACTTTTTTCGTGGTGTATTTGCCTAAATGAAATGAAAGTCTGGGGAGGAAATATATTGCTTTACAAGTCAAGCGAGACATACTGTGAGGCCTGCACTGAAACGCTTCGTTTTGTTTACTGATCCTGATCCTTTCTGACCCCCCTACTTAAAAAATAATGCCTGGTAATTTTCAAGATGGAAATATTTCCTCTGGAAAAAGTCAGACCAATACCTCCGGACTTCCTTCAGTGTTTCCTCTGCACTCGCTCGCAGCTCTCTGCCTGCCTGGGGAGCTGCAGCCCTGTTCAATTTAGCAGAAATTATCCAACCTCCCTATCTCGGCTCCCCAGATCATCCTTTGGTTCAAGAAACAGGTGGATTTTCTTATCGCTGGTTAAAAAGAAAGGCCCCTGAGTGCATTAGCAGAGGAATAGCACTGGGGATATCTCACTTTTTTTTCTCCTGGCCTTTTTACAGGTCTGGCAGCGGCCCTGGGGTGGATCAAATTAAGTCTCCACTTGGATCTTGATGGGAACTGATGTGAGCACACAGCCTTCAGTGCTGGATTGGGCTCTCAGGACTTGGGTTCTCGGGAGCGTTTAGCAGCAGTGAGTGAAGTGATGACGGGTGCTGGGTCCTCCCAAGCCCCCAGCTCCCAGGTTCGTGCCCCAGGTCCAGAAGCAGCTGCAACCCTGTAGCCCCCGCTCCCATGGGAGATGGGTTCGGGCCCCGAGCTCAGAAATAAGGATTTATCTAATTTTTTATTTTTTTATTTTTAAAAAGAATAAAGAAAAAAAAATAGGCTTGCAAACATCTCTGAATGGCATAATCGTATGTAATTTGCCAGAGTTTTCAAAGCAGTGTTACAATGCCTATCTTAATTGTGAAAAATTACTTCAAAATGAGTGGGTGTCAAAGGCATTGATTGAAACAGCACAGCATTGCCACTTTCCAAATCTCTTTTAATCAGGGACTTTTTCTCTAAAGTTTTGGGTTTTGTGAGGTTTTCCCTCCACAGACTGTCCCCTGGAGTTTCTTTCCTCTTCTGTTCCCATTCACAGTGAGCAGCCACTCAGAAGGCATGGGTTCCTCTGCACGCTTCTGGGCTCAGCCCTCCCTCCTACTTGGGGCACAAATCCCCAGAACTACACAGTTCCCCAGGTGAGGAAGCTGCCTGCCACCCAGTTTGCCATCCCACAGTGTTTTTACTGATTTCAGGTGAAGATCATTCTGTTTGTCCCTAAAACCTGAGCCTCTCCTACCATTCTGCAGCATTTTGAGGTGAAACAGAGCACATCAAAGCCTGACGCCTGCTATCAGCAAACCTCGTGGAGCATCCCCCGTGGGCTGTGGGCCAGCAGAGCGTGGCCGGGTCGGTCAGGACATCTGATCTGCTCCGGGCAGGTGGCCGAGCAGAGTCCACATCCTGCCTGGCCAAATCCAGCCATGGGAGCTTCCAGGAGATGGGGCTGAGTGGCAGCATCCTTCAAACCGAAACAGCCAGGTCCAGTAGGCACCATCTGTAATAAGGTTTTGTCCAGTGACATGCACTAAATGCAGCTATCAGGCCACGGCAGCACACTTTCTGCTTCAGGACAGTGGAGAATTGATTTTTCTTAACTGTCCAGGTGCCAATTTTCACTGAACTTGAGACTTTCCAACTGTGTTTTATGGAATGATTTGGTAGCCAAACCTCACACAGGCTTGCAGGCTGTGTTCCCTGAGCCAGTACCAGCACAATGCCTTTGGGACTTGCAGTCCCAGCAGATGATGGGCACTGCAGCGACTTCCCCATCCCAAGGTTCCTCCCAGCCCTGTTTGCAAGCTGCCAGCCACATGTACGTAAATATTCTGATTTCTGGAGCATTGCAATATGCTGGCATTTCTGCAAGTCCGTCAGAGGCAAGAGGTTAACTCCCTAGCAGGAAAGATGCTCATAACAAGGCAGCGATGATCCGAAGGAGCCTGAGGAGCATCACAGTGTTGGTGTGTGACCCAAAGGGAGGTGTTTGCCCCTTTTCAGCTTTTCTCACCAAACTGTTTCTGTTCCCTCCCTGTCGGAGGTGACAGTTGTTTTCCCAGCCATCCACCCGGGGAGCTGCGGTGTCAAACCCTCTGATTGAATTAGCGTGGGTAATTTATATGGAGGTAAAATGGAATGAAAAGTAAAGTAACCAGAAATGAGATTATTTTTCAAGGTACATTTAACTTACTGTGACATTTGAGAGCATGAACCTTTAACAGAAACAAGCAAGGCCCATTTGTCTGAGAGTTTAAATATTTAATTCCCAGGAAGACAGGCGCAATTTTTCAGATTGTAATAATTATTTTAGACTTGATCAGCAAGAGAGAGAAGCTTTGAGCTGGCATAATAAAAAAGTCTAACAGGACAAGTAATGACAAATTGGCCATGTGCTGGAAAGCCCTGCAAAACCGCAGGGCAAGCAGCTCCAGGGGGTGGCCGGGATGGGGCTCTGGGGACCGGGGCTCTCCTCCTCCTTCTGCTGATCACCAGTTTCGCAGCCACAGGCAAATCAGGCCATCTGGCTGCTTCCCTTTCCTGCTTTCCTTTCATTTAGGGCATGAATTCTTTGCAGCAAAGTCCGCAAAGCCTGCAGGAGCCCTTCCCCATGCATCAGAGCCGTCTTTGAGCCTTCATTCAGCCTCTGGTTTCCCAGTGCAGCAAAGCCAGGCACCCAGGGGCAAAGCATTTAATCAAATTGATTTTAATTGCCCTGTACTGGCCAGCTTAAGTCTGAAGTGGGTGCATGCAGACTTCCCCTTCTAATCCCTAACCCTTTGCTGATGCTGCCGCAGTGCAACCCAAGGGTGCTCAGCATAGCTCTGTCTTCCTCTTTGTCATCCCCCACGCTTCTTCAAGGGAGATTTATATAGATAATATTACTTTGAGTAATTAGGAATAGAAATTAAGTTTGAATAAATTAACTATCTGCAGTTATTCTCCCTGCTCTCACACCGAGCCTGAATGCTAATCTGAACATTGTTCTTCTTCCTTGTAATGAAAAGTAAAATGTTTTCTGATTGCCATGCCTTAATCCAGATTTCTGGGCCTGCACATCGCTGAGCAGAACTCGTTACACAGGGTCCGCTTATAGGGCAGCTTTGTGTCTGAGCGTCACAGGGAACAGATCTGAAGTACACAGCAGACACCTAACTGGAGAAAAACAGAAAGGAAGGGGACAGCAGGACGGAGGAATTTTAGAGCTTCTGAGGAAAGAGAAAGTGCATTAATAAATTAAGGTTAAACACCATGAATGAATGAGTGTGTTTTCTTTGGAAAAAACAGTCATTTTATCTCTAAATCTATCACATAGAATCAATTGTTCCTTCTACACTAAATGTGATCCTACTCAGCTTCATTTTGTCCTTTGATCAGTTAAACCCAGGAGCTAAATTAAACCACTGAATTGCGCAAGGGAAATTTTAGGACTCATTTAAAAAATACTCAGTGTAAATTTAACTGTGGCCACTACTCCTCCTGGCTTTCCTGGTGTGCTCCTACGTGAGCACAACTTCAAAATGAGTCGCTCCCTCCTCTATCAGCACCCAACTATGGGGACCACAGAACCTAAACGCGACAGATCTGCCGGTGGGGTTTTGCACTACAATGTGGAAAACATAAAGGGGCTGGGGTGGGAAAATCAGCACCGCAGATTGCTGCTGCCCCAGGAAAATATTTTTACCAATCCCTTGGGTTTGCAAGAAGATCTGAACCAATGGTATTGTCGGGGACCTAAGCCGGACAGCCCTTTGAGGCAGTAATAATTATTATGACCTGCTTAAATAGGGCCATCTCTTACGCATATAGAACAGGACACCTGCAGCAGTTGGAAAGTAATTGTAGCTTTTTTCCTTGACAGGCAGCTAGAATTAATTCCGCTGCAACAGCAAAGACAGCAATCTGAATATGTATACAAAATAATCCATTCCATCAGACAAATGATTAGAGCAAAGGCCACCGTGTTTTTCACTTTCTAAAATGTTAATAAAACTCAGTTAGCAGGAAGATCATCTTTATGTTTTATTAATTGCCACCTCTTAATTATTTTACTTCTAATTTCTTTCTTGAATAGTCCAGAGAAGTGTTATTTAACGTGCTGAGTTTATCTGTGGTTTCTTTGTGAACATTTCCAGGCAGCTGCTGAAAAACAAGCACACTGAATAGAGTGAGCAAAAGGGTCAGTCTAATATAAAGAACAATAGAACAGAGAAGTGAAGAGAATCAAAAATCCCGGGAAATTTTAGTCCATATGCAATAATGAGGGCTTCTGTTTTAACATGACAAAACACCAACTCTTTTTGGGGTCAACATTGGGAATTCAGTCCAAAAATCATAAATCCAGCAGTAGCTAGCAAGAGCTTTGTATTGGGAAAGGATGGTTGCAGCTGAAACACAAGTTTCTGTTGGGAAACCTCAGCAGCCCTTGTCAGCAAGGTGATCCCAGCGGATCGGTCTCAGGGTTGAGCTGTTGGTGCTTTTGGGCTCAACCCCCTCAGATACAGGGCACAGACAGGGGTCACGATGCAGAAATAGGGGTGGAAAACCCCAAGAGCCTTCCTTCTGGTGCACAAATCCAGCATCTTTCAGGCCCCTGGACCAGACAGCTCAGGCATGGGCTGTGCAGGAAGTGCTGGAAACTGGAAGGAAGCCGGAAAATTAATTTCTTGGGCTTTTCTAGGAGTGGAGACAAGCAGTGTCTTTATGATACCCACATACTTATTGGTACTGCACATCTCCAGCCCCATCACTCCGCCACGTACCAGCTATCCGTTACAAGACTGCTCAGTTATTCGCATCCTATTTGATTTATGACCCACTAAAGTCAAGGGAAAGACCTGCCTTCGATTTTAGTGATTTTAGGATAAGCTCCTAATTTCACGCTTTGTCCAAGAAGCAGATAAAATAGATTTGAGAAAGGCTTTTTCCTTTGAAAATTAATCTTCTTTAAACTACTTCAAGACGCAGAATTATTTCTAAAATGTCCCATAATAGAAATAACTGGTATACTTGAAATAAATGGATTTTACAGTAATCAAATTCTTCAGCCTGGCTTTTTATCCTGTTTATTGCCCTGTGAACTCCTCCATCATAAACAGCAGCTCTTACAAATACAGAAATAAGTCACTGTCAGTGAGCTCAGAGGAGCTGAAAGATTTACTGTAATCATACAACCAGTGCTTAGCGTCCCCTGAATATCACTGTATCTTCCATGTATTTATCTGATTCAATTACAAGGTGCACTGAGGAACTGAAAATGTCTTCCAGACACATTTGTGTGACAGTGCCAAAACACTCAATATTCCCCAGTTCTCCCAAAAGGCCGGAGTACGGAGACACCATGGAGGTGGGGTGAGTCCCACATCTGCCAGGTATCCTGGGGCATTTGAACGGGTTTATTAAAAAAAAAAAAAAAAGTAATAATAATTAATAGGTTTTTATTGTCACATGCAATTTGTCAAGAGAGAATGCATGGTGGGAAGAAGCTGTGTCCAGACATCCCATCTTGAAAAACTCCTGAGGGAGAAAGTGTGACTGACCTGCCAAGCAGCTGGCCTGGCACCTGGGGGAGGAGGCTCCTTGGGCCGTATGTTTTTCTTGCTGAATTCAATTTCCATTGTGAAACAGAAGTAATTTTCTGGGGAAATAAAAATAAAAGTTGATATCAACACAGCATGTAAGCCAAACCAAAACCAGAAAGTTTGGTGATTCCATTTCATAAAAAACTTAAGATAATTCATGTTTATCCTCTCTCAGGTGTCAGGTAGGAAATCACCTGGAAATACTAAAAGATCCTTGGGGAAATAAGAAATCTACTTTCCTTTCTCTGGTAGCTACAAGCTTTACACTCTGGTTGAGTTTTACATAGTGAAGATGACAGTGCAGGGTGAAGTAGGCTCTACAGAATGGCTACAGCCTCGACTAGGGTTGTGCAAGCTGCAACTTGGTCTCTTTCCCCATTTTTTGACTCATCCTGGTGCGGGATTACGGCTCTGAGCTGTGCTTTGCTGCTGCCTTGCCAGCACCCCACTGCTCTGCCTTTGCACAGGAAGCCACTGCCCTCCTCAGTGCAAAGTCCATCTGGTTTTCACATCTTCCACCCGAAAATGTCGATGACACTTTATTTTTCTCCACCCACTTTTTTTTTTTTTTTTTACTTTTTATTGGATGTATCTTTTTTATTACACCCATTCAGGAAACAGAAGTAATATCGCATGATAGGTGTGCTAATGAAAAACTGGAATTCATTAAGTGCACGGCAATACATTTAGCAAACATGTTTGTGAACAACCCAGAGATTGAAGTGTGTTTGCCAAAAAGATCTATTGAACAGTTATGAACAAACAAATGAGTAAAAATCTAAAACCAGATCTTGCATGTTAATGATAGAAGGAAATGCTGTAATCCCATCAATAAGCCATTAGCCACAGTGACGTGCGGTTGTGCCCAGTGTCTCAGCTTGGTTTTTTTCCTCTGCTGCTCACGTTGTTGCCCCGGGCCGGTCTGTGTGCTGGATGGTTTGGGGTCCCCAGGGGATCCCAAAGCCTCGGTGGCCACCAAACTCCTTGTGCTGCCAGGCACTGGGATGCCTTCTCCTGGCATTGCCCTGTGGAAGAGATGAGGCACTGAAACGTCAACATCTGACCCTCCCAGGAGGGAATGCATACATTTATCTAATTGTGATTGTTTTTAGATGAAATGGTCTTGTTCTACGCACCTATATTTTATGAAAGATGAAGTTCACATAAAGCATTGCATTTGAGCCCAGGATTTCTTTCTGTGTAATCCCTTTCTGCTTCAGAATGAAAAGCAAATGGGGGAAACCTTCCTGTGTGGGAGAATCCAGCTCCTGGCCAAGTCCAAAGTGTGCAGACAGATACAATGTGATTTGGAGAGGCTTTGACACTCTCATAACAAGAGCTGTATTAATTCCTAAAAATGATTGATTTCAGGAAAAGATTCAAGATATTCACTGGTGTGAATCCATCATCTGTAATAGAGATTTTCTTCAGTTAATAATGTGACCCAAAATGGCACCAGTCTCTCTACTCAGTGTCCTGAGCAACACAGATATAATAAAATCCTGTTCTGGAGTTAGTAAAAGACTAGCTGCACTAATGAGGTAAAGTTCTGTACTCTCTAGGGCAACAGAGAAATTACATTTAATTACAAGAAAAGAGCATCTCTACTCATTGAATACAGTGCATCGCAGATGAGAATGATTCACTTTGCTCGACTGCCCTGAATACCGAGCAGAGCCGCCCCAGCTGTTATCCCAAGGCGCAGGAGAGAAATGCTCACTCATCCCAAGGCAGGTGCCAGTTACATCCTCATCCACACACAAAATAGTTTGCAAAGAAATCTGAATACAAAAAGATGTGAAAGAGGTCTTAAATCTCTTTCCAGGAAACCCAGTCGTACTCATTGGCTGAGACAAAAATTCATGAGATGATAGGCTTAAAATAACTTCTGGTTTTCACTGTTTTACCAGTGGTTTTCTCAGATGCAGCTCAGAAATGTCACAGAGACTCCTCAGAAGACACAGCGGTGAGCGATGCTCAATTTGCAGTGCCCGGAGCCCGGTGCTCAGGTGGGTGCACCCCCAACCCTAAGCCAGATGAAGGAGTTTTTATCCCAGCCCTGCCAGGAACCACATCACCCTGGGCACATCCTGTGTCTGCATTCGCAGTGCTCTGACTTCTTGCTCTGAATAAATAAATATACCCCTACCTGTGGTAGGGGGGAGGCTCGGCCCCACTAATAAATCCTCAGCGCCCATTCATCAGTGGTGCATGGGGAGGACGTCGTGCTGTGAGTATTAAGCTGCTGAATTGCATGCCTGTGTCATGGAAAGGGAAGAAAACAGAACTGACAGCAGCTCTGCTCTCAGAGAGGCAATGAGGCTACCCTAATTAGAGCTAATTGTAGCTTTCCATCACATTAAATTGCAATGCAGAATGGTTCTGTTTAGTCCATGGGTGAGTTGCACTGGCTGTCTCCGATCTCCCTCCCCAAAACCTTCTATGACACATTTGTTTTTCTTCCTGTACAGTACTCAGAAAGCGCTACTCATAGGTAGCAGCACGGATGGACACACTTAGTTCTGAAATGGGCAGCAGCTCATCACGAGCCCATTGCAGGTGGTGAACAGCCCCATTAATGCTGAGCCAGGGTTCCTCCTCCTGTGCAGTGCAGAACAGAAAGGAAGAGTCATTCCCCAGCTATCCACCAAAAATTTCCCAGGAAGAGCTGAAGACACCCTACTGCTGGACACACCAAAAGGTTTTCTACCCACAGCCCATTTCCAGCTGGCTCTAACACCTACGTGCTTCATGGTGGGACCTGAATATGCAGGGCCACAGAGCATCAAAGCACTGCTATTTATAAGACAGTATCTCTTTCAGGCATGCAGGCAATGTAATTTAAGACCAGACAAACATCTGTTTGTTGGCAATTGCTGCTCAGGCCAGCAGGTCTGCCCTGGCTCAGCCTGTGCTCCGTGCTACACTGCTGGCAGACACTTTGTCCTCTTTGTGCTTCCCCATCAGCGCTCACTGCCCTGAGACAGGAACCCAGCCTAGTGCCACTAAGATCAGTTGTGGGCTTTGCTTCCTGGCAGGATGGCCAGATGAATAGACAGCTCTGTCTTCATCCTATGCATTTGGTCTGTGGCCAAAAGTGAAATGTCAAAACAGGGAGAGATGATTTTTATTTAACAAAGGAAGATGTAGGCTCAGCACAAAAGCATCTTGCCTTAATTGCCCATTTGATCCATGGTGGCTGTGCAGGAATAGGATTTTAAAATGCACAGTCAGTCCATGGGAGGCCTTTGACTGCAATAACATTGGTGACCATTGCCAGCAGCTTTGCTCTTATGTTACTGACAAGGAGAAAGTGAAATCAACCCCAATGATTGCCACATTGACCCCATTCGAACCAGCCTGGGTGTCATTAACCTGACGGATCCTGAAGCGGAGTCCTGGTCACTCCCAGAAACATTTCATGGGACTGATTTCCCACCAAAGGCCAACTTCTCAATGTCAAGATGTCTGAATAAAACCCTTTGCTTTCCTTCTTCTCAGTTCCCCAGCTATTAATAGTCTCCATCAGAGGCCATTGGGAACAGACAAGCTCCAGCTCAGTGCCCTCTGCCAAAACTCGTCTGATTTCGCATGTTCAGAGCCTCTCTGCAGCAGTTCCCTGACTGCCACATGGGCATAAAAGTCTAAGGCTGCTTCTAGGGTTGCTCCATGGGTGGCAATGCAGTGGGGGCTGATGAGCTCAGGCAGCTTTGCACCCTGGCACTGGGAGACACCAAAGTCCTCTGCCCATTCTGATCCACAGAGGTGTGCCGAGGCTGCATTGCCGCAACAGATCTGGACTCTGATGGCCCCAATTCAGTCAAGTTTGACCTCTGAGCATTTGTACCTTGTAGATTTGAAGTACTGCTTGAATGAGTCTTTTCCTGGAAAAAAAGTGGTGCAGTTTCTGCTCAGCAATGAAAAGAGGTTCAGATTTGGAACATGTGCATTTCTCGCCCTCACTTTGAGGTGTCCCCGGTGCTCTCTGTCACCTCTTACCTCGGACTGCTCTGAAATTGCTGCCACTGTGCACCTCAGACTATGGTGTCTTTTGGAAGTACAGTGCTGAGATGCATTTGATGATGGATGGGAGCGGCATTGGCCAGGCTGGGAAGGGCACTGGGAATGCCACTGTCACCAAGATGATGCATTGCCTGCTTTCCTTGCAAAAGTGTCTCCATTCAACCTCCTAAAGAGCAGCAGAAGTGGCAGCAAGCCCTTGAACCAGTGCCGGCCTGCTGTCAGCCTCCAAGGAGGCAGTGGGAGGTGGGAGAGATCCTGAGATTTATTCCCAGATCTGCTGCAGTCGTGCTGCACAGACGGGAAGAAATCATTTAACCTTTCTGTGCCTTCACTCTGCCGTCATAAAACGATTACCCGTAGACTGATGTTGTAGGAGTGGTTTCGGGTGTCATGATGTGGCCAAGAAAAAGTGCGCTCGGATGCTAAAAATACTCCTGATATATGTCAATGTCAAGCACTCCTGCTGATCACTGCTACATGCTGCTCTTCTCCCTCTTTTTGTCCGGATGCTGGAAGAAAAATGATGCTTTTGGCCACTGCTAGCTGTGGATAGAGGGTGCTGTGCTGAGTTCCTTGGTCTGGCAGCCAGCAGGCAAAGCACATCTGTGTGGCTGGCCCTGGGGCTGGCCCACCTGAGCAGACTGCTCCTGTTCTTCTAGAGCTCTTCCCACCCAGGTCTTACCCTACTGACAACGTTGCATCTGCTTAAAAATGAGACCCAAACCAGCAGGAAAAAGAGTAATCTCCAAGATTATGCCAGACCAACCAAAACCACCACTCCCTGCTGCCAAAATCATGTGCATCGATGTCTGATGCATTCATGGCTTAATGAGTGGTGTGGCTGTCAAGGTGGAAGGGCTGTCAGGGTGATCTCCTGCCTTGGCAAGTAGGAAGGATCATCAGCATTAACCAAAATGCCAGGGAGAGAGATTCAGACCTGTGTACTTTGCTCTGCAATTGATGTGAGGCAGGAGCATGCAGACATCACTGCAGTACTGGCTGGTGCCTGAGCAGGATGCGTGCAGGGACACTTCGCGCTCTGCCTGGGCTGTCCCAGCTTTCTGTGCCCATCTCTGCCCCCGCCTGCCTGCAGACTTCCCTTTCTCTGCTTCCTTCGGTTACAAAGTTCTCAAAGCAAAGACTTTCTTCTTGGGATTTGCGGCAACTCAGGAGTGGTAACACGAGGACAGAGAAAGTTCTGGCATCAAGGCTGTTTGCAAAGCATATTTTGTATTTTTTTATTTAATTATCAAACTGCCTCTTTGCTGCTTTTCTCACACAAATGTGTGATTCTTGCTCCCACTTTTAAATCACAGATCCTTGTTCTTGGAAAAATCCTCCAAATACCCAGGCTGGGTATTTAAATGTTAAGAGCAGACAGGACCAGCAGATGCCCTACCGTGCATGGGGAGAGGCAGCGGGGAGTCCCACAGCCCAGCAAGCCAAACAGCAAATACCACTTTAAAGGTGAAAACTAGTGACTCCAAAACAAAGCTGGGAAGAAAAACACCGTCCATCATTTCTACTCCATTGTCCACAGCCTGTCTCTCCCTCAGGAGTTTTAACTTTCTAAAGATTATTCTGTGAACATGCACGCGGGCTCTGTGGAAAATAGCAATTATTATGTGCTACGGGGCTCTACCCATCATTACTTCTGTATAAGTAGGCATGGTAAAGCTATTTCATTCAGCCTAGCAAATTAAATGAGCCCAGTTGCTGGAACACAGAGCAGCGGTGTGATGAATGACATACCAGGTGAACCCTACCAAGGGATTAAAGCAAACTTCCAAGTCATTTACAAAAAGGTAGAGCACCATTTATTTGCTCGGCGCCATATAATTACAAGTAATCTAAAAACTGGGAAAGAAATTAAAGTGAAAAATCAAAAGTCTCTTTTGTTCTGGAAACAAAACAACAAAGAGAAATATTTTCCTTCTCAGCTCGTTTTGGTTTCTGAACAAATACAGTCAGTGTGACGAACCTATCTGAGCACTGGACACTGGTGCTACGTCAAGGACTCCCTTCTGGGCTCAGCTATTCGGATTTGGGTCTGTCACCGGCTCAGATTTTTAAGTAACATGTCTCTAACTGTACGCCTAATTTCCTCATCCAGTTTCCAGAACTGCCTAGGAAATGTGGATAATGAGGCAGCCATTTCGTCCCATCAATGTCAACTGCAAAAAAATCTGTCAGTTATAGCGAGACACCCGACCACCCATGTACTTGTGTCAGAGCCTGTCTCAGGCAGCTGGGGAAGGAGACTTGAGCTTTGTGGACACACGCTACTGCTGGCGAGGCTGGGCACCTGGTGTAATCCAGCCTTCCGTTTGGTGCCGAGCAGGTCAGCAGCTAGCCAGACACTCTGGACTTCCAAGGAGATCCTAGCCAGCAACAACCAGTCAGCCTCTTTAAAAACATTCTGTAATTGGAGTAAATATTTTTTTCCATTGCTATCCATGACCACCTGGCCAGAGACAGCCTGGGCAAGGCCCTGACTCCTGCCTGCAGCTGCTTCCAGTGCAGGAGGCATGGCTTGGCATTTGAGGCATGTCCCCTGTCAGCACGGTTTGTGCTGAGGAGCCGAAGGAGATGATTGTACTTCTTGTGTGCAGGTGAAGGGCAGATGCAGGTGAAGGCCCTCCTGATAGGAGACAGCTCAGGTGGTGTCAGTGGATGCTGTTCTGCCTGCAGTGACATTCCCCCTGCCTCCCCACACAATGTCCAGCAGACGTGGATGGAGGTTAATGACAGGAGTCCAACCTGGGTGGAAGCTGCAGAGTCTGAATAGTAGGATTAGGGCTCGTTGCCTAATATTACTCTAATGGGCTTTTAGAGAAAATTCACAGAACAAGGAAAGCCACCTTTTATGTTTCATGTGAAACTTCCACTGTGTGTGCCACAGACCTGAGCAAACACACTTCCCACCATCAGCCAGAAGCTGAGAGCAGCCCCCAAACCTGTGCTGCTGTCCCCAAAGGTAAGGCCAATGCAAGGGTTGGGCAGCATTCCCAGCACGTACCTAAAGCCCTGTAAGATTAGCTAATGCTAATCACACTAACACCATGGTTTAAAATGAATTTATGCCCTAAGCCCTGTCTAAGAGGTTATTCTGCCAAACTAAGCTGCTTTTTATGCAAAAGGAAGATGGATGCAGGGGGAGATGGATGTGCTATTTATGACCACTGCGAAGTCCCATTTCTGTTTAACAAAGGCTTGCCTCAAAATTGAGATTCAAACCTTTCAAGATTTCCAAAGTCGGATTTCAGGCCTGAAATGTCTACAGCTTGACAGCTTGCATATGAGCTTTAATGATGAATCAATGTCGCAGCTCAGAGCAGCTGTGGTGAATTTTAAGAACATCACTTGGTTATTCAGCAGGTTCCCAGCAAGGCTGACCCGGTTCATCGTGATCAGGCCTCATTATGTCGTGCCTCGTTAGTCCTGGCAGCGGGACAGCTCGTCCCTCCTCATCACCCTGCTGCAAACCTGCTTGCTGACCTCTCCATGCCAGCCTGAGTTAGCATCACGTTCGTTTTTTAATTAAAAGGCTACAACCGGTGTTTTTCCAAAGTCTGTGTACCTGCACTGAGTAAACTTACAATATAGACTGGCGATGAGGTCTGGGGGCTCTCTTCCCCACCAGTCCTGGCTGATTAGCCTTGGCCGTGTTGACCTTCGTTAGCTCTTCACTAGGGACCATCATCAGTCCTGTTCCTTTGACAGGTTCACCTCAAGGCTGATTAACCTGCAGTTCTCCAGGTCATCTCGTTTCCCCTTGGCAAATCCTGCTCTGCGTGAGCAGCTCCGGCAGCCTGGGGAAAGCCACCCACTTCTCCCCGGCACCTATTGTGTTCAGCATTTCTTCCCATCCAGAAAGCTTTCTGTTCCCCTCAGAAGCAGGCTTTAACTGTAAATATTTTCTCGCTCAGTTGTGAAATCATAGCTTTCATGTTATTTAGCAAATTATTCTTAAGCAGTTCCTAATTATCATTTGCATGCTGCTGTTTAAATACCAATTTACTCATAATTATTTTTGGCTTTGTACAATTGGCCGCTTGAAAGCCCCGCACATTCACGCACACACATATACGTACTTTATTCTATTAAATCATGTTATGGGTTGTGGACTGCTATATTAGAGGCTTTGAAAACTCTTCCCTGGCTGACATGGCAGGGCACAGAGAGCTCTCTTCACTTTTTCCGTTTCGGTTTCGGAGTTAGCACAGTCGAGGCATTAATCCCACCTCTGCACGCAGCCTGCCGCCTCCCTCTGTGCTGGTCGCTGGCACCGGGGAGCGCCGTTTTGTGAGGGCCAGGGCACTGCTGTGCTCCAGCATCACAGCCCAGCAGAAAGCCAGAGGGAAACGTAGTTTAATATTTAATGTTTCCATAGGAATCAGCTGTGTGTGTCCGCCACGTGATGCAGATGTTGTCATGGCACAGAGCCCCGGCCTCGGGCGGGAGGAGAGAGAGCACACAGCCGTCCCTCTCACTGAGTTCAGCGCCATGGAAAAATCCATATAAAACATGCCTTTTTGTTTAAGGAGCTGGTTACAAGTCAAGAACTTGAGCCATTATATAGTGTGCGTTGGAAAGGTTTCGAAAAAAAAAAAAAAAAAAAAGCTGTGCCTTCACTTGGAGAACAGCGAGTGGGCCTGAGTGCCTGCGTGCACTGCTCGGGTGTCCCCAGCGCCCTTTGGGGCTATGAGGGCAGAGGGGTTGGGGCCTGGCTGCAGGCAGGATGGCGTCTGTAGGGCTCATGGTGGGTTCAGCAAAGGGTCAGGACCATCGGCTACCTGGAGCGAAGGTTGTATGCGCATGTGCCAGAGCTGCGTCCACTCCCAGCCGTTCAGTACGGCGCGTTTGCTGGGGTGCGCCTGGCACAGAGGAACACCCGCAGCCCCCAGGGCCACCAAAGCACCAGAAAACCCAGGGGTCCCACAGGACCCACGTGAGCTTCCCTGGTGCTCCAACCCTTCCCAGCAGTGTAAGGAGCGTTGGGAACATCTCTGGGCAGGGAGCAAGGGAGCACCTCGAGCACAGGCAGAGCTCCTGCAGCACGACACCAGAACCCTCACCGAAACCTCGGCACTTCATGGGCTAAGTGATTAGAAGCATTCACTTCCCTATACACCAGACCTGTTTTAGCATGCCGAGGCTTCAAAGAAAACCGTGGCTCTGCTAGCCGATGCTCTGAGGCCCTTAAATTCACCGTAAGCACGTGCATTTCCTAGCAGAGCATTGTTTCATCTCCTCCTGCACCCCTCATGGCAGGTCCTGCGCTCGCTAGCAGGGAGCAGGAGCTGTGCCCGCTGTGCCCTGACCTCGCTGCTGCATCGCACGCCGACTTTCTTATTAATTTGCTGCAAACTGGCTGGCTGGCTTTTTTCCCTTGCTCCCTGCATGCACAAAAGCCAAGCTTTATAAATCAAGTGTGTAAACAGAAATATCCTCCTTCCTTGAATACGATTACTATTTAGAAAAAGGAGGCTGTCGGTTTAAGAGGCAGAAAACCTGTTTTATCTGGAGAGACTGGCTCTGATGCCAGACGCCGGTTACCATAACAGTTTCCTTCTGTCCACAGTTTCAGAGTAAAAATTAAAATATCTCATATAAACTGGTTTTGTACAGTTTTTCCCCAGCTAAGATCTTTTTCAGAGCCCCAAACACCCTTTCTATTGAGTGACATCTATAAACTATTTTTATAGCCATGCAAACAAGCTCAGAGGCTGCCTCACATCCCCCTGTGAAAGCAGAGCTCTGCCCAGTTGCACTCCAGTTATACAATTTTTTTTTTGTCCTGAAGAAACCTAAAAACAGGAACGAAGCCTGGGAGGTGAGACGTGGCATCTCGGGGCCACGGGACCTTCCCAGCACCCTGCAGCAGCAGAGCCAGGAGCTGGACGGCCACCTGCAGGGCTCCGTCCCTCTGCCTGGAGCACCTCGGCGTGGTCTTTTGCACTTCTCTTTGCATTGGTTCTGGTTGCAGTGCTATACCTGATGCAAAGGCGATCCTATGTCTCAGCAGGGCTAATAGATACTATTTACTAATTACGTGCTATTCATAAATACTTGCCAGATGACAAAGAAAGACGGGGAGAAAACTCTCTGCAGCATGTTTCTGGGAGGCAGATAGACCCAAAGCCTGACCAGGCATCAGTGTCAGCCACGTGGTGCCTCTACACTGACATTGATGCCAGATATTTGCTTTTGGACTCTGTGTGATTCTGTGGGACTAAGCAAGAGGGGAGAGGTCAGCAACTGCCCCCAGGTGTGGGGCTGTGGGGTGTCGCATCAAGGTGCAGACACAGAAAGCAGACCCATCAACGCAGCCCAATGGAGCTGTAAGCTCCCTCCTGGGATAATTTCAGACTCAGTTCCTAAAAAAAAAATAAGGAGAATGAACCTCTGTGCTACAGTTACTGATCTGCCAAATAAAATAAATAAATAAAATAAAAAAATAAAATTAAGCTCTTGGTTGGTGTTTGTGAGGCAAAGTAATTTCTTTTCTTAGAAGCTGTTTAAGGCCCCTCCAAAAAAAAGGGTGAGTAAGAATTTTCTTTTCCTGGCTGCTTTTGAAAGGCTGCAGCCACGTGCACGCCTCTGTGTGCCCGTTTCCCAACGGCTTGTGCCCGGCACTGCCTGCTCCTGCCGTGTGTGCAGGGCTGGGCTGGGAACCGCTGTGGGTGGGAGGGGACGGGGATGGGGACGGGGATGGGGACAGGGATGGGGATGGGGATGGACAGGAGGAGAGGGTGGTCCGGGAAGCCTGGGCTGGAGGAGCCCAGCTCTGCAGGGTGACTCATGGAGAGCTGGACGCTGCTCGGGGTCACGCTGGGACAGCAGCGAACCTCTGCGTTTCTCTAGCAGCGCCTCTGAGCACGATGCCAGTGGCATGTGTAAATCTTCCCCTTGGTACAGGGGCAGCCCTCATTCCCCAATAGCCCCTGGTCCTCCCTTGTCAACCCCCTGGTTGCAGATTTTTGAATTAACAAAATAATCATGCCGCAGTCTGTTTCAATCACCTGTTAGTTTTATTTAACACTACCTATTGGTAGTGTTTTTCATATTTGAAAACATTCCCAACATAAGTCATCTGCAAGCAATTTGCGTTCTCCATTATATAACACAGGTCCACCTACAGATTTAAAGGTTATTGCCTTTTTTTTTTTTTTTTTTTAATTCTGCAAAGCTGTGCAAACGCCCTTATCTACCACGGTAGCTGTCTTCCTGCCTCTGACCAAGGCTCTGAGGTATCAGGGACAGGTGATATACCAAAAAAAAAGGCAAAAATTGGCCAGTGTATGGGGTAATGCCCTCGTGGACCATGTGAGGTCCAAATGCTGTACCCTGGTGTAGGACAGAGCTGGAGGACTGCAGGGGAGGGATATTTAAAGCACCAAGTTGTGACCCGAAGTAGGGAAGGCACTGCGAAAGGACAAAACACACCTCTCCCCTCCTGATGTTCACAGGACAATCAAAGGCATTGCTTTTCTTTTTGAGCTTTACTGTAGGAGTGATGCTGGAGCTTGCACTACATAGCATACTCACATTTTTTATTTTCCTCTTTTACAATTGATGGGATGCAGTTGAAAAAAAAATGAGGGAAAAAAAGAAATAAGAAACCAAGAAGAAGAAAAATCAAACTATGAGGCCAGACTTGACTTTAAATAAAGCCACCAATGTATTTTTTTCCAAGGGCTGGAAATGGCCAAGTTTGCAATTTCTGTTAAGAAAGTGCAGGTGCTGAAATCAGAGCCCGACAGTGCACTGTGGGGCCGGGAGATGCCTGATGCCCAGGGCACTCTGAACCCCTGTGTCTGCTCCTGCTGTCCCCTGTGCCTCTTTGTCTCAGAAGTCCCTTGGACAAAGCAGCCTGTGCCACATCCTCAGTTATCTCCTGCCACGGGGCTCAGCTCAGCCTCCTTGCTGCTGTCAGGCTGGCAGCCCCCCCACGGGACCTGCACGCTGCATAAGGCACTGCATGCTGCTCTGCGGCTGCACCAGCATGGGCAGGATGGGGTTGGTGGTTTCCCTGGGCTCCCCACAGCTCAGCCTCCTTTGGAGATGGCCCCAAAACCTCCCCTGAGCCCTCCCCTGAGAGTGCAACCTTCCCTTCCATTGCCATTCGTAGGATGCTGATGCTCAGCGCATCCCCCCCATGGGGGGGGGTGGTATAAAGCGTTATCCCTGAAACCTTTGAAGCAGGGAGGGAAATCAACATACTTTTGTGGTGGGAAGATACTGCAGCTGCACATCACCTTCCTGAGATTAGCCCCAAATCTGCTCCTAAAGAAGCAAAGAGCCACGTTTTTGTTTTTCAGCAGGGAGGTGCAAGGGACAGCAGGGTGACACCTTCCCTGTCACCATGGCCAGTACCTACACCTACCCCCAAAATCACCACAGAGGCAGTTTCCACTGCTGCACCCCTTCTACAGGCTTCTGCTAGTTCGACAACTCATCAACTCGTACACAAAAGCCAGAGCTTTGATTTTGTTTCTTTTTTTTTTTTTTCTCCTGCCCAAGAAGATGCTGAAATCTCCCAAAGAAAAATTATTTCCATGTGATCCCAGCACTTTCTCTCTTGGCTCAAACACTGAATGTGGTTTTGGGTCTGTGGTTTTTGATTTTTTCTTTTCTTTTTTTTTTTTCTTTTCGCTTATTCACAAAATTTTTTGGGTTTCATTTCCACCATTGTGAGAGGCACCGTGCAACCAGACAGACTGGCTGCAAGTCCTAGGGAAACGATAGCAGGACAAAAGCACAGAAACCCAGCACAAGTTGATGCAAGCAAAGAAACAAGAAAAAAACAGCTTTTGCAAACAAGCTAGCTGCTGGGTTTCATAAAGAGCCGGACTGACTTTCGGTGTTTCATTTGGACTCCAGCTAGGAAGCTGCAGCAGCTGCCGAGGACTAAAACTCCTGAATGAACAGCAGCTTTCATATTATGCATCCTGCTAAGCAACAGCAAGGGAAGTAAGAGACGGGGTTCTGAGTCACAAGGTAAGTTAAATGGGTCTGAATAAGTTGTGAAAAAAAAATACTATCGCTATAGGGAACAAAGTGTTCCCACCCTGCAGAAGCAGGTTGTTGGGTGAGTCATACAGAGGTGGTCTCTCGCCCTCGCTGCTTCGTCTGGCTTTTTCTGCTTCGCTGCAGCAAGCAAATAAGTGCAAGGCCAGGTTATTGCTGAACGAGCTTCAGTTTGTTCCTGCTAAGGCTGCTCGTTTCCGTACCCACCCATGAACGCTGCTGCTCGGTCTGGTTGTGCTCAGGACGGGGACAGTGCCACAGCTGGGGCAGGATGGAGCAGGGAGGTGCGGGGACACCACAGCGCTCCAGGACATGGACAACCCAGTTCCTGGGGCGGCTGAGTCTCACGGGACAAGTCCCGGACTAGCTGCCGTTTGGTTGGAAAAGGCAAGGGAGCCTTGGTGCTTCTACCTCGGCAGGGCCACTTGCTCCATCCAGAAGCTGCCCTGAGAGTGATTTTTAAGCAGGTCAGTGCGGCGGCAGCATGGGGCTGAATCACTGCCTGGGCTTGCCACGGGACGGGCGCGCAGTCAGGGACCCGCCTAGCCCCGGCAGGGCCATTTCCAGGAGCTGCCTGGCCTCGGCAGAGCAGGCAGGGGAGAGGAGAAAGAGAAATGGAGAGCTGTTTGCTCAGGAGCCAGCAAAACTCCTTTGCTCCCTGTTTGCACCAAGATGAGTGTGACAACTGCCTGTGGCAGACCAGGAAAGGCGGCACCATGTGAAGATGCCGGTGCCCACGTGCACACAACCATTTCCACGCAGGCACACGTTCTTCCCACGGAGCACTTGCAGGGCACCTGCATTAAATCCATACATCTCTCAGGGGCCAGGTGTGTGCAGCAATAGGAAGGGAGCTGTGCCTGGGGTCCTCGCCTCTTCCCAAGCCTGTGAACCGCTGCTGCACGGGGTGGGGGTGCCCATGTTTCCGTGGGCATTGCAGCAAGTGCAGCTCCTCCTGGGCAGAGGGATTGGGGACTTCAGCCAGGCTGAATTCCCACAGGCATGTGCTAAGAAATCACCCCAAAATGAAAACATACCCAGAAAAACTACAAACTACCCTAATGTCCCCATTAGCCATTACAAACTGGATGCAGATAACACCCCTGGGCCTCTCTGAGGCCAGACCCCATCCCTGCCTCCGTTCCCAGCCTGCTCACAACCCGCAGGGCTCAAACTGTCCCCAGCAGTGCTCCCAACCCCTCTTCTGCTTCTGCTTCAGCTCATTGTATAAACACTGCAGACAAGAGGGCGTTAACGGAGGTCATCTGCAAACCACTACTGACAGTGGAAATTTTTAAACCATGCTGCATTTTGGGATCCAAATATTCTTGTCTGCGAGCCCTCAAGTCACTCCGTGGCTGCAGAAGGGCTCCTGATGCTCGGCTCGAGCCGAACATCTCTGCAGCATTGTGTCGGAGCGGAGCAGCTCCATGGGCAGCGCTGACATTGTGGGCAGAGGAACTGCCAAGTCGTCACTGTTGCAGTGCTGCTTGGAAAACGTGCAGGCTCCTTCAGTGGTTTGGGCTTTTCTACAATAAATTGCTCATGAAGAAATTTTAAATCCTTCTGGAGAAAAAAAATAAAAAATCCCCAACAAGTTGTTTCCAAGAGGAAGTCCAGTGTCCAGACAAAAGTGGCTCCAGCGCCACTTCGTTTCCTGCTGCAGGCGATATGAGGCAGTCTGGGGCGACAAGGAGCTCAGGGCGTGCAAGGAGACAAAAGGTAAAAAAGCAGAAGCAGAATAATTTCCGTCTCTGGAATGATGCCGAGGTCCGAAGCTGACGCATCCATGTGTTTTCCATCTCGGCGGCACAAGAAGGGTTTTAGTCTTAACTGCCCTCATGGGTTTTCAGTCCAGATTTATCACTAATTAAAACGGGCAGCGGCTGGCGCTGTCCTGTGCGCCGTGAATTTAGAGAGAAGATAGTCATAGATTGCTTTTCCAAGTGAAGCCATAGCAATAACAGGAAGGAAAACGTTAGCAGAAATTTAAAGTGCAGCTCGGGGATCCAAGAACAATTTCTGCTTCGTGAACTCTTGCTATCGCAGCGTGTGAGCTCAGCACAGCTGTGGCTGGGATTTCACCTCCGAGCATCCCTGCGAGGTAAGGACACACTTGTACCCGCACACGTACCCAGTGAAAACACAGGCTGGGGTGGGTTAATGGAGGTCTGCCAAAGGACAAGACCTATACATCCCCGAGGGGCTGCCTGCAGTGCTCGAGGTGACCTGCTATGGTTTGGTTAGGATTAGAGCTAAGCGTGCTAACCAACCCCACAATGGGGGGAAAACCCTTTGGTCCAGCTCCCAGGCTGATTTGCTTTGCTTCCTTTTACCTTCTCTGTGTGCAGGGCAAGCAAGCTATTTTTGCAGATATTATGGGGATTTCTTATCGTTCCTGTTGCCCAGATGTGTTGCTTTATATGGAAGTGTTAAAATTCTTCAGGTACACAGTATCATTAAAAAGCTTTGCATGAGCAAATGCACCTCATACATAAGCTGCCTACTTTGAGCTACAAGATTAAACTCAATCATGAACCAAAAAAAAATCAATCAAGGTGCTCTCTCTAGCTGTAATAGTGTCAAGAAAATATATTTAAACAGAAGAAGTTGCACACAGGAAGAAAGCATCACATCATTTAACTCCCTGGACTGAAACTAATGGTTTCTGCCCTTCCTTAGCCCAGGTTTGTGGCATCTCCAAAGCCTTGCATGGAAGGAATTTGCCTTTTTTAGCTGGCAGACATCAGGAGGGCCAGGTGTCACTGGGAAGCCATCACTTTCAGCACAGGTTGTCCGTAGAAGGTAAAAGATGTGTAAATGAAATGCCTGTTGGATTGCATTTGAGTAGGGGTGCTTCCAAGGTCAGTGCAGAGCAAAAATGCACCATTTAATCTGCTCTGGCTTGCACTAAGCATGGCAGTAGCCAGAGAGCAGCATCCCTGGCTTGGGCAGAGCATCCTCACGAGTGCAGTGACTGGGCGCTGCCCGTGCAGCAGCCACTCAAGGGTTTGTACTGGCAATGCCATCAGGAGGGGCAGATCCAGCCTTGCAGGCGGGTCCGAGCAACAGTCCTGCTTGAGTTTAATGCAAGCAGGCTGGTATCTCCACTTACTTTTCCTTCTTGCTTTGGGCTAGGCAGAAATACCTGCACACAGCCCCTTTAGTTGGATTTTAACATTGTCTTTATACTCAGATTCAGAGGGGAAGGGACAGAAAAACCAAAGTGTTTTCAAACATTAGCTAAAGTACAGTTCCAGTCAGTACAAAGTACAGTTCCATTACATTTAAACAGCTCTCCAACAGTAACATATATTCTAACGTCACAGTGAACACAACTAATATCCAGCCATCATCATCACCAGAAATTCACCAAAATTAACTGTTTTTTCATCAGGTTCAGATGTCTCATTTTATGATCCATAAATTTGGGAAAATATTGTTCAATATGCCCATTTAATCACATGCAGATTTTTTTCTTTCTTAGTATCTTGGTTGTTGGGTTTCATCCTGGTCCTGCTTGCTGGCTCTGTGTGCTGTGTGATGTTTCATGGGTTTGGAGTGGGAGGCTCGAGAGCGTTTTGGGAAGAGCAAGTCATTTATCTTGGCATTGCATATTGCACCAAAGCAGCCGGACGCCCGGCCCTGCAGCAAGCTTCCTGCTCCTTGAGCACTTTGCAGGAAGCATCAGAAACATCAAAACATCTTACATTTTTCTGCATGTTGCCGCAAGCTTTTCAACAGAAATGTTTCAGACTCATCAATTGTCCATCAACTCTATCAAAATGAACCCAATTCAAAGAAGAGCCAAAGAAGCTGAACTGAAAAAGTGGTTTTGGGAGAGGGAGGGCTGAGAACCTCTTCTTGTTCTCAGGTGAAACATTTATGGACTCTAGAGTTTCCAAAGCCAGCAGACCAGCTTCCCCCTAGCCATTAGGATGCCCGTGTGTCTGTCATCTGTTAATTTTTTTTTCCTGATGGGAAAAACAAGATTGCTGAACCAAAACTGGTTGTGATTCGCAGGTTCCCAGTGTGGAAGGCGAAGCCAATACTTTACACTTGTAGTTTTAATCTGTTGCTTCCAGGATGCTCCTGTCTGTCTCAGGAGAGGAGCCGTGAAGGATGGCCAAGGAGGAGCACGCTCAGCTTTGCAGCCGCGGGTTGCTCGCTGCAGTACTAATGCATCATTTCAGGCACTAACGAGCGCGTGGGATGGCGAGGGCAGGAGGATGGATGTCCCTCCAGCGCAGGGACCTGCGTGATGCACGACAGAGAACCTCACGGACCTGCACGCCGGTGAGTCACGGCCGTATCGGAGCAAAGCCGAGTCCATTGCTTGCTGTCTTCTGAAGATAAACCTGCTCCAGTGGAGTCAAATCCATCACCACCACGTTTGACAACAGAAGGTCGCAATAATTATCTTTAGGGGAAAAAAAATGTCTAAAACCAACTGCTTACTTTACCTCACAGATCTTAAATTCTGAGCTCCATATTCCTTCTTATTACTTTTTTTTTAAGGTGTCAGATTTGACTTCCCTACCACGAGAGTTATATTTGCTTTCCCTCTGAAATCTGGCTTAAATCATTTTTTTTTCCTCAGATCAGCATAGTCTTGTTACCAGGAAAGCCTTGCTGGGTTTGTTTCCTTTCCTGTTGCATGCTTGATTCCTCTGTTTTGAGTTTTTTTCCTCCACTTAATCTCTGCTTTTATGCTGGATGCCTTTCAGACTGAACCCCATACTGCTGGATTCTTTGTTCTTTCAGCCTCCTCAGTTTCTTTTCTCTCCACTTTCCCTCTTCTTTTGTCCTTTCTGGACTGTTATGAGCAAGCTGTAAATCTGAATCTGTTTATTTGCATATATCATTGAAATCACAACTAACCAGAGCTTTTGCAACCACATACGTGTTTATGCTGCCTTACCAAACTTTATTCAACAGGGAGGACAGCGACAGATACATGCACACAAACAAAACTTTGGTTGAGTCTCAAATTCACAGGTCTGACGCCATTTCTAGAAGATTGTGCTGCTCGGGAATGTAAAACCATGAAGGAAAATGTGGTGTAAGGGTGTGTGTGTCAGTTCTAGGCTGCCATGAATTGCCTGGATTTGTGCCTGGCTGGCCTCATTTTTCCAAATGCAATTTCTAGCCAAGACCTTGAGTGATTGTTCTTCATGAATCATGCAAGCGGCCATGATTTCCTCAATGGGCGCTTGGACTGCAGCAATGTAAAACGTGCACAACCTGAGCACTGATTTCTCACCCAGACTTTTCTTCCTTAAACCACTTCTAAAAATAGGAAAGTCATTCATCTTAAGCAGAATAATGGCCTATAAAAATGTCGAATTAATTTCTTCGTATTTATGAAGCCTTTGCCTTCCACCCATTATGAATACTCCTCTTAATGAATGCTCTTTCTCCTTCATGAAGGTATTATGAGCAATTACATCCTCCAGTTTTAATGTTCAGATAATGTAATCAAATGCCTTATACTTTATCCCCAGGTTATTGACTACCCACCCTCCCAAGGACTAAATAGCTTTTAGTCCCATGTAGGATATATCGGCCCCAAGTGCCTGGGACTCTGAGTCAACACATGGTCTTCCTTAGACCATTATGTATATGTACAAGCTTTAATCACTGCAAAGGAGACCCCAGAAACATCACTTGGACCCAAAACGCTCTCTGCAGTGCAAACTTTCTGTTCTGGTCACGTACAGGCTGGTTATTTATGACCTGCTGTCCATTTAGACTTGCATTGCATTTTTGGTCCTGGTTGGCAGCACAAAGATAGCTTAAAGACTGAATGAAAATTAAAAAGGACTTAATGAAAATGAGAATTCAGGCTCCGAACACTGATATAAAGGAGTATTAATCCCTCCTCAGACTTGTACCTAGAATAAGGTACAATTATGAATAGAAAGATCATTTCAAGTTATGACAGATTTGATGAAAGAACTTTCACTGCTGTCAGAAGGAAAGTTATTATATTGCTGCTAATAAGTATTCATCAGGTTTCCAGAGAGCTGGATTACACCAAGTAATAAAAGGTGTGAATGACAGCTCTTTTGGGGCAAGCAAGAACTAGAAGAAAACATCTCCCAAGAATGCCTGTACAATCCAAGTATCTTGCCCCATACTGACACTTTTTTCCATATTTTCTTGACTGGTCCATTTTGTGCCCCGTGAAGCCTTTGTATAGCTGCAGAGTAGGATCCCCTCCCTCAGCAAAATACAGATGGGACCTGCATCCATTGTGCCATTTCTGAAAGCCAGGATATCTAGGTACTACCATTCCTACCTATTCCAGGAATAAAAGCTGGTAGAAGAGGAACTGTAAGAGCTGTTCCCAGCCCGAGGTCAACAAGAGTCCATCTGACTAATTGGACTTTGGATAAGGTCCAAAAAGGCATCATTCCAAAATATGTCTTGTATGAAACACCACTGCAATCAGCAGAATGACACTAATTATGCATGGTATGTATGCAGCATTCGCCTGCTTCCAGCTCCACTCCCTCCCTAGGAAGGAGGGTGATGGGGAGCTAGAGGAAAACTCATCTACAGTTTACCACCAGAAATTGTTTCTGCCTGTTCATTTCATCCAGTATTTAGGGCCTTTGAAGCTTTCCAGTATCTCTTGAAAATGCAGTAGACAATCTCAAAAACTAGCAGTTTTGGGCAGAGCAAGCCCCAGTTCAGTCTGTGCTTGTTGCATATATTTGGCTCTACATTCTGCACAATGGAAAAATTAAAATAGGAAACAGAGGAATTCTGCTAGAAAAAGCAAATGGATATGGTCAAAGCCACAAACCACTTGGCTTGATCTTTGTGAAAAGGATTACCAGCAAGAGGCTGAGAGATAATCTTAATGGAGAAATGCTTTTATTCTTCAGTTGATTTTTCCACCAGCTTTTTCCTAAAAAAAAAAAAAAAAAGTGTTTGGTTTTATTTTCTTCATCTGACTTCAAATTTTTCAGGACAGCAAAGCAAGAAACTGTTGAGTAAAGCTTTTTTTTTTTTTTACCCAGTGCCGTTCCAAGGACAGTTCTGACAACAGCCAGACAGCAAGCGCACCTTGAGCAGAGCTTGCTACGACATCTTTAAGCACCTCAGCTGTAGTTCCTTATCTCCGCAGGCTTTTTTCCTGTGTTTACCTGGTGTCTCCTGACAGATATTTCAACTGTAGGTAATGTGAGATGAGGATAGTCTTTTCCGTTGCTTGTAAACAGTACACAGGGGGGAACCCTTCCTACCTGGAGTCTCCTGGTGCCACTACAAGATAAGCTAATAATTAATCAGAAATGCACCTTGCAGCAAGATTAACAGATGGCCCATCAGCAGCTCTGACCTGAATTGCCACATTAATCATTTGTTCCTTTGCTCGGTCCAGCTGGCTCAGCTGAAGATGAGCACCGTGTTTCTCCTGCTCCTGGTGGCCACCGCCAGCGTCGGCGCCGTGCTGGAGAAGGGCCTGCCGCGACGGGAATCGCGGCGCCTCTCGTGCGTGCGGTGCTGCGGGCCTTCCGAGCAGCCCGTCTCCATCATCTCCTCACGGTACACGAGGATGAGCAGCGACCCTGCTTTTTCGGTACCCAAAGTCCAGCCCACCATCGATATCACCATCCTCAAAGGTGGGTAGAAGTGACTACTGCGATAAACATCCTGCCTGCGTCTTACTCGCACACCTTTATTCTGCAGGCTGTGCTGCTCCTTCTCCCTGCACCAAGAAACTCATCCGATTCATTTACCCAAGAGGTCAAGGGGTGACATGCCACAGGCTGTAAGTGGGCACAAGTGGGAAGTGGCAAAAGGCTTTAATCCATCAGAAATCTGAACTGCTGGAAGCTTGAGTTAGATCACACTAAAACACAGATGCAAATGTTATCACAAAATTACTAAACAGTAGAATAAAGAATAAAGACAGTAGAATAAGGAATAAGAAAATAGGAAAGATGGTCACCCATTTTTTCTATTTCACATTTCATTTTGGCAAGGTAAGCAAATAAGAGTTAAGCATATAATACAGGAGACATGTCAGGGGTCCTGTGAGCAGTGACACTCAGACCAGACAAACCCAGCAGCATCACCCAGACCCAAATCAAGCTTTAAAAAAGACTTGCAATTTTTCTTACCCAAATTTCTGCACAGAGAGGCTGTGCATTTAGCTGGATTTGTGTAAATGGTCTGGTTAGGTGATGGAGTTTCACTACCAGAATTATTTTGTGCATCAGCACCATGAACTAAGTGTGGCCAAGCTTTCACCTGGCATTTTTATCCTTCTGAGAAGGAGGGTGCTGGTGTCTGACTGGCACTTCCAGATATTTGTGCTGTGAAAACAAGGTTTTAGCAGATGCTTTGTTGGCAGACTCCAACAAGATAACTGCAGCTTGGACTTCATGTGCTTGTGTTTGACAAGGTTTTCCTTTATGCTTACAGGTGAGAAGGGTGAAATGGGAGAAAAAGGGTACCCTGGAGCAGTTGGGAAGGAAGGAGAGAGGGGTCTACGTGGCTTTAATGGACGGAAGGGCCAGAAAGGTCAGCCTGGCCCACAGGGCCATTCCTGCAAGCAGCTCTATGCTGCTTTTTCAGTGGGTCGGAGAAAGCCCCTTCATAGCTCAGACTACTTCCAGCAAGTCATTTTTGACACTGAGTTTGTGAACCTCTACAAGCACTTCAACATGTTCTCAGGGAAGTTCTTCTGCTATGTGCCAGGGATCTACTACTTCAGCCTCAACGTCCACACCTGGAACTTCAAGGAGACCTACCTGCACCTGATGAAGAACGAGAAGGAGGTGGCCATCCTCTACGCCCAGCCCAGCGACCGCAGCATCATGCAGAGCCAGAGCCTGATGCTGGACCTGCAGGAAGGAGAAGAGGTCTGGGTGCGGATGTTCAAGCGGGAGCGAGAAAATGCCATCTACAGCGAGGAGTCTGATGTTTACATCATCTTCAATGGCCATTTAATCAAGCCAGCTGTAGAGTAGCTGTTCTTCAGCTTCAGTCTCAAAGCTTTGGCAGGGCATTAGTGTCTTCCCTCATAGAAATGCACGTCTAGCTCCACTTGGAAGGACTGCAGCTGGCAGCCTCCTGGCCTGCAGATGGGGATGGGGCTGTCTGTCCATGCCAAGGACACCTATGTGGATGGAGGTGGTGGTGTTTCAAGGTGATGCAAGCTATGAGTACAGAGAAGGTTTAACCCTTAACATGCCCTGGAGACAAAGCACAGAAGGCCCCAGTTGTACAGCCCTGTATAGATCCCCAGGATCATCCCTGAAGTCTGCCAAGTTGGAAGCAAAAAATATAGTGTCTGCTCTGCTTTGGAAAAGGCATTTTGAATTGGCTGTAATGGTCATCTTCAGACACCTGTAATCTGGTGGCTAGTTAAGGAATGTATCTACTCCTAAAACAATGCTTATATCTTTGCAGTGTGTACTATTGCTAATAAGAGCACCTACACCAGGTCTGCTCCATTCAGGTGAGCAAGACCACACCAGTATTAAGAATATTTTGCACAGTACATTTACCCTAAATTACATTTTTTTGTTCCATTTCATGTAATACTACATTCTGAGAGCATAATGCTAGAATTACATAAATAACAGTGTATCGATATGAGAATACTTTGAGGCATAGTTTTAAGTACAGCTGCAGCCACATGCCATAACTTTGCTAGACGGCTATATTGCTAGCAAAACTTTTTGCACCAGAACATCCAGCACAGGTGGGAGCACATTTATTTCCATTTTTAAGGAAAACAACAGGCTCTGCCCTGGGATCTGATTCGTGAGTGCTCATGGCCAAGCTGGAGCCTGAGGCCATCCTGGTGTCTGGAAACTACCATCTTACAGCACCATCTCTGGCAGCTGGAGGAGGAAACTGGGAAGAAAAATGGTGCTTTTCTAAAAGCAGCAATATTTCAGGGGATTTGGTTTCCTTTCTTCACCCCAAAAGGTATTGATATAACAGTGGAAAGGTACATGCAACAGCAAGAAGCCTTGTTTCCCTCAGTTCCTCCATCCCCATTTCCCTAGTCTCCTGTTTGCATCCCAAGCCATTTGTATGAAGGATACATGAAAAGTTCTTGCTAGGCAAATTGCTTCACTGCTGTGCCTCACCACAGCTATTCAGAAAAGTAGCTGAAATAAACATTTTGCTTTGAATACACTGGCTTTGTTTATCTTGCTTCCATATGCTTTTCACAGTACAGGGCTAAAAGCACTAGGCTGAACACTCGGTCCCACATTATCATGTCAGGTGGCAATTTTACTTTAACACCAAAGGGTTCCAGAAACTGAACTCCAGACTGAAACCTTCAATTCCTCTCCTTTGCAGGTCAGTAAACAGCCATTGCTGAGTATCAGGATAGGGAGACAGAGAAGTTGACGAACCCTTGCTGTAAAATAAATATCAAATCTTTCTAAGCTCTCACAGTCTTAGTGAAGATAGGAATTTTTAAGTAGCCTATCTACAAAGTAAATGCATTATGAGAAGAGGTCTATCAGCCTTGAAATATGTCTGCTCCTACTTTCATTACAGCCTGCTGCAGCCCTCAGAAGGGAAACTGGGAAACTTGCACAGCTCTAAAATCCCAAGGGCATTTCATGCAGATCCTTCACTGACCTGCCGTCAGATATCCCAGCTGCTTAGATCAGGCCACACTGCACAGCAGCATTTCCTTTTTTTTTTTTTGTCCCTTCTAAAAAAGCTTCCTAATCAGCAGTTTCCATTAGGGTGATGGTAAAAGCCCTAATGGCCGCATTGCTTATTTGCGGCTCACCACTTAGTGCTGAGAGCACTAGCAGGGAGGTGCCAGCCCTGAGCAAACAGGCACCAGCAGAAGCCTTCCCACTGCACTCTCTGAAGGCATTTCCAGACTGTTTTTCCCCAGCCTTTTCCCTACCTCTGAACCACTCACTCCCTGCACAGACCCAGATTTTGCAGCTGCAGAGAACCGTGCCCCACGAGCTGCCTGCGGTGGAGCAGTGATTATTCACCAGGGCTGCCCAACGTTCCTCGCATATCGAGCGGCTCCGTGCAGCTTTGGCTCACCCCATCCACAGCTCGCTGCACTGACTATAATTAAAAAGAAAAAAAGATGATCCAGCCCTCTTAAAATGTCAGGCCCAGCTGGAGTTATTGACAGGGCCTAATCCAGCTCTGGAAAAAAAAACACCCAGTGCATGTTTATGCTCAACCCACACTGATTTTGGAAAAGTTACTTTCTACCAGGAAGCAAGCAAAAATCCATATTTCTATATCTCTATACATGTGCATCTCCATAACACCTGGAGACACAGTTAGAGAGACCCTGATAGGACACATTCAAAATGCTCTTGACTGACATGTCAGGGTTATAAGCAGGTAAATCATTAAAGCCACATCGGTTTCTGGTGCAGAATAACCTTTCAAATAATAAAAAAGGTTATTGGTTTGCACACATTATTCAAATCAGTTGCTTTTATTATCAAAGAACTAGAAGTCTCAGCCTGCTGAGTTCTCTGGAGAAAAAAAGTGAAATACCTAAAAAAGCACAATGTACAAAAACATCCCTACTGCCACCTTTTGAATGAATCCATTTTTTTTTTCCCCCCAACTTCAAGGGCTGGGACAAGCATCCCTATTTAGAGAAGTTTAATGAGCCAAATCTAAAGCACAAGTATTTCAGAACTGCTCATCAACATACAGGCAGCTTGCCAGAGCCTCTTTTATAGGAAGAATTTAAATCCTTTCTTTTTTTCTCCAGCAACATGTAACATGGAGCACCAAACTTTGAAAAAAAGGATTTTCAAGGTTTTTTTGAAGAAAAAAGCAGGGGAATTTACTTCTTAAATCTAAATGGAAAGGAAATACAACACATTTATATTTCCTTTTCTAATAATTTTCCTTAAATAGGTACATTTCACTTTGAAATAAATATCAGGGATCTATCAAAAATATATATTTTTTGCAAATCCTTCAAAGAATAGCAATACATGGAAATGACAAAACTGCCTCAGCTACTATAAATCCCAAGTGCATTTTACTAATAGGCATTAGCTCTCATACAGGTGTCTTTTACCCCAGAACCTCTGTGGAAGACAAAGTCCCCATGATACAAGGCACCAATAAATCAAGTTGCCAAAATAATCTTCCTTGCCCCTGGGACAGGACCAGAAATCAAGGAAGCAGAGGAGTCTGTTGAGAGCCTGCACAAGGAGTTGGAAAGGCAGAAACAGAATTTCTGTAAGAGCAGAAATAACAGATTATGGAAAATATCAAGTGAGAAGCAGCTACTCCCAAGAATTTCCTTTGCTTGACATAGGAAGATTAAAACAGAGTTTAAGTCAATTTACTTTTCATTTTCTGACCTCAAATCTGTCCTATATTTGCACTTATTAGCCCAAGCCTTGGCAACAGGGAGGAGACAAACTCATCTAGCATCCTCTCCTTCATGTCTTTGGCATCAGAGCCCTAGAGCAACACCTCACATGGAAGATCGCGCTGGGTCAGCGCCTGTCCTTGTAGTGAAAAGGTGATGAATGGGGAGAGCAAGCAAGTGACCTGCCCACATCCACTGGGGATGGAGCAAGATTTATGTGCAGCATTAGGAAAAAAAACTTGAAGAAGGAGAGGTGGACCCTGCAGGTGGCTGCAGCAGGAGAGACTAATGCTCAATCCCTAGAAGCCTTCAAAGACATCCTAGGATCTACCAGGAACAATACAGGCAGCTCTAGCTTAAGGCAGAGGAGCAAAACTGAGAACTGCAGCATCCCTTTAACCTCTTTTCCTGTAGATTTAGGTTTCAGCATTTTATCCTGATGAAATTCTGAAAAAACACAAGAAATACTTCCTACTAAAAACCTATACGAAGAATCTCCAGCTGTAATTTCAAATATCATAGACCCCCACATAAGAAGCCCTGCAGCACAGCTCAGTAATTACTAGGGATCTATCTGCCCCACTGAGTCCCATGCTTAGGTCTATCTTATGACTTCTAAATATGCTCATTCATTATCCTTCCTTACACAATTGCACCAAATGAAGCTTCACATTATGATTTGTAGGACTTCTGCAGAGCCCTTACTTAGCTGTGCAATTGCTCTGTAACTTGCTTTTGCTCATTTCCTCAGTACATACCCCCTGTAGGTGTAAGACCAGAGAAAATCCTCACACTTGCAGACTTGACAAAAAAAATCTTTTAACTTGAGCACAGAGGCATCTGAACTCTAGCAGAGCCTACACCTCTTTTCTTCATAAGCTGAAAATAGCATAGACTTTCCTTAAAGCTTCCTTCCCCTCAATACTTCTTTTTTCCTCCTAGAAACAGCACTAGGGTGTGTTGCTTGAGCTCCCCTTTATATAGAGACACAGCAAATTACTCACAGCACTCCTGGGTCTGCTGTAACAAGCTGAGGGACTACATAAGGCAGTGATAAAGTCTAGGCAGCTGTTTGGTTTTGCCAGAAGAGGTGAGCTCTGTGGGGGTTAAATGAGTGAGGCACTAGGAAGGAACTCCAGATGAGAGCTCTGCTTTAGTACTTAGTAGGTACAATACTGTTTTATTTCATTGCTTGTTGTGTCAAGCTCTGTGTGCTCTCTCTCTCCTTTTGTCCCCCTTGCCTGTGATGAGCTGCAGCAGTGCTGAGCGTGAGGGTGTTATAAGGACCCTTCTTGGGTCCTACAGCTGGCCCTGCAGCTTCTCTGCTGACCCTACAGAAACTCTTGCTCTTTAAGGTATTTAGTGCCTTCTTGTGCAGTCTAAATAATGCTGTAGCCACTCAAAAATGCTCTCTAGAAAGAGCTTATAAAGGGTTTATAGACCTGGCTGTGACAAACAACTTCTGTATGGGTTAATAGCTCTTACAGTGTTATTAGAGCTCATTATACTTGGCAGAGCTGATGACTGGGCTGGTACTTAGTGCTCTCCATGCCAAATGGCAGCAAGGAAGCTAAAACCTCTGTGTGCTCCCTGCTTCCTTTCCTAATTATTCATTTTTTGCATGCTTGCTTCATGTTAGACCCCAGTGCTGTATACCATCAGGCTTGTCTAAGTTGATTAAACTTCTAGGCCAGTTCATTGACTCCCTGGACTACTTTAGTGAGCTGCAAAGCAAAAATCATCTCCTTCAAGATACCACTTCCTACAGCACTTTCTAATTCTCAGCAAATAGAGCAGCAGGTGAGGAGTAGTAGGTCTTCCCCTTGCTGGAGGTTTAGCAGGGAGTCTGAAGCACAGCTAATTGCCTTGCTTGCACCCCTGGGATGGTAAGGAGTAGTCAAAGCCAGGTGAGAAGAGGGCCTGGGAGGCCTGATTCAGTGCCCTGAGCTCACCACTGAAACAATTTAACTCCTGCCAAGCCCCCACGTGGGCCAGGCTTATTTCTGGTGCTCTAACTGTGAGCTCGTGCTGTCCTGCAGAGAGGATGCGCTGGTCCTGCTGTTGCTCCCTGCTTTACAGCAATTCTCTGAGCTGGAGTCACAGTGCCTAAAATCCTGCTCTGTGCTGAAGTCTTTCAACTGTGCTCTTCAAAGGTAACCCCATTCCTTGGTTTGATTTCAGCCTGCAGCAATAAGCCATCCCCTAGTAACTGCTGCAATCATAGTTCTCTGCTGGCTGATCAGGAGCTCAGGGAAGGCTGTGAGCTGCTGTGGATCGGGCTTTTTTCCAGCCAAAGGAGGCTGATAAAATCCCTGTTCTGCCAGCTTCTTCCAGATGCTAAGTTCCTCTGAACTCCAACTCTCTGTATGCTTTTTCTGCCTGTAAGTGTGCAGGATGGGACCTGACAGCAAGTGTGCTTCTCCCTGGCAGCAGCTCAGCGTTGCACCTCTGTGAGTGTGCTGCGTTGGGTCTGGCAAGGCACAAGGCATTGCTCTTGGAGAACAGTGCATACTTTTAGAAGCCTCATTACCCTCCTGCATCCCATCTTCAGGTAGTGGAATCTTAAAATGAGTGCTCACGTGAAACTAAAACCTGAACATTTCTTCTTGGGCATATCTGGGGTGATGTGAGCACATCTGTGGAGCAGGTGTGAGCTGCAGGTGTGCAGCACCTCTGGCACTCTGGTCTTAGCTACCAGCAGACCAAGTAACATTGCAGACATGTAGTGAATATTGCGGACACACTGCCTTGCTGTGCCCTGCCGGCTCTGCTCACGCTGCTCACCTCCCTGTCACTGCAGTGCTCCCATCTGCTGCAGCAGGGGGCTCCCAGCAATCCTGCCTCTGCCTTTGCTCTTCTCACAACTTAGTTTTAGGTGCAGAAACTGCTTTTGGTGAGTTTACATCCCTCTTCACTTTCTGGAAGGATCCTTCCCTGTCTGCCAGGGTAAGAAAAAGAAGCTCTGCCTCCGGCAAACTGGTTTCTTCCTCTCCATAACTTTTGTTTTACAACAGGAACAGCCAGATAACATCAATGCAGATAAGGCAACCAGGCAACAAATAAAGCTAATGGGTTGTGTTTGGATGAGTTGAATGGAACTTAATGATTCTACTAAGAACCTATTCACTTACAAAGATTTAAAGTACTAGATAAAATGCAGCAGGTAAAAGATGAAAGTGTTAGAACAAATAGAAACCACTTACAAGCCAGGGAGCAGCAGACTGGAGCCTTGGGCCTGCAGATGCTGCGTCTGCAGCGACCTTGCCCTTCGGTGGGGTGGGTGGGAGGCTTGGAAGGGCAAGGCATTGCCTGAGCCCTTAGGGTGCAACTTCAGAGCACACCGAGGAGTGCCCCGCGGTGGGCTGAGAGCCCTCAGTCTCCTCCCTTGGGGTCCTCAGGGAGGGAGCACATGGCAGAGGGGGGTTCCCCAGCGTCCCTCTGGGCCACAAACTGTGGCTGTCCCTGCCAAAGCCTGGTGATTCCTCTTCCACTCCTGCACAATCATTTCCCACCGTGGTTTTTAGCTTTCAGTGGCAAAGCTTCAAGCAGCAGCACCTGGAGGCTGCAAAGCTGTGTGCTCCCTGGGGCAGCTCATGCTGCCTGCTTTCCTGGTCCACCTTTGCTCATTTTTGTGAGGTTTTACATGCTTCCTCCCTAACCAGGTCTTCAGTTAGAAGCTTCCTGGTAAGAGTTCATTCTTAAAATCCACCCTGCGTGGCCGTTACAGGGCAGGAGCTATCCTTCTGTGGGGAGGCCTTGAAGGCAGTTGTGTCCTTGTAGCACAGGTCCAGGCCACAGCATAAGCATGGGCAGAGCCTGCTGGTGCTGCCGGCGTGGTTCTTCCCCTCTCCAAAACAGGAGGAAACTTTCTCACCAAAAGCTGCTGCAGATGACCTGGGCACCCTGATGGTTGCTGCCATACGTCGGGCACGACAAGCTAATGCTATTTGCTACTCCTTTCTCCCAGGGCAAATTGCATTAAAGCCAACTTGCACAAATTGCTTTGGTTTTGGTTCTTTTTTTTTTTTTTCCTTTTTTTTTCCTTTTTTTTTTTTTGGTAGTGCAAAATGCCAGCACTGTTGGAGTTCCTGCTGTGGGTATCCAGGGGAGTGCACCGCTCTGTTTCCAAGCAGGGAAAAATCCAAGTCAATTACCCGACAAAGTCATTCTCCCCTCTGGTTTTCTGTCCCTGCTTTTTATCCCTTTTCAAGGCAGAATTCTGGCTCTCCCATTGACTGAGAAGACCCCTGAAGTGAAGTGTAAATCATACCCTGCAGGGTAGATCTTGGACCTCAGGACCTCAGGTCCAGGCAAGCGCTAGCACCCAGGGAAGAGAGCAGTGCCTGGATTTTGGGGCATCTGCCACTGTTTTTTGTGGTCCCTGGGTCATGCTGATGAGAATTTCTCTGTCAAGGCTGAAGTGGCCTGGCCAGGAGTGCCCATCGCTTCTGCTTTCAGCCCTGCCTAAAAGCAGGGAGGGGAGAGCTTGGAAAATGCTCCTGGGGGAAGGAAAATGTCAAGACTTTCAAACCCCAGTAAAAAGCCCTGAAAAGGCAGAACAGTGAACAGAGACAGGACCTGGCCCTGAAACCTGCTCCTCCCTGTAGAAATGCTCCCTCAGACCATGCACTAATGTCAGCCATTCACCAGGGTGGAGAAACGAGCTGGCAGCAGCGTAATGCCGCCACGGTGATGCCCGCTGCGTGCAAGGCTTGCTGTCGGCTGCTTTCAAGATCCGAGAAAATACAAAAGGAACTGCTGGAGTAGGTGATGTGGGTGCCAGCTCCTCCTTGCTTTCTCCTGCCGTGCAGATGTCTGCAGCTCTCTGTGCCAAGCTGGCAACAAAGTTGCATGCCTTGGCTTTATTATATGTTGCAGAGAGCCTTACGGCTCTCCTGGGAATGGAAATACATGGCTGGGAGGAGTATGTAATGCAGGAAACATGGAAAAAACCCTGCCAGGCACACTTACTTTGGGATGCTAGAATAGCCATGTTGAGTCATAGAGGTTCCTCATAGAACCTTAGCTCTAACAGTGGATGTTTCTTCAATTGTTCTATTTGTGCTGAAGCAGGAACACTTAAAATAGACCCGAGCAGCTAATGCACTAAGTTACCTCATTAAGAAATGGCAGAGTTTAGTGCTCTTCAGACCCAAAGTGGCAGTGGATTTTGGCAATGACTCCTGGCCAGCCCTGCTCCTGTTTTTGTGAAGGCTGGAGGAATGGCTCATGCTGGGTATACAGCTGAAATATTTGGAGAAGTTGTGGCTCCATCAAATATAATCCCCAATTGTTCCCTTAGCTACAGCTCTGGGACCAGCATGAAGTAAAATCAAGGAGGCAGCAGGAACCTGGGCTGAATTTAGCAAATCCATGGGTGTAGAGCCAGTGCTGCCTGTACTGAGTCAGGCCTGGTCTGTTACTGGGGATGATTCACGTTCCTGTGTCCTGGGGATTTCAGGCATTTGGAGACAGGTCTCCTAACGGTTTACACATTAGCAAATGCTTGGTCATTGGAGCCTCTGGTGTGGCTGTATTTTGAGTGCTGTGCTCAGCATCTCCCAGCGCTGGGGTGTTTCACTTTGGATGGTTCTGAAGTGGAGCAAGTAGCATTTATTTGGTATATTAACCTCATCTAATTGAGTCTCTCTGCTCATTAAGAATAGCAGTTATAATTTATCAGCCATAAAACCGCTAACCACATCTGCTTAATTACTGGCAATGTCATTTGTTAGGGGCTTTGGGGAAGAAAGCAGCGGGTGCTCAGAGCTGGCAGACACCATGAGCTCTCTGAAGCCAAAAAGCTCCTTCCTGACCGAGGCTCTGGGCAGAGCACTTTGCCAACATCATACGGCCTGCAACACCTTTCTGCCTACGTGGAGAGCTTCAGGCTCTCAGCACCCCCTGATGTCACTGAGCACCGAATAGCTGAAAGACTCTGGAGCATCTCAGGACAACGGGATGGATGAATAATAACTAGGCAGCCTGTCCCCAAAATCTGCAAGCCTGGGTGTCCCTCCTGTTTGCTGAGACCTGTTCACCCACAGCTGGGGCTGTTGGCTTGTTGGGTTGTTACTGAAGAAGCGACGATAGTGCCACAGGCTGAACCAGCAGTGCTGAAACAGTCTCTGGATCGCTGCACAGACTCATGGCCTCTGTCTCTGCCAAACCAGTGTAAAGGAAGGCACCGAAAGCTTTTATTATTAGGTGGCATTTGTCAGAAAGCAGAATGGTTTGCGAGTCAAGTATTAGGTCTTTAAAATGCAAAAAGAGCCACGGCACTCAATATAAAATTCCCCAAATGCTTTCAGTTTCACACTGAACAATACCCTCTGGCACTAGATAAAATATTGTTCCCAAGTGATTTATGAGTTGAATATGATCCTGCTATTATTGAAGTTAATTACAGAATTTTTCTCTCTGTGCCAGGGATGTATTTTAGGTCCTGGGGAAGTGTCTGCAATATCTTATTCCCAGCTCCTGGGCTGCAGCCTTGGCCAGTTGCTGAGTAAAGGGACTTTGTGTGCTGGCATTTGTAACCAAATTAAATATAATGCCACTTTCTGTGCAAAGTGCCTTGTGCACAGTAAGTCCTGATGCAAAGAACTACTTGAAACAGGCACTTGGAGAATTGCAGGTGTGATAGCATGGCACAAGCTGCAGAGCAAAGCGGTGCTTTCCAAGCCTTGTACTCCGGTAAGAGTTTATTTCAGGCTTCTTGAACTTGCTGTGATCATTACTCGCTGCAAATGACACTTGCCTAGTTGTCAAGTGCCACAAATCTGTGTTTTCATTTCCCCGTGAAATTCAGTTTGACTGGAAAAGTATCACTGGAAGCCTGCATATGCAGCCTCCATCGTGCTCCTCGCCCTGATGCCTACGCTCACAAGAACCTAGCAATAACAGGTCAGACTTTATCACTATTAACAGACTCAGCCCTGTGGTGCAGCCAACCTGGAGAAATTATTCCAAGTGAAATGATGGCTTTGACTTAAAAGAGGCTAACAGAGAATATACCAGAAACAATGTCCAAACCTGAACATCCACAGGGCAACCCATTCCCCCACCCCATTTAGCTAAGCCCACTTGAGCATGGAGCAGGTCATTCCTGACGCTGATCTGAGCCCAGGCGAGAAGTGCAGGGCCATGCTGAGCTGCCCTGGGTTTGGTTCACCAGTGCGGCATCAAGAAACAAGTTCAGAGGAATTCTTATCTACATTTTGCAGAACCTGCATCTTTCCTTTCCATTTTTTGCAACTTTAAAAAATAATGTGGCTAAGATGTGTCCTGAGAAATACAGACATTCTGCTCTCCTGCCATGCTCTGAGAGCTCTTGGTTTCTCCGGTCACCATCAGCAGCTTCACAAACCCACCCACAGGACACACTTCTGTCTGCAACATGCACTTTGTTCAATGCTTCTCTGCTCCATCCATAGCATGCACCCACAGAAACGCCTGATCTGCCCCACACAGGCCAGTGTCAGTGCCTCCTTTCCCAGGCCGCGATGCTGAGCTGCAAGGCAAAGGGACTGCCCTTGTGCCCAGCATGGCCTTGGTGACACGGAGACACCCCAAGCCACCAGCCAGGGTCAACTGCATGCTTTGCTCTGTCCCAGCCAGACTGAATTTAAACATCTCAGCTACGCAGCGTATGCACCTTGGTTTCTTTTTATGACTTTTCATGATCTTTGCAGTCTCAGAGTGCTAGTGATGCCTGGTCAAAAATCTTGAGAATATTGTGTTTTCTTTTTTTTTCATCTTGATGTGCAGAATGCATTATACTTTGAATTTTTTCAGCATTTTAATTAGATGATTAAGAGCAGGATCGGCTTTCAGGTTGCTGCATTTTAGAGTTGTGGAGGGGGGATGGTTGGAAAGGGGGAAGAAAGGAAGAGAAGCAACGTGGTGTATGGGCTTTTCATACAATTCCATTTTCCACACTCTCTTTCTATGCTGTCTGGAAATTGCAAATGCTCTTTGCTAAGTGCATCTCAGACAATGCTGGCTCCTGCTCACTGAACAATATGGAGGTGTTTTAATATCCTATTGGAAAATTTCTCGAGGGGTTCACAAAGGATGAAATCCACCCCCGTGCAGCCAGCCAGCACCAGGTCCCTCATTGTGAGACTTAAGTGTTTCATAGACTTCACTCCGGTCTTTGGCACAGCAGTGAATTTCACCTAAATGAACTGCCTGAAATGATTTGAGGCTAAATTCATGCTGGTTTTAGCTGGTGTCTGTCGTGCTGGCTACTGGCTTTGCAGAACCTGGTCGAGGATCCCAGGCTGGAGAAGCTGAGGAAGGACAGGACTGGTGCTGATGATAAATGTGCCCGTTGCAGGGGTACAGAACCCCCGCTTCACATTGCTTGGCCTGGCCCGTACGGCTTAGCTCAGCTCCATGTACCTGTCCCGGCTCCATTGGGTCAGAAATGCAATGCAATCAAAAAACTCCCTGACATAGTTTTTACGGGTGTTGGAGGCATCCAAACACAATTTGGTGACATGAATTTATTCTATGTAAATGACAGATTCCTGTCTGGAGCAGTCAGGCACATGCATGCTAGAAAATATTTGCCAGGCTGAGATGTGAGGCCCATCAGACCTCTGTCTGTCACCTGGCATATGGGACTGGATTCACACATGTGGCTGCAGAAAGCGAGCGCAGCCTGTGGTGTGAGGCTTCGTAGCGGTGCAAACAGCAAAGCAGAATGATCGCATTAATTCTGGAAGCTGCACAATTAATTCCCCCTGCCCATGGGAGCGGCTGTCATCACGTCTCGTCAGCGGCGGCATTTCTTCTGGTGACATGACACCACTCTGGCGGGCGTGCTGCCTGCCTTTGTTCTGCTTGCTCGAAGCAGCAGTTTTGCAGAGAAGCAGTCGGTGTGTGACATGCAAAACCCCTCCCGTTGTGCCGAGCTGCTGCAGCCCCGAGTGTTAGCAATGGCCGTGACTCACCCGCGTCAATCTGCGGCCGGCAGGAAGAGCCGCGCGGTGCATCATGCTGTTAACTCGAGCAGAGCTGTTTCCGCTGATCCCACTGCTTATTTTGTGGTGGCAATGGGTTCATGGGGTAGGTAGCATGGCCAAGCACAGACCGTGCTTGGCGCTGCCTGCAGGAGAGGTGGCAAATTCTAATGATGGTCCTGGACTCTGAAAGCCTTGGACCTTCTATGTGGGGTTTCTGAGAGCCCTTCATATCCACCCTGGTTTGTTCGTGCTTTCTGGGCATGCTGTTAAGTCCCAGCACAGAGAGGCGAGGCACCCAGAGCCACATTTTGCCCCTGGGACTGCCTGGCAGAGGGGCAACCTAATTATGTAAAGCGAAATGCTTGTCACTGGTGCTGGGTCTGGGGCTCTGCTGTGGTACAGCTGCAGCACTGGGGCTGTGGAGGGAAATCCAGGTGCAAACTTACCTGGTGGCCTCGCATCACCTAACCTTACATCACCACAGGACAGGACTGTACATCCTTTGCAGCACCGACTTATTTTAAGGCCAATTGCTTTTCCATTTCCTGTGTTGGAAAAAAAAACAAAGCACTACAGCAACTTTGAAGGTTCACTCTAGTAAACGGAGAGTAGGCTAAGGGAACAGGACATGTCTGATGTTTGGGATGCCTCATTGCTCGAGGTCAGAAACTGGATCGAGGGCTTAAAGGCTCAATATATAGATGGTAAGAGAGCAAGTAGAGAAAGGTTTCACCTTCAGTGACTTTTCAGGGAAAGATGAAGAGATACAGAGGATTAAGTGTTACGAGATTACAGCAGGAAAGAGAGAGAGAACACAGAAACCCCAGAGCATCATCCATCTCATAGCAACAGGGCTGGATTTAGATGAAGTTATTCAAAAAATACAAAAAAAAATGTCCAGGAGTAAATGCGACGTGAAAACAAAGTGCAGGTTGAGGTGACCAGCTGAGACATTTCAGGTAACCGAGCTGGGGAACTGGATGAGCTGTGCTGGGAGCAAGCCACAGCGGGCCCAAATGAGCAACTTTTGCCTTCCTTCTTGTTGCGGAAGGCAACGAGCAGCTGGGAGGACCGGAGAGAGGCACGGTTTGCACGTGCAGGAGATGGCCTCCCAGTTTTTAAGGATGATGCTGCGTGCCTCGAGGGAGCCAGGACTGTGGGTCACAGGAAACACCAAGCCGACGCAGAGACTGCCTGCAGCTCGGCAGTTGTGGCCAGCCCCTCGTTTTTGTCCAATAAACCAACAAAAGTTATTTACTTTCTCCCTTAAGCACCTGGCTTTTGCAGGTGTTTCTAGAGCAGGCTGTCCACCCAGTGAAGGCCACATTCGGACCGCAGTGACAACGCAGCCCTGGGGCTGTCTCTTGGAAGCCTGAGGGAACGGAGATGTGGGTTAAGAGCTGGTCTCTTCAGCTTGTGGCCGGCCCAGCGAGGTTTGCCTTGAGGCACTCAGAAGCACTACTGATCCTGGAAATTAGACTACTGTTAGCTGCAGTTCAAAGAGGGAAGGAGGATAAAAACATAAAATTCTTGTCTCTGCTCTTACTCCACGGAAATCCACCAGTCCCTGGCTATATTCCTGCGCAAGGCCCCTGCTCAGACACGTGTCTGGGTATCGCCTCCCTTAGGGAGCAGCCAGAGAGCAGAACTGATGCCACTAGAGTCAGGGGTGGGCCACCGAAATCCCGGGGACTCGAGGTCACTGGTGAAGCACATTAATCCCCAGGTCACTCCTGACCCCTCTGAGACATCCACCGTTGGGAATCGCTGCGTTCTGCAATACCATGTGTACGTACTGGATATGTGACTTTTCCCCCTCACTTACACACATTTTTATTGGAAGAAAAAGCGATATATTTAAAAAAGGTGCTCCTTTAACCTAGCTATTGTGTGTTATCCTTTTGCACATACACTCCATCAAAAGTCTTTGGTACCCAGCAGTTGAAAACCTGTTCACTGAGTGGTCAGCATGACTGCCAATGAATATTCATAACTAGCGACTGAAACAGAGATGGCAACAAGCAAATATCTTGTGCAATGTTGTGAAGGTCAAAAGGGCACAGGGCAAGGCCTCCTTGACCTTCATGTGCACATGGGTGTTTGTTTTAAGCAGTGCAGCAGGAAAGCTACCATTTGTTATACTTTGATGGATCAAAGGGTTGTCCAAGAAAGGAGTATTTAAAGCAGAATTGGAAGTTTTAATTTGACAAATTGTCTGCTGAGGTATTAAAAATGTCAGTCGGTCCCTCAGGCTTAGTGACTGGATTTGTAGTGTGTAAAAAAAAAAAAAAATGCATTTGGGAGCATCACTTCTGTCTCTTGCTTTCTGGGAATAGCTGGCTGGGAGGACAGATTTTCATCTGAGTTTGTCAGTCTTTGTCAAAGAATGGCATGTTTTGACGAAATGCATTCAGAGATGCTCTCAGCTTGCCTGAAATCCACCGCCAAGCTGCTGGGGAAGCCTCTGTCTCCCCAGGAGCAGCATATAGATAGGACTTGGAGAAGGGCTGAGTGGAGCTTTCGAAAATACAGCTCAAGTCTGAGAAAGGTCTTCTTGGGGTGAGGAGAGGATCCCACAGGGCAGCTGGGGAGGTTTACAAGAGCTGTGGAGGAGACCTGCGAGGAACAGAGCAGCTCCTGGAAAGCAAGACTTACACTGGGCTTTATCCGGGCCATGCCGCGGAGGTGATGCCTTGGAGACCAACAGGGCTCAATCAGGGCTCGATCCTCCCTGGGGTGGGAAGCAGACCCTACACGTGCTTTCGGCTGCATTCGTATTTCCTCCTTGAACCCCAGCTGGGAACAGGCATTTGTTACAAAACCAAATTCCCCAGACAGTTGTTTGTTGGAAAGGTCATTTGGCTGTCTTATCTGAAAATTGATGCATTGAAAGCTTTCCTAAATTTGCTCATTAAATATGATGCATTGCAACATTATCAAGGAAAATTTTGGCAGGCAGGCTTCTTGCTGGAACATCTATTTTCCAGCAATCGTGACCCCAGCACTGACCCAGGGGTGGCAGGAGCAGAGGAGGGGTTGGTCTGGCCCTCATTCAAAACCATGACCCAAAATGATGCCTTTTCAGACCAATCTCCTTTGCAAATCCTTGTAGCATGTGATGTGACCCTGGGACTGCAGTTGGTGCTGGGACAATGCTCCTTGCGTGGCTGGGCTCAGGCCTACAGATGCCCCCAGATGAAGGACAGACACAGCAGGAGTGAGTTGGGGTGAGACAGACCTGAGGACGAGAAGACCAAAAGCCCTGGCAAGGCTCCTGCCTGCAGTGGTGGTGGCTGCCAGGGCTAGGAGACCCCAGCCTGCAGACCACAGTGGGGACGAGAAGAGCCCTCCAGCCTGAGCGTGGTGCCTGGCAGTCTCTGCTTTCCTATTCAGAGACATTTAGTGGCTGCGTGAGGCTATATGTGCCTACCAGGCACTTCCACAGCGGGCATTTTAGATACCACCATCCTCCCGGGAGGGGAGATGTGTCTTGGGCAGGCTTCCCAGCCCTTCCCGGCAGCTCCCCACCGGGATGCAGCAGCAGCCACTGATCCAAGCAGCAGCGTTGCTGTCGGTGCCCCCGTCCCTCTCCCCTCCGCCTGCCTCTCACAGCAATTTGTCAAGCAGCGTGCGAGGCAGAAGCAGCGCTGAAACGCTCTGCGCTGAGATTTTCAATTAGGGAACACAAAAGCCTGTTTAATAAACTCTTAGAGGCTTGTTAGCTGAGACATAATTAAGATTAATGTTGACTTGGGACCAGAGGAAACGGGGCTGAAAGTGAATCAAAGGCAGGCAGGCAGCTTCCAGCGGTAGGATAATGCAAGAGCAAGTTTCCTCCCTGTGATATCGGGTGGTGTCAGGTGCAGAACTGACCCGGGAAACACCGTGCGGGTTCTAACTCCCCGTCCTGTGAGAAAGCAAGCATTAAGAGGGACAATAAGTGATTTTGTTCCTCTTGTTCCCCAAGAAGTGCTTACAGGCAGGGGAGAGAGGGGCTGTTTTCGCAGCAGCTTTGCACACTCCGAGCGCAGGCAGCAGCAGGTTTGGAATAAAGCTCGACACTTCGGGTTGGCAGCAAGCCGGCTGTTTGGCTGATTGATTTCTGATGCTTCCCTGGGGCTGTGATTGCCTGTGGGAGGAGGGATGGCACAATTTGGAGCCCTGCACACAAGCACAGCTGCTGCCAGTTTTGCTGGGCAGGTCTCAGCCCTGTCTCGGGCAGCAGCTGGGCAGGGATGCGGCCCCACGCCAGGATCAGGCAGACCGACCTGCGTCCGTGCCTACGCAAGGGCACAGGCAGCCACAGCTTGCATGCTCCCTGCTCTGCCATCAGTTTTATCAGCCTATTTTCCAGGTGTCTCTCTATTGCTTTCTGATAAAACTTTTCTTGGCTAATTCCAAATATGATCAGATTCTACGGAGGAGAGACAAAATCTTTGCTCTCCTAATGCAATGTCAGGTTTTAATTCTTTCCCATACGTCTTCATTTATTAAAGTCCCTTTCCCTTCCGAGGCAGAAGATGTTCCTGGCTGAATTCATAAATCAAGCCAGAAGTGGGCGGTAAAATCTACAAGCAGTTACACACTGGTGCCAGCGAAACAGCCCCATCGCTCCCTCTGGGCTGTGTGTCCAGGCAACATCTGGCCAGCATTTACACATTTACAGGCAGTTATTTCCTCGGTTTAATGTTCTACCATGTTACCCTTCCCCAGAAGAGGATACAGGGAATCCTTAGCAGAACCCTTCAATTTTTCTGAAGGGCAAAATTCCACTTTTAGTCTTACCAAGCTTAAACTGAAGAGGAAACCCATCACTGCCACTGTGTGTTGGCTTCAGCTGCCCGCTGGGACTCACTTGCCCGAACTGCGTGTTTAGAGCTTTTCTAGTTGTCCCTGTGCCTGTGGGTACAGCCCAGCTCTGCACAGCCCAGGTGACTCCCATGGATGCTGAGCTCTGTGCAGCCTCACTGCTGTGTATATACACCAAAAAACGTCCCCAAACTCAGAGGTTTGCCAATTCAACTTGCAAGCATCTAGAACCACACAGCACTGTGCTCACCATGGCAGCACCAGCATGGATTGCCTTCCCTGCCCCAGATCTGGTGCCCAGATGCAGCAAATACCCTGTCCTGCCAGAGATCAGAGGAAGGCATCACAGAGAACAGGAGGGATGGGCTGCTGGGGGAAGCCTGGGTGAGAGCAGTGCAGAGGAGGTGTAGCATAGCACAGCTGTGGACCAGATGAAAGTAGCAACAGGGCCTGGGAAAAAAATCAGCAGGGGCACCTATTCCCCCTAAAGAGCAGCAAAATCAGGGATCATGAGAGAGAGTGTAGGAAAGAGAGAGACTTTTGGGCCAAGCGGTGCAGGGAAGCACTGCAGGAGGAGTAGATGGGCAAAGGCGGGCGTGTACCAAGAGTGGAGTAAGGGGGACACCTCCCAGAATGACAGCTGAATTGCACCCCATGAGTCAGATCCTGAAATCCACCAATGTCCTGATGAGGAGGTGGGAGTTGGCAAAATGTAGGCTCCAACTCCACTGCCCCAACTCTCCCAAATCTCTATGGAAAATAGTCCCCTTGCTGTTGAGTTGTGAGGCAGAGGGCTTTAGTCATTTTTGTTTTGTTACCTAGAAGCTTAAGACGTGTCTCATCATGAACTATGCACATACAGAATGAGCTGACGGAAGGTTGCTGACGTTAATCACAAGCTGAGAGGAGACAGGAAAAATAGATGAAGACCCAAAATGCATACAAGCTGCAGGAGTCCTCAGAACTACCTGTCTCGCTGCCTTCTCCCATGCCTCAGCCAGTTCTCTCTCATTTACATCTTTCTCAGGTAGAGGCCAAATGCCTTTTCATATCTGCCAAGTGCACAAGTACACCAGCACCACTCTGCTCTTCTGGGATGCCCTGCCTCTTCCACCAGCCGCTGCTTAGAGGACCCTCTCTGTGTCTGTGTGACCCATAGCATGAAGGAGCACTGCTCTGGGTGCACAGGCACTACAGCAATAAGCATACTCAGCAGTAGCTGGCTTTCCACTAACATCAGTGAATAATCAATAGTTACACCAATATGGACCAGAAACATAGGATTGTTGTCATGGGCCAGCTAAGCTGGATCTACATGGCTGGGCTGGTGTGACAGCAAATTTCGCCTTAGACGTGGTGGAACAATGATGTCAGACTGGTGTGCAGCTCAGTGTTTTCCCATTACACCTCTATCTGTGCCATCGTGTTGCCTCACTGAGCTGATGTCTAATGGGATGGCCCCATCCGTAGTCCCCTTACCTGTTCTGGGTGCATTTGGCACCCTGGTTAGTGCCAGACTGTCATCCCTGCGTGTCACAAAACCAAAAAGCTTTGCTGAAGTTCCTGCGATTGTCTCACCTTCCCTGACCTCAGGGCCAACTCTCCTTTCAGCCACCTTCTTGAAAGTCCAAGACAGTTTTCCTGCTGCTCTTGATTTGCATGGATGTAACCTGAGGACAGAGCTTAATTCGCCATGCACTGACTGCACCACTTTTGATCATTCAGCCTAACTCTAGCGTATGATCAAAAGGGAGAGAAAATAAGAAAATATTCAGAAACTGGCTCTAAAAGAAACAAAAAATAAAGCAAACAAGAAGGGGGGCAGAGGAGAGAGTGGCTATCCATCACCATTACTGTGTAACGCAAGAGCTGTGATAGCACTGATTTATCAATTGCTAAATGCTGCGAGGAAAGCACAAGAAAAAAGCTGTGCAAAAACCACGAGCCCATTTGAGCCCAGATGAGCATTTCAATAAGAAGTCTTTGCTAACTGGTCTGGTTTGGACTGAAATGGCTCAGGGAGGGCTCATCCAAGCCACTACAGCAGCAGGGAGTGGAATCATCCCACTGGCAAGGGGAAGCAGGCAGGTGTGGTGGGATGGGGGCTGTGTCCCCACAGGGCAGCCTTGTCCTTGTGCCGTTGCATGTGGTGGGTGTGCTTAGGGCATGCAGACACCTCGTGTGCCCATGCTTTGCCAGCCGGAGAAGGCGCATCAGGCTGGCTCCTGGGAGCAACCTCTGCAGTTGGAGAATAGAGTGTTAGCATCCCGGTGGGTCCTCCTCCATCAGGTTCTCGGGATAGATGATGGATTTCATGATTAATAATATGCCCCTTCTCGTCATCCTTCAGAGCATAAATCTTGCTCGCTGTGGAGCAAAAGGCTAGATGGAACAGCGGCTGCATATAAATGCCTTTGGGGCTGGACAGGGGCACTTCAATGCTGCGGCTCAGCTGGAAATGGCTAACAGTGGCAAGGAAAAGAAATATGTTCTCTTTTGTTCCATAATTGTGGGAGAAAAGCAAAATTAATAATCCATTTCTGTCACTAACTAGGCAGCCTTTGGAAGCTTGCTTTGGCAGGTAGTGCTGAAGCCTGGCTGTTAGCTTACCTGGCTGCTCCAGGCTTGAATGTTTAGAGACATCTCCCATGCCTGAGCTTATAGGAGGGGTCCTGACCCTTGTCATCCAATGCAGAAAATGGCTAGATTAGGTCAAAGTCCTCGTAAGTTTCCATCTGGCTGGAAAACAGTTTGTGGGGAAAGATGGAAACGTGTAAAGCCAGGTTTCATCCCAGTATTACACTGGATTGTAGCTGGATCTGAAAGCACTTCTTACTTCATTTCAGCAGTTGAAAATATCTTCAAATGTCATCCTTTTATCTCAGAAAACACTTCCGAATTCATCCGTCATTCCAGACGTGGCCCTGCTCTTCTGCCATCTCTTTACTTTTGCCATCTCTTTTGTCCCTAGTTGCCTTGTGCATAATTGTTTCGATGAGAAGCATCAGCTGGCAGAAGTCCCCAGCCAGACGTCTCTCCCTGCCTCAGTCATCTTGCACCCCTCAAATCACGCTTCCCTCTCTTAATTGTTTGCTAAATGGTTTAATTCATTAAAGGGATGTCCTAATTGCTGGTAGCATTTTTTCACTGTCACCACGCTGCCAAGGGAAAGGAGGCAGTCGTTAGTCATGTCCAGCACCTCTGGCCCTCACCCCAGGTGCCTGAGGGCAGGGGGTTCATGGCAGCAGGTATGCTGCGCCCCGAGGAGGCCTCGCAGCCCCTGCTCCCAGCCCCTGCCCTGGGACCCAGGTACTGAGGATGCCCCTGGCTTCAGCCTTGCTATGCTGGTTGTTTGATATTTGCAGCTTTTTGACATCATTATTAGCTGTCAGCTTCTATTTTGCTGACTGTCATCTCAACGGCACAACTGGGGATGACTTGCAGCTGGTGTAACTTGTTGAAGGGCACCAGAGCAAGGCTGGGGCCAAGCTGATCTCTGCTCCTCTTCCTCCCCAGCATGATCCTGATTCCTTGAAGATAATGTGCCATATAAAGAAAATGTGCAACATAAAGAAAACCTCATATTCCTGCACCTGGGCTGCAGTATAAGATCGATTTTGCTCTTTGGTGAATGCACACCAGCAACTCCTGCTGTTTGCAGCTGCCTTCGGATCTGCTCTGAGCCCTGCCCTGCAGTCCAGCCAGAGCAAAACTCAGCCCTTTCAGCTTAGACTTTTGTCATCCATCTTTTACCTCTTCAAGGAGAGAAAGTGCATTAGGCAGCCAGCAGAACTCGGGATGTTGGGGCACAAACCGTCACGCATCTTGTTTTGCAGTATTGCAACTCCTCCAGCTCAGTACACAAAAATTTGGGCTTACAACACTGGCAGTTCCAGAATTGTCCCAGCAGCAACAATTGTGTCACATCCAGCAAGATGGTGTGGATGCTCTTCTTGCAAATTAGGATTTGTCCAAGGCAGGGAGGAGGACGATGTTCCCTGTACACCAGGAGATGTGATGATGGTCGTTGATGCTGGTCACTCTTTGCTTCCAGTGACACCCCAAGGACTGCTGGCTTGAGCAGAGTTATTCTGTATTGTCTCAAGGGCAGGAGCAGGCCCATTTTGACCCAGTTGCTTTGGCCTCCTGTGATAAGGAATAGCCCCATGTTTTTCAGGAATGCTTGGGGTTGGGAGGGGGATGAGCCAATTTGCCTGAAGCCCTGCTGTGTTCTCTGTTCAGTTTGCTTAGCCAGAGGCTCTGCTCTAATGTGAATTAGAAGCATGCCTAATTTTAATGTATATTAGGAGTATTTGGCAAAAAAATGTTTCCCTGCCTGTTTTATGTTATTTTAGCAAGAGACAACTTATTTCTCATAGATCACACTGCCACTTTGTAATCCTTTCTGTATTTTCACAGTGCAGTCATTTATTTGCCAGTCATTAGCAACCAGCAGAGAATAAAATCAGTTGATACTATTTAGATGAAACACGGCTGGTTAGAAAGCACTGGCAGAATCCTTCCCTGGGTTGTGCTTTGAGATTAGTCATCAGTACAACCTGTCAGAGGCTGGTTTATAACTCACCCACTGAAGGTCTCTGGCACAGTTGCCCTGCTGGTGAGGGTTATCTTACTCCAACAGCCTGGATGGTAGAAAACCTCCAAAGAAGCTGTTGAAGAGTAAGACCTGCCTTGATGCTGGATGCAAAACCTCGTATAAAGCCAGGCTGGGTGCCTGGGTATACTGGTGATTTGCAGATCTGGGGAAAAGGATTCATTTCTCTTTTAAAATTTAATTCAGACAGATGTGCGGTGCTTTTGCGGAGTTCGGAACAAATTGCCCCCCACGGGAAGCGCAGCAGCACCCTGCTCACGTAGGTCTGCCTGGAGGGCAGGAAATGTGCCCGTGGCACGGAGACAGGGAGGGAAATTGCAGACGGGGCTGAGTGCGATCAAACACGGCAGAGCGACAGATAAGACACGGCACACATCAAGGGTGAGCCCAGCCGGCTACAGGAACACTAATGTGGTGGGGCTTCGTTCCCGTATCTGCATTCAGGATGTCAAAGACCCTACTTCATGCTGTATGCTGAAATGCTCCTTCAAGTACTTAGCGATGTGATTTCCCAAGGCCTTACCCAGATTTCATTCCTCTTCTTCTGTCGCTGTGTACAAATCACCTGCATTTTCCCCTTCAAGTGGGAATATTATTTCTAGTCTATATCGCACACACATATATAACCCCTAAAAGCTGGCAGAAGCAATCTGACTCATGTGCCATTTACCTAACTGATATCACAGCCACCGAGCATCACTCACGCCTGGTATCTGTGACACTGAGCACTTGCCCAGGTTGTAGGGGGTATTGCCCAGCCTGACTTGGTGCCACTGCAGCCACAGTGCCGATGGATGGTGTGCTAACGAGTCAGGTGGGTGATTATTCAGTCCTCCTTGCTCCAAGAGAGCCACACCAAAACCTAATTTTCTTTTGAAGTGGTCCCTCTGGAGAGGATAATGACAAGCAGGCTCACGGTGCCCAGAACAAGCTGCACGATTTCTGGAGATGCATTGTCGACGAGAGCCGCCTGATTGTCCATCTAGCACAGCTTTTATGAGTTGAAACCCCACCTGAATAAGGGAAAAGAGACTTAGGTCACAGAGACATAAAATCAATGCACCAAAACGTTTCATTTCCAAAAAAAAAAAAAAAGGCAACTATTCTGCAAGATTTCAACAAAACAGATGCAAACTCCGTGGTGCAAAAGCACACTGTAGTGGGACTTTCAAATATCCCAGCCACGTAGGACATAAGCACAAGCCCATCTTTTCTTCACAGAGTGCATGACAGGACAGAGTCATCCCTTCCTCATTAATTCTGATGTTTTATTGGGAATATATTGCATTAAATTAAATGCATTTGCAAAGCAAGTATTCCTGCTGAAATGCACATTTATTCATTCACTGGAGCGTGACCATTACTGTCTGCTTAGTAAATAAAATTAGTTTTGATTCTTTTTAAATTAGAAAACAAATCAGTCATTACCCTAATGGAAAGGCTCTTTCAATTTCATTGGTAAATGCTGCACACATTTCTAAAATGTATTCTTTTATTGTAAATTAATAGAATACCAGTCCTACTCCCTTGCTGTAAGTCCAGAGAGGAATCAGAAAGAAATTCAGACACCTCTGAGTTTTTCCACTTTCTGGTGCCTTTCTTGCAAGGAGTTAAACTTTGGTGCTTTATCGAAACCATTTTCCTTTGAAATCAAGTGAAAGAGGATAACTGGCTTGATCAGCAGCCAGAGCGTGCTTTTCAACATCCTTCATGTCTTTCTGATCATCATTTGTGGCCAGAACATCAAATAGGCCATTGAAGAAAGCAAGTGATTAGCAAGGTATAGCCCTGCAACATGCCCTGCAAATTTGATGTCACACTGAAACCGACTCTGCTTTGCTGCACTTTGATTTGGACCCAATGCAGGTGAGCTCCGGGGCCAGCCTGGAGCAGTGGCTGGAGCTCCTGTGTCCCCAGGGGGATGGCGCTGCCACCTGGGAAACCAGCTGGGGCTGAGAGGAGCCCAGCCAGCTGGGCTTGGGCAGGACTTCACAGCTGGAGAGAGACCAGAGAGCTGTGTCACAAGCAACAGCTGCTTCTTAGGACCCAGAAAAATAAGTGAGCAATTGTTGGGTTCATTTCGTTTGATGGATAAATTGTTTATTTTATTCGGAATGTTTTAATAGAGGAAACTGAGGACAATCCCTTCAACATAACCCTGAAGAGCATGGTAGATTATCAGAGCACGGTAACTCCACACAATACGTGCTGATCTGCCTTGGATTCAGAGAAAAGAACAGGGAAATTTCGCTGCGTACACAAAGTGCTTGTAGTTTGCACTAAAACTCTTCCTCTATGGTAAAAGATGATGCTTTTGTTAGCGCTATATTAATGTTTATAAAGCGTCTTGGCATGAAATGCTGTTGGCTTTTCTTTCCAGCATGTTATAAAATCATCATGGAAAGAAAAACAGAGCATCCCTAATGCACCAGATTATTGTTACACTGCTATCACCTGATACGGCACCAGATTAATGTGACAGAGCAATAAAACTCTGAATCTTCATTTATCGCACCTCTTTAGCTCTCTCCTGTGATCAGAGAGGTTTGAAATAATATTAGCTTTTTCTCTGAGGAGAAAAATAAGAAGTTACCCAGAAATCTTTGATACTTCTACACTGCCAATTTTCGCTCAAGTGTTGGTCTTGTGAGTATTCTTCACTTCTTCCCTGTTCTTATCTAATCCACTGAGGAATTTTTTATTTTCTTTTGTTTTGGAGCTTATTCTTCCATTTGCTTCTTATATCGCTTAATCTGCAGGTACGTGATTTATTCTGGCAACATGTTTTTATTTTGGTGTCAAAGCTACACTCGCACAGTCCCTGCAGGTCTAATAGGCCTCAGTTTGAAAGATGTCCATAAGGGGTGTCTGATCCTCGGATAAAATGCCTGGAGGGGCATGTGGGGTTTGCGACCTTCCCGCTGTCCTCACATCACCCCTCTGAGGCTGCGGGTGATTTTGTCTGACTCCGAATTCTTCCATCTTTGTTCCGAGCAGCCTTCTGGCAGATCCGTGTCCAACTCACCACCTCTCCAGGCTGTACCCTGGTCTCTGTCCCATCTATAAGCTTATTTTAAAATAGAAAAGGCCAAGTATGAGGCTGTTGGTCCCTGCACATTTAAATTCTGTAAGCAGTGCTGTTTGATCCCAAGCATATCAAAAGTTTCTGCTGGACTGCTGCTGGTTGCACTTGATTCAAGTTTGCCAGGAATTGCTTCATATTCCCCAAGTGAAATGATTTCACTTGAGTATGAAGAGTGAAATACCCTAGCAGCCCCTTTTTCAGGCAGCCTTAGGAAAATATTGGAGAGGACAGGCAGCGATGTCCCCCTTCCCTCTGGTCCCCGGGCTTTGCCTCTCTCCAGGACTGCCAGATCAACACAGCAGCTGCCAGCTTGGATTTTTTTTATTTTTTATGCAGCTCCAAACACATTGTTAGGAGACGGCAAATTAAAAGTTCTTTATTCGGTGCTGTCTTTCAGCCCTGAGTGCTGCATGATGGCCATCAGTGCTGTTTTTCCTAGCTTTGCAGACCCAGGAGCTGATGTACAGGGGGTAAAGTGACTTAGGCAGAGCCTCTCAACCTCGGGGTCTGATTTCTAATCTCAGCCTGGCTGTTCAGCTGTTCGCTGCTGCCTTCCCTGGCCACTCCTACACCACACAACTGTGTCTTGCTACTTCCATAGCAAGTCTTAACACAGCATATAGCTGATGAGAGCCACTAGCCTTGCTCAGCTTTGCTGCTATTGTGAGCACTCTGCTTTTCGCACTCTGTTAATTTTCCCTGTGCTCAAAAGCTCAGCTGCTCCAGAGGCTGGTGATGGACGAAGGGATGGCATGGATATACTCTGCAGAGCAAGCTACCGATGCTGTGTACACAGGGCACCCTCCCTTCATGAGAGCATTAATTATTACTGCTGCTTGCAAACTGATCTGTGAACTGAAATGGGTTTTCTAATTCTGTCACTGGAGAAGAACTTCTGGCTAATCAACTGGAGGCAGATGGAGTTGGCACAGATGACATAAAGGCCTGTACTAATTTCTCCATGTGTCTCAAGAACTGATAACAGAATTGATTTATGCCTGGAACAGCCTGATAATTCCAGAAATAATAGATATCGCATGACTTAATTAGTCAATGTAAACCTGGTTGTGCTGTGGTTTTGAATGAAGGTCCACGGTATAGCACAGGTATATGGAAGGTGGGCTACAGCTTGCTGCTGCAGGAAGCCCGAATGTTGGCCCATCCTGGGAGTTCATGCTAAATAGTCGCATCAGGAGTAAGCAGACCTCAGACCTGAGAGGTTTTATCTCAAGCAGCAACAGGCTGTGGCTATAGCCCTGCCTGTTATGCTCGGCCCTCGGGGCTGGTGGCCACACAGGCAGGTCTCTTCTCCCCTGCTGGCCAAACGGGGACACCCTGGGGTGGGAGAGAAGGCACTGCCCACCCTGAGTCATCCTATGGGGCAAAACACGTTTTGTTTTGTTTGCCTTCTCCTTATACACAGATCAAAGCAGCCTTACGTCCTACCATGGGACCTCCCTGTAGTACCTCCTTCCTCTCAGCCCAGGCTGTATTTTTTTTTTGGACACTTCACAGTTTTGCTTTCTTTAATCACTCTCACCTGTCATTCTCTGAGTTGCAGTCTGGGGGGGAACCATGTCAGCGTCGTGCTCTGTTTAGAATTATTTGAATAATCTGCCTTACTTGTACAAATGTCAGGCTGGTATTTACTGCTGGTGCCAGGGCCCAGCCATGTCACTTAGAGATGCTACAGAAGGCCACCGAAGGTTGGAAGGGCAGTTGACGTGCCCCCCCTTTTGTCTCTGCTGCCCTGCTTTCTATTATATTTCCTTACAGAAGGGCTGTTTGACTTGTGTGTGTGACTGCAGTGGCAGAAAGCAATTTCTTAAGAGAATAAATAGTTTCTGTCTGGATTAAAACAAACCTGTAATTGGTTTTTATCCTTTCAGCACAAGAAGATTCCTCACTTTACAATGCAAGTGCTTTGAGTGGGGTACAAGGCAGGTGTCAGGTCTGGATACTGCTCCTTGCTCCCTCTGTCCTGCTATATGCTCTTGCAGAGCCCCACAGATCCCCATATTGGCCCTATCACACTGAACTATACTGCATCTATGATGAGGTAAGTTTCAAATTCTCAGATGAGTTTTTCTTTTTTTGGTGCCGTGTCTGACATTGCTTGGAGAAGCTATGACATGGATAGTCAGAAGGGGATTGAACTTGTTTTAATTTCTGAAAATACAATTTAAATTCAAGTCCATACTTACATTCAGAACCAATAAATATACACAACAGCTTTCCAGCACTTCACAATCATTGTCACTTACATGATAATAAAGTGGTTACATTACATTTTATATGCAGTTTGGTTTAGAATGTGAAAGTATCATGAATACATTGAATTCTTTCAACATTTTTCTCCTTGTTTTGTTTTTATTCTTTCTTACTGTTTGAAAGATTCCCAAATAGTTTGAGATTCTTATATGGATCAATAACAGTAAAACAGTGTAAATGGACTTCACAGCACTCTAAAGCCATGGATTATACATAATTTCAAGATCCGTGCTGTGACCTTTTTTATATGGAACCTCTATTACTATATAGTGTTTTTCTTTTAAAAGATCCCCTTGAAGACTTTCAAAGACATTTCCAACCAAATTGTCTGAGCTGTTTTCTGTTTTGAGCTGATCCCAGCAGTGCAAAGCAGCCATGAACTCAGCTTAACAAGGTAGTTAAAACAGGTTTAGTGTTGTTTTGCATCACCAGAGAAGTACAAAGCCAGCAGTGGGTACCAGTAGATCAGTTCTCTAGGGTACAGAAAGTGGTAACACGTCTGACTGCCTTAGCTAAAACACCGTAAGAATTTCACACAGCCCAGTATAACCCATAACACTTTTAGCTGGGAAAGGGAGGGGAGTGAAGAGAAGTCTATGTACATTTATTTGAGCTTGCGGGCCTCCAGGTTTTAGCTTTGCTATGATTTCATCTCTCCTTTACGTCCCCAAGTTCTCCAGGTCTACAAGTGCTTTGCAGTCCCAAACCATGCCCTTACACCTTGCTAGTCTGCATATGTCCATTGAATTCAATATTTCTCTGGGTTAACATGGATTCCTGCAAGCGACTGCTGTTCTCTTGCCTGTGTTCAATGGGGTCACCATCCTCTACACCATTGCCCTTTCGGAGGCAAAGGACTTTCTGAAAACTCTGCTTGAAGTTGTCAGAAAGAAATCCATAAAGAATGGGGTTGGCACAGCTGTTTGCATAGGACAGGACCACCACAAAGAAGTACACCCCTACCAGCACAGGGTCTTCTGGCAGTATAAATATCAAATTGACAATGTTCATCATGTAAAATGGGAGCCAGCAAAACACAAAGACGACCACGATGATCACCACCATCCTGGTCACCTTCCTCTCTGATCTCCTGCGCCTTGTAGACCCAACTCGGATCCCTGAAGATTTGACTTTAATCACAATCAGCAAGTAGCACAGGCAGATCACCAACAAAGGACCAAAAAACCCTAGGACCGACGTGTAAATGATGAATGCTGCTGACCAGATGTTGACAGGCTCTGGCCAGTTCATGTTGCAGGTGTGAAAGTCTTCCTGCACATCTGAAAAGATGAAGACTGGAAGCACCACCAGGAACGAGAATGTCCAGACAGTCATACTGATGAGCTTGGCCACCCTGGGACGTCTCCACTTGGTTGATTTAATGGGATGAACTACTGCCAGGTACCGGTCCATGCTCATCACAGTCAAACAAAAAATACTAGTGAACTGGTTAATACCATCTACAGTCATAACCAGCCTGCACAGGAAGGAGCCAAAGGGCCAGTAGGAGATGGCGTTCTGGGTGGCCAGGAAGGGCAGGCCCAGCATGAAGAGGACATCAGCAATGGCCAAATTCAAGATGTAAATGTTGGTGACGGTTTTCATCTTGGCATAACGCAAAACCACGTAAATGACCAATGTGTTGCCACTGAGTCCAACTGCGCATACAAGGATGTAAAAGATGGGAATCAGGACTTTGTGGATGTATTTGAATGGAGGCTGCTCTGAGAGTGTCCCATTCTCTGTCACATTTGTCAGCAGTGAGGAATTCACGTCACTGGAACTAGCGTCCATGCTAAATGTGTTGGGAAAGTATAAAGGATCCATAACTTTTACTCCTCAGTTTTTCTTGTAGGGCTAAGAGAAATTAAACTTCACAGGCATCTTGTTCCTAAAAAGAAAAAGAAAAAGAAAAAGAAAAAGAAAAAGAAAAAGAAAAAGAAAAAGAAAAAGAAAAAGAAAAGAAAAAGAAAAAGAAAAAGAAAGAAAAAGAGACAGAAAAAGTGAATTCAAAGTAGACTAAGTTTTACACATCATTTAGTTTTCTATCTGTAGACAGAATTTGTGTTTGAATTATGCAGTTAGCACACGTGATGAGATCAAGGCTTGAACAAAGGAATCCCACAACGAGAGAGCCCAAGTGCTCATCCCAGTAGCTAATGGTATCTCTTTAATTTTCAGGAGCTTTGTGCAGTAACACAGCACGCATCCCACAGGGAAATGTAAGTGAGAGGGTGATGGCCATCACACTTCACAGGCAGAGACAGAAGCTTTCCTGCAGCGAAGGAGTCTGATTGCCCTAGCATGTGGGCTGTTCAGGTCCAAAGCCTGATGGTAACGAGTCCAGTCCTTCCTCTGCTAATGAGAAATGTAAATTTTTGCATGCTTCCTGTGCCACTTGGTGAGCAAACTTTGCTGTTTGACTGTCTCACAGCCTGTTGTATACACATTTCCCTCTTCTGTGCAGTCAAGAGGCAGGGGGGAATATCCTCTACTTCCCAACTTGGGCAAAAACACACATATCCAGAACCCACCTCCCCTCTTATTTTTCTGTCTAAAAACTGATATAGAAAACAATTTAGAAAATAATTTTGAAAGATTTAGACCACACAGTGCATTCAAGTAAGACTGGCTGAAAGCACAGCTCTTGTGTTAGTGCCAAAAGCTTTAAGTCCAGCGTGGTGCGATTCTGCTCTCACTTAGCCGAGGGTGCCTGGAGAGGCTCAGGGACTGACTCAGCCCTGTCTCGCTCCTGCACAAGCACTGGGGGCTTTCAAAATCCACAGCCAAAGATAGTTCCTGGCTTTTTGCATGCGAAGCTCCACTGCAATGTTTCACAGGTCTCCCTGTTTACATAGAAACAGTCTCGGTAGATATATTCAAATGCCACTTGCTGCCTGGCAGAACCAATTGAAAACCCCCAGAGAACATTGGCAGCTGTGTAGGTGGGGAGACAAAACCCTCCGTAACAACTGACAAAACCCTATACAGAAATCAATGAACGCCAAGATGGAAGCGACCACTTCTGAGAACACTTTTCCATCAGGTCAGGCCATGTGCACACAGATGTGAAGACTGCAATGGAAAGGAACAAGCTGTTTCTTTTCTGTCTCTCAAGATTATGCTTCTGTTAGTGTTTCTGAATCCCTCTCCTCTCACCCAGAAGTGTGCTTTTTGTCTAAGAAACACCTTTCTTCCACATGAAAGCCAAAATGTAGTGGGTAGCCTCTGAGGATACAGAGAGCTGAACTGATTCGGTGAAGGAATGTGTAGTTTTTGTTATACAGCCTGAAAAGGTTTGAAAATCTCCAAAGATCTGTTTCTGTGGCATGCTTGATTCACAAGGATATTTATTGGTTCTTTGTCTCAGCATGGTCTAAGTAGGTGTTTATAAAGCTTTCTGCTGTAAAGGAGTCAAAGCTTTTTGCTATAAAAAAGTAGCATAAAGAATAGAAGAGTAGTAAAAAAATTCACAATACCAATCTGGCCCAAGATCTCTCCCAAGTCTGGGCAGCGTTCACTGGTGAAGGTGCTCAAGGAGGATGTGGGCCTGAATCTGGATTCAAAATTATAGCAAAAACACCCAGCCCACATTGCACCTATGCCTTCAAGCAAAAGCAAAATTCAGTATCATGTAAGCATACAAAAAGACTTATTTCCAGGAAGAAAGCAAACACCTCCATGAGCTGGTTACTGTGCTTTCTCTTCGGGTGAGAAAAACTGCAGTGGGTGAGAGCAGAAGTCCCTCCAGCTACCAGTAGTAATCATAAATATGCTGTTCTGATTTGGAAATGTGCAGATGGGAAGTAGGTGTCTCACATGTAACTCCGTGGCTAGGAGGAGATGTACCAGAGAAATCTGAAATCCAGGGTGGCTTGGATAGTAAAGCCGAGAGCTGCCAGAGCTCAAACAAATGCTGGCTCGAAGATGGAGATGAAAAACGAGGGGAGGATCTGCAGGTTCTGAATAAGCTACCATGGTGTTTGGGGTCTGAGTGCTGCTGCCATGGGCGTGCTGCAAGAGCCATTGCAGTGCCTGACAGCGCACTGCAGGGAGAGGTCGGCTGAAACCACGCTCCTTGGGAATTAACTAGGACTGGACTCGGTGCTTATGTAAGAAAAGGCAAACTGCATTTCTGGCCAAAGAGCAGAAATTCTAAAATTCTTTTCTGTCAATAGTTTTAAAATATGAACTTGTATTAAAACTCAGATTATCTGGGTGGATCTGGCAGAAGCCAAAGCAGCACTGCACTCCTCCTGAGCTGTCAGTGTTTTGATCTTGGGAAGAGTGATTGCCTTTTCCTGCAGGTCGGATGCAGTATGACCCAGCTGGTTAGCTAGTATCTTTAAAGGGAAGAAAAGAAAGGAAATGGGTGGTGGGATGGGGCAATCGGTGTTTATAAGCTCACATTTATGGAACTGTCTTTGGAACTGAGTATGGTGCTTAGCCTGGTAAGGCACTTCTTCCTGAGAGTAGTCCAGACCAGCTCAGCAATATCCAGTCTGGGCCAAAAAGCAAAATTTTTGTTCTGGGACTGCAAAAGTAGCAGGACAGTAAAGAGAAGCAGTGCTCCATTCAACAGGAGGAGGTCAGGAACTGCAGCGCTGTGCAGCTCTCATCCTAGCACTTGTTAAAAAATGAGGATGGATGTGTTTCTTCTGAAGTTACTTCCTTTTCCCCACAGTAGATATCACTGAAATAGTTGACTAGAGAAATTGCACAGCAACTTCTTCAAGCCTGTTACACCTTCCACCACATTCAGAATTTAAGCCTTAAGAGGGGCAGTGAGGAAGAGGGCTTCCTTTGTTCAATGCTCTCCAATTCCTTCTCACCCCAAACATAACCTACTGTGCAAAATCCCTGCTTGCCAAGGACCTCAGGCTCTTCCAGCCATCCACTGCTGGCAACCCTGATTCACCAGACAGATTTACTGGAAGGACCTTTGTGCACCTTCCTTGAAGAGGAGGTGGTTTTCCCAGCCTCCCTCAACAGCAGCTGTGATGATGTTCTGCTGCTGCTGTGCTGTCCCCAGGGTCAGCAATACCTCAGCAGTATGTCAGTCTGTTTCTTCATTATTTTGCGGTTCTTCTCTTTGTTTAGTGTGAACATTAACCTTTATTCTCAAGTAAAGGTAAAATTTTGCACTTTTCAAGAGCAGGTGGATTCAGAAAGAAATACATTTGCCACGGCTCTCATGCAGTCTTTGATCTCCTCAGCTGGTGACAGCCCTCGGGTTGGCATTGCTGGCAAGAAGCTGCCATCGTGTGAACGTTTTCCATACACTGGCAGGGGTTGTGATGTGCTAGGAGTCATCCAGACCTGAAAACTGAGCCCCATGTCAGAGCTTTATCCACTAAACCATTTAAACCATGTTGCCTTTACCTTGTAGCCACAGATATTCTGGGATTCATCACAGCATGGCAGCAACAACAACAAAAAAACCTGAACAGCCACCAAAGCACATTTTACTGGCTGTCTTTGATGAGCAGAGGTGATTTTTCCCCCCGTGTAGCTGATAGCTTGCCCCTCACCAGCACAATTTTGTCTGAACTTATATTGCCACTACAGCAGTCAAGGGCCATGAACCTCAACGAAAGGTGACTAAATATAATTAAGGCATGCTGAATGATATAATGATATCTTGTTTTGGTATTCTTTATTAACAGATTAATAAAAAACAAACAAACAAACAAAAACACACAACTCTATGGAACTTCTCATCCAGATTTTTTTTCCCTTTTGGTGTTTGATCTCCAAGATATTCTACTGGAACACTTCATAAATTATGTGCTTTATGCTTAAAACATATGAACCAAAAAGAACAGAGCAAAAAACCACAGATCCAGAGTTATCACTGCTATAATTCCAACCTCTGCTTTTACAGAGCACAGTACCCTGAAAAAAAAAAAAAAAAAAAGCATCCTCTGCAGCTGAACAAAGCTGACTGCCTGTGTCCATGTCCAGGAAAAGAGAGAAAGAAGAAATAGCAGAGATGTTATGGTACAAACCATGCTGCCTGGAAAAAAGGTATTTAGCCTTCATGAAAACCTCTCTAGCAGGTGTCCTAAACAAACATGCTTTGTCTGGGCACAAGAGCAGGTATCCATCTAATAGCACACAGCAGCCCATTAGTGACTGAAGTGTCATCATAGCACAAGGAAGAACAAACCTTAAAATTGTCCAGGCGGATCAAGGTAGAAATTCCTCCTGGCTGTGGTTTCAATAGCAAAGCAAAAATAACTCTATGAAGTGTGTCGTATCTGAGTCAAAGCTGGATATAGCTAAGATCAAGAAGTAATTACATAAAGAAACCTAATTTTGTGAGTCAAGATTTGATCTTGCTGCCTGTTTACCACTGGAATCATAACTCTCTCTAATGCAGCATCAAACATAATTGCCGTGAAGAGAATTACCACAACAGAAAGGCAGATTACTGCTTTCAGGTGCAGAATAACTAACGGGAATAGACAAAATGATAATTCAGACAGATCTGCTTTTAAAAGAGATGGCCTTGGTAGTAACGGGTAGAAACACAACTGGGTAAGTATCCAAGAAGTATCTAACAGCAGCAGAACTTCGCGTCTTTCCCCTGTCCCAGGGAGCTGACTGTGAGGTGTTAGTGGAGCTATTTGCTCTAACAAAGAGGAAAAAATCTGTACTGGTCCTTAGTGAATCCGCCCTTTGGGGGATAAATGTTCATTGCCTGCTTCCTTGGATGCAAGCAGGGGAGCCTCAGGCTTTGCATTTGCAGCAGTTGAGCACACAGAGCTAAGGGTTGCTGCGGCGGGAGGGAAGGAGCTGCTGGTGGAGCGGGACAGGAGGGAGGTGGTGGTGTGAAAGTTGGTGTGACCTGGCAGAGCAGCTCCAAAATAGCACAAACACCCAGGCAGGGCTCTGCATGAGGAGGAGGCAAATGCAGCATCATGCCAAGACCTCCTTCAACTTCTTACGGTTACAATAATGTTCTTGCACTAAAGCAGCATCTCGAAGACAGAATAGAAATCTAATTTCATATACAAAATCGTTGGTGTGTTCCCTCCTCCCCCACCCTGCCCCCACAATTCCACCTCCTAGGAAAAAGCAAAAAAGATTCACTTCAGATAGGAACTTCTTCCTCCTTAAAATCTGCCATTTGATATTTCTCAGGGTGTGCATTTCACCCAAAACCAACCAAACAAAAAACCCACAGCCCCGGAGTGATTGATTTTTCTCTACAGGAGGCATATCAAAACAACTTTCTTGCATTAAATTAGTTTTCTGTTTTGACTAGCTGCATTGGTACTAAGCACTGATGAACTGAAGTCAAAATTGAATAATGTCTTGCCACTTTTAGCACTATCAATATCTCTAGGAACTATATTTTTCCAGTCAGTGTCACTTTCTTACTGCTGCTCAGCCCAGCCCAGCATGTCCTAGAGCACTCCATGGTTATGTTACCTGATGACTTGATCCTATTTTTAGTTTGCAAACAAACAGCCCATAAAGCACTCTTGCTTTTGCCAAATATTTGCTAAATACTTTTTTCCCCGTACAAATTTCAGGCTCTGTTATGCTCAGAGATTACTCACTTTGGCTGAGCAGGTCCTCTCACATGAGCAGTCGTGCAAGTCACATGCTCCCGGTTTTGCTCCCAGATCAGTTGTTTTTAGCAACTTGAGCCAGGGGAGGGTTTGCAGCCCAACCCCGCCGTGTTCACACCTGGGCAGGTGTGTTTGGGGCTAAACTCCAACTGCTGCGCTGGCGTACTGGCGCAACCAGGGATTGTTACCAAAACATGTCTCTTCTCTTCCTCTCTCCTCTGCAATCCATTGAAACTGAACTGATTTCAGGGACGTGCCAGATTCAAAGCCAGTTCAATTGAGGAGCAATTAACCACTGGCTGTGGCTGCTCCCAGGCTAAGGGAAAGCTGAAATGACCAAGGATGCCTTCGGCTCAGGTACCTCCTCCAGGAGAGAGCCCCGGATCGGACTGAGCTCAGTAGTAGCCTCTCTGCATGAAGTGGAGCAGCTCCAGGAGAGGAGCTGCAGGGGGACCTGTCCCACCAGTGCTCCTGTGCCATCCCCACGTGTGATGTCTCTGGTGGGCCCTCCCCATGCCAGCAGCGCAGATCTGCTCTCACCACCGAGCCCTGGCCCCTAGCAGCCAAAGTTCCCGACACGAGCACTAACAGGCTGATCCTGGCACCCTACGTACTGGCTGCCTGGTGCGACCCTCATGTCTCCTCCCCCCCAGAATCATAAAAAGTCTCTAGTTTACCCCAATGCAAGTGTGCAAGGTGAAAACACCGGAGCTGGGGTGTTCTTCCCTTGCTCTTCGGCACAAGGGTCTGGGCACGGTGGGAAGGAGCTGTGCCTGGGACTGCGGATGCTGGGAGCTGCAGTAAGGCAGCGAGGCACCAGGACACATGGTTCTACTCCCAGCCCATCCCGACAGTGACTCCCAGGGCTCCACTTTGACCTTGACCGTCCACCTCTGGCTGACCAGCCTGGAGCACATCCGACCCCCTGCGATTCTCTCCTGTGTTTTATCCGAATGGAGCCTCGTGCACTCAGCTCCAGCTCCCCGTGGCTTTCTGTGCCCCCATCCCACTGTGTGCCGGGTGGGAGAGCACCCAGGGCTCTGCCACCTCCTGGAGTCCCGGTGGGGCTCACGCAGTCCCGAGCAGGTGGCGTGTCCCTGCGCATCCCTCTCGCAGGTGCCTTCCTCCTCCCTTTCAAGCAGCCGCTTTCAAGCGATGCTAAGGGATGTCCTGCTCTAAGCACCGCATCCTCCGCTCGGCCAGCGGCTCCTCTCCCCCATCCCTCCAGCCGGCCGGGACCACTCGGTTCTCCAGCAGCCAGAGCCCCGTGCGGAGGGCAGAGGGGGGCTGGCTGCTTGCTTGGGGGACCTGCAAACGGGACCGAGCTCTCCGCTGCCTCGTTCATCCCAGAGAGCAGAGGAGCCCTCAAAAAGCGGGGTGCGCTTTGCAAAGCCTCCCCCTGCCCCGTCCCCAGCCCTCCCTGCCTCTCCCCCCACTCTCCCAGCCCCTTAGGCTCCCCCGGCCCCGCTGGCTGCTCCCTTCTCCCCGTGGCAATGCTTACCTGCGGTTCCAGGGACTGCTCTCCGGCGGCTGGAGGCATGAGCAGCCCCGGTGCTCCGGCTGCAGCCGCCCGGGCCGCCCCCCGAGCCGGGAGCGCCCCCCCGGGCTCCGCCGCTTCCCTCCGCCGGCGGGCGGGGAGCGGGGCCGCCCCCCCGGGGAGGAGGGACGGGGCTCCCGGCCGGGGGGAGGCGAAGCGGGGAGCCGAAAGAGGGGGTGGGATGGAGCAGCGGCGGGGGAGGGTGGCACAGCCCGAGGCGGGGGGACAACCTGGGGCCGCCCCCGCTGCAGAAAGTTGGGCTGGAGGTGGGGAGCCGTCGGTGCTGGAGGAGGCAGCCCGCCGCCGGGATGCTCTGCCCCCTCCCCGCACGCCCGTGGCTCCCTCCCTGAGCTCGGGGACGGTCCTACCCGGCTCTGTGCCCCCCCCCGTGCTGCCGCTGCTCTGCCCCGGCCCCCCATGAAGCGGCAGTCCCCCGGCACGGGTGGGGGCTCTGCATCCCCCTAGGGGGGCTGGGGGCACCCGCTGCGTGCCCAAGGAGAAGGGGCAGGGGCAAGGCAGGAGCCCCCCATGTCCTCCCCGGGTTCAGCCCCCCTCCAGCCCCAAAAAGTCCATTTAAAGGCTCCAGCAGGCTCGGTCGGGGTGAGCCCCCTGCCAGAGCGCGGGGCACCCACTGCTGCTCCTCCAAAAGTGCAGCGCCCGATGCGGGGGCTCCTTCGGGGGCAAGGGGGGGGACACTGCCATGGTCATCACAGACACCTCGCACCCCTGGTCCTGAGCACCGGGCAGGGAGGAAGACCAAGTGAGGGGGGATCCAGTCCTGCCCTCCGCGTGCAAGGGGAGCCGAGGCCCCTGGGGGCTGTTTTACATCGCGTGGCTAAGGATCAGGCCCTGCAACTGCCAGCTGGGAGATGCAGGCTCAATACGCATGTTGTCAGGCTAAGCCTGGTGTTTAATTTACTCCTCCCAAACTCCTGCTGACTTCACTGGGCTTCTGCTGAAATATTTTGCCCTTCGAATGCAACAAGCGAATGCAAGTCATATGCAGCTGCCCCCTCTGCCCTGCACCATCCCTCCGTTCCTACACGTGCAGGCACCACTACGCATGCAGACAGACAGACAGACAGATACCCCTATCAGTGTCACCCAGACCCCAACTTGTCCCTGTGGACGTGCCGGGAGGTCTGAGCGGCGGCTGCATGGCCAGGCGAGCCCCTGCCAGCCGCTGCTGCTTTCATCAGCATGCACGTGGCATCGTGCTTCGTAATAATGTATATGATCTTAATCCACTGCTGAGGCTTTTCAATTAGAGATCTGTGATTGAGTCAGATGTGTGAATGCAAAAAAGAGAGGAGAAAGCTGCTTTTGGCATGTCACTTTCTAATTCAATCTGCTGATGTATTTATGGTCATGTATTGCTAAATTGAACTAAGACTCCAGTCTGCTCTTGCCATGACAATGGGGAGAGTCATCTGATAAAAATAGAGTTGGGATGATAAACAGAAGAGGAGAGGAGATTTTGATTACCTTCTTTGAAAACATGCCAAGAAAAATGTGATACAATAGCCCCACTGTGAATATCAGCTTGAATCAAAATAGGGCTAATTTAACAAATTTCCCTCATATATTTTATTAGCATTTTATTATCATTTGTGGTACAGAAGAAAAAAAAGTTGCTGAGAAAACATGAAAGTCACTAACTTTCCCTGAAGAAACAGCAGTCTTCTACACCTTGCCAAAAGTATTCTTACCAGGATCTGTGCTGTGACAGAGACAGCTTTTTGAAAAGCTCTCGAGGCTTGTCGAATTCTTTACCCACTTGAGTCAACAGCAGCGCTCTGTTTCTGGGCTGAATGAAGGCAACACAAAGGCTATCTGAGAACGCTACCTGTTGCCATGCTTCTAATGGCTCATGTCCCTGGTCAGAGACCAAAGATCAGCTACGCCAGACATAGAATAAACACGGGAGGAAAAATAACTGCTGGCACACCAATGTGGGTGCAGGCAGGGCTGGGCTGCCCCAGCTGAAGCCCCCGCAGACCTCCAGGGGCGCTCAGGAAGGACGATGGCTCAGACCTGGGGTGCAGGTCAGAGAAGGAGGCAGAGGAGCTGTGTGGGAGGAAGAGCACCCAACGGTGATATAGCACGAGTCTCTGTTTTATTCCATCTACTCGGCAATCCTTTCTGCTAAGTGTAATGTTTCATAGTTGCATAGTCTGCATACCTTTAATATTTTATGTTGGGGTTAAGGAAGGGGGGAGAGCTAGCATTGAGCCAAACTCCTCAAACCACATTATTCTGTTTTGTTCTACTCTGTAAAAACACCTCTCAAATAGCTGTAATTTGGATACAAGTCTACTTACTTAACCGTTCGTTGTCACACACCGAAGTTCAGTGTCATAACATGATCCCCTAGCAGTGGTTTCCCTACCGTAATCTTGATGGATGAAGGAAGTGCTGACAAATGGTAGTAATGCGTTTTAAAAGTGTCTCTGTGTAACATGGCAGAGGCAACAGCTCCAAGGGAGCTGCAGAGACAGGCTGCAAGGGGAAGCTCCTCCTGTGCTTTTGGAGCTGGCTTGTCAAAATTCAGTTGAAGCAGAAAGGATGAGTTGTGATCAATATTTTTAGAAGGAAGAACTCCTGGGGAGCTCATGTCAGCAGCCTCTCCTGTTGAACCTGGCAGTGAGGAAAAGAGACTGATTGCTGGCAAGGGAAAAATTATCAGTGCATAAGTCATCTCAGTGTTAGACCTGGCTCCAGGACTGAACTAGATGGAGGTTCACTAAAAATTGACTGTATTAAACCAGGTGTTTCATGGTGAAGAGAGAAGTATTTTCATGGCTACATGGCCTGTTGGGCTGTTTCTCACCAGTTTCTCACCCCCACAAGACTCCCCAGGGCCTGGAACAGTGGTGCTGCAATGGGGCCAGTCTGAATTGGGTCCTGAGACTCAGTTCCAGTCTCAGCCTGAAGGTTACAGCATATTTTTCTCTGAGGATGTTAAACTTTTTATTTATTTATTTTAACATTGCCAGATTTGAGGAAAAGGAACTGTATGGGGCAAGAGCTCTAGTATACTACCTTGAAAGAAGACCATGGAGCTTGTGGGATCAGAGTGGTCGCTCATCCCTTGGAGTTTTCAAATCCAGACGAGATTTGGGCTGTAGTTTAGTCCTTAGTTATTCATGTTACCATAGAAATAGATGGATTCATCTTCTGCCATTTGCTGCTCAAAGCTTCAGCCTACACCATCTACAGATAACCTCTAACTTGTGAGCCCCAGCCCTGCTGAGGCCGTGGCCATGGGGTTGGGTTTCCCATCTTTGCTTCTCCCAGGAGCTCCACATGTAGCAGGGAGTTTTCTTTCTTTCTTTCTTTCTATGATTGGTTTGCACTCAGCTTGAACATTTTAAAGCTCACAGAAAACATGCTTCAGTTCAGCTTCTGACTGGAAGACAGTTTCTCCATTCAATTACATTCACAGTTTGGCTGGCTGAAGCCGAATGTTTTCACTTTGCCTGCAGAATATGCTGTGAAAATCCAGGCAGCAGGAATTGCAGAGAGGTTGAGGTGTTTTCACTTCTTTGTTATTCTCCTTACAAGGAAGAAAAATCAATGGCTTTCAAATCAGTGCATTAAAAATCTCTCAAATGGGCTGTAATTACAGGCCCATCTGTTGCTGGATTGTTGAATTGCCTGTGGCAGAGATGCATGAAGATCTGCCTGCTTGGTCATTACTGAGCAGCCCGAGATGTTCCCCACGGCGGCGATGCACTCACGGGTGGCTCTGCCCCTTGGAAGCACTCTTGGAGGAGAAAGCATGGGCCAAGGGGCCAAGCTTGCCCTTAAGTCCCTCAGGTGAACGTTGCTCAGCTGTTTGCCAAGAGGTTGCTTGGCAAACAGCTTTTCTTGCTGTGAGTTTCAGATCAGCAGCTCTCAGTAGCCACAGAGCAAACTCATTGCTTCTTCAGCTCTACAGCAGGTAGACACGTTGTTATTAAAGCCTCAGTTTTTGCCCAGTCCTTTCTGTAGAAATTTATATCTTTTTACAGAGCTTACTCCTCTGCAAATAAACTTGTCTGTCTCTCTTCACAGACACTGAAGCAGTGCTTTCCCAGCACTGAACAAGAACCCCTAATCTTAATCTTTAACAGGCAAAAGCTCACTTACACCACTTAGTTTCTACCAGCAGCATCTTGTGGTTTTCCAACAATGTTTTTGGTATTTTGGTATTTTTGTTTTTCAGTGAGAAGCTCATTTTCCACATTTTCTATCAGAAATATTTAATCAGATGGGATTTCAGATGGGATTCTTTTTTTTTTCTTTCTTTTTTTTTTTTTTTTTTTTATTCTATATATCTAACCAAACTAACCATTAAAATCAGTGAACCTTTCCTGCTTTTGGCACGTGCCTGAATGGCAGTTATTTCTTATTTGTTATTCAGACTGCTTTTTGCTCAGTTCACTGATGATGAAGTTCACTGGTAAGCTGGCAGGGGCTGGCCGGAGAGAAGTGTTGGTGTCGCATGCAATCATTCCCCACCACTCCTGTCCCTCCTCCTGCTCCTGTCCTCGATGCAGCACTCTCCAGGGGCACAAGTAGTACTGAGCAGACAGGAACAGTCCTGGAGTTCCAATTCTATAATCTTTTGGAGCCCAGAGATTTTAGGGATTGAAAATGTATTAAAATAATTTTACCTACATCTTTCTTCTTTTTAGTCTTTAACTCGCATCCTAGAAGAGTCTGTCACATAGACTCAAGTGACGAATTTCACCATCATATTAAAATGAAGAGGAAAATGGCAGGATTTCAGCTGCAAAGCAAATCCTTTCCAAAGAATTGATGGGTTCCTTCAAAAAAATAAAACAGGAAAAATAATAGAGGTGACCAATGGCTGAATACAGAATATTTGTAGGAAGATGTATGTGCACATTTTCCCCTGTTTTAAACCAGTGTATTTCTCTATTGTTTGGCATTGTTTGCAGAGATTCACTCTGAAAGTCCATAATAAAGCATGATTGGGTGCATTTTCATTTAATTAAGGGGTTTTGTTTTTGACGAGATGATGTCCAAACAGCATATTTTCTTTGAAATGTGACTTTCTTATGTTAACCTTGTGCTTACATCTGTTAAGATGAGTGTGAGTCTGTATTTTTGAAAACTAGTTTATTTGCAGGCCTGTAGCTCAGGTGAAGCTATGTCTCTGAACTCCTGTAATTCTCTGAACTATGCACCCGATCCCGTACCTGTAATAGGTTCTGTTACTCAGCATCACGCAGCCATCCTAAACAAGTGATAGGGCCACAGGAAATACGCAGGGAGTCCAGATCTGTCACAAACAGACTGATTTTCCCTCAAGCTTGCTTATCTTCTAACAGTGCAGGGAAAAGAACGTCATTATTAATTAGCAGGAAGCATGAAACTCTTTCCAGGTATCTTCCAAAGAAAGCTCGCCGTGCTTCTTCATTGTTCAGTTGTGCAAAACACATTCCCTGCATAAATGTCCTCCTCCCCTAAGCACGTCAATGCCACTGAGGTGTTCAGACACTGAAATGGAGATTGCTGCCATCCTGGCATTTCAGAAATTTGCTTTGAGGGCTGTGCTGGAGCTGGTGAAGTCAACAGGTCCCTTGTGACCTCTGTGGGTGGCTTTGTGTGCACTGCTGTGACCGGGAAGCGAAGTAATGGAGTGAGTTACTTAATGATTCATTATTCATTTTGTAGTTATTAATGGGATCAGCAGCCAGCATCTCAAGGCTCCAAACTTGTTTGGTTTTCTGCCAGATTCCTCATTATGCACATGTAAACGCGGGCAAATCATTTAATAGAACAGGCTTTATTAAATAAGCAGAGAAGCTTTATTAAATAGAAAGCTCCTGAGGTCTAATGACAAATGTTTACAAGCTTGGGGACTTGTTGCAGGATTGGAAGAGATAACAACAACAACTTGGTAAAATCAGGTGTTCGGTAAAATGCTGCATGCTTCAGGTTTCAAATAGAACCTGCTGCTTCAAATAGAACTTGCTGTTCTCTCTGAGGAGAAGGGTAGGAAGATGCTTTTTGACTTACAAGTGTTCTCCAGCAAAAATACATGGAGTGTAGAAGTAATAATATTCCCTAGCATCTGATAAAACCATAAACAAGCCTCTCTTCCATGTTACCAGAGAAAAGGTCATAGCTGAATGATAATATTTCTGGTGATCAAAACCATTTTCTTTTAATTGTAGAGCCAGAAAAATGTGCAAGGTCTGGATTTTTGTTCATGTTTCAGAGCATGCTACATAAAGCATGAGTGCTATGTGGACACCTACTTAGATCTTATTCCCACCCTAAAGCAACTCTTTGAATAGTCATAATGAGTCTTGGGCGACAGAGGACCACCATTGGCCCTTGCACTTGAATCTCCAGCTCAGACAAGCTAGCAGCAGTCCTTTCTGTGCCTGTAATAAAATTCTGCAGTATAATATGATTCAGGCTGTGTTTTCTGCATGTATTCTTTTTCATGGTCTCTGCTAGCACTTTAGCTGTCTTCTAATGGAAATGACTTGCAGCTTTCAGTCCTGTTAAGAAATTAAGTCTGCAGACAAATTCACTTCAATTTAGTGCTTTGAGTTTAATGAGAAGCAGACACAAAAAATGAAAAATTAAAAACAATCTCGATGCGCATGTGCCAATTTGTGGAACATAATAGCCTCATTATTAAATTCAACAGTCAAATTTGCTTCAGTGCTGAAGTGAGCCTGTCTCATTAGCAGGCTCACTATTGCTAGTAAGTGTTTAGTTAATGGGTAGAATATGTCTTCTTGGATTCTTCCTGGCACTTTGCATGTCTTGCTGTATGAAGAACAAACATTACACAGTTTTTTATCAACTATAATGTCTTGTACTTAAAATATTTCAACTCACCGTTTTAAAATGCTCTATCAATACTTATTTAATTTCTTTCCCCAGGGAGCATCATGCCCATTTTGCTGGCACAGTTTGTTCTGCGAAGCTTCGACTGTGAGTTGATAACAACACTGAAAATGAACCATCGGTATCTTTCCTTGCACTAGAGAATAAAATGGAGATGTTTACTGAAAAGTGCTCTATTACAGTGACCAACAGATTTCACTTTAATGTCTGGAGTTTTATGAGACTATTCTTTTTGAGCCTAACTCTTAGAAAGCATTTATTCTCTTTTTAGTTACTTTTTTTCAGTCAAAATATTTCTTTCATGTTAAATTGCAAAGTCATATTGTTTTCTGGTGAGGTTTTGTTTTGATTCTTGAAATGAAACCTCATTCCAGCAGCTCTACTTTTGCCTCTTTATTTTCTGCTTCAGGGAATCACAAATGCTCTCATCTGAGAGACTGGGAGATAAAACTTGGTAAAGAGGAATTTATTTGTGCTTCCAGCACCACATTTCAAGCCGTGACTCAGGCTGGTCAACTTTCAACAAAACTTTTTTGGAACAACGCATCCCCAAAAGAATCCAAAACTCCTACTTCTAAACATGCGAGGAAGAGCATTACTTGAGATCGCCACTTGCTGATGTACAAGAGGCAGGGGTTAATTCTGGTTTTCAGAATATTTCCGATTTAGCCTGCAGCAGCCTCAGAATACTTCTTCTTTCCTCCCATGCCTAAAACCTGTCTTTGCAGGTGGATTGAAGTCTTTGGAAAATCAACCGGGGGAAATTAAAGAACAAACTCAGTCATGGAAAACAGAACTTACACAGACCAAAAAGTTTGATGATAGGTGGAGGACTGATCTTTAACTGATTGGTTGTGATTTCCGCGGAAATGTAGCAGACGGAGACGTGCAATACACTTATTTTTCCAGGTTTGTGTCCAGTGTGAGGCATACACCTCTGCAGTTTTAGTAACCACTCCATTGAGTAAACAAGATTTGAAGTGATTACTAAAAACTGTTCAGCTAGTGAGCTTCGGCTGACAACTCTGGTCTCATCAGAAGCAAAAGCATGCTATTTATCCTGTACCAAAATGGAAACAGCTCGGAGCTTATCACTGAGACTCACCAGGGGCTGCTGGCAGCTGGACAGGCAAGGAGCTGGGAACAAAGCTGGTGGCCACCAAGAGTGGTGTGCATGCAGACACGGGACTGCTAGCTGGAGCTGGGATTGATCATGATGGACATGATCAAACACTGGGCAATGTTTGCTATGAACAACCTCACCTCTCTTCATTTTAAGACAATCTGCACGTGCTCCTTGGCCAGCCTTCCTTTGCTGTACAAGCCTCACAAGGCTTTGGTTTCTGTGTAGTGGAAGTGCTGTGTACATGCCAAATAATTATGTTTATTATGGTCATTTGCACTGAAGAGAGTCCTAATGAAAACATGAAGAGCCATGACCTTAAACCAAATTATTTGGGCTGCAGGGATACAGAAGAACATGCAGAGAGCTCTCTCAGCCTTCACCTCGCCCTGAATGTGAATGTAACAATTATTATTTCCCTGACAATGAATGAACAAGCTTCTGTGAGACTGCGATCCATCCCAGCTCTTCCCTGGGTAATTAAATGTACTTTTAATTTGTATTTGCTCACTGTGGCGTCTTAGAAATATTCTTGAAGTCTCAGCAATGTGTAATCCCTGCTAACTTACACGGTCACCTGCTAAGGAGCCCTCTGGAAGTGAGCCACTTGCCCTCCAGTACTGAGGCTGGGGTGAAAGGGAGGTAGAGCAGGATGAAACCTGTTCTGTGCCATTTCTATGGAAATGTGCAGGTTTTATGCTCAAAACCTCTTTCATTTACAGGTAGAGTGCTCTATGACGTAACAGATATTTCATCCAGTCATACAATGGGCAGCACTGCCTTAAGGCTCAAGGAACATCCTTAAACAAGCATTAAATCGAATTTGCAGCAGATGTGAGCCTCTAGAGAAGTGCATATCTTGCCTCCGACCTCTTTTAAGGTTTATCATCTTTATTTTACTGTTTGTCTTCTTCATCTTCATACTAGTTAAACTCCCCCTGGCTGCTACACTTGAGAAGCAAAGTAGCTTTGTTATTTAATGGAAAAAATTTCTCTTGACCAGTATGACTGCTTGTCAGACAAGTTTAGTTTGTGGCTGTAGCATCCTCTGTCAGACCATGGAGATTCATAATTTACATAAGAAGTTTACCTTATTGTCTGCTCTTGTTTTTGCCTTATAATAGCATTTTACTTAAGAATCCTGGGTTGGTAATTTTACCACTACTTATCTTAGTGCAGTTTTTAACAGATTTTTTTTTTCTTCCCTCCTCTGAACAAATGTCAGAAACAAGATGACAGATTTCCCAATGAGATTCACACGCAGTCAAGGCAACAATTTCTTGTAAAATAGTGTTTTCTTTAAATACTTCAGTGTTTGCAACCTTCAACAGGGTATTTCTTCAGGTGACAGAGGACTTATTATAGTAATTTTACTTACCCATTTTAGACAACATTCCCACTCTGCGTTAATAATGTCTGCTTTTTCTCAAGAACATGTAATCATGATAAGCTTACCAAGTGTTGCAGCTTCTGCGAACAACTATTTTCTGTCACTGTCAGGATATGAACAAGTCAGGGTATTATTTCTGTGTCTCTTCCCAGACATTACATGTAGCCACTCCTTAACTTTCTTTATTTCCTGACATTGAAGATATGAACTATCTAGAAGCTTTGTGGCTCTCAGCATGTCAGGATCCAAGCATTTTGCAGCCACTGGTGTTATTTACATGCCTGGCAAGGTGTTCTCCTCTTAGACAGATGAGGAAATAAAGCATGGGGTAAATTAATTGATCTCCCCAAAGACATACATAAATTTTGTGACTTATCAATGCTTTTATATCCTCCTTGGTTAGAAATTGGAGAGACGAATCCTTGCTATTGCACTCTGTATATGCAGATGAAATGCAAAGTAAAGCAGTGCTGAGAATTCTGTAATTATTTTAACTCCAAAAAATTTAGAGAAAGACAGACATTGAGATAAGAAAGCGGGTTATTTTGTTTGTTTGTTTTACCAAAATGTTTTAGAAATACAGACATATTAATTTCTAATTTGCTGCTCTCTTGACATTTTGCTTGAGATCTATAGTGGATCCTAGGACTACCCATGCAGCCTAATACCAGGAGGCCAGTTTTCTGGCCAGCCTCCCCAGCCTCCTCTGCAGCCAGTGGGGATGGTTGCTGGGAGAACCTTACTTCAGATCTTTCTCCTCAAGCATGGGAGTTTTTATATTTGGTTAAAATGGAAGTTCAGCACAGACACTTAATTTATTTATGCTGTGGTCACAATACCTGGCCTCCTATCTGCAAAGCGCATCTGGAGAGAGTGGGCAGGAGATGCACATGATGGATTAGTGGGAAGCCACTAATGCATGCTTGTGAGATCAAAATTCAGAATCTAGCACATCTGAAGCTGCCAAAGAAAGCATCTTGCAGGGGAAAAGCATGTCAAAGGAAGATCTTCAGAGTATTTTTTAGCTCAGTTGGCCTGAGAGCACCTCCTATCTGTCACTAAAACAGCCCCCACTACCCTTCAAGGGAGCGATGGGATCCCGATGGCAGCTTGCTCCGAGGATCCTCCTACGAGGTAGAAACGTGTCAGTGTCCCTGTGCCAGGAAGCACTGACATGCTCCAGGGCTTCCTATTGCTCTTTGCTCACAAATCAGCAGGACCTTTATGCCACCTGAGGGTGTCAGGGCCCCCCCTGATTTTATGATAAGCTGTGAGTGCTGGGGTCTCCCTCTCAAGCACCGTGCCTCTTCACAGCCAATGGGGAATATAAATCAGAAGGGAACATAAACGATCCTCAGATGTCTTCTCTGAGCTGGTGTCTTTGGAGGTGTGTTTTATGGCAACAAAACCTCACTACCACTATTTTTTTCCTAAGTTTTTCAAATATAGAAAGAAAAAGAGCTCTGAAAATATTCTCAGTATTTTTAGGTCTCTCTCCAATTCAAGGATGCTTGCAGATTCTCCCAGCTGCCACTTGTTTGACCTGCTCCCTCTCTCTCCTTTGCTCTTACAGTCACACTTTCATTTTGGGAGTCTATCTTCTCCACAGCTAGAATGAGACTACACCCGAGATCAAACGATTTCCATGTTCCACCCGGAGTCCTTCACATGCTGCTGCGGCAGGGCAGTGAGTGGAGCTCTTACTTGATAATTATTGACTTTCCTCCTCCTATTCCATATCGGATCTATCTTCTTCCTTCACCATTTTAATTGTAGCATGCATTGGAAGTGTTTCTGTACTGAATCCACTAAACTAGCAAGCCAATCTATTCTAACGCTAACTCAATTTTCTTAACGTCAAGTTGCAGATAAACACACAGATATTCAGCCCAAATTTCCAGCCTAGAGCATGACTGGAAGCGAATACCAGCTGATGGAATCAGAGCTGCATTCACTTTTTCTCCACTTCCAGCAAGGGCAGATGTTTCACAACCACAATTATTATCTGCCTCACTTTCCTTCCTAGCTTTTACTTAGTGTATTGACAAGCTGGATTGGATTTGGAGGGGGCAGGAAGGCAAGCCTGAGCCACCAGAAGAAATCCATGTGATTACCTTAGCTCGCCACCCTTCGCTGTTCTCACAGCTTAACAGCCCAGCTCTGAGTCAATAATGAAGCAGAAGGAAGTTCAGTGTCAGATTTTTCAGGGTACAAAAGGCTGGTGTTGTTATCTGGGCTGTAGTGACACAAAGCAAGGAGTTTCCCTGAGCAAGCCCAATCATCCAGGCTCAGTGTAAAGCTGGCTGGTGCTGGAGAACCCCCCCTTCCCTCTGGCAGTTTGGTTCAGCAGACAGGGATCACCAGCCAGCACAGGAACCTGTGCCTTGTTCCTAGCCTGAACCTCACCTTCTCCAGGGTTTAACACACATCTGGGTTTAATATTTAGAGCAATGCATTTTACTGGGATGAATTAAATATTTGAGAATCACAAGCTATCTCCCTCCCCCCCCCCAAAAAAAAATCAAAAACAAGCAAACAAACAAAAAAAGAACAGACGGTGATATCTTATAGATACTCCAGTTACGAGGTTACTATTTTATTCAACCAATGCGGTCAGTAGTATAAGAATATCCCATTGGTTATTTTTATAAGCTTTTTGTCCATTCTAAATTTAAAAATCCCCAGCGTTCAATATTTTCCAATACTTCCATCCCGTTACCCTTAGTGATATCCTATTATATTATTTCATCTCAATTCTCTCTCATTTGGGTCATTCTTTGCATCATTCATTAGCTATAAAAAGCATTTACCCCCAAATGTGCTAGATTTCTGTGGCACTTGCATGGAATCCATCTTTCTCCAGGAAGCTGACTTCAGTGATTAATAACATAGGCTTCAAGAGTGTGACAGGTATGAGTAAATGCTCCTCAGTATGAGTAAATGCTGAAACATACATCAACTTTAAGAATTTTGTAGACCATTAGGTTCCTTTTTATCAAGCTTAGTCAAGCTGTGCTTTATTTATCTCTGTTAATCTTTCCTTCTAAATGAATTTCTTGAGACTCCAAGTCATGCTTGTGTTCTGAGTGTGAAACAGCACTCTTATTTCAAAAACAAAGCCCAACAAAAGCACCCTCTTCTGAACATGAAGAGACCTTAAGTCTGCTTTCTCAAGCACCACCATACACATCTGTAGGATTTATCAAGCCCTAATGAAGAATGCTGTCTCAATTTTGTGGCTAGCAGCCAGTTCTCAATACCTCAGATGTAAAATTAGATTATACTGAGACTAATGCACCACAACATGCCTTATTAGGTGATTTATAGCTTTGACTTGAGGGCCTTAATATGGGTATGTCTGCAAGGGGCACTTAGCATAGAGGTATGTATTTAAGAGGTTTTTAGTCAAAGCCCATTAAACCGAGGACAGATGTTCTTATTCAAAAGCACAATGTCTGCACCAGTGGGGAGGCAAGAGAGGGACAAACTCTTGATTGCAACTCTAATGCTGTAACTCCTGTCTTCTGTTAATCCAACTCAATTTTTCTGTATATTCTCACAGAGACACACTGGAAATTTAAACCCAGCACCAAAAATTTCATCCCTTATTGGGATAGGACTTGTGCTTGCAAAGGTGTTACCAAGGTTTGTACAGCCTTGGTTAACTGTAGGAAACTATGTTTTAAAGCAAAATTTTTTAATGTCAGTATTTCTCTGCCACTGTGGTAGTGGAAGAGACTGCCCTGTACCATTGCTCATCTGCTTTTAAAGCTCTGCTGTATTCAGGGTGCAGAGGTGCTTCATGGTTACTGTTGAGGGGGCAGAGGCAGAAGATAAATGAAGTCATTGTCTGGATCACACCTCCATACGTATTAGCTGTTTGCATCCAGATAGGAACACAAGTCCTGGGAGACTGGAAGGGAACATCACATTTATTCCCCTGCTTTCAGAGTCAATTAGTCTAGAAGGGTTCAGAGAAGATATACAGCCCAGGTTAGAGACTATTTCCTGACACTGAATAGTGAATTTAAGGCCTGTAGTAAAGGCTGAAAGCTGAAATACCAGTGCAGTATAAATGAGAATCATGTGGACAGCACACACATCTATATATATCATCTTAGATCAGTTTATGTTCCTACCACTGCACTTTGGACTTCACATAAATATGCTCATCTATCCTTCTTCATGATCTTCTTAATTAATACACCTACTTAGATGACAGCCCAGTGCTAACAGAAGAATTACGTTGTCTAAATATTAGAGCTCAAAAGCAATGCAAAGACTGCTGGTATGGCGAGGCTGTTTATGCAAGGTCCATCCATCTGACCCTTTTCTCCTAATAAAATGTCACACCGGGTAACACCGTGATATAATCAGTTACAGTGTAATTATTCTGTATCTACATGCGAAAGCATCAAAAGGGTAAGGGACTAATATGCAATATGAGGCACCTCTCACTGCTCCTTTCATCTGTCTTGCTGATAGTGTTGAAAAGGAAGATGAAACACAACTCATGTTCCTCCATTCAGCCAGTGAAGCTGTCACAATAAAATATGTTTTAAAAGGGATAGAGGCTTCAAACCCACAACTGAGTCTGTTACTGTGTGTGTACCAAAACCAGCAGACAAAACTTTCCATGCAAAATAAATTGGAGACGATAGGAACAATCTCAATGGCACTGAGGAGAACTCATTTCTCAGGCAACACGGGCAGAGCCCTGAGCAGTCTTGCTCTGCAGGAGGTCTCTACGCCTGAAAGTTTTCCAGTCCCCCTGCCAACCACGTCAGTTGGTCTGATAAAAGATGTAGCTTCTCCTTGCATGGTTTGCCTCGATTTGGCTGAGTGAGGAATGATATAAAAAGACCACTCTCCAGGTGACCAAAGGTTGCACCTGTCATTGTTAATGCTGGTCTGGGAGGCAATTTTGGCATGTTGTGAAGTAAATATACCAACTCCAGATAGGAAAAGGAACAAAATGAGGACAGTCAACACCCAGTGGACCAGACCTTTGGTGGTGACCAACATCATAATTCCCGTTCTGGGACGGTTACACTGCCAGACAGTTTCTCTTCCATAAATTATGCAGCTTGAAAAGATAAACTCCGAAGCCAAAATACCCTAAAATGTTCTACATGTGTGCAACAACATCTGCTACCCTCTCTGTCAGCCTCAGAAATATAACAGATATGAGACAGCAACAGAAGACCTTCTTCTAGGGAAAAGAGAGTAGTGATCCCCTTCCGAAATGCTTAACTTGGTCCTGTGTTCTCTGCTATTCTTGTCTCAGCTGTAATGCTGTTGTGAATTGTTTAGACAGGAGGCAGCCCTTAACAAGCTCTGCTTGAAGGGCTGTAGGACTTTGATACCTGGCATTCTGAATATTGATCTTGTTCTAACGAGTGAGCAATTCTGCATGGATTAACTGATCCATGGCTAGTGCAAATCGTGTTCACGGTGAAGCTTCCTTGTCTCAAGGCCGTCACGAAACCTAGGGCAAGAGGAAGATGCTAATAAAGGTGATGGAAAATGTGAGCTTGTCAGGAAACCTCTGCCTGGAAATATCTCTGTGGTGGTGTGTATGTCAGCATCCGATTTGGAAAATGACAGGGTGTCCGTTCCCAGTAAAAACCTCTCATGCACTTGACCTTCTGCAGACAGTCCTTGCAGTAAATGTCTCCAGTGTAGCACTACATATTTGATAAACACTGGTCAATACAGAATGAGTTAGAAATAATATATATATATCAATAGATTTTAACATTGAGTTCAGTAAGGCTTGAGAAAAGTCCTGACACAGATCCTCAGATGTAGTCGATTTGCTCTGGAGTAAAACTTTCAACAACATCCACTTCACTTATTTCCAGAAAATGCTTTCTTAGGCTTTAACCTTGAATGTAAGTACCAGAAATCAGATTGCTGCATGTCTGCTGAGCTATTTGTGTGCCTTTTCCTCAATGTGAAATCAACTTAGTTTAGTCCTCACTGGCAAAGGGACAAACTAAGTTATATTCTCCCTCAGAATACTATGATTTTGAGAATGCTTAACTGAGATTTCCTGCACAAAAAAAAAAAAAAAAAAAAAAAAAAAAAGAATTGTGAGTCAGGAGTGCTACATTGTTATGGAAAAAGCAAACCTCATCTTAGAGTATGAATACTATATAATACCTCCATATGAAAATATGAAGAAAGGATATAACCTGTAAAATTTGGAAAGGAAAACCTTATCCGGAATAGTGTGTATTGTTTGAGTATTGAATTTCGAGAGAGGTTTGAACCAATGGGTGAGAATCCAAGAGAGAGACAGATGGGAGTTTCAAAAACAAGACTGTCAAAGAGTATCTAGAATTAGCATAGAAATAAATAACAGAGGGAAGGCACCAGGGCAGTCTTCAAATTGTATACAACATGGCTGGGCAAGAGTGGTCTTCAGGAAGAAAGAGGAGAAAGAAATCAGTCTGACCCATACAACCTCACAACAGCTCCTAAATCCCTCTAGCTAGCATAGGTGGAATTATACTGGATAATGCAGAGATCTCTTCCACAAGTCTACTCCCTTTCTCAAAAAAGAGCAAGGAAAGAACTGTACGTATCCCATCTCTTTCTTCTGGTGCACTTGCATCAGACTTCAGGATGTTTCTTGGTAAGAGCTAATGATGTCAAGAAACCCTGTGATTGAGTGATGTTGCTTGAATTCATGGCAGCTGACTCAAGACCCATATGTCTCATTCCCCTGCCACAATTGAAGGAAGGAAGAGACGTACTTCATCAAATTCAGATATGAACACAGATTTTTTTCCTAAGCTGTGCAGAAGTTCTTGCACTCAGCCAAAACTCATTCACACACGGGGAAATTCTTGAATCTACCGGATGAAGAGCAAACTCAGCGAGTTTCCATAGACTAAACCGTGCTTTTGCACTTGCTTAGGAAAAATGCTGCAACACTTGCTCTATTTTTAAATTTCTGTGTCTTATTCTCAGCAATTGCAACAAAATGTAGGTCAAAGAAATCTTTTTTTTTTTTTTTTTTTCTGGGAGAAAAAAGCATTGAAGCATTATTTTTAGTATGTAGGTGTAGATTTGGTTGGAGAATTCTATCCTTATTTATTTTCCACTTTCTCCTCTAAAACAGATGTCAAGAACAACTCAATGAATGCCTCCAAGAAATTCACTACTTACAAGAATGGGATAAGTTGCCATAGTATTATCAGTGATTTCAAAATATTCACAGCATTCCTTATTGTGCTCTTGGGACTCACTCTCCCTAAAGAAGCAGATGACCTTTTTCCTTCTGTTTTTATTTCTTCCAGCAGATCTGCCTTTCCCAAGTACATTTGAGATGCAGTCTTATCATTCTGAGGAAAGTCACAAAGGAGCTCACAGGGGGTAGTTAGAAAAAGACCAATGTATGCTGATAGTCCTATAATTCAAAAATCCAAGTGCTCTGGGTTCTTATGCCCTTGGATATATACATACATCTCCTTTTCTTGCTTGCATAAATGAGTGCCTGAGTGTTATTGATAAGAGCCAGGGTATTGTTTTCTTGCAAGGCAGAAACATTTAACAGATATATTGCAAGTGGCTCTGCAAATTTAAGATAGCCACAGCAAGCAGCATTTTCTACTGCTGAAGATAAAAGCAAGAGTACAGAAGTCATTTGCAGTCCTGCTCTGTGGAAAGGAAATCATTCCGTGAGACCATTTCACTTTCAAATGTTAATAGCCTTTGTTTAGTATTGTTCAAAGAGGAGCTTTCTCCCGAATACGGCAGGGGAATCCACAAACTGATGTTACCATGCAGTCCTTTCCCCTGCAGCAGCTGCTGAAAGGTGAAGATGCTCTTGACACTGACAACCGTGGGAACTAGGGTCAGTGCATGGTGACTGAAGCCACCTGGTTTATAACAGCTGGTGATGTGGCCAATTAAAGACCACGAGTCTCATCTAGACGATTGTGACTGATCTGGGCTGACCTTCCCTCCACCAGTCTTCAGCCTTTGACAGCCACCCCTTCTCTGGCAGGGTTATACCTCACATTCAGCTTGCACTGGCACTTCTTGCGGAGATAGAGCCACTCTGTTCACTCATCCCCAGTGATGCTCAGAGGTCAGAAAACAGAGTGCATAAACCTTACTGCAAGTCCTTTTTAATGTAAAGGTACAAAGGGAGCTCAGTAACCCAAAAGTGTCAATAGGGTGAAGCTGTAGTCTGTCTATTGCCCACCACACATCTCATATGTTCTCTTGTAAATACTTGGACCCAGGACCTGTCATTCTTTCTTATGATCTCATCTAAATACAGCAAAGGAAGTGATTGATTTGTCAGAAATGACTTCGGGCTTTCTTCTCTTGCATTTCTCTTCAGTTCAGTCTCCACCTACCAGGATATATTTGGGGAGTTTATGTTCTCAGCTAAAAATATTATATTGTAGAACATGAAAGCAAATGTTCTTGGAAGGCTTGAGCTTTAACATCTTATTCAACACCATAATTAAATGTCACTACCTTTAGCTGTGTAAGTGTTATAGTTTGAAGGAGAAAATGAATAATATTTCATCTCTTCCAACAATATTCTTTCAAAGTTTGGAAACATGGTCACCTAAGAATTTTACACATACAAGTTTTAGGGTCAAATAAACTTCAGAAGAAAAATGATTTTTCACTGAAAAGAAGCTGATCTCAAGCCAAAATTTAAATAGCAAAATAACAAGCTGTTTTTGCCAAAAGCAAACAACAGCAACAACAACAAAAAAATCCTACTTCTATTGAAGAGCCATCCCTTCCTAGGCCTTGTTTTTATCATTCATTGACACTTCTATCTCCAGTGTAATTTAGAAAAACTTTAGAAAACCAGTCTGCTAGATAATAAACATTGAGAATTATAGTATTAGCTTAATTCAGATATTAGACACTGTATCTAACTCTATGAAGAAATCTAACATAAAGCACATGAGTCATTTAAAGCTCTCATGCTGTCACTGTAAGTACCTGAATTTATTCCCTTCCCTGCAAGATAGGACAGAATGAAACCCCATGGGGCAGCTTCCCAGCACAGACATGGTGAGAAGATTTTTGTAACAAGTACTTGTTGGTCTCACCGACCTCCAGGCTGCTCTGAAAATAGGATTTTAAAACAATAATCTCCTCTATTCATTCACCTATGGATGGATTAAATATTCACAAGTCAATTCCTATTTTTCTCGACTACCTATAGAGGTGGTTCAAGGCTCAAGGGATTCACTGGGAGGTCAGAGAGGGTTGCTTTTTGTGTTTTAATGCGGAAATACAAATATGATCGTGCCGCTGGCCTGCAGATTACGTGGGCAACTCGTCCGCTCTCCAGGGTGCTGCAACAGCCTCCTCGCCTCCATCTGCTGGCCTCCTCGCCTCCAGCCTCTAGCATCTTCTGCCCCAGCTTCTGGCCTCCTCTTCCCCACCTTTTGTGCATTTCTGCTTCAGCTCTGGTGGCCAGCAGTGGCTTATCTCCAATCTGAAATCCACATTTTCCTATCAGCAGCACTCTGCAGGACTTAAAGCACAGCAGTGCCTTTTTCCTGCTTTATTCTCACACCATACCAGCTTTAAATCTCATCAAACTGTATATTACGTTTTACTTAAAATATGGTTCCAGAAAGTAAACAAATTCCTAGATGGAATTCTTAAAAATATATATGTTTTGTGGCTGAGATACCTACCACACACATTAATTTTTTATTCCCACAAGATTTGAGTAAAACTGTTCTGATATTCTATGTCTCATGGATTGTACTTCCAGGCACAGAAAAACTGAGACTCGTTAAACAACAAACAAACAAATGGAAACCCATCATTTTCAGAGTATCCTCTCTTCAGTGTCTCAGAAACATGGTGACACTTCTGGAAGCATATCTACTACTGAGCCAGAGACATAAAAAGTCAATTGCTGTTATGATCTTAACATATCAAGTTCTGTTTTTAAATGTTGAGGGATGTTTTTTTTCTTCTGCATTGACCCTGACATTTTAAATTATGGCTATTTGCATTCACATCCAATCATTTAATATCTATATTATCACTTCTGTCCCTCACGAGTTTACCAATTCATGAACAGATTCAGGTTCAGAATGAAGCTTTAATTGGAGGATTAGTACTTTTCAGTGAAATTCAAGACAACTCAATTAGGTTTCACAAATTAAATAGCTAAAAAGGTTTCGCAATGATTTTTGTGTATACTGTAACAATTTTAAGCCACCAAATTTATTACCTCATACTATTTCGGTAATAGAAAAAACTCCTCTTAAAAAGAAAAAAAAAAAAGAGAGAGAGAAAGAAAAAGATTAGTTCTGTGCAGAAACTGGGGTCTGTGCACTTCTTTCAGCCTCTGATCCTATGAATAGGCCCTGATTCCCACCCACCATTTCTACTGCTTGAGATTGCTTGGGGAGAACAGAGCAGTGTCTTTATCTTCACTTTAAAAAACGTTTCTGCTTTAAACCTTCCTCACTAAGTAAAGCTTGGACAAGAAGCTGGATTTCAATCACATACTCATTCATAAACGTAACTATAGTCTGACTTTGGTGCACTTATGCACACGTAGATGGCGACCACTCAGTCATGGGGACCTATTTAATGTGAATTAGGGAAGTTGTGGCCTCATTATTAAAGGCAATAAATAATCTCACTATATTTTCCAGACTGGAAGCTGATGGACCTGACACCCTGAGCCCACTCACAGATTTCATAGTCTGTTTGTTAAAACCACAGCAGTGGAAAACCCCGGTTTTCTCAGATATGTTTAAAAGATCATCTGGGTGACTCTCCCAGACTCTGGGAAATCCTTGCACTCAGCATTTCTGTATAAATCGCTTCAGCAGAAATTATATTTGAATAAGCCTACAAGCTGTAGTAACGTGACATCTGTACCGGTTTAAAATCCAGGTGCACACCATTCTGAGGTTTGCAAAGGCTCTCAGAGCACTTGAACACCCAGGGCTCTGAGGTCTTTTGAAAATTGCAGTGCCTCTGCCTCGCTGAGGAAGAAATAAGCCTTAGGAACTATTTTCAGCTCTCACTTGAGCAGTTTGCTAAATTCAAATTTCTCAGCCTCAGATGGAAAACCTAGTGCTATTTTGAGCTAGTATAGTCATTCAGATTATCGAAAACAAGTGTGTGGGCATCTTTGAGAGAGAACAACAGGAGTCTATGAAAACACTCTGTGATAAATGTTTTTCCTCACTGGAATTTTTAATTAATTTGATGGCCTGAGGCACTTTAGGTTTTCTGGCTTGTGATATGAACAGCAAATGATGCTGTATTTTTTGTCTCGAATTTGTTACCATTTGTGCAGTGCCCATGGGGCAGTTGTAAATTAACTACTCCGAGGAGCAACAAGATTGTAGTCACTTAGCAGATGTATTATTAAAGGACTTCCTTCTGATATTTATTTTCTTTCTGTCTCTGATGATACCAGAGATGAATACAGGCAATGCTGAGGGGCTGATATTAACACACAATCATAAAAATGTGCATAAAATTAAGCATGATCCAAAAAGAGCAATTGGCTGACATGGGAAATCAACCTGATCTAAACAAAGATCTTTTCATCCTTAATGTCTTCCACCAAGTTGAGTTTAATCAGGATGCCCCATCTACTCCTATATTGCAATCCAGGAATCATATCCCGATCACAAGTTCCTGAGGGCTCTGTGCACTTGCTCTAGGAGTTGTCACAAAGCTACACTCATGCTTATCAGCCTTGGTTGCAAGGGACGAGTCTATACCACTCTACGACAGATAATCCAGATAGTTATGCATGTGGTCCCTTTTCATGAAAGCATAGTACAGAGGTCTCTTTGGTTATGAGTCTGAAATTTGCTGCTGTTAATCATGGTTATTTTCAAAGTAAAAATGACTTTGAAAATTCATTCTCCGTTGTCTCCAACAGGCAAAATGCATCTCATCAGTTTTATGCTAAACATGAAGACCTACTAAGCAATGTCTTTAACCATAATCAAGAAGAGTTTGACCTGAATAATAGGGAGAAATTTAGTGTCATGCAGAAGGACTATTCTACCAATGCAGTCATTCAAGGCCATTGGGCTGTCAGAACAGGACTGAGGGATTTAAATGGTCTGTAGATTGTCCTGTAGCCCTTTGAACAGAAATAACTTTGATCCATAGAGATTTGGTGTGTTTTACATCGTACCAATTGTCTACACAAGGTGAATTTCAAACAGAATGAAAATGACAGTGTGTACGTGTATAGACTTTGAGGAAACATGGCCCTGATATTTGTACTAATGACTTTTGTTGTTTCATAACACAATTCAACCATTTATTTCTCAGAACGGTACTTTAATGCAAGGTTTTTGAATTTTCTTCTGACATTAATATCAAGGAATTAACATAACTGACAGATTGAACTTTCTCAATCATTGTTTTAAACTAGTCTACAATGAAAATTGAAAATCTGACAATATCATGGATTTTGGTGAAACCTATTTTAGGATCAAGCTACTACATATATTCTACTGTTGTACAAAGATAATCCAGAATAGATCTTCACAAAATTGTTAATTTCCTCCTCTTCTGTTTTCAGCCCTAATTCATTCTGGGACGGTCTGATGCCTTCAACTTTATGAAGTCATCCCCTAATGATTTTGTAATATTATTAAAATTGATACAGGTAGACACGAAGGGTTTGTAGTCAATATGAATATTACAGTGAAAATAGAAGATGTGATGATATAATTCCATTCAAAAATTTAAAAGGTCTGTTTGAAAAAGTAAAAATGAGCAATAATTAAATGTATTCTATAACTCTTTTCTTGATAGCAGTCTTTGGAAATATCATTGTCCCTTCTGGCACAAAATTCAGACTAGTCTTGCCAGAATAGCTCATTATCTAGTCTCATACTTGATAGGAAAATTAGTGGCTGGTTCAGAACATTCTCTTAAAACCTGAACAGGTTAAAAACTCAGAATTGCTGCCAAAATTCATGGTCTCATTTGTTAAGGACCTAGAAAGAGTTTTAAAATTCTCCCTGCCCTCCTTGGAGAGGTTTCCAGCCTTGCAAAGTAAATGTCATTGAAAAAGTTGGAGCTCATGGTAAAATAAATTCTCTCTGACAGAAAAGAAAATCTGAGGGCCCCAAGAGTGCAAGAACATAAAGTCTAGCCAGAGAGAACCAGATCTGTAATATATTAAGCCTGAATCATAGTACTGAGTCATTCTTCACACTGAAGGAAACCAGTTATTTAGAGTTAGATCATGTGGTCCCCCGTGCTCAGATTTTACTCCAGTAATACTCTCATTGAGGATTACATGTAATAGGTTTACACATTTGCTTAAAGTAACCAACTTGCTGGTCATAACCCCCAGTCTGAGTAAGCAAGAGTAGGGATTAATACTATTAGATATCAAAGGCTTCTGAGACGGCATGAAGTGGAGGTGAATGGAGAGATCCGCATCTTCCCCTAGACTGGGGTGTGTAAGCATCTCAGGCCCTCAATCACAGCCAAAGGAAAATAGGAAGATAAGTGAATCCAGGAGAACACTGTATTTCTGTGCTTTATCTGCCCACAGAGATTGTGCTATTATGTCTTTATTTTCTAGTGTTTTTTTTTTTTTCCTTTCTTTTTTTCTCCTCCCTACTCTTAAGCTCTGAATGGTGTTTTTACAAAAGGATCTTGGCAGGCTGAAATTCAGCTTGCCAGCATGGTTTCCTCTGACAGCAGCACAATGCTTGAATTAAATACCAGATGTAGTCTCAGTTCAGTCATTCTACTAAGTAGATTGGAGCCCAAAATTTGAAAGTGCTTGTGTTTTTGGAAGTGGATTGCTATATTCCACTTTTCCATATATATTATTTTTATAGCTATCTCTATTTATTACTCTGAGTGATTTGAGCCTTACAGAACTCATATATATATAACGTAGAGGGATTTCTGTTTGTGCATATAAATGCATATCTTTATATATAATAGTATATGCATCTATGTAAATGTATTTAGACAAGCTGGTTTGTGAGGAACAGGAAAACTTAAGCCTACTTTATGATGTGTTTCCCCTTTTTATGTTTTTTGAAATCTAATGAAAGTTGAACACTCTAATCCTTCTTCCATTCTTTCTTGCACCTCTTTTCTGCATGTTACTTGAGAGTAATTAGCTGAATTGATGTGGGTCACCTCCCTTTCTGTGGATTTGACGTAAATTAAACAACAGGTCCAAGAGTTGCTGGAATCGGATTTGCTTGTCATTCATAAACTCAGCAGGCACTGTTCTACTGCCAGGTAGGACAGTACTGATGCTTGCCACTGTGCATAGCTGAAGAGTTTATTGCAAAAATTTTTGGAAGCACAGCTCTAATTCTGTTTTCAAGCAGGTTAAAGAACTTTCAGCTGTCTCAGATTGTCAGTGTTTACCTCTTTTCTTGGTCAGGAAACAGAATTTTAAAGTCATTGCAGCTTCCCCTTTGCCAATGCTACAACATTCTTAGCAGGCTAATTGCTCTGCTCTTTAAAGAAGAGTAATTAAACTGCAATTAAACTGCCATCCAGAATATGGTCCTGGTCAAACCAAACCAGCATTTCATTCAGGTCACCTTGTCTAAATCGGAATCTCAGCACAAACCAGACTTCACAAAAGGGATAAAAAATCACAGTGGTTCACTGACATGGGGAAGCAGAGGCAACTACAAACATCTAACATGTAAATCTAAGGCTCGCAATACTGGCCTCCTCACAGCAAAGTGTGAATTCTTGTATTAGCATTCTCTGCGTCAGCTGTCAAGTGAATGTCACTTGCACCCCGCAGGTTTATTAAAAATTGTTTCCTGGAGTACAGCAAGCATCAGTGTCTCTGCTGCCCAGTACTGAGAGTAAAGTTATTTGCAGTGTGTTATATGGATGCACTGAGCCGTCTCCATCTCAGAGCTCTGGAGGTTCCCACTGCAGTCCCTCGGTGAAGACAGCAGAGACCTCCTTGTTACTGAATGGGTTCTTCTGCTGTTTGAGTCAAATGCTATAACGAGAAGTGTAATTGGACTGTTCCACAGCAACCCCATTGCCTGGCAAGGGGTTGTCCCTTTATAATAATCTTCATAGAGGACAGACAGAAATAAAAATCCAGTAATTCATTTAAGGGAAAGCAAGGGGCAAATCTGCAATTCTTTCTGTTCGTAATGGATACAAAAGTAATGTCCAATGCTGCCTGGAGAGGCAAGTGTGGAGAGGACCCATCTACTTTACTTTGCATCCTTCTGGTCTGACTCCCCCACATGCTGGGAATCAGGATAAAAGCCTTCTGGCCAAATTAATTTGGTGAACCAAACAAGAACTCTCCTTGCACAGCATTTCTCATGGCTATTTAAGAGCCTGATCGAGTTGGCATTGGGACTGAATCACTGAGAGTTGAAATCTAATTCCAAGCAACAGTTACTATATATTGACCCTTAATTTAAATCAGTGATCAACCAAATGTAGTTTAAAGTTTGCCAGGAGGAAATAGTCCAGAAGTGAACCATGGCAACAGTTTCAATAGGAAATTGGTTCAAACTACAGAAATCATCCAAGAAAAAACCATTTTGATTTATGAAAGAATCTCAGATCTATGAAGGAGAGCTATGTCGGTGAAGTCCAAGAAATCATTCATTGAACAGTGACCGTGTGTCAGTTCTAAGGGCTAAGCAATTAAAAAAAATAAAATCAAAGTAATTAGCCTCAATATCTCTGCAAAACACAGTATGTCCCAAAAAGAAAGCAACAATTATTTGCCATGATTGGACTGCAAGAACTCTTCACAATAGCCCTTATGAGGGAGGAAAGGAACGGGCCCAGAAGAGAGGTCAAACACTGCTAACTACAGGATGGGCTGGAAACAGCATGGAAACAAAAGAAATTATGATGAGGATCAGACTATAAATCCTGAGATTAAGCAAGAATATGAGATCTGTTGACTTCAGTGCTTGATTACATTTAAAGGCATCTTAAAATAACTTGCTAAGTCTTGGTCATAGCATAGATATCTCTAACTGTGCTTCTTTGGAAAGATTTTCACCCAAGAAACCACTTACAGACATTTGTGGGTCTCGCAGTAAAACAGAATTGAGATTCCCTTGTTAAAATGGGTCCATGTTGAAGAAGAAGAGGACAAGGACAAGGAACATTCCCTGCCTGTCTGGTTTGCCAGTCCTTCTTTGCTCCATCAGGTTTTGCTGCTCCTTTCCTTCAGTCTTGAGGTATCGGCATTTATTTTGTGCTTTAAAATCCTTCTCCAAGATAAGGCAGCATGGTAAGCTGGCTACATTAGCTGGGATTTCCTCGGGAATTAAGGGATCAAGTGATCCGAATCCCTTAGGCTCCAGTGCAAACAACAGTCTCTGTACCTTGCATTCAACAGCTTTACGATTTTTTCCCTTCAGTTAAAAATACCACGTCTTACAAAGAAAACAGATATAACAGGGAACAATGTGTTTACCGCCTTCACAGATTTTTGCCACTAAATTTTTATTCATACTCCACCAGATAAATGTAGCCCACATCATCCTAGATTAGGTTTCATTTATTCCCAAACAAACATGTTTATTTAATTCTCTCTTTTTTCCACATGTGGAATATAACCGTCCGGCTACCTGTCGGCAGCAGATGTTCGCTGCAACCTGATAATACAGTCACAGCAAGAATCGCTGCTACCTCACATTTCACCATTCACGGAAAAGACTTGGTTTAAATTTGCTTGGGTTTCACTTTATTTAACTTTCCTTTTTTTTTTTTTTTTTTTTTTTTTTGTACCAGGTGCGTAGCAAGAGATCTTTCCTCAAGCAAGCCTGAAAGAAAGCTGGGCTTTTTTTGCTCAGCTAGGAGGGAGGCAAAGGGAAGGCAGCAGTTCAGCCGTTCCCATGCCCTGCTTCTGTTTCCTCCCATCCTAGCCTCTGTGCCTCAACTTCCCAGCCCCGCGTCCTCCTTCTACTGCTCCAGGTGTTGGGCTGCTGCAGAACTCAGCCCCAGCGGCGCTTTATCACTTTGATAAGATCACTTGATCTCTGATTTCAGCTGCTGATTTTGCTTCGCTCCAAGACGTCACTTTGGATTAGGAGAGGGGAGACAGCTTGCTAGCAAGAAAGAACGCAGAAGCAGGTTTGTCACGCTTGTACTGTTCCTGAGCAGTACACAAACTTTATCTCCAGGGAAAATTTTACCAAAATGCTCAGGCTTCATTCTTGTTTAGAAGCAAACGGTGTGATTCAAAACGACACATTATAACCAGCCTTTTAACCACTGATGCCAAGATTTAGACACCCTTCTTGCTTCAAAGCACCTGAACAGCCTTCTTCATTCCCCACACAGGTTTAAGCAGACAGGTTTAGAAGCAGCTGGCCCAAAGTGTCTCCCACCGAGCCCGCTGATGTGTGCAGATCATTTCTGCTGTGGCTCTGCAGCTGGTCCATGGCACCAGAGACACCTTTCAGTCCCACCTTGCAGGTACTGCTGCTCGGCTCAGGGCAAGGTGCATGCAGCCAGGATTTCTGATTGTTCTTCAATCCACGTTGCCGTCACCTGGAAACCTGCAAGAACTCAGCCAGGAGCAGCAGTGCAGGAGTTTACTGAGCTGTTTGGTAAAAGCCTGAGATCTCTGATGTCTCAGGACAGGGAATGTACACTGTGGTCCCTGGGGCTTGCAGAGCTCCTGTGTTCTGCGTGCACATCAAAGGGCAACCAGCTCCTCTGACGCCTGGTCCAGCAGTGGCTGATCTGTGCTCCACAGAGGATGCTCAGCCCGGACTGACAAGCTTCACATGAGGCCTGACATTTAAACTTGTCTTGACATTTTGCTCCTCCAAGCGAGAACAAGGCAGACGTACAGTAACAGCAAGTCAATAGGAATCTGCCTGAACCTCCCGCTCTCTCAGGGAGGTGTTTGCGCCCCGTGCTCCAGGCAGAGCAGCTGGTGGTGCAGGGAGTGTAGCTCCTCCATCTCCCTGTGCCTCACTTCTCCACACAGCAGCACTGCCTGACTTCACAGAGGCAATGTGAGGATAAACAGGATTTAAAAAAAAAAAAAAAAAAAAAAAGATGTATGCTGTACTCATTCATCATAGAAACAGGAGATGACAGAAGGACTCATATTAATATATTTTCTGTTGCATACAAAGTGTAGATGTGATGGACCTGTGGGATCTTGCCCACTGGAGTAAAGTTTCATCCAGTTATTTGCTAGCACTAGGCTGCATTATTTTAGAGTGGTCCAAATGGCAACATTCCCAGCCTGCTCAACGTAATCAGTGTAATGGGACAGAGCTCTTCAAAAGGACAGAGAGACTGGCAAACCTGGGCCACTAGCCTTTCCCCAAGAGGTGAAAATGCAGCTGCAGCGTGCCTGGTACAGATGTGCTATCTGCAAAGGCAGCTGGGCATCACGAGGTTACCTTTCTCTCACTGGGGTGACATTACGGTGACAAAATTGACTGTGGCCAATTTTTGTAGGCTGTCTGCGGCTTCATTTCCTCCCTGAGCATGTTGGAGGATCATCCTCTCTTACCCTGCCAAAAGGGGTGTTTACCAGTGGTGTGAAGCCTTTACAGCAAAGAGGACCACTTAGACCACTAAGACAGACAGATTTCTGCAACACCACAGTAACATGCTTGTCCCTGAATGGTGAGCATAAACATTTGTTTTGTGGTTAAAACCAACCAAACAAACAAAAACAAACAAACAAAAACATTTTAAAGACAGCATTTGATCCCAGTGAAGTGGTGTTAAAATGTCATGCACTATAATCTGTCTCATTTGCCCCAATTACTGAGTACAACCAACTCATCTTCAGAGATCAGCACCTGCTCCATCCATCTCCGTTTCTAACACTTAGTGTTTATGGCAGCCTTTCACCCAAGATCCTCAAAATGCAGCTCTGTGCTATTAGTTTTCCTATTTTGATGAGTCAGGATGGCACAAGGTGAGGTTTACCCTCTTATTAGCATCCTCTACATCTGAATTCCCAGAGCCCTGATGCTTGCATTGTCTGAAATTAGGAGCAGTCACAGCTTACCCATATTAATCACTCTGGAGAGCACCAAGGGCAGCAAGGGCAGTCTGGTCCTGCACTGAACACATGGGCTCAACCTGCAGCACAGCACTACAGGAAGGAAGAGGCTTTGTTACAGCAAAAAGGATGCTCCATCATCCTCGCTGTGATTTTTGCCATCTTCAGTGGCCAAGGGTGTAGGAGGCTGCAATCTTCCCTTCCCAACTCACAGCAGCATGTGGCAGGACACAGGTAGCCTCATTTTGTTCACCTGAAAGACCTCACTTCTCTGTCCTGATGTTAAAGCTTCAGCTGCTTATTTAAAAACTGGGCTGCCCCAGAGATGGAGTGAGCTGTGCTGACACCAGCTCTGCATTTCACTCAATTCCATCAATGATTTTTTTTAATTAAATTAGTAAGTTCTTTGCTTAACCATCCAGGCTTGCCTGTATTTTTTCTCTCAGCATGATATTTAGAAGTAGTTAGTAGTAAATTATCCACTGGTGGCAGCAGTTGCTTATAAAACCAAGGCATAGAGACCCTGGAGTTTGCTCTTCTGAGTTTCTTGCCAGGTAGAGGTTAAGAAAGCTAATTTCCTGGAATTTTTCTTTTCCCATGCTCCCTGCACCTACCAGGTGGTGCAGTGGGCCAGGCCCTGTGAAAGGCATGGGGGTAGGCCTGGAGGACATTATTGATGCAGCGGTGTAACATGCACAAGCATAAGGAGATGCAGTGGAAAAATAGCGAGTAGTTGCTCTGCTGCTGCAGGTCTTAACCAGGGAACATTCCTGTGCAGATTTGTGGAGATGCTCTGGCTTACATAAAGCAGTCCTGACATGGGAGACCTGCACCCCAATGGCCTTGGCATGAGGGATTTCAGAGATGCAGAAGAGGCTCAGGAGACCTTGCTCAGCTTCTCTAATGTTTTTGCCCTTCCAAGAGTCTGCATTATCTCTGGCATGTATCATGTATATTAATGAATTTATCCTTTATCCTGTGAGTTACAGAAATAGAATTAACATTATTTTGCAGACAGATGATATTATTTGCTTGACATCCAACAGGGAACTGAACTTGGACCCTTCTGCCTTTCAGCTCCCTGCCTAAGCTATAAAACCTGCCTCTCTGCTCACTCATTATTTTTTGCACTCGGTAGCAAGTCGAGTCTGCGCTGGTAAACACAGTGCCCACGCCTAAGCGAGGCAGGCTCTTCTCCCAGAGAGGTTACAATCGAAGTTTGTAACAACAGCAAGCAGATGGCTACAGCAGACAGATGGGTAGCACAGGGTTTGCTGTGGTTGCCTGTAATGTTTTATTCAGCCCACGTCAGTTATCATCTGATCTGAGCCTTATCCCGAATCTTGGGCACAGTTGCATGTACTTTGTATCGATTTGCACCAAACAGGAAAGCTTCTAGCTTACAGGAATCTGCCTAAAATGGCAAGGACACAAGGGAAACTGGGTAGAGCCAAGGACAGAGAGAAAAAAGTCCCTGGCTGCTCGTGCATTTCAGGGAGAGCACACACCTGGGCCCAGAAAAGTTTGCAGCACCTGCACTGCGCCCAGGGATCTGTGCCTCTCTGGTGCTTTACCAAACCGTGTCCCTGAGCGTGGAAGTTAAAGAGCATTAATGCTCTCCTGTGCCCTCTGTAGCACCCCACGGCAACAGAGGTACATGCTGCAAAGTGCTTTCTGCCAGCAGGTACATGTCGTGTTCTCGCCTCCTCCAGACAGGCAGAAGAAAACACCACATGCTAAAAACATGTAAAGCCTGTTTTTTTCTCTGCTGCCCCCCACAAAAATACCATGCAGTAATGAATGCTGACTATATTTAACTCTGCAAGAGCCTTGAATCAGAATTAATTCCTGCGAGCTGCATTTATTAAGAGGACACTATTTCAGATGGGGAAACAAGGCTTGCAATTATTTAATTAGAAATCCAGAGCCAGACAGCAGAACAGGATGTGCCCAGAGCTAATAACTGCAGGTTTCACAGCTCCCCGTTTTCACCGTGTCCCTCCTGTACTGTGCCTCCAGGCAGACGCACCAGAGGGCAGGACTGGATGCCACACAACTACAAGTGCATCACGATGTGTTTCACTCCCCAGTGAGCTGCATTCACGTCCAGGCTCCTGAATCTTTGGCCGCACATTGTGATTGAATTTTACATGACCTCACCGTCTCCGAGGGAGAAACGAGGACAAGAAATGGGACTGGCTATTGCAGCACAAATCCTGCTCACTGTAATTGACAAACCAAAAGATCCTCAGATCCTAATTTTCTGTTCTGACATTTTAATGCCCTGAGAGGACAGGGCAGGACCCCGTGGGCTCAGTCTGGCTCCAGAGCTGATGGAGAAGCTTTTTCTGTGCGTTTCCCAGCCCAGCCGCAGCGCTCAGCGCAGAAGCGATGCTGCTGAGTAGATGGAGCTCCTGTGTTGTGGGAACAGCTTGTGTGCTGGAAGGTCAGGGCAAGATCATTGTTCACTTGAGGAAAACTGAGCTGTCTCGTGTGGCGAGGCACAGTCCGAGAACAGCTTTCCCTGCTACGAGTGAGCAGCGGAGAGTGGGCAGCGTCCTGGTGCTCCCCTCCCACGCTGCTGCGGTAGATGCCTGCAGCCAAGGTGACCTCCCTGATGCAGCCACCAGCTCTCTCCCCCAAGCTCTGGTCCTCCTAAATGGCCACACTAGGCTTTCTTCGGGGAAATTCCTTTCCTCTCCTTTTGCAGAGTTATTCCCCAAGACCACAGGGACGTGCAAAGAAGGAACAACATCATGATGTAGGCACTTGGTGTGGATTCATTGTCAGGGCAAAAAGAACCAATTTTCAGCCACCAAAGCCAGATCCAAACGTTTCTATAAACCCAGAAACCTGAAGTAAGATTGCTATCAAACTTCTCTTTCCATTCTTCCCCTGTGATTGAAGGACTCTCGCCGCAGATAAGTGATGTTTTTGTGAGATGTCTGGTTCTGGTAAGTTCTTGCCAGCCCATCAGGAAACACTCAGCCTTGCACAGCCTTTTGCTTTCATTTTTGAAAGGGAAGTGTGTGATTTACTGCTTTGCCCAGATCTCCAGGGCTGCTCTTGTCATTGTCTTCTTTAGCATCATTATTTATCATCATTTCTACTCTCACCGAACCTAAGAGAACACCATAGTGAATTGCCAGGCACTTGCACAAAGCTTAAGGAGTGCAGTTGGCAGCAAAAAGGGGAAATAATACAGGACTAATCAAAACAATCACCTGGAGTCCCTACTACAGCTTTTGAGAGCAGGCACCGATTGTTATCCCTAAAGCTTGTTTCTCCATGCTTTAAGACAATTCAATCAGGCAGCCGGGGTTGGTCTCGTTAGGTGGCAATCAAAGGCTGCTCTTGCATGAAGGAGGCCTCAGCTTGAACTTTTAGGAAGCTGCTCCTCCCTCTCGCAAGGCCAAGGCTGCAGAGGCAGGGGTAAGGTGTGATGAAGATTTATTCTGCACTGCACTGACTTTACAGTGTCCTCTGCAAAGTGCTGAGGCGATAACTCTTCAGTTGGCCCCTGGAGATGGGACCAAACCAGCCACGTGGCATTTACGGCTGCCGAGATAGTAAAAATGGATGTGCACACCTGGGAGAAGGGGTTACCTTCAAAGCAAATGGATGTGCAGCATTCCCAGCGCATGCCACTCCACAGCACATTGGTCTGCTCCCCACCCCACCAAGACTCCTGCGCCAAGTGCAGCGCACTGGAAATAAACTGTAATAAACTCTCTTCCAAAACAGGCTGATAATCGCTTGGTAGGGTTTGTGTAATATTTTTCCCAAATGCTCTGATCTAATCTTATCCTTATCAAGGCTTTTTCCCCTTTGCCACACTGATGGAGTTTTTTTCTTTCACAGTAATAGCAGGAAGCGGCCACCAGTGGGACCAGGCGATAGCAGGGACGCTGTCTGACTGCCCGGGGGAGGCAGAGACGAGGAATATAAGAAATGATGGAAAAACAGGAGAAATCATAACTAGTTTTTTTAACAAAATTTTGTTGCAACTCCGAATTTACTAAAAAAATTAAACATACTCAAAATGAACTTGATCTATCAGTGCAATAGTAGCTGGCAAACATCTGATAGCAGCATCAAATATCCCTTACGATACCAACTTATGATTTCCCTCATTTTTAATGTAAAGTTAGCTTTGAAAGCTCAGAACTGGCAAAAAGCAGAAAAGCTTTTGGGCAAAGATGTATGAGTGGGATGTGTTCCCTGAAGCATTCCTGAAGGTATTTAGTTGTCTTCTAAGTCCGTTTTATTGTGCCCTGGGAGGGCTGGGCACTTTCTGTGCCGGTGCAGTGGAAGTGATGCGGCGCTGCGGGCAGGAGCCTCTCCGCAGCCGGCACCGCTAGAGGCCACTGGTGGAATTCAGCAAGGCACCGCAGGGAAAATGCTGCTGGTACCTCCAGTGCTTAGTGTTTTTTTTTTTAATGAAATATTCAGTAGGTACAGACCATGGAGCCAAGAAAATGTATTTTTCGTTTGTTTGTTTATTTGTCTGTTTGTTTTCCTCCCTGCAGCTCTAAGGACAGCGTTTGCATAATCACCTGGAGGACTGGCAGGGAAGGTTAAACAAATTTTGTTGGTTTGTATTTGTATGAAAACTTAAAAGTCCTGAATATTTGGTGTCGAGTTATTGCTGGTTGGCACTCAGGACCAAGGTCCAAGCTGAGGGTACCAAGGGCACGTCCCCACCTGCACATGTGGCAGTGCTCTCCCTTTCCCAAGAAAAAAGCAGAGGTGGAGTCACCAGCACATGGTGACACCAGCACACAGTGACACCAGCATGCACAGGAGCGTGAGCACAAAGGCCACCTGCAGAGGAGCTACCATGGGCCTTACTCTTCAGTTTTACTGGTGGAGTGAAAGCCAAAGCTGGCTTTTTGGGGAACTCTGGGGTCAGCTTAACCAGAATTGCCATAAAACCCTAAAAAAAAAAAAAAAAAGTAAAAAAAAAAAATTACATTTTACTGATACCAGGACTTTTTTTCCCCAGTGCTGTTCCCTCTCTCCCATTCCTACCAGATTTCATCACCTCTCTCATTAGGGCTGCTTTAGAGGACAGCTCTGGTAGAATCGGCCTAGCTGGAAGTTGTGGGGGAGTTCCCAGCCCCCCCAAAGCCAAGAGAGAGGGTGCTGCATCCTCCAGGCCTGTGGAGGAGGTACTAAGGGATTAGGAGTGCTCAGCTGCCTTCCTGTGTGGGACAAAATGTCACTTCAAGGTCAGAATTATTTTCCTTTGGCAAATCGCTCCCCAGGAACCCTTGGGGTCTTTTTCCCCACGCGGGGGGCCTTGGGGTTACCCTCCCAGCAGCACTTTAAGGCAGGCGATGCTGGTTCTCCTTATCCCCGTTAATAACTCCTTGTTGCTGACTCCTGGTGACTGCTGGTTTCGTGCCAGGGTGAGTGACAGGCAAACCTCTCCCAGCCAGCTGCAGAGCCCTGTGCTCATCCCCGACAAGTGGGTATTGACCTCCCTGCCCACGCAGCAATAACGTCTGACCCCTGTGGAAGAAGCAGTTTGGACTCTGAAATGTCTTTTATAGATATGCCACTAGAGGGGAACAAAGATCTATAATATATCCGAGGTTTGCAAGGAGCCCTGGAAAGCCTCCTGCGATCTGGGGGCCACGGTGGCTGCCTGGAGATGACTGCACCGGCACCAAGGGAATGCCTTTCCTTGCTGTGTAAGATGATGAGAAAAAAAATCAATCAAATGTACAAATTACATTTATCACAAAAAAAAAAGAAAAAAGCAATCATTCCCAAGAATGTGTAAATTCTGCTAAGCACTGATACCTATGCCAGGTGAAAAATGAAGAAAATATAGCTCTTGGTGACAGTTTTTCCTATAACTATCTCTAATTTGTGGTATATATGGGATGTACATGTGTAAAATTAAATAAATTATTTCCAAACCATTCATACTTTACATTGAGGGCTCCATAAATGAAGTATGTGATCATTTCTTTGCAGTTTGTCCGTAAATAATGAAGGCTGATAATGTGATTAGTGTGTTATTCATTATGGAGGCATCATTCATTTGCAATAATCTGGAGGCGTTAAATATGAAGATCTCTAATTATGATGCTTTTAGAGGAAAAATACATAAAAGAAAAGTAGGGGGTAGCTTGTAATTCTCTCCATAAAATTAGTTCCTAGATGAAAACGAAAGGGTCAGAAAATTAGTTACTGATTTAATTAGCTTAGAGAAAAACTGTAAATTATTTGAAAAATAGTGTTGGATGGCTTTGACGCACTGAGAGGTCTTGTAAAATGCAGAATCACAATAGAAATTTGAATTTGGAAGTAATTTGTGTGATGGAAACACTTTGGACATGAAGAGGGACCTCTGCCATTGCTTTCTGTTGGGGTCCATTTAAAGCTGAGTGGGTGGCAGAGGAGCACGTCGCGCCAGACAGAACCAGCTCCATCCTTGAGGCCATCCGGACACCTCATGCCCTGGCTGAATGTGGAGAGAAGCTTGGGAGAAACCTTTTCACACCAGTCCTGCAATGGGAATTGGCTGGTATCCCCGCTCCAAGCGCTTTCCTGCCCTCCACCAGCTGCTATCAGAGCCCCAGACGGGGATGCCTCAGTTATTTCAGCCAGCACAAAGGGAAGGTGTGAAGGCAACATGTGCACACATGTAAAACCTCTCTGTGCGTGTACAGCCTCTGTGCTGGGGAGGGTACTGGTCTCGGAGGAAACATGGATTTCCCTCTCACTTCAGCTTACTGCAAAATATAATGTCATGTTCAGGAGGGAGGTGGTGGGGTGTCCTTGCTGGGATTAGCACAGAAGGGAAGTGTGTGTGCTTGTCTGGACATGAAAGCTCTGCAAAAACCCAAAGGGATAGTCGCTTATGGTCCAGCTTATTGCTGTAGCAAAACGTGAAGTGCTTTCCTGCTCTGTTTCATGGGAAACCTCTGCTCCCAGTTGCACAAAAGCAGGAAGGGAAGCCAACAGAAAGAACTAAAAGTAAGAACAGGTACAGCCTACTGCCGGACTAGGTTTATGTCTACCATGCAAAGGGAATTGGAATTTATGTCTACCTAGAGTGTGATAAAGCAACAGATCACCGCTTTGGATCAGGAGCTCCCCAAATGGCTCCAGTGTGGCCACCTCACCCCCAGCTTGGAGTCTGGACTTACATCCCAATCCTTAATTGCTTGCAACCCAAAGAGCAGGGAGATTCCCAAACCAGGTAAGGTATGGTCCATCTCAGCCCAGCATCTGGTGTTACCTCTAAATCCCACACAGTCATACTGAAAGTCTTCACCATTTATTCAGAAAAGGGGTCTACCTGTTCTCCGAAACCAGAGAGCTTTCTTCCTTCCAAAGCACTTAAGTGGCTTTATCTAAACGTCCAGAGCTGGAATATATTCACAGGTAAATACAGCGAGGTTTTCATCTGTGCTGCAAACACCTCTTAAAGTTCTCACAAAAATACAGCCCTGTGGCCATGACTAGTTTTTTTCAAGCCGAGTTTCTTCCCCAACATTTCTGTTGCAATTACCAAAAAACAATGAGCAGAACACCCCATCAGAAGACGTGCCCCTTGAACCTCACCGAACATGATGTCCCCACAAAGAGGTCGCCTCCTCTGGTGCCACCCCAGCAGGCGAGGATGTGGCACATCCCTTCCCCAGGCACACATGACACGTTTGTTTGGGGCACTGAAAGCGATTCACTGCAGAGCTGTGTTTTCCCAGAGGACTGGAAAACAGTTGGATACTAAATCTTAATATAAATCAGCCAAGAGTTAATGTTTATCTTTTATCAGAGTAATGGGAAAAGTTCGAGCAAGCCGGCTAGATTCAGGGTGAAGTCAAACTCCCAAACTTTCTCTTAAATTAGGCCCAGCGGGGGCGTAAAAGCATCCTTAGGGACCGCAGAGCTCTGCAGGAAATTATGCCAGCTCCACCAACTCGCGTTCATTATCAGTGTCGCTCACTCATGTCACCTCCACAATTATTTTAGGACCTGTCACCAGGAACGTTCTCCCACCAGCAAATGTTTCCAGCTTGCTCTAATGGGGAGGCTGAAGTTCGAAGCAGAAGTTACCTCCACACCTCCTCCTTCTCACCCACCACCTTTTGCAGCCCCTGCTGAGCAGGATGCGGCCCGGGGGTGTGAGGATTTGGCAGCGCCTGGCTCTTTGGGGTGAGGGGGCTGCTCAGCATCCGCTGCACAAAGGAAGGCGTGGAGCTAGGGGTGGGAGGGCAGCACCCAACACTGGGGAACTAAGCTAGGGTCTGCACTGCAAAAGCGTAAATTCACGAACTCCAGAGTTGTAGAGAAATTAATGCCAGGGTCCTGTGGAGATGCTAATGGTGTAGGGAGAGGTGAGAAGAAAGGAGCAAGGCCTGCCCTGTTATAGGGCTGTCATATGGATCCTGATGGCTGTTTGACTTGAATACATGGTTGTTAGCTTTCAGAAGATTTTTGGCATGTTGTAGAAGTGAGAAGAGAAGATCAATGTCCCCAAGCACACAATAACACAGTCCCAAAGGGCTCCCACCTGTCTGTACTCCAGTTCCCTGCTCAAAACAAGTATAACCCCACATTAGGTGGCACTTCCAGGGCTTCACCTGTGTGAGTTTCAATTAGCTCTAAGACTGGAGTCCTCTCCGCAGCTTTCCTCTGTCCCTGCACACTCAGCCACTCTGCGAACATGCCAGACGGACACCATCGGAGGCTCCGGGGATGAGCCGTGCGCAGGGAGGGAGCAGCTTTGATTAAATGGATTACGCTGGAAATAAGCAGCAGACAAAGCACTGAAATGTTGACATGAGCTACAGCAATGAGAAACGGCAGTGATTAATAAGCTCCAGTACTGCAACTAATCAGTGTTTGCAAGCACTTTGGACCTGGAAAGCATCTGCTGAGAACTGTTCGCTGTGAACATTTCCTGCACCATGTTGACAAATCGTATCAAATCTTCCCAACAGTGAGAGGGGACGGTGTTTCCTCTGGTGGAAGGGACCTGCTACTGGTGGTTTCTTCAGGTGAGCACACTGCATCTTCATCATGGGTGGGGGATGTCACCCCCTCCCAGGTCCATGGCTTTGCAGGTCCGTGTGGATTGGGGCTGGGGCTGCTGCCGTGCCTCCAGCCCACCCGAACTCGCATGGGGTGATGGCCTCGGGTGCAGGCAGGGCAGCTGCGAGGCACCTCATCCCACGGGTGCCTCCGGGCACGTCAGCTGGAGCCTGGGTTTCTTTTGCGTGTCTTACAGCTCCAGCATCTCCTCCCACCACCTTCTCCAGCCAGTAGGTGATTTCCTTGGGTTAGCAATGAGCAGTGTGCGCACATCTGGCTCACAACAGAGCCTGGTATCCAATTGTCTTTGATACCAGGTTGTGCTGGAGCTAAATTTCCTAGGGAAAAACATACAGTTTTGTTACTGTATAAGCAAGCAAACAAAAAGCTGCTTGCTTGCAAGAAACCTCCATCATTTTGTAAATGTGTCTGAGGAAAAGGGTCCCCAGAGTTGAACCGATGGCCCCCATCCTGCCCTGCCAGTGCAGACATCCCGCCTCATTCCCCAGACGCCCTGTCCTGAGACAACAGGTGAAAAGCAAGTTCACGGAGAATTTTTTCTTCCTCCAGTTTCTCTTTTCTCTCCCCCCTCCTTGCCTCCGTGCCTTTTATAGTGTAACATATGTCAGGGTTCATGTAACAAAAAGAATTTCCAGTGTCAGGCAAATAATTTTTCCATCTGTGTTTTTTTCCCCCCTATTTTATATTTTTTAACGGAAGTGGCATCTGTGAGGTGCTGGCTGTAACCGATACGTCCAGGAGTTGCGCAGTTCATTATCAGCAGCCCGCTGTTGGTATGCCATTTTTGGCTGCTCCAGCTGTTGTTATGGAGAGGGTATGCATCAGTTCAGCTGACAGCTGCAGGCTTGCAGAGAAAATGAAAGTTGTTTTTTCCTGTTCAGCAGTTGTCTTATCCTTCCCAGCACACCCTGATGGGGTTTTCTAGTAATGGGCTGAGGTCAGAAATCATGAAAAACATGCACAAGTGTCGTCTTGACATGGGTCAGGTCTCACTTTTCCTCCTGCCCGTCTCCGGAACGGTGCATCCTCAGCGGTGGTTGGGGATGAGCCTGATTTATCTGGCTGGGGGATGCTCTGGACCCCAGGAAGGCACAAGCTGTGCTGGGCTGTAATAATTCACATCAGATGCTGATGGAGTGTGATGAGAAGTGGAAGTGAGTCCTGGGGGATGAAGGTCCTCTGTGTCCGGTGTTAGAAATGCTTCTGCCCACAGCAGCTCTGAACAGCAAGAATTAAGGAATCACCGTTACTTGCTGGTAATGCTGGGAAAGCATGAAAGAGAGCTGGATACAGAGCTTCGCTGCCACAGCCATGGGTTCGTCCCCTGTCCGCATGAGCCAGTGTTCACTGAAGCAAAGGAAAGGCTTTGTCAGACCTCGAGCAACATGTGTGTGCTATTAAAGGCATGTTAATGAAGACAAATCTTTAGGTATGTACTGAAACCCTACCTGCACAATATAACAGCAACAGCAGCCGTAGTCTGACAACCCTTCTGCTTGCACTGCCTTAATGTAACCAGATCTTATAATCTAGCTGGCTCGGGTGCTCATGCACCAGGGTCAGAGACATCAGGATCCCCACTCGGAGCCCTGCTCAGGAGCAGGGTGACAGCAGCTCGTGTCCCCAAGCCCCCATCCCACTGCAGTCTCAGCTCTGCCCTGGGTGCAGGCACCCGTGGGTACCACCCTGGTTACACAACCCCAAGCCTTGGTGGTGGGGCTTCGGCTTTGAAGGAGGGGCTGACTTCTTGTTAAATGCCTTGTGGAGGTGGAAACGCTCTTTCTATTGCTTCCCTGCCCACACTCCTCCTGTGAGATCCCACACACGTGGCAATCAAAGCTCGGAAGGCAGCCTGACTTTCTGAGCGTTTCGCACCGCTTTCTCGCCCGCCCAACGGATGCTCGTGGGGAGACGAGGCAGGGGCAGAGAGCCAGGGGATCTGCAGCTCCCCATGCCCTCCTTTGCATTGCTCTGAGCAGTACTGAGGTGTCCAGGGGCTCACACCTACGATGGGAATGGCAGATTGAGTGGTGTCGCTTACCACACACTGCATTTGAATCTGCAGGAAGGATGCAGGAGGAATACTTCCCCCCAACAGAGTATCATAGGGCAAAAATGAAGAATATTTGTTTATCTTTCCAATAAAGGCATCATGGGAAGCATAATTTCCTACTTGCTAAAATACAGACTGCATCATGCTGAGAAAATTGAAGAAAACATTGCTCATCTATTCTTTAACTGCCAAGACATTTCCAAGCATCCTTCTTTTATTAAATACCACCCGAGACCTTTTTTTAATACTACATGAAAGAAAGGTACTTTATTAGGTAAATATAATGAAATAACCATGTGTTGTTTCTCACTTCATGGCAAATGTTTCTGCTTCCTGATGATATTGATTCCAGATCGAAAAAATATTGCTTTATCCCAGCACCACTCACCTCTACACAATCTGGTAAATGCAGCCTAGGAGCTGTGTCAAATCTGCTTTTCTATCAAGTTCCCCTGACTTTCAAGTAAAATACTTGTGGTGAAAAGATATTGCTCAAACTCAATCATTCCTTTCAGTGCAATGTTTTTTCTTCCCTCAGTATTCCCTTTTTCTGTGTCCTACCATTTGCACGTCCAAGAAAAGAGAATTTTCAGCTTAAATTGTGGAAAACAAACGACAAAGTACATTTGGTAGTAACTTTATTTAAATTTTGCAAGGTGCTGGTGGTAACCATGCATAACCCAACTAAGGACTGGAGGCACTTAGTAGAAGATGGAAATCATGAAAACCTGAAGTGTGGAGTGCTCGCAAAGGGCTTTTCTTGCAGGCTGAAATACTTAAGGAGCTCAGAACTTCTTAAGCTCTGGATCAGCAGAGGAGGTGAGATCTTCTCTTTGAATTCCTTACCTTAAATCACCATCTCCATGCCACTTTTAATGTATGACATTACTTTGGGGATAGGTTCTATCAAGGTGAAAACAACAAATTCCCACAGAAACCATCTCGATCAGGTTGTCTTCCCCAGGGAATCTCAGTGCTTGATGATGATGATTTTGGATAAGGCAAAGCAGCCAAGACTATTTCTGAGAGACTCGGACTGCAGAAGCAATCATTTTGAATAGCTGGCTTTTCCAAAGCTCTGTGCACTCTCACACACCAAAGTCACTGGGAAAACTAGGGAGTGCCTGATACCTTCAAACCTTCCAAATTCAGAGTACAGCCCAAATGTGCCTGGGCTCAGGAGGTCTCTTCGGTGCTGCAGCACCTGCGTGCAGCAGAGAGGTGATGGACTCGTCCTTTTCTGTTTGACCACTGGTGCACGGTGATGCTTTGCAGAGCCCCGGCAGGTGCAGGCAGCTTCCCAGCTATAGTAAGAAGTAATCCCAGCCCTGTGCTCTGACCTGGAATCTCAAGCCCTCATCTGTCTGCTCTGGTATCACCAGATCTGACTCCATGTGAAGTCAAAGATGACTTAGGATTCAAAAAGAGGTAGAAAAACAGCTGTTACTCTTCTTCCTCACTGGCAGCACAGCCCCAGGCTGCCCGGCCAGCTCCTTGAAGCAATATCAAGGCAGGGAGCAGGGTGGTTGCTCTGGGCACAAAGCAGGCAAAACAACCCTGAAGCATCTGAAGCATCCTCACCAGGTCAGAGGACTCTGGAATTACTGCAGGGAATTTCTGTCATAACCCACACACCCTTTGGGTTTTCCCTCAGCTCTTGGTTTTGCTGTCAGGCACAAGGAGACCAGCCATGGTCCCCATCACGGCTGGTCTGGGGGCTGCCATCCCTGCTGGACACCCGTCAGCCCTTCTGGCAATTATTGTTCATGTGTGCAACCAAACAGGTTCTAGTCCATACCCCGTGTTGCGTGACATAATCCTGTATCAGTTACTGCTTATTTCCTTCTTTTTGTCCCTTCTAGCATCAATCCAACCCATACAAATTTTTCACCTCCTACATCAAATGCATTGCGACCAGCTTCCTCCAGCCACAGACACCGACTGGGGAAAACTTGGCACCAAGAGCCCGCTGCAGTAAGGTGATTTTTCTGCTGTTGTTTTAAGCAGTTTTAAGCTGTTGATTTATTTAAGGCTCTACATCTTCCAGCATCACCAAACATCTGATGATTTTATTTCGATTGCCTGGTTATTCATGGCCAGCCTGCTTTTCCACTCACCCAAGCCTACATCAGTTATGAAAAAAATGAAATGGTGGATGTTTATTTTATCTCTTTTCCCCAGAGAAGGAGTTTAATAATTTAGCAGCAGATATGAAACTGCTCCATGAGGAGTAATTTGTTTTAGGGGGGAAAAAATGAGATGATTTTTTTCTCCTTCTCCCAGATCCCCATATATAAAGGTATGGTTTGCTTTGGATCATATTCACTCTCTGAAGACTTGGTTTTGCTATTAAAATCTTTATTTCACTACAGATTATTCTACCATTCCTTTGTCTCTCTGCTATTAGTCTGCTTTTGGTATGCAGCTGTCACCATGGCTTTTAGTAACCTGCTTTCTATTGGTTCCCAGAAATGGTTTATATCCCCTTAGAACAAGCCAATAAAGGATTTCAGGTGCTTTCTAACCTGCCAAATGCAGCTCATCAAGAAATGCATGGAAAGGAAGGCCAGGAAGCAACAGATTTGTCACAACTGTTATTTACCAACCCTGGATTTTGAGTTTATTGCTTGCTTGGTCTCTTCAAGAACATTTTTCCCTAGTGAAATAGCATCTTTATGCATATAGTGCCCAACACAGGGATGGACAAATGCAGGATCACTGAGCGAAAGCTACCTGTGCATCCCCATGCAAGCAGAAAATGAGCACTTCAGTCCTTTTTTACAGTAATTTCAAGAGTGGGGTTCAATAAACTGCATTTCTGGACTGGGGACTTTCAAAGACCCTTATACATATTTCCCAGAAATTTTAGAGGTTTAATGGCCTCTGAAATCACCAAGATCTTCCAAAGATCTATTCTCAGAAGACCTGTAAGAGCTCGGTATCTTGCCAGCCTTGGCGTCTCTGTCAAACGGGGCTGAAGTTGACTGAATTATTGCAGGAGAGGCAGACAGGCAGGCGTATTCACAGCCGCTGCACAAGCCTCCTTTCGCTACCCAGGTACAAAAAAACCACAGCCCCGTAAGTCCGTGCTCCGCTCTGCCCCAGCATCCCCAGTGCCAGCATCTCCCAGCCCTGACCCAGGGGTCCCCTTTGTCCCCAGACGTGGGACCCTCACTGAGGGCTCCCCACCACCACAGGTCCCTGTGCACAGCTCACATCCTCCTGGTGGGAAAAGTGGGATTAAATACAGAGCAGGTTCTGCAACTGCTGACTCCTAAACAGCACCACTTTTGGCAAAGCTGTTTCGCATTCTGACCAAATGGAAATTCTTCTTTATAGCAGAGGGTTGGATTTTTTTTTTTTTAATTTGCCTTTTTTTTTTTTTTTTAATAGTTCTTGTGGGTTCCCCCCCTCAGTCACTTTTTAATGTGCACCACATAATAATATGAAGCTAAGGACACTGTTCTGATAATTCCTTGAGCAGCCCTAGTGAAACACTATCCAGATGTGTTGCTGTTTTTCTGCAGGGGAATGCATTTTGCATGTCAAAAAAAAAAGGCATTTTTCCTTTCCTCTTGGCCTTCAATTTTAAACGAAGTGAGGTAGGCCACCATTTTGGGGCTAGAAGATGAAAACCAGCACACCCAAGCCTTCCAATAACCTAATGAGGAAGGATCCAGAAGAGTTCATTTGAGGAAGGAAAAGCAAGAGAGAGAAAGAGAAGGAAAAAAAAATATAGGCTTAGGAATCAGGAGCAGAAATACGAGCCTTGTTCCTTGTAAGCTTGGATAATCTAAGTCAAAAACCACATGAATCAATTCAAGCTGAATCCAGACTGCTGTTCCGTACACACATGTACACACACACACACACACACACACATGCACACAGAGCATTTGCTGTGTTTTATAACATTTTAGTGGCTGCTGCTTTGTTGGGAACTGTTGGGAAACACATTTGCTCTGTTCCCACTCACGAGGAGGCTGAAAATGTTTTGATTTTATAATAATTGGACTTTCACACCCTGAGTGTTTTCAAAGCACCGCACGAGCATTATCTAATAATCCTCAAGGCAGCTCATTGAGGTAGGTAAAAGTCAGCATCATTATCCTCGTTTTTACAAACTGGGGTGAAACCAAGACAGGGGTGATATATGCGTTGCCCAAGGCCACACAACATGTCGATGGCAGAGATGGGATTAGTGCTAAGGAGCTGCTGGCTCCCGGCCCAGGATCAGGGCTCTGTCCACTGGCCCAGGCTTCCCCGGGGATGGAAGTACATTTCTGTGTGAGCGAAAGAGGGGAGGAAGGGAGGAGGACAAGATGTGCAGAAAACATGCACCATAGTGAGTAATGCAGGGGTATTTTTAGCAGCAAAAGGATGGGCTCAGAGCTCTCAGTGGTGTTTCAGATGTCCTGTACTGCATGCAGAGCTGATGCTGGTGCTTGGATTGAGGGGAATGAGATTTTTCAAGGCTGGGCTGGCTAGTTTGTTGGTTCCTTCCTGATCAACCTCAGCACAAACGGAGCTGAGTTCAGGGAGAGGGAGCAGCAGGTCTGTGCGAACGGGCTCCTCGGACAGAGATGGATGAGGGAGCGCTGACCCGGGCGGCTCTGCTGGCAGGGCAGCAGTGACAAGCAGCTGGTGGCTGAAACAGCCTCCCCCGAAACAGCTGGATCTGAGGGAGGACATCTGGATGCACTCTGGGTGGTTTGCTAGAAACAATGTCCACCGGGTCACAGCAGACGTAGGTCTTTGGGATGCCAAACACGAGGCACCCCGCACTACTTATGGGAGCGGGGCTGCTGGAGCGCTGGCGCCTGCGGAGGTGGACGGGGCCTCTGGCAGCACTGGGGCGGAGAAATAACCACACTAGGGGCTGTGCCCCCCCAGCCTGCCCCAGTGTCCGGGGACTGTGTTGGATCAGTGCAAACCACCAAAATCCAATAAAGCTGCAGGCACAGTCAGAGACTGCAGCACATGAACACACTACGGCCACAGAGCCAAACAACAGTGCAACAGGTGGAGGAAACTTAAACCTCTCCAAACCCTTCCTGAGGCTGCCAGGATGAGCTCGGCTAAACCACCAAAGACTTCTGAAGCTCTAAGAGGGTTTTTTTTCCCATGCAGAGGTGGGTCTGCCAAGCCCGCATCCCACTGGTGGCCACGGCAGTGCCCTGAGCCTTGCAGGTGACGGACCCTGCAGCAAAGCACTTGAGGGACCCGCTCTCAGCAGGTTTCCAGCCCCTTTCTCTGGATTTCAGCAGCAGGTGAAGATGAAGGTGAGTGCTGGCCTCGAAACTCAGCCAGACTTGCCTGGTCCGTGGAGCTGATCTCTTTGAGAGCTAATGAGAGGATTAGGCAGGGAACTGCCCCCACAGCCCTCGTCGCAGGCTTCCTGGGGAAAAGTCAGGTTCCCATAAAAAACCAGAGTCTCATCCTGACCACTCCCTCACTGCTGTAGTCTGATGGACGTAGCTTATTGGTTTAAATTAATAAATTGTAAATATTGATTGTTTGGACACTTATGGGGCCATGGATGAGTGGGATCCCACTTGTGCTACATCCCACACTGTACCATGTGGATACAGCCCTGGCTTATGAGGGTGTTATTCCCTTCTCCCAGCAAGGCCTATACGCATCTCTAGCTCTGCATTTTCACCCTTTGTCTTAAAAAATCATCTACAAGTGCTCATTTCTCTGAGGCTCACATCCTGAATCTTACTTGCCTGCCTGACTTCCCTGAGCAATGTCACAACACAGCATTTGTGAAAAATCTGTAACATCAGACACCAGGAGGTCCACCTAGTGACAGCCTCTGTAGATGCTTCATCAGGGAGGAAGGTTAAGTCAGAGCTTGCACCTCCTTAGACATCAAAATCTCAGATGAGCAAGGAAACAGCATAAGAAACCAAGTTTTACTAGTTCTACTGGTCAGTGTTGTTTCCTACAAGATCTTAGAAAATGCCCTTGTGGTGTCCTCCACACCAGCAGGAGCACTGGTTACAGGATTAAGTCCAGCTTTGTTTCCTTCAAAAGGTTACTTTCTGCAAAGCAGTTACATGGTTGGCATCCAACCACAGAGTTTGCTCAGTGTGAAATGAAATGTTCCCTGTTCTGAGGGGCCTTGCACCCTGGATCCCAGGTGACAGTGTGAAGGTAACATTGTGACAGCCAGTTTCCAGCCTCAGGAGACATGTCTGTATTTCTGAAGTCAAACAGGGCCAGATCCTCTGACTTCTCCAAACCTAGCATCAGAGCCCACCCTTGGGGCAGGCATTTATTAACCAGGTTATTAATTTGTTAGCCATCAATGTGATTGCAAAGCCTATGCTCACCCATTACCCTGCAGTGTCTGGACCCGTGGCTGCAGCACTTCGCAGCTCCTGAGAGCTGGAGCCCCTTCTCCAGCTTTGGCTACAAGTTCATCTCAGTTCATAACAGTTGTGTTTTTACCTTTGTTCTGCTTCCCTACACATAAGCCTGAGGCCTAGAGGGAGAAATGCTGCTTGAATGTGCAGGAAACCTGGGCTAGATTCCCGTTCCCTTGCTCCTTCAACTACTTTAAAAGGAAAAGGAGTGGGGTTTTCCAGCCACATGCGTGTCACATTCATGCATTTCGTTAAGGCAGCATCGTGGGGAACTCGCTCTCCAAGCCTCATTACCTTTTGTCTCCAGTTCCAGGAACGGAGCAGACGGTTGCCAGACCGTGGTATGCAACGTTTACCCCTTGAAAATCTTTAAAGAATTTAAACTTTGCACAGACGTTTTAAGCAGACCCAGCTGCCAATTCCACATGAGACAGTCTTAAGATAAATGCATGTTTGTAATCACCCCGGCGCTGGCGAGGGAAATGCACCGCCATTCAGGTAAGCGGCTTATTCAATTTACCACTGCGTGGGGCTGCCCTGGGTGATTGCACTGCAGGGTTCACCCACGTCTGTCCACGCTTTCTCACAGTGCCACTTCTCCCGCGCTCAATGCTGCAATTAGCTTGATTTATATTAAACATTGTTACCGCTCCCTTTTCCTACGCTCCCATCTTTGGGAAGCTTGGAGAGTTTTGACAGGAGCAAACCATAACTAACAGGAGCAGAAAACAGTCCAGCGGCCGGGGAGCCGGCCTCTGCTGCTCATGATGCCACAGACCAATTCGGAAGGAGCAGATTGCCTAAAAAATGAGAGCTGGTTTGGCTCGTGGAGAGGCGCAGAGGATGCTTGGCCATGTGGCTGGCTCCTGCAGAGGGAAGGGGTGACCTCTCCATGGGTGCTCACCCTGCTCACCCCAGAGCTCTTGGAGCAAGGCTCCACGCAGGGATAAATCACCTGGCTTGGGGATTTCATGGCAAACCCATCTCGCGGGCAAAAAGTTTGCCACGTGGGGTGAAGCTTTCTGAAGTGGGATCTGATGCCGGGCAGAGGGCCAGCCCCGACCTGCGGGAGCCCCGGGGGCTCGCTTCGCCCTCGCCTGGCACCCTGGGCACCGAGCCCACGCTGCCGCTGTGCTTTGATACGGCCTCATGCCCCGGCGAGCGGCACACGGGGGGCATCAAACGAACCCCCCCAGCCCACAGCCCTGCCCGGGTCTGTGTGGGATGCAGGGAGCCCACCTGGGAGGCTCCGTGTTGCTTAGAGCCAGTGCGGAGGTTTGGGGAGGTTTTCCAAGCAGCCAGCAAGGTCCGCTCGCTGCCGTGGGCACTGCTGCGGGCAGGCAGGGTGTCTGCAGAAAGCCGGGGCAGCTGAGCAGGCAAAGCGAGTCTGGTTAAATAAATTTAAATAAAGACTCATGGAAGAGGGGCTGCCGCCTTCAGCCGGCTGTGTCCTGACCTCACTTAACCATGCGTGGTCCTCTCCGAGCTGACATCTTGTGGCACCTCTCCCGTACATGCTTGTGCTTAGCAGAGCTGACTAATGCAAATTCACTGCAGTCAGACAAGCAAGCGATGAGGAAAACATCCCGAGTGTTCACACCAGCACGGGGCTGAGGGATGCAAAAGCTATGAATCCCGTGCAGGGACTTCGCGCTAACCATGGACATGCTTCAGAGGGTGGCACTGACCCCGGCGGACAGCGCAGCCAGCCCGCGAGGCTCAGGTCGCTCTTCTTGCCCTAAGCCACACTGGATCAGCTGATTTCATTTCTAATTTCCTCACACATGTGCTCAAGCACAGCTGTGGAACATGAGCCGAGTCTGCAGAGGAAATCCTGAGATTTACACAGGCCCCAGTGGATTATAAAAACCTGGAAACCGGACAGATAACACTCATGTAACAGACTCGAAACATGCTGAGGAGAAAAAAAAATCACAATAGATTAAAACCTGCTGTTCTCTGCAAAATGTAAAAGTGTCTTTTCCAACACTTTGAACTACTGTGTTAAAACTTTGTAGGTAGCTATCATTTCAAAGGTGCAATCTTCAGGAGGAGTTTTCTTAGTTTTTTTTCTTTTTTTTTTTTTTTTTAATGGTTTTGGTAAAGTCACAATAAAAGAGTTCTTAAAAGGGCTTGACCTGGAGGGCTGCAAGCTTTTTGCCTGGCGAGGTTCATTTCTAAACTGTGTGCAGTTTTCAAAGCTTCTGAGAACTTCCAAAACCTGACCTGGCTGATGTTGAATGCACAAGGTGGTGGGAAGTAAGAAGTAAACATCTCTTGTTGGGAGATGCTACGCTTTTAATCCCAATGGAACCAGTTGGATGCTACATAAGCTCCCAAATAAATCTCTTTGCTCGGCTTCTCGCTGCCTACAGAAAACCCAGACTTTGCACCCGAGGGTTTGGCTGTACTGCAACCCGGGATAGGACCCAGCTAGAAGAGATTTATTTCACAGGCTGGATGCTCAGCTGGTTTCACAGCAAAAATTCACCATGGTGGCTGTATCAGACAGCACCATTATCTGTATCTCGTGTTTTTGTAGCCTCTTGTGTACCAAAATGCTCTTCTTTTCAACTGCAAAGCATTTCTAGCCATAGCCACCATTTTCTCTGTGAAATGGCTTTGTCCTGATTCCTGCTTTCATCTATTCTGTGCCCATTCTCTCTGTTTGCTCTTACATCTTTTTAACAACTTAAGCTAACAATTGATTTGGAAGGGATGGCCACTGCCCTGGACAGACATGTTCATGTTCCCCATATAATCAGTGTGTGAAGGATGTTTTCCACACACTTTCCAGTTGGCCACAGGCTCAGAGCTGCCATTTTTGTGTTCACTGAGGTCTACAGCTGCCTCAGCGCTGAACTCAGTGGGACCAAGATCAGGCACAAGGTCAGGCAGTTTTTTCTTACACTGTCAAACATGATTTATTGCTTTTCTCAGGATCAATGACTTAAGAATTTGGGTTGCCAAGCTGTGCTGGGTCACATCCACCCAGGGCGGTTAACAGGGCCAGAACCAATTCTTGCGAGGCCCCGTCTTCCCCCAGGATTTTGTGTGAATCTGGGTTCCGTTTTATCTCAGGCATCAAAAGAATTTTGAGGAGGGGTCAGATAAAAGTTATGAGGGGTTTCCCCCCTCATTTCTATGAAGGGCAAACCAAGTTGGTTTGGGGTTTGTGAAAGCAAAACCAGGTTGACTTGGATCTCAGATCTATTTTATCTCAGTCACCAATCTTTCATTTGAATTTGGGGTTTCCAAACCAAAACCCAGCTAAGACTTTGTGTAAAAAAAAAAAAAAAAAAAAAAAAAAATCAAATCTGAAATCCAGCCTCCTCCACACATTCCAGGCGGTTGCTGAGAATAATTCTCCTCCAAGTTCATTTTAATCAAACTGCGACAAGAAGAAACCTCAGCTGACATCCACCTCCCCTGAGAAGGAGCAAATCTGCTTCCGAGGGGGCAGAAAGAAGAACAGAGAAAGGCAGGCAAGACCTGACTTGGTTTCTGTGCTACCAACATGCTTCACACTGGAGCTATTTACATGCAAAGCAAGGACTCCAGGCATCTCACGACCTTTAGCATGGCTTGAGACACTGTGAAATCATGTTGCAAGTATCATATGGCAAGACAGAAGAAACCGTGCTGAGATTTGCCTGGAGTGCAGAAGCAATTGGGGTAGCAAAGAGGCGAGAGCAGCTTGGGCCTTGGTGCCTTACAAGAGGAGAGGGAAGATGTAAAGGTGCGTTGCCTTGACAGATGACTATCTGAAGGATGTGGTAACGTTGTCCTCAAAAAGGGAGCCACTTCTAGCACAGGTGGGGTTAATATTTCAAGACGTACAAGCCTGGGATGCGTAGGAGATGGGGCAGTGCAGAATGCTCAGTTTTAAGAGGTAGGCTTGAAGCATTTGTGTTTTGAGTCCTTCTCTTAATATCCAGAAAGAATCAGGGCTTGGCAGATGGTCAGTGACAAAAAGAAGGAAATCACTCTCTGCAGGTCATTTTTTCCACCAGTAATGTGATCCCACAACTACAACAAAAAAAAAGTAGTTTCCATCCTCTCCCCTAGGAACCTATGTCTCTCCTATTGGATTCAACTCTTTAAAAGAATTGCTTTCCATTTTAGAAATGGATTTCCTCAACTCTGAATTTCTATGCAAGTCCCTTCAATCATGATTTCCAAGGTATCTGTTCTGCTCTAGGCGTCAGCTATTGTCCCCAAGGGTTTTGTGACATAAACTGTGGCTTTTGACCGAGAATCAAAGCTTCCTGGGGTGAGAGCTGTGTGTTTTCTTTTGCATTTTGCTATTTTCCAACTTCAGCAAGTAGTGAGTAACCAAATGTAAAACTGCCCGTTCTATACAGCTCGAACACGTTCACATAAATCATCCTTTTTTGGTACACTCTATAGCGTTTATTTATTGTGTTTCACATGCCAAGTGGAATGGGAAAGTAGAATTAGTCAGAATGTGCAGTGCCGTTTTTATTATTTAGTTCAGCCTTTCAAAATTGTACTACAGATAATCCACAGAGCAGAGATCCTGCAATGGTCCAGAGAGCAGAGTCAATGTGTGGCGAGCTCGCTTGTGTCCTGACTCACTTCCCAGCGCAGGGCCGTGCACGCCATGCCTTTAATTGCTTCTTCCAGACCTGGGCTGCCACGGTCAGCCCTCGTGCTGGCACTAACACATGCGTGCCCTCGTGCAGACACCCACCTGGCCATGTTCCCCTGTGACATCTGCTCTATGCACACTCTGCAGTTGACAACGCTGCAGCCGGGCCCACAGAAAACACCCTTTTCCAGGCAGAAACCCCCAGATTTGGCACAAAGATGTGTGCATACTGCCCCATCCGGCCCAGTGGGTGCATCCCCAGGCGAGCGCAGCCACCCTCAACGCTGCAGGCTCCAAAGCGCGTTGGAGGCGCTGCACTTTCACATCCATCCGAGGAGGATCGTAACGCGCTGTAACAACACGCCACGAAGCCAAGGGCCCAGACTTCGGGATTTTATTGGACTGTTAACTTGGACAATGAAATTCTTCAGGGAGGATATTTCTCGAGACAGACAGTTTCGTCAAGCAGTTTTTTCCATCTGACCCTGGGCCCCGAAAGTAATGACAGCCTGAACACAGAGACGCTGTTTGCTGATTGGTACCACGATCCCGCGAAGGGGAACCATGAGCCGGGCGAATTCTCCTTTTTAATTAGGTGAGAAAAGCCAACGGAGCCGCGTGGCTCTCGCAGGGGAACCATAGCCGGGCTGTTCCATGGACAACTCCTTCCCACCCCGCAGCAGCGCTGCAGACCTCGCCCCGCACAATCGCCCTTAGAAAGCCTGGCCGCACTCAGAGAAGTTTGCCTTGCCCTGGCACTGATGGAAAAGAGTGGAAAGCATGTGCCTGGAAATTCTGCAGCCCCCGAGAGCTGACCGGAGTCTGGCTCCATCCAGTCCTCGATAGGTTTCTCTGCTCAGGGGTCTCAGCCATCAAAATCACTCCCGGGCTGCTTTTACTCTACATTTCAATGCCTCTTTTCTGTCTGAGAACTGGAAAGTGCTTTGTGTTCTGGTTAATTTAGTCCTGCAGTGCTGTGATGCAGCTGGGAGGATTGTGGTCAAGTACGAGACTAAGATGCCGAGTTATTCATTATTTTAGGGTTCCCAAAGAGCTGAAATCCTATCTAAATGACAAAATTAGGGTGCCATGGGCTGTGTTCCCCGGACGAAGTGGCACAGTGCCACGCACCATCACCTCCAGAGAAGCTGGCATTACCTGCGGTAATAAGAGAAAACATTTTCATTTTCCCCGGTGTTTATTATAGAGAATTCCTGGTTAAAATGACCTGCACATGGCCTTTCTGGGGAATTCCACTGTGCCCTCGTGTTTGCATTACTGATCCTAAGGCACGTGAGGGCCAGGTCAGCCAGCAGCAGGAGCCCTGGACAGAGAGCTCCTCATCTCCAACCAAAGCACAAGCTGGGGGGGATACAGGGCAAACCAAAGTGATTTTTCCAAAGCTGCTTTTGCCAAGCCACTGACACAGCCAGGAAGGGGTCTGATCCTTGAATCATAGCCCCAGAACCACTGTGGGTTCATGCAGTACCAATATAACACCTTTCTAGTCAGAATGCTCATTAGCTGTGGCTGTGCAAGAAGAGAGAATGGGGAAAGAAGGAGAGAAAACAGGTCACTGCCACCAGATGGTCTAAGCTCATGTAAGGACTGACTATCAGCAAGAGATCAGCTGATGGGCACTGGCATTTATCTTCAGCTAAACTCCTCAGATCTTATAAAGTTTCAGGTCCTGAACTGCACAGGTCTTCATGAAAACTCATCCCTGCTCTACCAAGTGGCCTCTTGACAGGCAGTTATACTGACAATAATAAAATACAGGCAAGGTGGCAACAATTTTTTCTTAAAAATAAGCTATTTATTCTTAAGATCAGCCACCCCCAGCTCCCCATGCAGCAATACATGGTTGCGGGAGTTAACCTTCCACATGTTTCAGTTGTTTCGGTTCAAGTTTTAAGTGGCTTCCGCTGCACCAGTGGGGAGAAAGAGCAAGCCAGCAACAAAATGTGAGCAACCTCATAAATCTGTAGAAACTGGAACCTGGGAGGATTTTACATGGCTGAATGTAAAACAACGCAGTGTGTGCAGTAATTGAAACATCGCATTACAATTAGACAAGCAGGATATTCAGGAGGACCTTCAAAGTCACGTCTGAGAGCATCTCCACGGCATGTAGCAGTGGCATGCAGCAAAGTGCAGTTTTGGTGTAATCCAGCTAACCTGAAGACAGGAGTAAGGCCAGCTGCTTCGCTCTGGCATCTGCCTGAGGCTGCTTACCTTGCTATCACAGCTGAACAGCTGCTGCTGCTGGAGCAAACACGGTTATTACCACTACCATTAACAGCAGCAGTGGACTAATTCTTATGCAAACATACATTATGCAACATAAGCCAATACTGCCCCAAGAATATATAGTATAAGACCTGATGGATAAAGCAGGGGGAAGCAAGTTTCCGCAGCAGAAACAGCTCTAGAAGGGTCCCTTTCAAGCTGAAATTACTTTGTAAAGAACAGTGAAAGCTTGGAGCTGGCTGCTGAGACCATGGGACAGGTGATGTGTTATGGTTGCAATCAGGTTGCACCAGCCATGACGTGTGTTCAGGTCAGGTGGCTGAAAAGGACTACAAAAATGAATGAAAACCCATCACCACATGCACACTACATGCAAAGGTTTCAGCATTGCTGCTGGAGCTTGCAGTTTTCTGAGGAACATCCATAGCAGTGTCTGGTCACCAAAGCAAATACTTGCAAAATTTTCCAGAAATCTTCTCTGAACCACACCATAGGCTTCCTAGCAGGAGATGCAGTGCTTCTTCGTATCTTTGACTGTTTGGATGTCTTTTTTGATGTGATTTGGTGAATGAGAGTACCCATCCAGCCAACAGAGCAAGAGGGTAGACTGAAGCCTCCGTCAGATTCCTGACAACCTGACCCAACGGCGTGAGCACTCCCTGCAGCTACCAACATCTGCCTTGGAGCCGAGCTAAGAGCCACCAGAGAAATATTTGAAGAACTAATGATAAAAAACGAATCGAAAACTGTTCATGCTGCATGCCCAAGGAAAATGGATACGTGGCTGAGCAGCCTCCGAAATGTGGTGCTCTGCCATCTGGGAGAGGATGGTGATGGGGAGGCGTGAGCACATCTGTAGCTGCAGCCCCAGCTAGGACCACCCCAGGGGATGTGGGAGCAGTTGCTTTTGGCTCTCATTTTTCCGTGCAGGAAATCGCAGACAGAAATATGATGCATCCACCATACGGCGAGTCCGGTGCGTCCCGGACAAATGAGCTGCTCTCCGCGGCCGGGTGTGCGGGGCGGAGCGCGGCCCCGGTAGCCCCTTTCCCCTCTCCCACCTCCATAAAGCCGCGCCACGATCAAACCACGGCACTTCACCGACACAATGAACTCAAACATTCCTCTTCCGGAGAGGATGTGGTCAGTCACCACACACATCTTCTGGGGCCCGACCACAGATCCAAACAGTCTGGTCACACATCACATGTAATCTTAACAGCAAACTTTCTGACATGCAGTTCAGACCTACCCCTGTCCTTGTGGGATATTTCCCTTATATCTCCATGATAATAAAGAGTGAGACTTGTTCAAAATATTAGTATCTGGGGAGAGAGAAAAAACGCTTCAGCAGACTATGACTCACACAAGAATTCCCTGAACCTGAGACGTGGGTAAGTCGTTAGGAAGAATGAACTCATCCCGGCTTGGAGGTGAGGAGTCGGGATCTCTTCCCAAGCTGGAGCTCCCAAAACCTTCTCCAATGAGGCCCTTGCCAGGAAACTCATGCTGGCACCACGCGGCAGATCCCAGCCCACAAGGCTGGGAGATGCTCTCAGATGCCGTGGTGGAGCAGGGACCCTCCATAAGATGCAGCCGATTGTGCACAACTTGCATCTAATGCCACTGCCTCCAGCTCCACAGCAGGGTGTCAGCATGGACATGGCACGGTGACACCCAGAGGTGATAGTTCCCCTCTCGCCAGTGGCACCAGAGATCCAAATGTCTCATCTGTCCTCTCTCTCACGCTGGTCTGAATGGTCCTGTAAATTCTGCAGCACCTACAGCACGTGCCAGCATCATCTCTGCTTAAAAATGGCTGTGCTTTGTGTGCAGACTGTGAGGCTGTATAAAAAGGTTCTTTAGCAGAAAATAATGTTTATGATTAAACCTAACTTCTCTCACTTTTCATTTCCACCAAAATCTCAAGAAGTTTATATATATTAAAAAAAAAAAAAAAGTCTGATGATTTTTTTTGACTGAAAACTTTTATAGGCAGGGGAAAAAAGTACTTTTTTAAATCTGAAGATGAAAATTCCATTATTTCTGATTTTTCAGGAAATATATCAGGATTTGGGGTTTTAGGGTGAAACTCTGAGGTTGGGTGAAGCATGTTTTCCCACCAGCTGTAGAGTGTATATCAACACATCTGTATAATCAACCTCCAGTTTCCCTGTTTAATATCTCCTCGTGTCTATTAAAATCCAGTCGGTATGGTATATAGTCTCCATCTTCCAGCAGTTAGCACAGAATATCAGTAATTTATCAGCATTTCCACCTATGCTTGGAGTTGCAGATATCTGCAGTAACTCTTTAGTAATGACTTTCTTATGGCTTCTGTTGCAGATATAAAAGTTTATAATGTCGAAATGATTGTTTTTATCAGTTGAAGTATTTTCCAATCTGTCCCATTTCCTCCACCCACATATTTTGTTTTGTGTGAGGAAAATTAAATAAACAGGATCCATTTTTCCAATGAAAACAAAATTAGTTTGCAAGCCAAAAGGAACTCAGCTTGAATGCAATTGGGATTTGAGCAATTTAAAACTGTTTCTCTGCATGTGTTAATGAAGAAATTAAAAGTTTAGAGGGAACAAAAACACCGTGAATGACGCACTGGAAATAGTCTAACTCAGCTCTGCAGGATAACACATATCATTTGGACATGGCCCTAGTTTTAGATAACATTGCAGCAGCATAAAAGGCATGTGGCAACCACGGTTTTGGAAACCAAAGTACAAACCAGGCACGTTCGTGGCTCCAGCTGCTCAAGAGCCTGGGAGCAGCACTTGCTTCTCTTCGGCCTCATGAGCCACAGAGGTGAAGCAGCAACTCCTGAGCCCCACAGACTCTTTGCTGCTGCTCACACGTGGGCAGGGTCCACGCATCGCCTTTGTCTGGTACCAGAGATGCCGAGCGATGTGTGGGGCTGCAGGGCACTGGCATCTCCAGCCCTTCACCAAGTTTCAGCCAGGTCTTTTGGTCAGATCTGAGCTGTGGATGAAGAAGGGAAAAATACACGAGTGCCTGGTCCCAATCCAAGGCCATGTGCTTCCTCCTCTCCCCCAGCTGAGCCCCGCTTGTGCCATATCTCTGAAGGGCTGCTCCTTGCGCTGCAGCAGGCAGCTCGACAGGGAAGCCCTGTGGGAGAAGTGGCACTTGCTGGAAGGGCTGGAGTGCACCGAAAACTGGCGTGGCAATGTCACTTGGGCATGTGGTGGCACTCCAGGCAGGAAGAGGTGGGACAGGAGCCAGGAAGGGCAGAGTCCAGGGGCGAAAGCATGGGATGTTGCATCCCAGGACACCATCTGCTGGACCCACAGCCCCTTCTGCAGCATCCAGAGGTGCAGAAGAGAAACAAAGGTCCAGCTCTGCAAGCCATGCTCTCGCCTGTCTGGTCACTCCTTAATTTCTCCTGGGCTCTCCAGGCCCCTCATTAACGCTGACCCCAGAGGCTAGCAGCCCCTGCCTCGCTCCCTGCAGGGCTGGCCTGCAGCCCATCCTCTGCACATGCACCAGTCGCATTCATCCAGTTGTGCTCGCGTCCCTGCCTGAAATCTAGAAGTGGCTCATGCCCAAGAAAAGGTCACTTCCCCACCAACTGGGGAAGCCAAGTGCTCTGCCTCCCCAACACTCCCACATCACCGGCCAAGTGCAAACGGTGAAGGAAGACTTTTGCAATAAAGACATCCAAGAGCCCGGCAAGCTGCAAACTGCCCTGTGAGGAGCCCGAGACGCCCGGCATGGTGTGGAGAGTCCCCAGGGAGGGCACACAGCTTGGAGAGGAGGGCTGCTGACAGAGCTCCTGGCTGTCCTGGGCTGTCCCAGGGCATGTTCCCATGGGGAGGTCAGTGACCAGCGCTGGAGGGAGGACATCGTGGTTGCTACGAAGGAGAAAAATCTTCAGAAACATCGCCAAGGGTCCAGGTGAATGCAGAGGGCTCGGATGGGGCTGCAGGAGGGAGGGCGACAGCGACAGGTTGCCTCCGCGCTGCTGCTGGCACATGCTCCCGACCGCCTGTTGCTGTCTCTGAACAGATGTGGGCAGTTTCGCAGATGATGAAGTATTGGATATGTTTCTCCTTCAGGGATTATTACTACTAAATAAATCTGCAGGTTTATATGTTTAGCAGCTGACGGAGATTCCTTTTCCCTCCCCTTCTCCATTATATTATTCCTTGCAGCAAGAGCCAAAACAAGGCTTTTAAGCCAGGGAGAGGACAGAGAATGATCAGGATATGATTTGGGAAATTTTAGAAACAATGCTAGAGTAAATGGGGGCAAAATATCCTCCCCAAAATGTAGCTTATTTATACATTTAAGCTTGTTTCATGGTGTATCTTGGACTGGACTCCATGAGCATCGGTTTAACCACCAGCTCATAAATTCGTCTGGTATCTTTAGAATTTGTGGCCTGGGAAAAGATCTCTCCCTCTCTCCTGGTGGTATTGGATTTATTTTTTTTCCTTTCTTTCTTTCTGAGCTGACTTTGAGCAACGTGGGGCTTGGATTTACAGTGTTTTAAGTTCCACCGAAAATATTCCCTGACCAGCCCCAAAATGAAAGATGGAGAGCGTGTGATGAAGGAGCCCAACCTGTCTGCAGAGCGTTCCAGCTCCTAGTTGGTAACAGCAGGTTGAACTTGGGGCACGAGCTGAGTCATGCACTCCTGGTGTTTTCCTGTCCACTTTTTTTGTTAAAGCCTCTCAACCTCCAAAATCAGCCTTAAGAGAGCTCTCTCCATGGCTCCCAGAGACACCCTCCCAGCACCCTTGCAGGACTTCGCTTCTTAATTCCTCCTCCCATTTGCTAATTTCTCCTTGTCTCATAAGCATTCAATTCAGAACTCCAAAAGGCCCCAGCTGGGGAGGAATAAAGGTTGTGCAAGAAACACTTGCCCATATTCTGAAGCTGATGGCAGCCGTCTCTGCACCCAAAGAGCCGCAGGGCTGTTCTTCCACAGCCCCCATGAGGCTGAGGGGTGGGCTCAGTAGTGCCCCTGTTCTGACGCTTGGCCACCGTGATCATCATCCTAACCCCACGTGCACTGCGAATGAGGGAAGAGGTTATGGACTCAGCTCACCCAGAGCTTCAGGAAGCCGAGAAAGCAGATCCCACTTGGGTGGAGCAGGCAGGCGTGTCATGTTGTTTAAAACTCTCTGTGAGCCTGTCCACAAATTTAAAAGCTGAGACTTCTGCAAGGGAAAGTGCAGCGGAGGGCACCAAGCCCGGGGAGGGCAGCTTGGTGCTGTTTTGGAGAGTGACAAATGCCATGAGCCAAGCTGGCAACACACCCAATGTGACAAGGGCTGCAGCTGGCTGTGTGCTGCTCACCTCAGCTCCTTGGGACAGGGAGGTGGCTGTGGTGGTTTCCCTCCTGCCCTGGGGACACGAGGACCTGGGATGCTCCTCTCACCCCCAGCACCGGCTGCATGCGTGGCCCTGTGCCCAGGCAGAGCAGCAGGTGCTGTGTGAGGCCATTCCACGGGGCGTTCAGCAGAGCCGTAAGGAAAAGGGGGCTGCTTGGAATAAGCCCGGTACAAATCCCCACTCAGCTCGCAGGTTTTCAGAAAACATTCCTCGCTGCCTTTTCCGCCTCGCAGGCATGAGCTAATTAAACCCCGCAACAAGCACGGTGTCAGATAAAAGTAACAGGATCCACATGGCGATGGGGAAGCTGCAGGGCTCGCGGCTGTGTTTCTGATTGCTGGCTCCTCGCTGTGCTCAGGCCATGGGTTGTGCCTCTGAAGGTCTCATCTTGGTGCTCTCCATGCGGCGAGCACATGCGTGGTGCTCGCCCAGCCCAGCCCTTCTCGGCCATGAGACCTCGCCGGATCTGGCAAGGATGGAGCAGAAGTGGGCTCTCAGGTTACCAGCGCAAAGCCAATGCAAGTAGTACCAAGCAACTTACAACACAAGTCTGAGGTTAATGCATTTCACAACGGCACATGAAAATCTTTTAACAGATTGTTCTTTATTTTATGGTAAAATCAGAGGGGAAGGTTCTGTGTAATCCCACGGTCATGGGGAGAAACCTGCTCTTGGATGAGCTCCCCTCATCTCTTCGCGGAGCGGAGGACAAGAAGTATTGTTCGTAGTGTGTTTTTGACAAAAATATTTTATTTTATTTTTTTTTATTTTTACATCCCAGTTTGCGTGAATGAACATGATATTACACTGGTTTAAGAGAACTTTGGCAGCTTTTTATTGCTGTTTTACAGCACAGTTGTTCTTAGAAACAAAAGGTTTGAATTAATGGTGTTTTAATGTACAGGATATGACAGAAATGAAATGCAGAAACAGTTGGCTTGCACACTGGGATCCAAGTCAAAATAAAATTTGGCCGTAAGCCTACAGCGCTCCTCTGGGACACCCAAAAGGGGTGTGAACATTAACTCATACAGCAATAACCCTGGCGATCATGAGCCTGCTTCAGACTCCCACTAATGCAATAATTGAATAAAAACCATCTTCAATGTCGTATTAAAAAGCAACCTTGAACAGTGGATAAAGACCCAAGAGCAGAACAAACCGCATGTCCTGAGTCATTCAATGTTCTGGTTTGCTGCAGTTTTCCTGTTAGAGGTGAACCCCTGACAGAGTCCCAAGCTTCGGCTTGTATCTGTTAAGATTTAGCAAACTACTCAAAAGGAGCATTGCAGATTTTCCTTTTGTATTTCTCCAAGTCAGTATATATCCTCCAAGTACCCAAACCAGAAGGCAGGGATGATTATCATCAAAATATCTCTGACATTTCCTTCAGGACTTTTGAAATACTCAAGACCTCTTTCTATCTCTGTTGGCCTCTTCCCCTGCTGCCTACCACCACGTGCCTTAACTCCTCCATCTCTCCAGCCTCCAACTCGCCTCTGATGTTTCATGCGAGGAGGATGCATTGTGTAGTTGACGACCGCTTCATTGTGGTGCCAGCTTGCTCCACAGACTTGACTATTCTTCTTTTCTTTTTTTCTTTTCGTTTCTTTTCTTTCCATTTTTTTTTTTTTTTTTTTTTTTTTGTGGTAATTGGGAACAGGCAGAAGTTTGGGTATTAAAAAAAAAAAAAAAAAGCGCGTTCCACGTAATTTAGAGAAGTTAACAAAGCGTGAAACTAAATAAAAAACACCATCCGGTGCTGATCTCAACGTTTATACATGCGTGAGTGCTTATAGCCATATAGAATATATTTGAACTAGATCCCTGCTTTCAGAACAAGCTTGTTGCTGTTTCTGTTGCTCTGACACTGCACAGTAATTTGAAGACTTTTTGACCAGATCTTTTTTTCTGAGCTATGGTATCTGCTCAAATGCCTCAGGTTTCCTGCGCTCTCCGGTTGTTTTGGATATTCTGCCACTTTATTGGCATGTCTCTGAACTGTCACAGCAGTATCTCAGAAATGCAGGCCTCTGGCACTTTCTAGAGATCATATTAACCAAACTGGCCACCATGGACAGGCTCTCTTTGCCTTCTGCTTTTTCTGCAGATTGGAAAGAACAATGAGGAGGAAGAACTAGTAGGGAAAGAGAGTCAAGGAGACAAAATTCCTGCTTTCACTGGGGCTGCGTGAGAGGATGCAGCAGCTCACCAGAGGTGCTGTCAGGCTGCGGGGCTGTGAGCTGGGAGGTCTGGAGCTAAAAGCCTTAATTTGACATTGCCAATGAATGAAGCGCTAGCAGAGGGAGAGGAATAGGTAGGTTCCTCCAGCAGATTTTCCTGTGGCCATGTCCACAAGCACATTCATGTCCCGGACATGCCCTTGCTTACATGGACCGTGCTGTCAATGCCACTCGCATTCACTTTTTGTCTCCTGGAGTCTCAGCCATCCCCCCAGTAGATCTTGGTCCCAAAGTTCAGGGCAGTTTAGTCGGGTTATGCCTTAAGCGTTGACACTGGCAGCTGGCTCGTGTCTGTCAGTGGGAGGCTCAGCATAACATGGTAAAAATTGATTCCTTCTACATTTCTTCTGTTCCTACCCCGAGCCCAGATTAGACACATGCTCAGCCCCTCTCTAGCAGAGTTGATTTCCTGGTTGTGATTAGGGATGGTTTACATATATTTCCTAAAGTTGTTTTCCTTTTATTACTATCATTTATATAGAACTCTGTGTATCATTGCTTTTCTGAGACATCTGCACTTCAAAAGGCCCTTGCCAGCTTCGGTCCTGAAATGGGATGTGGAAACCCCGGCAGCCAGGAGGACTTGCACTGGCCAAGGCTCTGGCCCAAACACCCTTCTGCAAAGTCTCAATCTTCCTGTCATCCAGCCACTTCAAACTCAAGCTGCGAGAGGCACTGCAGGAATTAGAGCATGTTTAGCAGAGCACTTAGTGGAAAGTGCGATGTTAAATCCCTGCCTGAGAAGTAGCCACCAGGATGAGTAATAACGAGGTGTTAGCCTGTCACTTCTCCTCTCCCTCCGTGTCAGGGGTGGCTGGGCCAAGCTGGGCACATGGGAAGGAGCTGCTGGGGTCCTCCAAGGAGAAAGTCAGCAGCTGCTGGGCAAGGTGTGCTGCGGATTCCTTGCCTCTCCTCCCCAGCACAGCCAGCCAATGCTTTCTGCAGCAGTCTAACCCCCCTACCCATCCTCATGCCCATGAGGAGGGAGAGGGAAGGTGAAAGGGAAACTGGCCATCCTCATGAGCTTGTTTTTCCCTCTTGAAATTAAGTCACACTGCTGAGTAAAGAGGTGCATTCACTTCTTCCATTAGTCCCCTGCCATGGCACACGGGTGAGCAAAGATCTTCCCTTCAGAGCTGAGCAGCTCTGTGTTTGGGATTTGTCTGCCCTGCATTGCATCAGGGCAATCAGCACATCTCCACCTCCTTCAGTGTGAGTCTGTTCCTTGAGGAAGGCAGAGAAGGGCTTGCAGATACATTAGGCCACACCTTAATGTACAACTTGGTCATTTCTAATAAAAGGACTTAAAAACACTGGCTATGTGAACTGGAAGTCTGGACTCCCAGCAAATGCCCAGTCCTGCCTTAATCCTTCTTCATAAGGTAGCAAAGGGTCCTCCTCTTCTCCTCCATCCATCGTGGGAGAACGGATTTGCTCTCCTGCATTAAGGGCTTCCTATGAAGAGTTTTTCTATTAAGCAAATGAATGGAACTTCCCCTCCTCTCTTGAGGGCACTGCCTTCGCTGTCCATTTAGAATGTATTGTCCCAAGCATGAAACAAGATTTTTAGGAGGCATTAGTCCCGCATAACAGTGGCCATCAAGGGCAGGGCCTAAGGAGCACTCAGTCTTCTGTGAGAACAGAGTGGATCCAACATCAATATTTCTCCCAATCAGGTGGAGCTGGGTGTGATGTTGCAGGCTGCACGCACACCTCATGGGAATACGTTTCACTCAGTCCTCAGCTCAGCTGGAAATCATGGAGCAGTTGGATTCTGAGACTTACCTCCTTTACGAAAAAATAGTTAAAATATTTCAACACTGTGTCCCATTGTGAAAGTCCCACTTATGCAGCCAAAACAAAATGTTCTGACCTTATTCACACAAAATTGCGTCATAAGCTTTGATTCCTCCTTCACTCTTCTTGCAACTGTAAACTTCGCTCAGTCCTTTTCTTTTGGCAGCATCCCTCTGGTTTTATGAGGTCTGTGGGGGGTTATTAATGTAGTTCCCAACTCCCTGACAGTCCAACACAAGGAGTGCTTTTTTTTTTTTCCTTTTTTTTTTTTTTTTCCAGCTGAAAACATCCCTCAGATCCCAGCTGCCCCACAGAAACAAGTGTCATTCACACAGTGCACACCTAAGCTCTGCCCCATTGGACTCCAAGTGCTGTATTGGAGGGATGCTGCTAGTGCCAGGGCATTGCCTTTGCTCTGAGCCATTTCTCATCAGCAGGGAAATTTCCAATCATATCTCCTTGTTTCAAGTTCTTGTCATCTTTTGTTTTATCCTCTCCTCTGTTCTCAGTTCTGTTCGATATATACCCGCTCTGTGCTACATACAACTTATTATTCTGCTGTCAGAAATGAGCTTAAGCCCCAGCAGCTGTGACGCCTAAGAGTGAAAGACTCTGTTTTCTTATGTGGCTAAAGGAGATTAAAGATGTAGGTGTGACACCTAAACTAGCACAGGTAGAAAGGAGGGGCATGACTGCAGCCCCTAACTCCCCCCCAAATACTTATGGAGTCAGAGCCACACAGCCCTTTAGGCCCTGCGGTTTTAATCACTTTTTGATGTAGGTGCCCATCTCCATCCTGGTCCCACGGATAGTCGTAGTAGCCTACCTGCCTTCCCTTACCAGATCTGGCCAAGTTTCTGTCTTGCCTCAGGTGAGGCAGAGCAAGGTGATGCCAAGGGAAGAGCAAGAGGGCGTACCAGTAACACAGATGCAGTGATAATGGGCAATCAAGGGGACATGTGCCAACACGTTAGAAACAGGTTTTTGTGCAGAAACACTGAGATGTACTGCAGCTCAGTGAGGTCTCACTATCCACAGTCACATCTATTCCTCTCTTCACTTTTACAGCTGTTGGCTGTCAGGTGAGCGGATTCAAACTGGATTTGTTACCTGTCCCTTTCCTACTGACTTCTGTCTTTCCCACCTCTTTACTAGGATGGTAAAGGGAAAGAGCTAACCAAAGCAGAGCCAGAACAGAACAAACACCCACACTCCTGTCCCCAGCTGCCATTGGTGTCCCTTGGTGGTGTGGCCTGGTAGAGCAGCAGCGTTGATCCCTCCTCATTGACCCCATTTGCAGGAGTGAGGAGGTGATAAATGCACAGGTGCTACAGAGCAGTCAGGTCCCCTAACTGCATTCTGAACTCGTGCACGAGAAAGGGCTTTGCTCACACACATTTTTTGAGGTGTCCATTAAACGACAGTGAGTTTCCCTTTGGAAAGCCAGGCAGAACCAAGATATTAAGGCCCAGCCTACGTTTCCCTGGAGCCGGAGGAATCCTCCCACGAGTGTGCCCCCTTCCACCAGGCAGAGTGGGAGCCGCGAGCCCGAGGGCTTCATCGCCATGGCAATGGGCGGGGGAACAACTTCCTGGTGCCTGTGCACAGCATCCCGAAATAACAGCTGAGGGGGAGAAAAAGTCACATTTTTCAAAACGTGAAATCCTACAGGCCTTGTCTATCAAGGACGGACGCTGCCCCGACCAGGAGAGGGCTCGGTGGAGAAGGCATCGTTGTGTTTGCTGTAGCAAAGTAACAGTAGCTAATGCGAAAGACCATTCCAAGGCTGTTTTTTATTACTTGAGGTCCCTTTGAATTAGAGTTTTAACAAGCATTACTGACTCAACCGGTAAACATGGTAACTGTTGCTAACAGCGTGCAACAATTAAGCAAATTAATCTCAACACAGCCACATGCTGTCGCACTCGCGGGCCTGTTAGTCTGGCTTCCCCTGTGAAACGAGAAGGGCTTTTTGCCCCCCTCCTTGATTTAAGTGATGCTGTTTTTTCCAACCAAAGTGTGAGCTCAACAATTCTGCGAGTGGTTGGCTGAGACACCTCTGCAGCCCGATGTGCCATAGGAAAAAACCCTGCATGGCCAGACAAGGACAGAATGACAGTGATTTGGGGGGGAGCCCTTGTCCTTCACAGTGGTCACATCAGATGACCGCAGGCAGCACAAGGTGGAAAGGTGGTGCTGTCACCTTCCAGGATGCTGTTGTGTCACCAGGAGATATGCATTTGCCTTGGGAAGGTTTTAAAAGCTTCCAAAGTTCTGGTCAGGCTTCTGGCATAGAAAACTACGTGAGCACTGAGGTTAGGACCAGAGTGAGTGCAGGACCCACTGCTATCAGCAAATCCAATGCTCTCTGAAAACCTCAGAAAGGACCCAAGTCCTGGTAGGCAGCAGTTTTGCCTGACCTCTGCAGTTGAGGCTTTTCATGGCTCTCAGTTTAGGTTGCTGTAAATTGAAGTACCCAAAAGCTAGAGTCATTCCTGCAGGTGGAAAACACAGAACCAAGCGACCGCCTGGTGCCAGCATCATAGCTTCACCTTTGCACAAGAGCATGGACCCTCCAAGTTCACCACCACCTCATCAGCTTTCTTGCAATCAGCATCCAGAATGAAAATGTCATTTTATTTAAATCCTAAATGAGAACAAATGAAGCAAATAAATATGCAGCTGCCGGAGTTCAGCCAAAGCCCAGAAAACAGCCCTGAAAACACCTATGTACCACTAACTTCTGGGTTCCAACCAAAGAGGTGCCACGAGCAAAAAACAAAGTGAAGGAGGGCACTGGTGGCTATGACAAGATCCTCGGGGATGATGATGGGTGTTACGCGCACCCAGCTGTACCATCCCTGCCCTTTAACCACACTCCAATCAAAGCGTCCTGTTACTGCAGAAGCATCCCAGAGCAGCCCAGGAGATCAGCCTGCTGCCCCTCTCCTGGACACTGTATTTCTGAAGTTTCTGATGTCTACCAAAGCTTTCAGGTGAATGAGATTTTACTGCATGAATATCTGATATTTTCTCTTCCCAACAGAGAAGCCCAAGGTGGCTTGTGGATTGAAACTAGAGAGAGCTCGGTCAGCCTTCCTGAGAAAGCAGAAGGCAGTGAAACCCAACCCAGCTTAGCAGACTCAATAAAGACTTTAAATGATGCTTCATTTTCATTACTTATAGAAAAACAAAAACCCAAGACATTAAGAGCCAAGACATTTACTAGGAAATTCTTGGCATTTCTTCTTGGATGTTTCATGATCATTCTGGGACATGGGTTTTCAGGAAAACACAGGGAGGAAGGATATATTATACAGGAATGTCGCAATGCCACACAGCTTTAGAACCAAGATTATTTACAAAATATAATTACAGGAACAAACAACAGAGATGACATAAAGAGCTGCCGCAGAGCAAAGATTGGGAAACTGAGGCATGATGAGGCTGAATGCCGGGGGCTCACGTAGGTGAGCAGGAGGGTGAGTGAGCAGCTGCCTCTGCATGCCCTGCACAGCTCCTCCATCACCAACGGGTGCAGGTTGGAGGCTGAAGGCAGGAGCCAGCCCCCAGCCGGGAAGGCAGAGCATCCCGAGGCAAAGCAGGGGTGGCAGTGACAGTGTGACAGAGCTAGGGGCTTCAGAGAAAGTGCCTAAAGATGAGTCAGGCCACCGATCCAATGGGACTTCGGTCTGAATAAAGGCTGAGAAAAGGCTTTGCTGTTTGGCCCATGACAATAGAAAACCATCCAGATGAAAATCTGCGGTCAGAAGCTCTCTAGCTTGGAGGTCTGCACTGGAGCAAGTGAGCTTTTCAGCAATGCAACATGAACCTCTAGCAGATCAGCAAGGAAATCACCCTGTGACAGTAGCTAAAAATACGCTGGAGCAGAAAACATTTCAAGGCAGGCCAGGGCCGGCTGGAGCACCCTCTCCCTAGCAGACCTTTCCAATCACTCTAGCGTGCTTCCTTTTTCCATTTTTTTTTTTTTTTTTTTTTTTTTAACTGAATTGGATGGGACATGACTTCCTATTGCGACCAAAATTGCTTCCGTAGGATTGTGGGGGAGAAACCAGAAAATAAATACGTTAATTTTTCCTCTGAGGCCAGAGAAGAATAAGAAAAGAGAGACTGGATATACAGATGGATAAATGATTAACCAGGCACTGTCCTTTATCTGTCTGGAAGTCCTCTGGAAAATAAAGGTTAAGAAAAGAGTACAGAAGCAACTGGCCATAGACCTCATTAATCTGTCTCTTTTTGTTGGCACCAGCCAGGTAGTCGGACCCCCAGGGGCTCTCAGCATCCTCTTTCGACATATTTCTGTGATAACCAATGCAGTTGTTCATGTCCAGCAATGACTAAGTGGTGGATTTTGCACTGTTACCTCACCTTACCCCCAGTGTTTTCAGATCACAGGACAACACAATAATCAGCTTGGCAAAGGAGCTTGGCCAGGCAATGCTCTTAATATGATTTCCAGAAAGAAAGACTCCTCGAGTTTGTATGAGCAAGAGCCCAGGTTTCTCTGGAGTTAAATAGCAAGGGAGAGCCAAAAAGAGAGGAAGGCATCTGAAAACACAAGCCTCCTTAATGAGGGAGTCTTGACCAGCATAGTTGTTCTTTTTCCAAGTATTTTCATTGTTTTGCTCCATTAGAAAAAAAAAAAAAAAAAAAAAAAAAAAAAGCAGCCTACATTCCCAATGTGCCATACATGCAAAGCCATCGTGGGGAGGTTCTCGGGGCAGCTAACATCATCCTCTCCTGCTCAGCCAGCGTTGGGCAACTGAGCCCTGCAGCTGTACTTTGCACTTCTCCAGCAGCCCCTGTGCCAAGCAGCCCAAGCACCTTAGGAGGATTAATATCACTGGGGCACGTTCCTGGGGCTGCAGAAACGGGCAGCCCAGGGTGAGGCAGCAGGTCCCAGTGCTGGAGTTTCTGCAGCAAGGGCTGCTGCCATGCAGCACTGCCACCCCGTGAGGCTGGGGAAACTGAGGCACGGGTGGCAAAATGGATGTGCTATCCTGCTTCATGATGCTCTGCTGAGCCAGCACGCTCATCGAGTCCCATGGAGCCTGCAGCAATTTTGACCCAGGAAAATAAGCAAACAGGTGGGAATAAACACGAAACTTAACAAATCCACTTTTCCTTTCCATGGGGAGCCGCTGCCGTTCGGGGAGTAGCTGGAGGAGAAAGGGTTAAAGTGATCTATCCAGCTGGAGATCACAGGAGACCCCCCTTTGTCAATCTGGAGTGCTTGCCAGATATTGGGTTGAATAATTAAACAGCTACTTAACCCTCGGACAGCGTGGCTCCCGCGCCCCCCGCTCCTGACAGCCCCTACTTAGGTAGCTATGGCAACGCGTTGGGCGCCAGCCTGTTGACTGAAGAATATGGAAATCACAAGGATTTAATTTTGCTGTGGCACAAAAACTTGTTTGATCTGAGGGTTGTGGCTTTTCTGCAGCTTTCAGCAAAGAATAATTTCTATATTCATATCTCCCATTCAGATGTCAGTTAGCAGCTCAACAAAAAATAAAAAAAAGGCAAATGATTCTCAAAAAAAAATCATCTCGGTTTTCTGGTCTGGATTAACGCTTGAGACGCCGATAGACGTGAGCCACCTTTGCTTCATCCTGACGTCAGGAGGGCTGGGTGTGAACCTTCCCCTGGTGCCCCCGAGGGATGCTCGCAGGGCAGCGGGATGCTGGGGAGAGGCCGAGGATGGGGCAGAGACACTGGGGAAGAGCCAAGGAGAGCAGCAAAAGCCTCGGGGGCTGGAAGGGGCTCCAGGGGCACACATGAGGGCTGGAGTGGAGGAGGAGGTTGGCGGGGTCAGAGGGTCCAGGGGATGAATCAAGGACCAGAGAGCATCTGGCTCTGCAAAGCAAGGAGGCAAAGAACCAAAGTGGGGGCATCCCTGCACCAGCAGGCTTATCGCAAGCCCAATAACAGGCTTTTTATCGCAAGCCCGATAACAGGCTTTTTGCAGGCTTGTTGTTTAGGGGATGCTTGGGTTATAGCCACGTGAAGAAGACCCAGAAGGAGAACGTACTTGGGCCAAACAGGAGTCCTGGTAACAACAACTGCCTTGATACCAGCAGAGTTACTGAAGGAACAATGGCACCAAACGGCCACACCAGCAGTTTGCTAAGAGGCCAGTAGCACATAGCCTAAGGGATGGGCTCAGACAGTATTAGCAATTTTTGTTTTGTGTTTCTTGCATGTTCGAGGAGTGGAGGTTGAAGCAGACAGAAGAAGCTTGAATGCAGAATACCGAAATTTGAAACACATGGCATCAAAACCAGTCATGTGCACCAACGTGTGCCCACTGACAGCCTACCGAAGCCAACAAACCTCTGCCATCAACAGTGATGGGAGCTGGCCCGGCCCTGGCGTGTGCATACAGCTACTGCTGACTCACGGAAAAGGGGCTGGACACCTGTGGTCCTCAGAGGGCAGGATGGGAGCAGCAGGATGCTGGTACCACCTCCACAAGCCAAGCTTTGCCCATGGGGAGCCTGCTCCTCTGCCAGGACCGCTCAGTGCTGGAGGGCAGAACTGAGCCTTGCAGGAAGCTGCTGCTCTTAGTGGGACAGCAGCACATGGACGGCCCCTGCGGACACAGGATCCAGTGTGGTGGGGCCCGAAAGTGCTGCAGGCTTGCAGAAAAATCAGTCCTGGCACCGCGGCTTCTCACCAGTGGGACCAGTGGGCAGCAGCTGACTCTGCAAGCTGCCAAGGGAGCAAGAGGATATAGTTAATGGGAGAGCTAAAGCTCATTTTTCTCATCCCCGGTAAATCCACTCCTCAGTTAAAAGCTGTAACAGCTTGAACCAAAGAGCACAGGCTCTGCAGCTGCTGGCTGTGACAACTCGTGACCTCTGTGGATTGGCAAAGATGGAAGGCTCTTGTAACACACACCCCAGGAGGTTGCTCTGGCTCCTACGTGGGCTGAGTTCTCCACGTCTAGCCTTATGTTGGAGCTGAATTTTAAATGCTTAGTGTAAGAGATCCCTGGGGCATTTGGGGCTCCTCTGAGGTACTGCTGCAATGCAAGAAAATCACATGGCTTTCAAAAATACACTGCTGAAATGACAGCTTTCACCAGGCTGGCTCACCGGTTAGAAGGAGGTTGGTTTGCAGGAGCACCCAAGTGTCTGTCCACCTCTGGTGCTCCCTTCAGCTGCCCAGGCCCTAAATAAGTTGGCTGAACATCTCACATGCGTAGGATTTTTAGGAAAATTCAGACCTGGTTTTGTTGGAAACAAGTGAGAGAAGCCCAAGAAGAGCCCTCCTAGAAATAGCACTGCAAGTGCTTTGAACTGGTGCAAGTCCAGGTAAGCAGAGCTCTGCAAAGGTCTTTGGTGGACTTCTCAGGGCTGGGGAGGAAGGTAGGACCTGAGTGCTGGTCAGATGCAGGGTGAACTGACGGCAGAGGTTTCTGGACAAATAGTCATTTCTAGTGTCTGCATCAGCCATTTCATTCCCAGGGTGATGGAAGATCCTTAAGGCTCCCAGAGTCAGTTGTGGTCCATTGAACACATAAATTATCCTACATTTCAAAGCTGTCTGAATAAAGTATGCACAAACAGCCAGCTGGTCAGAGGACACTAATCCCATGCTGTAAAAGGTTCTCCCTTCTCAGCCATCTGCCTTTTTTGCTGTCCATAACTATCTGTCAGCTAAGAGCAGAATGGGTCAGGCTTGGTCATCATCCATCCTGGAGATGAGAGCTGCAGGACAGACCCTCCCTGGCACCCGCACAAAAAACTCTCCCCTTTCTAGGAAGGCAGCGAGCCTGGGCCATGGTGAATGTCCTTCTCATTTCCCCGTGTAACAGCTGGTGAGAGCACCTCCCTGGCACACTGCGGTGCCTGAAATGTGTCAGCTGCACAAAAAAAAAAAAAAAAAAAAAAAGCACTTCAGCACACATGAGCCAGACAGTTACCTGACCTTGAAATATCTGCAATGGTAGGGATCAGAAACCATGCACTCTTGAAAGCATTGACCAGGCGATTTGCTGATGGCCTCTAATTTGCTGGAACAGCTCCCAGCCAGTCCTACCCAAAGCCCAGCTCCCCACGCTGGGCTGCGATAAGTTGGGGGCTGGAGTGGCCCAGGAGGTAACTCCTCGAGCCCAGCCTCCCCACCAGAGTCCAGACAAACCCATGAGCAGAGGATGATAAATGTGCCCCATCGTGGGCTTGTTACATGTGCAGTTGCCAGCCAAAGTGACTCAAATGTAGAATTGCAATTTAGTAGAAATGCCAGTATTTCAAAGTGTTTCTTTTTATTATTATTATTCTTTTTTTTTTTTTTAATTTCATTATGGGAAAAAAAGGTCAAAGTAGGGACAACTGAACAAATGGTATCAAAATGCCTGCATAGATGTGTTTAGAAGCATTGCTACAGAAATCCTAATATTTACCAATAAAAATCCCAATTCGGAAGTTTTATTTATCACCAAGAAACGGGGAAAATTGGAAAAATCACAACTTTAATTTGTAATTAATTGCTGTTTCAGTGAATTCCCCTTCTCAGAACATTGTTTCAACCAGTATATTTCAAGTGTTATAAAGAAGCAGCAACCAAAACCAACTTTTGTTGACCTTTTGATACCCAGAGCAGTTTAACTTCCCTAATGTAAGCAGATCAGGCTTTTCCTTAAAACAGTATTCGAGAACATTTTCTAAGAGAAATAAAATAAAATACTATTTCAGCAGAATTTTTCCACTGGGCTGACATATTTGTAAATACTAGGCTGTTCATGTCAGATGAATTTTGCCTTTCCAGTCTGTAAGTTTATTGTCCACTAATAATTACCAGTATCCATTTCATTCTGTAGGAATGAGGAGATTTAAGCACTAATGTGTCAGTGTAAGCAGCACTTTGCTGTTTTCTTGAACTGGAGAAAATTTTTCTGTCTGTCCATGCCATCCTAGCAAGGCAGGATGGATGGATTAGAGCTTGGCAAAAAAATCTGGCATGCCTGGAGCTGCAGCATGTGCCTGCTTGGTACATTTGCTCCATGGCACTGGAGCTCCTCACCTGCGAGCAGCCCCACACTGAGCTCAGGAAGCCTGGGAGCCCACAGGGCATCTCCTGTCTTTCATGCCTTGTACACATGCTTCAAAGCACCCTTTGCTTTTCTTCTCTCCAAACTAAGCCATCTCATTTTAAGACTTTTCACATCCTCAGCCCTTTCTGCTGCCCATTGCTGGCCCCTTCCAAAATCCTTCATTTTAAGAGACACAGCAACTGAAATGCAATGCAGTATTTAAGCATAGTTCATGCTGTGGAATGACATTAAAATACCTTTGGTCGTGTTTTCTTTAAGGGTCGCTTGATTGTCAGGCTATCAGGTGGCAATATTGGTCTTAGCACGAGGAAACAGCCAGACCCGTGCAGCTGAGCACGGATTATCGGGCAGGACCGCGGTGAGCATCGGGTGAGTTGCAAAGGCTGTGATTAGCCTTTGTTCCCAGGGCGGAAAAACTGCTTGGGAAATGGGCTCTGATTTTGAGCTGAGATTCCTGGAAGAAGGGATTGTCCCTGTGCCAAGACTCGTATAGATAGGGTAAATAAAGAAATGATACCGAAGCAGCCCCCGTGCTCTGTAAGAGAAAGGAGCTGCGAAGCCCCGGGTCTCTGCTGTGGCTCAACGGGGTGAAGCAGAGTGACAGCGCGAGATGAGATACGAGAGGAAAGGACCACCCAAATGAAAGCTTGCATTTTAGTAGTCATTTAGCAGATACAGCTGTGAAATCTACATTCCTTTTAATAAGGTTTAATAGGTTTTGAACACCAAAAAAAAGTCTTGACAGCTTTGTAAGACTCTGCCTCATTACCTGCTATGGTCAGCAATTCATATGGAGACATTTCTTAGCTCCTGGAGTGCACAGAGCAGCATTTTGTCTGGGTGACCAAGGCCACTGTGACCCCAATCACATGCAGAACTCCCTGCAGAAATGCATTGCTTTGCGTTGCAAGGGGCTTCATTTCACAGGTCATCAGAGAGCTCCTTCCAGCTGTGAAACAGCTTCCTTTCGAGCCGTACCCTGGCACGAGAGCTGCAACCACCCAGTGCTGCTTTCCTTGCAAAAAGACGACGAGCAGAAGGATTTGCTGTGCTCTGCTCTGTGGCAATAGCTCCCCAAGGCAAACTTTGCTGGCTAATCCTTGGAGCCTGTCAAAACCTCGCCGGAGCCAAGCCGTGCCGTGGTACAAGCCTCAGCCAGTCCCCAAAGGGTCTGTTGCTGCACAGGGAACAAGAGATCCTGTGACACAGATTAAATCGGGAGATCTGTGGGTTTTCATTCAACTCTAGCCTGAATTGTCCTTTTTACTATTTTTTCCTAAGAGTACAGGGAAGGGAAACCCTGCCAGCTTTTTGAGAGGCTCCAAGCCCAGCTGTAATTAGCTGATAAGTTTCTTTATCTCAAGTGAAATGGCAGAGTCTTTGGCTGCAGGTCCAGGAAGGGTCGCAGGGCATCCATTCCCCACGTCCCCCATTCATCGCTGTCACAGAAACCTCCCAGCGTCTTGACATGCTCAGAAAAACATGGTCATGTGCAAGGCCATCGCTGATGGTCAAGGTTCCTGCAAAAGCAGGGAATTTGGTGGGGAAAATTCACAGTGACCACGTTGAATAGCCCATCTGCATGCTCCAGGGGAACCCAATAGTCCTCATTCTTCTGACCTGAGAGAAGTGATTAATGCACCCTAACTCTGACCATTCATTTAACAGAGCATGGAATGATCTATCCACCAGGCATCCAGGAGATTTTAATACCACTAGGAGCATGAATGCTTTGCTCAACATCCTGTTTCTATCTGAGGCCAATTTCCACTGTTTCAGAGGAAATAAAATTAAAAAAAGAATCTCAAAACCAGAAGCTAAATCATGCTAAAAGGGTCAGAAATAAATCCTTCCTTGCCCCTGTGGATGAGCAGTAGAATCCCTGAAGAATGGGATTAATATGATATAAAAGCAGTGCAAACAAATTTGAACAAGTAGCTATTAAGCATCCTTTCGGGTCTCCTCTCCATCTTCAGGATACATCAGACAAGAGGATTTTATTAATCAGAAAATAGTCATATTTTCAGATTTTTTTTCATAGTAAACACTCTTCTGATTTGCATAACATTGATTAGGACAAAGAAAACAGAGTGAAATTGGCCATTCCATGCAGAAATCCAGCCAGAGCTATGAATCTCATTCTTGTTACATCCCACCATGCAAGCAGGTACATTCTGACCCCAGCCCAGCTGTGCACAAATATTTCAGTTCCCTCTTGCAGGTTAGATATGCAACGAGCATCACCTAAACAGGGTCCTATCCCTCCATAACAGACCAACTCATAATTTCTCTCGTACCTCCCAGAATAAGTATTTTATGAAACTAAAGAAATGCTCTCTGGATGCTAACTAAAGGCAATTACCTTCAAATCTCAAAAATCCTGATTCTTTGTAACCTGGCATGCCTCCCACACCAACTCGTACAAAAACCCAGGGAGGCTCAGGCACCAGTTCCTGCCACCTCCACTCAGGAAATGAGGATGGTGTGAGCCTTCATCCCTTCTCTTCCCATGAGACCACTGCCATGGCTTTATCTGTTACTGGCTTTATCCATCACTCGGGACCTGCAAATGTGGAGCTCAGATAGGTAAGAAATAGGGGGATAAATATTGCTGTGTTCCCCCAGACACCCAGAGCACATTTTCAGAGTCCATGGGGCTGGTGCTCAGTGGCATCTGCCTTAAGGTGTGTTGGAGTCTGACAGTATCATGTATATTCTGTATCCATATACAGACCCATCCCTGTATATATATATGTATGCATGTGAGTGTGTGTATATCCACGCACAGACATTTATAGGAAGTAACCAGCAATTACAAGAGAAAAGCCACAAGTTAATGTATGTAATCATGTCAAATCCCCAAAGCAATAAAGGGGAAACCGCCTCTGCTCGAGGTTTCTGCGTCGCAGAGCCAAGCAGCTCTCCATGCAGCCTCCAGCCTCCCTGAGAGGCCGCCGTTCCCATGGCAGAGCCTCCGCCAGCCTCCAGCCTCCCACTCGCACTCCTCCTGGTGCCACTGGGCACACCCCAGCTCAGCAAGCCCCGACCCTCTGCCACTGCTCGCTGGGTTCATGTCTCCTTCCCAAATGGCTCCAGGAGGACACCGTGGCCAAAATATTTCCCTCCCACCCCTCCCTAAGCTCCTACCTCAGCCCCTGAAGAGCAGGGTAATAATATATGTATATATTTCTTTTTTAATGGGACATGAGCTACTTTCGGAAGCTGTAAGGCTGGAGCCTGAGGTTAGCAAGAGAGAGGAGAAAAAAACACACCTAATTATAAGTGTGCAAAAAAGAGTTCGCCTGTAGGAAATGGGAAGATTACATGCTGAAGGAATTGGCAAATAGCTGCAAGACATGCAGTCTGAAGTGAATTATGCCTCAGCAGAGCGACTCCCCACTTGTGACTATTTTCATTTACAATCCTTATTGTCTTTCTTCCTGACAATCATTCGGGCGACTCCACATCAGCCCTTGCTGAAGGAACAGCGGGGAAATTCCTGGCTGCAGAGCAGGGCGAGGGGGAGAAGGGGATGGATGGCAGGCTCGGCCCTTCCCCTCCAGGTTAGGCAGAGCGAAAGAGGCCGTCGGGTGCCGGAACAGAAGGGAGCCCACGGCCCCGGCTGTCTCTGTGCCATGCAGGCTGGGCACAGGGTCTGCAGGAACCCCAGGTACATCAAAACCCAACTTTCCAGGAGCACCACGGGGGCTGACAGCCCCACACCAACCACCTGGAGGTCAGGTTACATTTGGAGGTAATTGAAGAGAACCCCACTAATTACGACTTGCTTTATGAAGGCAACAGAACCCTTTTGCTTGAACACATCTCAATTTGCTCTAGGACCAAGAGCCAAAATAGTTGCAATTAGATATGGCTAATATTTTTATGCTCGCACAAATAAGAGCTTCTCTGCACCATCAGTCTATACAACTTGTCTCAGAGCTCTGCTGGAAAGAAAAGCTGCTCTTTCAGCTGAGAATCTTTCCTGTTCACTTTACTGATTAATTTCTTCTTGTTTTCCTGGTCATTTCTCTGTCTTTGAGTAGAAAGGAAATAATTCAGCCAGCAGACATCGCAATGATGAGCAATGAAGGAAATGGCTAAACAGCTGGGTTTGTGTATGGTATTTTTATGACCTCTGTCTTACTGGTATTCTCTCTCCATCAAATACTCATTATTGAATTCTGATGCCTTCCCTTCCATATGAAACTGCGATTATTAGCTCTGTCTGTGCATAAACCACAAATATGGCATGCTTCAGCAAGTAAGCAGTCTTAGAAAGCTCTGAAATTCTAATGCAGAATGTATGTAGTGATCTGAGCCCTCCCAAGTACTAGTACATATTTAAATATGAACTTTCACCTTAACAATAGGTTCAACAGCAGCTGTGTTAGAGTAAAAGCACTGCAGGAAGCCCAGTTCTGAGTGGAAACAAGCAGACGACTTCATGCAGCCAGATCTGGAGGTGGGAGTCCATCTCCTCATGGCCAGGCAGTGCCCAAGTTCCTCTAGCCAGCAGTGTCCAAGGCAATCTCAGCCAGGAACAGCCACAGCCTAAATTAACTCATCCCATGGATTTAACCTTTCAGTCATAGAAGAAAATCCTCGACCTTGGGCATTACCAATGCAGAACTGCAACTTTCCAGCTCATTGGGGTGTTTTGGTCTTAGCCAAATGCTCCACTGCTCTTTTTAACAGCTGCATGACAAATCCCAGCCCTAGATGGCTGACCCTGAACATTGCATTACTGGCTTGCACATCAGGCACAAGTCAGGAGTTTAGGCTAAGGTGCTGCAGCCCCAGAGCTGTTCCTGCCCTGGAGCAGAACACATCTGCTCCGCTGTGAGGTACGATTTAAGCAAGGGTTGGCTCTGGGGGAAGGAAACCACACGCCAGAGGCCACTGATGGCAATTCCAATACTCCCGGTGACAGCAAGGATAGACCCGTCCTGGATGGAGAAGCTCTGCTGCCAGCCTCACACAACAAACCTTGTGCTACTGTCCCTGAAGGATGGAGAACAAGGTCAGGGGGACCCGCAGAGGTCATCCCATCTGTCCTCCTGCCCGGGCCGAAGCAGCAGCTCCCAGGCAGCCCCTGGCAGCTCTGGGTGCTGCCCGGTCCCAGCAAGCTTCCACAACCACGACTCTGCTTTGACCCTGGACAACCCCTCCCAGTGCTTAACTCCTTCCCGTTAGGATGTTCTTTCTGACTTACAACTCCCTTACTCCAGTTTAACCCATCACTTCTGGACCTCTCCCCAGCGGGTGTGGATGGAAGGGCTGTTCCTCTCTGCAGCATCTCTTATACACTGGAAGACTTAGTAATATAAAGGAGTGAACTCTTTTGGGCTTTAACAGGGGATTAACTTAATAATGACTATTGTCATTGGCTGGGGATTCATTCTTTCCTTAACACTCACTCCCTTCGAGTGTCTCCCAGGGATATTTTCAAATGCTAAGAAGCTGCTGAGCAGGCAGAGCCAGAACTCGGGGCACTCACTCCTCCTCACCCTCACAGCAAATGCTCCACGTGCTGCAGTCCTCAGTTTGCGGGTCCCCTTCACATTTGTTTGTTGTTTTATTTTCAGAGCTACAGAACATAAGCACTGCAGAGGTGTTATTCTTTGCAAAGAAGTTGGTTTCTGCTCGGTGGCAGTGTCATCTGCGTGTCCCACTCGGGTCGCGGGCCGTGGGCTCGCATACCAGCGAGGACAAGGAGGGTTTGTGCAGCCAGCAGCTCTGCCCCTGCCCACGAGCCAGCACAGCAAAGTCAAGTGTTGTGGGCTCCTGCGAGCACAGAGCCGGAGATGTTGAGACATTTGGCCTCATTCTTTGCAAGCCAAATGTGCCTTGATAAATCAGAGCCAACTTCATGTTGGGGACGTGCAGGGACCATAGAGTTTGTGTTTGTTTAATTAATGTATCTGGTTTTGCTCCACTTTGGCTCTTTGTTTTTACTTATCAGAACGCGAAATAAGACTAGAGCTTCCCCAGGACCCCAGAAGAAATAAGGAGTGTGTTTTTTCCAGGAGAGGGAGTATCTGCAGACCATCAGTCTATCTGCAGGCTGAACAAACCTCTATGGCCCGGAGGGCCGGCAGGATAAGGTCAGAGACTTGTAGAAAAGGGAGAAGACCTTTTATAAATAATAGTCCTGCCCCTGCCATGGCTCTGGTCATTTCTGACCCATGCAGACCCTAAAGGCTCCTGCTGCCTGCAGCCTACCTTAATGCCAGTTTTTGTTGGGGGCTGAATTTAATCCTGTACGTGTTTCCATGTACTGGGGTGGGCCAGCAAGAGCAAAACTGATGGGGTGTCCCTGATATGTACGGAATAGCAGCCTCCTCCTTGCTTGTTCCCTTCCTAGCCTGTTCTACGCCTCACCTTGCCATGAGACACGGGCACCCATGAAGGCAGGACTCCAAATACCTCACAGATGGTAAGTTTCAGAGGTCTGACCCTGCATGCAGAGAGAGGACAACTTTTGGTTACACTTTCAAAACCAGCTGCAGGATTTGTCACCAACTTTCAGCTTGCTCCATCTGGGCCCTCTCTGCTTGTGAAGCTCCTTGTAACTTTGCTGGAGTTGGGAAGACCCTTGGAAATCCTTCTGAGGGATGCACGGGTCTCTTAAGGACAAGGATCACAGCCAGACCTGCTTGGGGAAGAGAATATTTCCCCATACCATGTTTCCTAGCAAGGCAGGGACAGCCACCATCCACACCTTGGATCTTAATAAAAGCCAGTGCCTTCACCAGGGCTGGTGAGCAGGAGAGGTGGAAATCCCCATCTCCCTCCCTCTCCTCTGCCACCTCCCTTTCCACACCCCATGCATTGCACCATTAGCACTGGAGGAACGAGGAGACGTTCCTGTCTCAGTGAAGGATTTACCTCCAGAAAACAGAAGGATTTGCCCCCTCCAGGACAGGGAGCCAAGGCTGAGGAGCAGAGAGCAGAGGGGTGGCACTGTCCCCCTGCTGCAAGGCTGCATCCCTCCCTGTGGTGGAAGCGGAGCAGGACCCGGCTGGCTCCCAGCTCTGCCAGGCTCAGACTGTGCTTGTCACCCATCTCTTTGTCAATGCAAGTTTTGGCAAGGCAGCTTCTCCTTTGACAGCTCTGAAAGAAAGGCGGGGGTGTCAATGGGAAGTTTTCAAAGACTTCCTTGATGTCTTTAGGTTTCTACCAGTAAAAACCCAACCCCAAACCAACACTACAAAACAAACCGCCCCCCCAAATTAACAGCTTTATCAATCTTAGAGCAGAATTTTGCCAGAACAAGGACGGAGAGCACTTGCCAAATTATTTGTTGTCATTAAAATAAATTAGGTATCAAGTTATAAAACAATAGTGTGGTGACAGAAAGCTGGAAAGCAAGAGCAGCCCTAATCAGAGGCAAACATGCTGCGTGTTCTGGAGCCGAGAGCACGGCGCTGTGAAAGGATCCTCATCCGGTGCGGGCGATGCAGATCTGCAATCCATCTGCAGCCCCGACGGCTGGGAAATTAACTCACAGGGACTAATTACCCCAGAAATGGGAAGAGAAAAAAAAAAAAAAAAGCCTCATGCTGTTTTCACAGCACATCTCAAAGCGCTCTGTGAGGAGTGTCGGTGATTTCAACGCTCGTCCCCTAATGCTTGAGCCCTGAGCGGTGCGAGCTGCCGTGGACCATCAGGAGGTGGCCAGGCTGATGGTGAGGATGACAAAGTATCACTGCCGCCTGCTTTGCAAACATTTATCAGTGTGAGACTGCAACCATTTGAGGGCTGCGTGGCACAGCACAATGTGCCGAGGACGTCTGAAGGGAGCGGTGAGGAGGAGGATGCGCAGTGAGCGCTGAAGCCTCATGCACCTCCCAACTCCAAGACGGGGACCACAAACCTCCCTCGACAGACAGGTTCCCCTGTGGGTCAGGGGTTCTGGGGGGGCCCAGGCGGCCCCGCAGTGCTCCCTGGCACCATCCCGTCCCCCGTCCCGCAGCCGGGCAGCTGGCGCACGGCGTGTTGTGCAGACGGATTAGCAGTGGCGCGCATACAGCTGTGCTGATCCGACACACACAGGGGCTGCATTTGCGCCGGGCCGGGCTGGCAGATTCCCTGGGAAGGGCTGGGGGAAAGGACACCCACAGTTGCTGCCCGAGTGCTTGTCTCTCTCCACCGGCACTAATTCCCGCAGTAATCCCCCTCCACAACAGGCGCAGTGTTGGGGGCCGGGTGGCCCCTTGCCTCCCCGGCTGACCCCGCAGCTCGGACCCGCGCCAGCACGCGCTGCCCCGCTCCACAACTGGATGATGTCCCTGGGGAGGGGGCGACGGGCGACGGGGGCTGCTGGGGCAGGTGGCCCTGCCAGCTGCCACTTCTCCATTTCCCATTGATTCGGCAACGGCCCTCGGTTATGGCAGGAAAGCAGGAGAGGCAGAGCAGGCAGAGGACAGGGGAGGTGGTTTCGTCGGTGATGTGCAGTCTGTGTGCCACCCTGCCTGCCGCAGGGGATGCCTTGGTGTCTTTTCCTGCAGAGCCCGTTCGAGATCCTGCAGAGGATGTAGAAAGACAGTGGTGTTTGCCTTGCGTTTCTCTGCCAGGATCTGTTTGCTCGGACCTGGGCTCCAGAAGGTGCCCGCGCATCTTCCTGCAGCTGCATCTCAGCCCCTGAAGTCTGGCTGTGTCCCATCTCACGGACACTGCTCTGCCTAGTTTATTTTGAGGTGCCTTTGCAAGGAACACAGCAGCAATCTTTGCCCAGCTTTCTTATTAGAGGTAGCCCCAGACCCGCTAACACCCTTTGTGCTCCCCGTAGCGTCCATGGGTGTTTATCACACGGCACAGCACTCTCCACAAACGTGTGAGAGCCACTTTCAAAAGAACAGCCAAAATATCATCCCCCATCCAGGTTCAATACTAGCTGAGGAGGTAGGGACTGGCCCAGCCACAAAACCTGCAGGAAAGCAAAATCTTGCTTTCCAGCATCCCCAAACAGTTGCTGCTCTGTTGAACCAAGAAGTTCTAAACCAGGCAGAGAGTTGGAGTGCTGCCAGCTTCGGCCACCAAAACACCTTAAAAGAGTCTGATCTGCAGAGGCAGAAACTTCCTGGAAAATGCAGATTTTTGGTGAAGAAAGAACAAATCAGAGACACCCAGTTCTCCTGATTAAGGGAAGATCTCTGTGCTGCTGAAGCAGCTCTTCTCTAGGTTGAGTCTTTTCTTTCAAAAACATACAAATAATAACACAACGAGTAGACTAGAAAGAAGGGCAGTGAAGATTTCTAATACATGCAGTTTGAAACAGTAACTGTCAGCTGATGGCAAATTCCCTCTGATTTATCAGCTGCATCCCTTTCATATGGAGACCAAAAGCTTGTAAGGGTCCCCCCTACCAGGCAATATCTCTGGAGAGTGTGAAACCAGATCAGACTTTACTGTGCAAATGAGGACAGAATGGATGGATATTTCAGTAAACTTTTCAATTTCTTTTTATTATCAAGAACATATCAGTCTTAATTTAGAGCTATTTTCCTTTTTTTTTTTTTTTCTCTTTTCTCCAGCAAAATATTAATGTTGGACTGTAGCTTTCCCCTCCAAAATCCCTTCTGCATCTTTTCTGCAAATTTCCCACATCCTCTGAAAACAAGAACAAGGAAATGAAAATGGCTCAAACTGGCCAGACGAGTTTCACCGCCCGAGCTAAGTAAACTTAAAAACTGGTTAAACAATATCCTTTTGGCTAAGCTCGGTTTCTGTAGATCCCAGCACAGGCTCCATGCACTCCCTGGTTAGTTCTCTGTCCTTACTCCAGCCGGAACTCTGCTTGCACCCTGCGGTACCAGCGACGCCCGATTTTCAACCTGTTTTTCTTCCTTTGTGACACTGTAATACAATCTCGTTGAAGTCTTCTCTTTAAATTAGTTTTTCATACTAGAGCAAACAAGAATGAGAATAGAAGGAAAGTCATTAGACAGGATATAACAATAGCTCTAGTTGGTAATTAATTAATAAATAGAAATGGAAAGTACCTTGATTAAAGAAAAAAAAAAACAGTTATTGGGAATTAAATTTCCTTTGAAGTCTGTTAGTGAGTCACCTGCTGACCGCTTGGGTTTACTTTGTAAGGGATTGGAGCGCAAGACTTGGTGAGACACCAGGAGTACAAAGCATTTTGCAGTGACCCATTGGTGAGATTCTTCAGGGAGGCTGCTGCTGTGCTGACATTATTTGGGAAGGGTTGAAGGCCCCTTGCACCAGCCGGGTTATCTGTCCTGCTGTGCAACCAAGAGCTTTAGATACTGGACCTCCTGTGATGGCACCTCCCCACCTTTAGCACCAGATGACAGGCTGACATCCCACCAGCTTCCACAGATGCAGAAGGGGGACACTGAGGTGATAGGGGACAGGGGGTGATGCTCCTGCCCAGGCACCGAGCTCCAGCCCAGCCCAGCTCAGCCCCCATCTGGGAGATGTCTCTGCTTCCCTGCACTCCACCCTGACTTGACTTTGATGCTTGCCCACACCTCTGTTCATAACCATGCGGTCAGACATCCCTCCCCTCCTGCTAAAGATCCCCTTTCAGCATAACTCAGTTTCTGTAGCACAGAGATCTTTGAAAGGAACCCAGGTAAGGAACATCCAAGCCACTTAGCACCTTCAAGTAATGAGATAGAGGCATGGTTGGGGGAAAAGGTGGGAAAATGCTGTCTCTCTGCAGAGCAAATCTCAGCATTTGGGAGCTTTTCGAACTGTTTTGTGCTTTGGTTGTTTTTTTCTCTCCTTTCCTCAATGAATTTCTGCGGAATGCTCACTGGAGACAGGAATGTTGGTTTCCCTGCTACCCTTCCCAAGAGTGCAATGACATTTGGATAAATTACACATTCAGTACTTTTTTTAGATCTTTTTCTAGCTGGGTTTTGCTTGGAGTTGGCCAGCAGTTTGGACAAAAAGCAAGATACAACCCCTCTTCTGCAGGGGTTACTCAATTATAGCAATCAGTACACCAAGGATTCAAAACATCAACTGTTGACTAAATGGAAAAGAGTAAAAAGGGTAAAGAATGTTTGCTTCTTCTTTGTCCTTGTGAGTCTAATGGTGTTTAAAGGCATCAGACTAAGAGCCGTGGAGAGGGATAATTTCTAATTTTCTACAAAATCACATCACAGAAGATTTCCCTATCAATGTGCTTCAACCCTGAGCAGAAGTGCTCAGCTTTTATGACCCATGACCTTCAGGAACCTTAGTGTCAAGAGCTTCAGGTCTTTTGTCTGCTCTTTCTCCCTCTGTGCAGCCTCTCTTATGTTGTCTGTCTAGGCAGAGAGGGGCAGACACTTCAGAGATGTGTGGGCTGCCCCCACCATCACCCCAAGCTCAGCCTGCCCCACAAAGAGCACAGACAAGACGAAGCAACAGAGGCATCCTTTGTGATGCCCTATTGCAGCACAGCTGAAAAATTGTCCAGTGCACGGCTTCTTTCTTGATGCTAGGTTTCAGTGGATCAGTCCAGACACAGCTTTACATTAATGATCAATGCTAGCTCTGTAGCCTGGCACGGGCTGGCCCCAAGACCTGAAATGGGAGTTGGGGTTTGGATGAGGGTCCAGTTCTCGTGCCTGCAGATGGAGAGCCACTGTCCTCTGCCCAGGCTTTGGGGTCACAGGAAGAGGTGGTGGGACAGAGCTGCTCTTCCCTGCAGGCAGGAGCACTCATCCAGACTTCCCTCCGGGAGCACATGGGAACAGGAGGGACCAATGCACCTGCCCACTTGGATCTGATTAAGCCCAAGGCTTGTTTTCTCATCCAAAGCTCACCGGAAACTGTAAAATCACCAGGTTCTGCAGAATGCGGTAGGAAAGCGGTGAGCGAGGAGGGGGGGTTGTCATCTCTGGTGCCTCCTACTTCCAACGGAGTTTGCTTTAAACTCTTTCCAGCATAATCCCCCAAACTATGCGATCTTTGTCCCAGAGGAGCTATGCTGTTTCTATGGAGTCCCAAAGATACTATCCATTTTCCCTTTGATTTAATTTCAGTAGTTTAAAGAGTAAAATAGCGAAGAAAGAATACAAATACTTGTTAGAAAAATGCTTTGGAGGTTGCACAAGTGGCGAGAAAGGTGCACCTAACAATAGGTCTTGACTTTGCAATTCTCTACGCTTCCCACCCCACCGGTCTCATGTCAAAGGCTGAAGATTAGCACCCGCCGTGCGCTCTGCTCGCATACAAGGCCTCCCCCAACTCGTGGCAATAAAAGCTCAGCCTCAAATCAAAAGCTAAGCTTGCTGAGACTTCAAAATAGCTCACAGCCCGGGCGCTCAGCCCAAAGGCAGCTCAGCCTTGTGTACAGGTGTGAGAGCCTGTGCCTATTGCCAGGATAAACCTCACGGAACCCCGCAGGCAGCTGTCCGAGGGCGGCGTGAAGCCATCAGTAATGCACGGCGTGTCCCTGCGTCGGGTTCAAGCCCTGGGACCTTCCTGCTCCTGCCTCCACCTCTCCCAGAGATGGCCACAGGTACCTGGCTCTCTGCTGACACTCGAGGAGCTTCCAGCTGAGGATCTAGAAGTGATCTGCAAGCCCTGAAGTTTATTATCTCGGCCCTTCCATTGGACAGGAAATAATTAACAGTATTTTACATGCAGGGAAAGTGAAGCAGGGAGGCACTGAAGGGAGCTGTAGGACTTCATAAGGAAAAGGGGGTTAAGTTTTTTACTGTCAATTTTGAAAAAGCTAAGGAAAAAATCATTTGTGGCTGGATCAAAACCAGGCTTTTTTTTTTTTAATCTTTTGGCAAATCACAAACTGAAAGAAAAAGTAGAATGGGTCATATAAAATGTTACATTTCAATCAAATTGAAACCATTCCCTTCATTGATTTCTTTAAAATGACTTGGAACCATTTATGCAATTAAAGGAAAGCTTGAAACAAGAAAAGAAATGGTACATTTCGAAAAATGTCAAAACAAGACCTTTGAGTGCTTTTGCAGAATTATCTCTTTGCTTTTTCTAAAGCTAATCATTGGGCAAAATGATCAGAAATTCATTACACATTTCACAGTGGTGGAATTTACATTTTCCATCACAAAAAAAAAAAAAAAAAAAAAAAAAAAAAAAAAAAACCTAAACTAAAACCAACAGAGCTTCAGGAAAAGAAAACAAAATTTCCCTCCTGAGGCAGCCAGTCCAACGGGGAGGCTGGAGTAGACCCCAGGCCCCAGAAGTCCCTGTATCATTGACCTCTCCTCTGATCCTCCCAGTGGGCTGCCATTGGATTTCATCCTCCTCTTCCTCACTTTCTCAGTCTCTAAAAGCAAAAACATAAAATTTTCCCCATTTTTCAAGCATTTTGCACAACGGATGAAAAGCATAATGCAACTGCTAAATATGTTTGGTGTAATAACCTTCTGTTCATTAAATAATCATTCACGGAGTAATGGACAGATAACAGATATTACAGAATATGAAAAAAAAAATAAATAAATCTCTCCCACAGCAGGACCCTGCTCTCCATGGGTGCCCCTGTTTCTGCTCCAGCTGAGTCCCCTGCTGAGTGCTGGGGACTGAAATCCCTCAGGGATGAGGGCCTGATCTTGCAGCCTTGACATGAAGGAAATTAGTCTCATTAACTGTAATAGAGCCCTCAACATGAGCAAACTGCCCTTACACAATCAAGTCTTCCTCACACAGAAGGAAATGCACTCCATCCCTCTGTTTATGACCTCTCCCAGTTTCACCACTTCGTGCTTTGCAAACCCATGGTTTGTTTAAGCGCTCAATTATATTTTAATTACCAAGACTCATCTGTAGCAACAGTTCTGTCATTTCAAGGCCATACTAAAGGACGGAGCTCTCATTTGTTTGCTGCATTTAAATCTGCAAAATCATTTTCCAGGTTCCATAGATGACTGAATTTTGCACAGCTGGGACAGGAGAAAAACCAAATCTGAGATACCAGAGGGTTGTTTTGTTGTTGTTTTTTTTCTTTTTTTTCACCTGACTGCAAAACCAGCGGCACGAAACAAGACCACAGGGTGGCAATTAAAGTAATTACCAAAAAATTAGATCCCTCCCTCTTTTTCCCTCACATAATGGCAGGTCATTAAAGTTAATAGTCAGGATCACATTTGTACATGTCAGCAAAAAGTCATTGCAGCATCTTTCATCTCCGCTACTGCATGCAGCTTTCCTGCCATTCCTTCAGTCTCCGTGGGAGCAGCACGGTATGTCGGCTTCTGGGTTTGGGTTTTCTTCATTTTGCACCTGCTGCTGGGACTCGCCAGCAAAGGCTTTGTGGTGCTAAAACTGGTCTGTTGGGACGGGAAAGCTTTCAAGTCCTCTGAAGACTTCTAGGTCAGGGAGGAATTTTTGTCAGATGTAACCCCGGAGACAACTCCATCTGGAGCCAGAAGTGGGTATTTGGTGGAGCAAGGGGAAAACCTGAGCTGCCTTTAATGGTGGCATCTCCACCCCGAGGGGGCAGGTCCATCCCCGTGCCGCAGCTGCCACGTGTCGAGCTAGCAGTGCTTCTGCACGGGGGTGGCTTCAGTCCAGAGCATCTCAACACCTTGACTTCCCACCAGACCAACACACCCATCCTTAAAAAGATCCTGTGGGGTTTCACAAAAATGAGAGACCAGCCGTTCACCCTCAAAAAAAAGATGCTGCCAATGCCACACTCAGAGGGGCCATGTATTTTCTAAGGGAGGATGGATTTTAGTCCCAGTGACCATGGGTGGGAACTGTACATGCCCTGTGCAGGATCAGCCATGAAGGGAAGTATGCAAGGAAGCAATTTTATTTGAGCTTTTTCCCTTACAGTGTTGCAGACACAAACTAGACTTGAAAATAAATGAAGCATGGCTTTTGGATAATGGATCTAAGCAAAGCCCATGGGTACAGCACCTACTGCCTTAGATTAATACAGAAAAGGGTCCGTTCTGGGCACAGACAGGGATATCTTCACCATAAAATCTAAGCATATCGCAGTTGGGCTTGTTGCAATAGTCTTTCTTCTGCTCTTTTGTCCAAGGACAAAATTTTCCTGTCTTCCCAGCTGGCATTTGTGCCTCTTCAGAGCAGGGAGGAGGATACACGCAACATAGAACGATCAGCACTAAGAAAGGAAAACTGATACATGCAGTGAACATGCAGAAAGGTTGCCAATTTTATAGCAGCAAAAGATACTAATAAATACGTGGCTCGGGGGAACCTGGCATCACAAGGGAAGTTCCAGGTTCCAAGCCACCAGCTGCTCCGTCCACTCTGGTATCAGAGCACGACCCAAACAAACAGGATTTCTATTTTACATCTGATCCCGGAGAGATGGATAGTGTCTGTGTTTGCTGAACTCATCAGCGGGCCTCTCCCGACGGCTGAGCATGCCAGAGGCTGTTGAATGATGCAGGCTTGATGTGATCCTAGGAGAAAATTTCATTTCCCCATTTTTACGCCGGAAGGTCTCTGAACTATTCCAGCTGCTCAGGAGCAGTGAGGGTCTTTGGGAATGATACACCTCAGCCACACTGCTTTTCCTCCCCACAGGTCAAAACTAGCAATGACAGGACAGCGTGAGGCGTTCTTGAAGGAGAAGGGAAGAAGATCCTGCTGTCATGCTTCTGGGGAGAAATGTGCTGAGTGCTGAGATGTGCGCCGGGGGCTGGAGCTGCTGTCCCCCTCCCACCACCCTTGTGCCAAGGCTGCACTTCCTGATGGTCCTCACTTCCCAGCACGGATTTGGGGAACCCCTTTGCAGGCACGGACCCTTTCCTCCACCAGGGGAACGGTCTTGCATGGCTTCACCAGCATCATTTTCTTCACCTGGGAGCCAGCTTCTGTTCCAAGCCCCAGAAGGGACGATGATTTGGAGCCCAACCTGACTGGCTGTGGGTAGCCGTCACAGGGGGTCACTGTCCCCCCAGGCTGCTGAAAAGCTTCACTTGCACCCACCCAGCAAGGGGCAGGGGATCACATCTCGATTTGTCTTTTATCTCTTCTTCACACCTTGCCGAACGGAGCATGTCTTTTGCAGCCAGGACTGCCGTGGAGCTTCCAGCCTTTTGTAAGTCTGTCTTGTGGCTTCCAGTGGCCCTAAAAATTGCAATTAATATGTGCTGGAAATTCCCCAGCCTTGCCCATGCTCTCCCTGTGCAAGTTGCAGTACCTCCCATATCATTAGTCCTCCTTCGGCAAACTGCTATTGTGCATTTGATACTTTTATCTTTTAGCAGTTTTTCTTTACATTTTTCATCTGCTAAATTGCATTTTTGTGGGCTTCTCTCTCTCTCTTTATTTTAGTTTACGTTATTTCTTTCCCCGGTGTAACCGTACTCTTAGGAAGATTTTAATTACCTTCCTTTAAAGCCAAATGACAAGTAGAGCATGTCATCTGTAGCTAAAGTATCACTTGAAAATGCAAAAGCCCTGGCTTTATCAGGCTTAAAAGCTTTCCTGGAATATGTTCAAAAACTGCTGACTGGGCAAGATTAAACATCGCAATGTTAAGTAAAAGATCTCCGCATGTGGTATTCTTTTATTCCCCCGGGCGATCAAGTTAAACGGCAATGCAGCCTTCAGGCCTTCTTCTAAAATATTATTAGTTGTTTTTTTTTGTTTTTTTTTTTTTTTTTTTTTTTAATTCTCCTTTGTGCGACAGGGAGAGGGGTGGGCACTTTGGGGGTGAGAATCTCAAAACAACCGTACGCAAAAGCAGAGGGGAGCTGCAGCCACGCCGCTGTCAGAAGAGATCAGGTGTTTCTGGAGCCGAGCAGGGACAACAGAGGGCATCTGAGGAGCATCTCCATGCCACCTGTGCCTGGTGCTCACCGTCCCTGGTGCTCATCACCCCAGGCAATCCCCTCCCGTGAGCCAGGGTGGCCCCGCGGCTCAGCAAGGCTCTGATGGGAAGCTGGAGGCCTGGAGGCTTTGGGGCACGGGGGGGGCTCTGGATTTATGGTACCAAGTTTTTCCCTCCCTGACTGGGGAGTGAGATGATCCCGCTCTGCTGGCCAAGTGCTTGGAAAGGAGAACTCTGGGATGTGGAGGGAAAACACTTAGGGCTTAAAAGGCACGTTGGACTTCCAGGTCTGTCCAGATTGTCTCTGAAGAAATCCTCTGAGAGCTTGGATTACTCATTTTTAATACGAACAGGAACCACCTGCCTGCAATCACACACATAAACTGTTGGTTACATCTCAATGGAAGAGCAGCTCGAATGCTTTTTACTGTAATGCTTAACCCACTGTGCATTTTGGAGCTTTTTCTTCTTTTAATTGAAAACACACTTTTCAGCCGTGCAACGTGCTCGCCTTTATCTCCCCCAATCTCCCCAAGATGCAGGAACAAATCCAGACCCTTGCAGAGGGCTCTCCTTGGTTTGAGATCGGGGGATTTGGGGTGATGAAGGGCATGGCAGGGCTCAGCATGCGATCCTGCCAGGGCTGAACTCACCCATGGCTCTGCTGCTCCACAGCCTGCGGCCCCTCGGCACTACCACTGAGCTGCTTCTTCCCTTTTCCTCCTTCGAGACCCAGACAGGGGTCTCGAAGAAGGACTCCCAGAAAGATTTCTATTTTTCTTTCTGCAGATCCATTGAACCTTATTAAGTCTCCCCACAAAATGCAACTAAAACTTCTAGATTTTTTACTCTAATTTCTGGACAAACAGGCCACACAGTGCTTGTCTCCCAGATTTTAACCAGCTGGGAAAATACAGCTCTCAGTTTTGTGCCAAACATCCAACATTGGGGTGTTTTGTTGTTGTTCCCTTTTTTTGTTTTTGTTTTCCCAACCAGGAAAATGCAACAGTTTTGCATCCTTGACCTGTGTGTGTGTAGCTGTGGTGTTTTAGCAGATAGAATCACCTTTTGTCCTGTGGAGTTTCCATAGGGACTGAGCATTCCCTTCAATAAAGGGCTCCGAGTGAATGTAGCCTTCTCAGGGATATCACACAACCAGGCCTGCAAAAGCCTTTTATTAGGACATTCACCTCTGATGGGATAATTTTACCTATCAGATCACATAATCTCTTCCCCTGATGCTGAGCCAGGAAATGAAAAAAGACCAGTGGGGAGATTTTTGACTCCTGAGCCAGGTTCTGCTGTGATGACAGCCTCGATTACTTGGTCACAGTCTTCTCAAAGGATGAGTACATCGAGCAAAGCCTGAAATTACAATGCTCGACCAGACAATAGGTGGGGCAAGAAAGAGAGCAGCGACCAGACACTTTTAGATCAAATTATCAGCAGATCATGCCATTTAGTCTATTCATAAATACCTTAGTGGGTTAGTTAGCTAGCGGAATTCATCAGGCTGGAAATTAAGGTATCTTCTGTTGCTCAACTTTTGTCCGCTGTAGTAATGTTTGGTGCAAACACAGGTGATTGAAAAAACACAGAGGTTAAGAGGATTTCAGAAAAGAGGATGCAGGTTAGCACACAAGTAAGCTGAAATGTAAGCCTTCCTCTGCTCTGACTTGTTACCGCATATCCTCTTTCGCTGGGTCTAGGAGCAGTAACATAATCACAGCAAAGCGAAGGGCTGCACAGACCGCTGGAAGGTAATTAAAAAATACCTGGTTGCAAGAATAAACTATTGCCAGCCCAGAGGAATGGAGCTGGGGTTTCCGCTACACCCTTTGGGTCCAAATCATCAGCCTCATGAAAACAGAGCTACAGCCCCAGGAAGGAGCGGGGAGATCTCCACAGCTGCCCCATGGCAGGATCTGCTTTGCTGCTGTCCCTTCTGAGCAGCCAGAGACCTTCAGCAGGCAGAAGCTGGCAGCAGGGCTATAGCCCTGCTTCGCTATCTTCCCCCCTCACAGCTTTCATCAAAATTCATTCTGAACCTCTGCACTGAAACTTAAGCTGCCTCTTCTCCTCTTCTCCATCGTGCATGTGGAGAACTGATCATTCCCTCTCTCTTTTGCAGCAGTTTTTGAAGATTGCTCTCATCTGCTTTTCCAGTTTTCTCTTCCTGAGGCCAAACCATCATCCCTGCACCTTTTCTTTCATCAGGCTGTTCATTCAGCTGGTGGTCTGCCATAATCTTCAGACTCTTCTCTGAAGGATCACAGCCTGTCCGGTTGCTCTGCATCCTTTCCATTTACCCACAGGTTAATTTTGCAGTACCTCGCACTTATTCACCTGCAAATCTAGTAAGCGTACACTGAGCTAGGGCATCCTGGTGGTTAATTAGAAGACTGAATAGCATCACACCTTGGGCAGGTTCCTTGAGTCAATGGGATCCAGCTTTCTTCTCCAGGTGAGGCACCACTGACTTCTTCCCGCAGGTTCCCTGTTTCACACCCACTCTAACACAGAGGGTGGTTTTGCAAGGCCAGATAGCAAAGTCTTGTACACCCACGAACAACTGAAATTAAGTCCAATGTAAGTAATCTGCTTCATGCTGGCACTTCTGTCACTGCACCTGAACAATTCCGCTTTTGAAAGATAAAGCATTTCCCTTCCAGAATGTCATTGTTTTGCTGAAAATCAGTGGCTCATACTAAAATGTCACCATTGTTCTTCCAAAATAACTCCTATGCTTGTATAGCATATCAGCTGTAACCACTGAGCTGCTTGTCAAAACACCGGCTGTGTTCCCTCCAGCCCCTCCAAAAGGGCTGGGTCCTGTGCTTCCATTTTTCACCATAAACACAATTTGGCAATGGTCTTTTAGCAATGTTGTGACATTTAAATTCTGGTTTCAGAGTTCGTTTGAGTCTGAAGGCACAGCAGTTGGGAAAAGATCCCGTTAGATGTGAGCAAATATGCCAGGACAGGGTGGCCAGCCCTCCTTGATGTGAGGTTCAGTGCAAAATCTCCGGCGTGGCAAGAGCCACGAGCTGCATGTCATGTACAGCAAAACCCCAAGGGGGGAAGACCTTGGGCAGCAGAAGGACTAAAGGCTGGGGGAGCAGAAAGGGGAGCTATAAAGAACACATCTCTGATGGAAACCAGTTCATTGACCCTGGGTGAGGTCTGGGTCACCTCCCTGAACTCAGAGGTGTTGCTCCGAACTGACAGGGGTGCCACTTGGTCAGAGTTGTTGGTTTATAGCTTGTGCGTGGTGGAGGAAAGCCCTCTCCCTCACGGAAAAACTCTATTTATAGGAATCTGAGAGGTGGAAGACAGAGAGTGTCTTTGTGCTTACGTATTGATGATAATTTCTGGGAATTCCACCTTTCCCTTGCCCTTCAGTGTTTGCCCTACAAGTTCACTATTCATTTATTATGGGGAAGCAAGGCAAGGCGGAGGCATGCAGTCCTCTAACAAGTCACCTCCTAGGGTATTTTCTAGCCAGAGCAGGAAGTTGCAGCTGGGTTGGTAACAAAGTCATCTTTCCTTTGATTTCCCCCCGAAGCCATTCCCTGCAACCTCAGCTTGCTGCTGCAGCATTGATCTGCCATTTCACCTCCACTCCAAGTCTTCCTCCAGAATATTCCTACATGAAAGAGAAGGAAAACCCACATGGGACATTATTCTCTTAAAGCCAGACAGGGCCATTATGATCATCAAGTCTGACTTCACACGTAATACAGGACATACCTGTCTACACGGAGCTTGTAACTCCTCTGTGAGCCGTAGCAGATCTTTGCAAAAAACTCCTGGGGTTAAAGTCTTCAAGCGATGGAGAATCTACAGCACACCTCTGTAATTCTCTGCTTGCTCCTACTGGTGTCTGTAGCTTGCAATTCCTGGAGAGGGCAAGGATGAAAGGCAGACACGGATCCTCGCTGCTGCACATCAGGAATGTTTAAATCAGCTGAAGGGCACTGAAGACAGTCTCTGTTCCTGGAAAGATGAGAAGATCAGGCTCATTGCAAAACTGCATATCATTGGAAAAAATAAAAAATAAATTTAAAAAAAAATAGCATGCCCCTGAACTTCACTATTTGAGAAAAGTTTGTGGTGGAAGCAGTGATTTGGAAGGACCAGAACAAAGCTGGGGGGATTATTTTCCACGCTGTTTGGAAAGTGCCACAGCACCTCTCAGTACCAGTGTGTCAGACCAGCCCACCTGAACACCCCAGACCCTTAATGCAGCCACAGTCCCCCTCTTTCCCTTGTTGCCATTCCCAGAACTTGCTGTCCAGCAGCTCGGGCTGGGGGCAGCACCCCAGTGCAGTGCTGCAGGATGCGTGCACCCACACACCCCCATGAGACCGCATCCCCCTGCAGGGGCCATCACCAAACCTCGGCTTATCGCCTCCTTCTTCTGCAACATCTCAAAGTCAGGCTGGGGATGAGTAACGGATGCTGAAAGGGTTTGTGGGGGCTGTTTGCTGGTTCCTGGCAGAGGCTCGAACATCTGCACCAGTGACCCAGTAACCAGAGCGGCCACTCTCCCCCACCTCGCCAGATGGGCTGTGTTATGATCCTGACCACAAATAAAGACAGCAAGGAAGCAGAACACGGGCTGTCAGTCCGGCAGATAACCCGACTGCCATTCCCAGGCAGATTCCCCCAGTATCAGGCCCGAGGGGCAGGTGCCCCCTCTCCCTGGGGGGTCAGAGTTCAGGCTCATTAGCGCAGGCTGAGGGACAGCTAATCAGGATGGAAGGGCTGATGTCAGAGCCCCCTCACCCTGCCTGCTTCCCGCTGGGAGGAGCTGCCCTGGACTCCCACACAGCAGCCTGACCATTAATTAGCTCCTTGATGAACCAAGTCTCCTTTCACGTGAAGTAGTCTTTGCAGAAGCTGAAGGATGGGGTGAAAACATGGTGTTCATTCAGACCAGTGGCAATAACCATGTTTACTTCAACAAGATGGGGATTTTAGCCTGGGGAGAAGCCAAACAGCAAAGCATTTCCCATCATCCACACAGAGCTATGTTATCATCATATAAATGCTGTGGGCTGCTAAGGATGGACCAAGAGCCCCTCCGCTGGAAAAGGTTTCACTGCTTTGAAAATCATTACTGAATGCTGGCATGGTCAAGCAGTCCAGCCTGTAATGGCTTAATCCAAAAAGGGCTGCTAAAATGCACCATTCCAGCTCCGTCCAGCTGGGTCCTTGTGTTGCATTCGTCGCGGTGGTATTGGATGGCAGAGCAAGGCAGGGACACGGAGGGAGGGGGCAGAGCCCGGGCTCCCAGACATCTGCCACACAGACCATATACAGCCAGTTGGGAGCAGCCAAAATCCCAAATCCGTTGCAGTGACAACCCTTGGGGAGCCTTGAGCCTGCTGCTCTGACATGCTCACTCCTCAGCCCATGCATCTGTTGCAGCCGGGTGGCATGCCCAATGAGCCTTCAAACACCTCCACAGTCCTGGGGAACGTGCCCATCGTGGGTCTGTGCACCCTTTTCACCTGTGGCTGGTGAAACCCCAAGCAGGCACCTGGGCTGGAGCAGCCCAGAGCCAGCAGAGCGTAACCTGGCTGTTCAATACGTGCAGAGGGGAAGGGCTGCCCCTGGCCGGCTGCACATGTCCAACTGCACCCGCACATTCCAGGCTGAATTAAATTTTCTGCTCCTCACCCAGGGCCCTGGAGAGCAGCAGCTGCCTCAGACTGCACCTAAGATGCATATAAATAGAGGCATAATACCTTATTATAAAGGAATGCATGCCTAAGTAGGAGATACAGTTACCTTATGAGGAGGAAGGGGGAGGAGGCGAAGATCTGTGCAGAGCAAGGGAAAGCGGGCTGACAGAGATCTAGATTGACTTATTGTAACGAGATGCTGTCAAGATTAAAAATCATATTGACCCCCTCCCTTGAGCTGCAGCAAAAGCAGGAGCCAGGCCCTGGCACCCTCCACTGCACGGTGCTGGGGAAGGACTCGGGTCTGCTTCTGGGATGCTGGGGAGTGAAAACAAGTCCTTGGCCTATCCTCAGGTGCATGGCACAACCACACACAGTCACCCCCCGCAGGATGGTGAATTCTGGACACTACTGTCTCCATTCTGCAGTAATTGAGGGAGTAATCTTGGAGTCAAGGATTTAATTTAGGGGCTGAAAATTGCTTTGGGCACAGATGAGCACTTGGTCCATCTGGTGTGTTCCCGGGCACCTGTCCTCAGCAGCACGTCCCGCAGCACGTAGTCACCAAATCCCTGCTGCGCATATGGCTCGTGGAGGCCACCAGGCTGAGGACATGTGCCAAGCGGGGGCTCTGACTCAGGTTCCCCCACAGTCCTCTGACTGTGCAATTTTGGGACAATCTTGCCTCTCACTTGCAGCCAGCAATTCCAGGCAGACTTCAGGGCTCTGCCTCCAGACCTGGCAGAAATCCTATGGACATAAACCATCACCAGTGGGCACCACCCAGCCAAGAAGAGCTGAGCCAGAGCCACCCAGCCCTGTGCCCCTTCCAACCCAGCGGATTTTGGGGACCCCTTGGTTCTTCCCTGAGGGCTGGGCTGCTACCACCCCACTGCTGGCTCAGCCCGCACCGTGCCCCGGCACACCGCACGCATGGCTGATCCAAACGGGTCTGCATGCAGCTGAGCTTGCCAGTGCTCCGGCTTTGATCTTCCCAGCCCGGGACGTGATGTAACACCTGCAGAATTATACAGTAATGAGTGAAAATAAAGTTTCTGGCAAATAAAAAGCACCAAAAGCAGGGCCTGGGAACCTGTCCTACAGCCCCGGCTCAGCACAGCGCGCTGCGTGGCTCAGGTTTGGGGAGTTGGTTGGCAGAGGGATTTTTTAAGTGGTTTTGTTTGTTTTTCCAGGCAAGACCTGTTGCGTTGACTTTGCACTTGTGCTTGCCCAAGCACCAGGCCCCCTCAGGGGGGTGAGGAGGAGGATGGGGCAGCCCCCATGGCTGTGTCCCCCACTCACAGCCCTGGCTGGACCCCGGGCACGGCCCCGCTCCTCTGGCCAACGTCTGAGGTTTCCTAGCAATGTTATGTGCTACCTCAGACCAAAAGAAAACACATTAGGAGAGCATCCACTTTAGAACAAGGACACAAACCGGTGCCAAAAACCATGGAAACCCCAGAGAAAACAACTGAAATCCGTGTTTATTCGCGGCTCCCGGTAGCTGCAGAAGTCCCGTTCCCACATGAAAGCGGCCATCGGCGGCCACCGAGCGGCCTGGCAGCCTGTCCGACTGCGGCCTACCCCCGGCCTGCTGCTCCCCGCAGCCGGGGGGATGTAAAGCTCCGTGTTCGTTAGTTAATGCTGGCAGAGTGCTCGGTGGATGAAGCTGGAAAGCCTCATACAAAGGCTAAACGTCCTTCTTCTAGAGCGATTACTCTGCAAATTCAGGTGTTGGCAGCTTTGGGTTACACGAGGCTGACCCAAAGGAATGACCCGGCTGTAAGGGAAGAGTAGGATCCGGTTCAGTTTGATCTGTAGGATTTACCCTGGGATAAAGCAGTGATTGGAAACGCACCCTAGACCTTTACCAACTGTGTCAGGGAGGTAAAACAAATTTCCAGCTTGAATCCAGCCAGAGCAGTGGGCCCTTATTCCCCTGCACCAACTCTGGATTAAGCCAGGCCCTCCAGCCCAAATATTTCTATATCCCTGGCAGTGGATCAAGATATCTGTAAGCAGAGACATGCAAATTTCCACGACTGAAGACGTGGCCCCAGCTGACGGAAGCAAAGGTTCTGAATCTGGTGTGTCTTTGGGCTTTGGGAGCAGGCTTTCAGGACAAGGAGCTGGTTTTCATGTTAAGAATCCTTCCATTTCTGATGATTTGTGACAAGCATAATCCCATACTAATTAGATTTCGGCGCATGTGTTGAAAGCACTGTGCACATTTAGATCGGTTGGGGTTTATGGAGGCTCTTGCTTGTTCTGCACAATTGTTTCAAAATTAATCCTTGGAAGCCTGTAAGCTCAGACCAGATAGGGCAGCCAGAAATCCAACCAAAAAAAATCACTTTTTGTTTTCTAATTCTCCTGATCTAGTCGGGTAGTAGGCAGGTTACAATTTCTGACATTACACTACCACTCAAAAATGTCCCAAGCTGTCTGCTTTCATTGCATCAATGATATCAGCTGTGTTGACCTGCTCTTAGAGAGTTTTAATTCTGTTTGCTCTTGGCTAAACTCCATTCCTAATCCTATTTTCACCCATTTCTATCCAATTTAATACAGCTTCTGTAAGTCAAAATTAATTACTCCATGTGCTCTCCCAGCCCTGTGGTCTAAAGGAATAATAGAGAAATCCTGCCTTGTTGTTAACGGCACCTCATGGCTGCTCTTATCCTGGGGAGCTGTGAGAGGGAGTGGGAGTTGCATAAGAAAATCATTACACTTTGCTCCTTTTTGCAATTAGTATTTCATCATCACAGCTATCACCTCGGTCAGTTTCCACGTGCCCATTTGTGCATTTTTAGATGTGATACCTGCAGAAGAACACTGATCTCCTGGGGCAAAGAAACAAGTCAGCACCTCCAAGTCACCTTCTCCCTTTTCCTTCACCTGCTCAGAAATATTTCATTTGCCTTTCATTTCCAGTATTAATTATTCCTTCTGCCCAACCTTTGCCAATGGGGCTCCCAAGGGGAGGAAGGATGGTTGTCTGGTCACACGCGTCTCATGTTTCGTTAGCCAGGCCTCCTGGTTTATGACTTACCCACCTAGACATTGGGTTTGTTCTTTACAGTGATGCCATAGATTTCAATTAACTGAGATTCATAGAGTGGAAACATCCCGAAGATGTAAAGAAGAATTCCTACTAAACCCTAGAATAATTCTTTTACCCCTGGTCTGCAGGCACCTAGGCATCCTACATCCAGGATGGATATTTGTTCCTAGGTTTTGTTAGTAATTGTTTTACATCCTTCTTTTCCTTCTACCTCTAAATATAGATACAGCAACCACTCACTACGCAATTGAGAGGCACGAGAGCTACCTGGTTGCTTATGCCTGAATGACAAATCTGCCAAACCACCCCAGCACCAGGCACCTTATATAAGAGCAAACTGTCAATTAATATAATATAATAAAGAGACTATATATGTGAATGTCTTTTCTCCTTCATGCAAACCACAGGAAGATTTTTTCATTACCCACATGGGTGATGGGAGTAAGCACAGTTCCTGTCACTGCAATTACAAAAGACGGGTAAAGTGAAGCCATGCTAACCAGCTTGCAGTGCTATGACGCATTACTAGCCTTACAGGAGATTTTTGTCCATCTCTTGGCTGGGATGGGGGTGGAAGTGATATTTTGGGACATTGTTGGGACGCCAGGAAGGCATCACTTGGGGACATCAGGAGCTCTGTGTGCCTCCAGAGGGGAGAGCTTTGCTCCATGAGCTCTCTAGTCCAGAAGGGGAAAATGAATGAATATTAAAGTAATAAGCCTATGAAAAAGAAATGAAATGTTTGTGTCTCTGTGACTGTGCACACCCAGCAACCAGTCTGGCCCAGGCTGTTCCCAGTGTTGCTGCATTTCAGAGCTAATTGCCCTCGTTGGAAAGAGGACAGCACAAAGCTCTAGAAGGAAACTTCAAGTGCAGTGTGGCCAGCTTCTTTGCCAAGATGCAGAGGGGAAATTTCCTCCCTAGTATTCAGTAAATTGTGTGCAGAGGGTAGTCAGAGTCCTCCAGTGAAAATCAAATGGCTTTTCCTGGGAAGCAGAACGAACCACAAGTATCAAGTCAGTGACATCAGTGAGAGTGATACAGGGTTAAAAATATCTAGCCAGTAAAAAGTTTTTTTTTTTTTTCGTTTTTTTTTTTCTCTGTCAGACAAGAAAATAAACCCATGGTATAATAAAGCAAGGAGTCTGTTTTCATACACTATTAAACCACTCATGCTGGCCCATGCTCTGTACTAAAGGGTAAAATCCAGTTATAGACAAAACTACTAATAATGTAAAACTCTGCCTCATTACACAGACCTAAGAGTGGATGCAGTTCTGCCATGTTCAGCTTTACAAGATGACACTGCAATGCTCTTATGTCCCTGAAGCATGGTGCACTTGGCATTTGGGGAAATATTTACTTGACTTCTTTCTTAATCTTTGTTAATGTACCTGCTAAACCTTCACTAGAGGATTTTGTATGCTTCAAAATATCTTTTCCTCATGTTTTGGAAAGCAGCAAAATAACACTACGGATAATAGGTAACCACCAGAAATTCAGTCTGAATATCTTTGCAACAGCAAGACAGTAATTATGTGATATTTATGAGCAATACACAACTTCAGTTTGATCTCAGAATAAATCCTGTGGTCATAGTTTTGCTTTTACTTCTACAAAGTTCTTACTCCAACTTACAATTAAACTCTTGCAAAAAAAAAGTTAAAGTTAGGAGTAAGGTATTAAAGAAGAGAGGTTGTCACACCAAGAAATGACTTTCCTATGCAACCTATAAATGTTCTGCAGCTAGTTCTAACAGACACTCAGCTTGGGTAACTACAGTGTCCCAAGTATCAAGAAAAATATGTTTACAGGATAGAAATAATCATTTTCCTATAACATTATGCTAATTCAGGTAAACAAATTGAAAATGAAAGCTTTTTAAAAATTAACTTCACTCACTTCATTTCCATTATTCATGCTGCGTTGTCTTCCTTTTAGCCTCAGTAAATTGTTCCTCTTTCAATTTTTCAGTAATTAGCACATAGGTATATATTGGGCAGGAGGTTGTTTTAGGATTTGATTACCACAAAGCAGCACAGCAGAGACATGTGAAACAGCATTGTGAGGCATTGCGTCTTTCCCAAGTGCCTGGTTCGTCTGTTCTTAATAGCATTACCCCTGTAGCTTAAACAGAAGTTCATGTTGCAGAGCTGACGTATTTTGCGTAGGACCAGCCAAAAAATTATGTTCCTTCATAATGAAGAATGTCAAGGTTTTGTAAGTACTTTTAATCCCCAACAAGGCTTTTGGAAACTATTTGTGGGGGAAAAAAAAGAACAACAACAACAAAAAAAAAACACCACCAACAAACACAAACACAAAAAGAAAGACCCTGCCTGACCCACCCACGCCACAGAGCCAGTAGCTCGCTTGGTGGTAAAGCATCTCCCAGGGGAAGCAAAGGCCAAAACTGCTTGTTATATTTCATCTGCTAACAGAGCTGTGCTGCAAAACGAAGATATGCAAGTGCTAAAACACACTGAGCACAAAGGTGCTCTTTCATTCCTGGGAGCCATCATCTTCAAGTAATTAACTGGGGATTAGAAATGATGCCCAAACAAATGACATACGGAAGGGCAAGAAATTATATTCCTTTCTTGAACCTTGCATTATATGGAGCGCTGCCAGTGCAAACAGCAAAGAGAACAGAGCGTTATGTCTTACCAATAATGAAAAAATAAGATTGCCGATTAGAGCGGGATGGTTGTTTTCAAAACAAAGCATCTCGGGGGTGGACAAGGCTCTGCCTGAGCCTCCAGCACGGTCATCTTCCGCTGCCCCGCTTCCTGAGGGCTCGCCGCTCCTCTGTCCCCCATAGGAAGCCAGTGCGGGTTGCATGGGACTTGCTACAGCTTCTGCAGCTGTAAATCAAAGACTGTGTCAACAGCATGTCAGCAGCATGAAGGAGTACTGCTGCTCCTCATGAGGAGTTTTCTTCTAATAATCTCTTCCTTTCGTTTGCCTTTTTACGGCGGTTGCGTAGCTCGGGAAGCAAGCACAGGAGCAGTGCATTTGGTGGTAGTAAAACTGCATCGTCTGCAGCAGTGGGGGAGTTTTATCCCTGTGAAGCACTCACACAGCAAGGCACTGGGGCTGCCAAAGCACCACAGCCAGGGGTTGCCTGCATCAGGTTCTCCAGAGGAGAGGTTGCTGGTGCTGCCCTCGTGGTGCAAAGCAGGCCCCGCGCTCTCCATGTTGCTGCAAGCACAGCACAGAGCTCCCTGCACACACCTGAGCTCCTCAGGCAATGTGCGAGTCCACATCAAAATCCCAACTCAGCTCTCAGGGAGACTCATGGCTCCCCCAAAACCCCCACAAGGTGCACGGGCTGCAGTCAGACCTCAGCAGCTCGTGTGTCCGTGCTGCCCCTGCTTCTGGTGCCCTGATAAATGCTGAGTTTGCTCTGGTCGGAGCAGCAAGAAGCGCTGCTACTGAGGAACCCCAGCCCAGATCTGGGCCCAGGCTCTGCAAATCCTCTGCCTCTGGCACCTCTGCAAACCCAGCCCTGATTTGCCTGGTAAAGGCAGCAGCTGCCCTGCAGTGTGCTGGTGGCACAGGGAACAAGCCCACCTCGTTGTCAGCCCTATGGAGGAGGAAAGGAGGCAAGGTCTGCAACCTGAGAGCAGTAATTGAATGTGTGTGTTAAGTAACTTTACAACCATGCTTCACTAGGAAGCCAATAAAAGGACAAAACACAATCACCGTGCTTTAATTAAGAATCTAACATTTAAATGAGGTGCCTCATCTGCTTGTGTTAAACGTGTTTGATTTAATTTGTTATAGTACACTTATTAAATAAATCAGCTTTATTGAATTTGCTGCGCCGGTGGCACGCTGAACAGAAGTGAATAGGAGAGAAGCCGGGTCTGGAATTTTCTTTTTAAGTCAACGGAGGCTCTGTCTGCTTGCATTGGCATTCAGGAAAATTAATTCCAGTTAATTAAAGACGTGAATTCAGAGCAGATCAGTTCAGCCACCCTAACACTCCGAGCAGACCTTTTCATTCAGAATTCGAGCACCGTTGATTCAGCTCAGCTTGATTCACTTGGAGTGTGACGCAATAAATTGAATTAAGGCCATTTAAAATCTGAATGAAGAGCAGCACCAGCCTTTCTCGGGGGCTAATTTCCCCCCTGGGTGCCACCTGAGCATCCCCGTGCAGTTCCAGGGTTCCTAGGAGTGAGCAGGTCGGGCTGCCCTGTGCCCTGCTCCTGGCCCCACGGGAAATTCCAGCAGCCAGAAGAGTGAAGCCATGGTGGGGGGATTGGCCCTGGTGCCACCACCCAGCCACTCCCTGCCCTCTCCAGTCCAGACTGGCATGGAAATGCCATCTTTCAGCTCTTTGAGACGGGAGATCCAGTATAGAGCTATTAATACATACCAGCTGGGGAGAAATCCTCCTGCAATCGGCAGCCTCTGGCCGGACCACAGATCGTGGAACCCGGCAGTCCCTGAGGGCTGGCAGTCCCAGCCCATCCATCGCTCCCCACCCACCCTCTGCTTCACCTGCAGTGGGGGCGATCGCCCACCTTGCTCGGGGAGCCCCCAGCCCCAGTCCCTGCAGGCACAAGGTCAGCAACGTCCACCCAGCACTCGCACGCTCCAGCGCACCCAGGTGCGGGACGCTTCAAAAAACACCACCGCGAGCCCCAGCCTTTTCCTGGCTCGCCTCCATCCCTGCGTACACTCAAGTAATACCTACTCATTTCACAGGGCAGACAGGGGAGTTTAAAAGTCGCTTGTGAAACTCTGGGCTGAAGGATTGGGGCCGAGGCGTCGAGCTCGCTCCGCGGCACGTCGGCGGGGAGTGTCAATGAGCCCTTGTGCCGCCCGCCGCCGCGCGGTGCCGCCTGCTGTCCCTTCAGCTCTGCCTGCACTTCTCCTCCGAGGGAAATGAAATTCCTGCCTTGGAATTGGCGCCACCGTGCCAGAACTCCAGTGACCTCTGTAACCACACAAGATTTAGTGGTTACTTTATTTCAGCTGTAATGAGGCTTTGTAAACCGCTAAAAGCCAAATGTTTTCTTCTCCTTTAACTCTTGGTGGATCGCGCGAAATAAATAACAGAACAGATGTGCTGTCTGTGCATGAATTGAGAACTGGCTTGCAATTACCTGGTGTCTGAAGTGGGTGAGGTGGTGGGACAGAGAGCAGGTGGGTGCTGAGTGAGAAGCTGTTTGCAGACAGCAGCCCTCAGCCGCCCCCAGCAGCGAAGCCGGGGCTGCCCAGGGCACGGGGACAGCTCCGGCTGCACCGGGGAGAGCTCGGTCTGTGCTGAGACCAGGCAGCAGATTTTCCCCAAGCTTCGCTCAGGCGCATGGGAGCGGTCATCTCACCTCCAACAGCTCTACTTGAGGCTGTCAAGAGAAGCATGTGCTCATCCTTCATTTTTTCGCTACAAGCTTCATCTGCAGGAAGGCTCATTCCCATAAAAAGTGGTCTGGCTGCAGTCTGTCCCACTCGTCCCCACTAACGACACCTGCCCTGAGTGCAGAAAGCAGACATCAGCTGATAAATACAGCTGAAATAGTTGTTAGTGGGCATGGTTTTAGGGATGAAATGCTCTTTCTTTAAATGTACTGCTTTGCTGCACCATAAAAAAGATGATGATCAAAATGCACTGATGTGCCTGCGCTGTATAATGAACTGCTTCACCCTCTGCTGCTAATAAAAAAGCTCACCCAGTTTTCGTGCTTTGCATCAAGTGTTGGGATGTTTGCCACTCTTGTATCTGCAAGGGCAGCTGGCACAGCACAGCCATTGTGCCAGGATTCAGGAGGAGAAGCAGGGGTGTCCCCAGCACACAGGCAATGCCACCGCCGTGCCACCACCGTGCCACCATCACTGGGAACTACGGGGCCATGCAGGATTCAGCCTGTGTGACCCAATTAATTTGGAACAACTGGAAACATCTTTCTCCAGGTTTAATTTGCTGCATGAGTGAATATCGGCTGTGTGATGATTTAATGTGGGAGAGGGGCAGGGCCCCAGGCAGGACCATGGCACTGAGTCACCAAAAAGAGGGCTCGTGCTCCCTAGCTGGGCTGTCCCCTGGTGCTGGGAGCGATGAGGCACCCGGTGCCCACCCCTGCTGCCGGTCCCTGCGGAGCCTTGTTCCCCAAGCCAGCAGGGACCTTGTGCCTGCTGTTAGCTGATAGAGGCTGCTCATCGTGTGGAACTATTAATTTATCAGAGAACACTGCCTTCTGCCCACTGTTCCTCCTCACAAGATGAACTCAGCTGCACGATCTATCCCTGTGGTTGAGACAAGCCCTTTGAGGTGGAGGTAGCAGGAGTCTGCAGAGGTGAACTGAAAGTCAGGATTGCTGGTTTCAACTCCCAGCTTGGCCCCACGTAAATAATAACATGGGAGTAATGAGCTTTAATCAGGTGAGTGATCCTCTTGTGCTCGGGGAAGATCAAGAATTTCCATCAAATTCACCTTGTGGGCATTTTGCGCCCAACCCTCTGCCCGACCAACGCCACACAGCAAACTGTGGCTGGAACAAGGGGCTGGGTTCAAAGGGCTGGGGGGGTTCAGCAGAATTTTTTCAAGTGCACCTTCTCTTTGTTCATTTTCTGGTGAACTAATCTAGCTTGATATTCTAGTTTTTGTTACAGCCATGACCTTTTCTATTCTAATTCACATATACAAGTCTAACCATTTTGGCATCTGTTAAGCTATTTGCTGTAACAATAATCTTGCATCAGTAAGTTCCACAAGTTTATAACCTATTGTACTGCAACAGTTTTATTTAAACAGATAAAGTCAGATTCTCACCTGCAGTAAGTTGGAGTGAAGTCAATTTATGCCATCAAAAGAGCTGGCCCAAATTTTTAATTTCATCAAACGCCTCTTTGATCTTCTATTAGAGGAAAGGGAAAATAAAAGCACTTTATAACTGGAGGGGGTTATGCCACACGTTTTATCTTCTTCTGCCTCTTAAACTTTCAGAGTGCAACTGTGCTGTCCCTTTCAACCATTCCTGGTTGGAAAGCCTCACCGGTGACTCTCTGGTTTGCACTGACCCTCGGTACACGTCCAGTGGATCACCTCTCCGGCTTGAGCCTGCAGGACAGATTTCCTGCTGGGTTATCCACTGTGAGAAGACACCTACACATTGCAAACATGTTTTAGGAAAGGCAGCAATTAACTCCGCACCTGCAGGGTGCCTTGCGGCTCTCGGCAGGGTCTGGTGCAAGACAAGGTTCTGCAGTAGGTGGCCCTGCTCCTATCTGATCTCACTGCTCGCGGGTTAAGGAAGGACCTTGTCCTGTCATTTGCTCTTGCTACCAGGAAGAAATATCTTCTCTGCATCCAACACCAAACAAAGGCTTTACTGTGTGACGTTCTGCCATGTTCTCTTTCTCACCTTCCTCTTTAGTCCCTCCCTTGACCTCCCCATGATCCCTTAGATAAACCAGTTTCATCCCATGGAGCAGCCCTGCTGCAGCCAAATAACCTTCCTTTCCATTCCGTGTTGCCAATGTCATTTCTCTCTGACATGGTACTTCAGTTGAACAGGACCCTGAGAAGATTTCTCAAAAGGCATCTTTATGCTTCCATTGCTGTGTGGGCCAAGGAATGCCGTATGAGAAGACATTTTTCCAGTCAGACTTCTGCTTTTTACTTTTTTTTTTTTTTTTTTTTTTTTTACATGAGATCAGTCTGAGCTACTGAAAGGGCCTGAAAGCTTGAACTAGGTCAATGTGCAATGATTGCATCGTTGGATTGCTGATATCCATCTCACCGAGGACAAAGCCATGCTGCCGTGACAGACCTCTGAGCATCATCTAAAGCTGATCATTTTCTATCTCCACCAGGCAGAGCTGGATCTGAAACCCCAGGCTGCGATGGAAGCACAGCTTACCTCGGAGCTGCAGGAATCCCCACGCTGAGCTTGAGTGAGGAATTTAATCGAGTCAGGTCTCCCTTGTCTTCAGGAGTGACTCAGGCCAGCTGCTTGAGAGGAAAGTGCAAACAGCCAGCCATGGGCTTGTGTGCCTAAAAGGGAAGTTTTGTCCTTAGCCCTGCTAATTAGAGCTTTGCAGAGCACTGAAGCATGAGGATTTAAAACCTTTCCCAAGTATTGCTTCTGGGTTTCTCCTAAGCCTCTCTCAGGCTGCTGGTGTTACAGCCCTGTTCCTGCTCCGTTCCCCCAGAGCTCTGGCTCACCTGCCATGCCACAAGGCATCAGCAAGCCCAGCCAGCAGTTGTGCAGTAAGCTCTTGGAAACTCTGAAAGGTTAGAACATCCTTATAAACAGAAGGGCTACAAAAGTGGTATTTCCAGTCCTTCACCAGCATGGCCTCTCCCTGGGAGCCTTTGAGTCATGTTTTTCATAGCAAGGCAAAATAAAATAAAATAAAAATAAAATAGAAAACCACAGAGCTTTTAACTTGGACTCTGTGCTGGGATCTGCTCAGTGTTAGGAAGAAGGCACTGGGTACTCTTCTGCTTTTACAGAGCCTACACATGAGCATGCCTCTAGAAGGGTCTGGTAATGGGGACAGGGTGTAGGTCAGAAGAAACACTGATTTTTGGTATCTGACCCTAATGCTGATTGCAGCCTTGCAGTGCAGAAGCAAGGAGTGGAGGCCCAGGGACCCAGTGCCTCGCACCCACTAGTCCCAGTGAGTCCAACAGAGGCCGGCGGAGGCTCGCGTACCGCCTGCTGGGCCTCACAGATGGCCTCAGGGCAAAGGGGGAACAAAGACAAAATCCCAGAGCACACAGGGGCAGTGGCCTTCCACACCCTGCTTGTCAGGCAGAAGGGGAACCCTGCACTTACATTTACATAAGTTGGCCATGAGCGCCCCGAGCTCTGCCTGCTGGCCCAGTGCTGGTGCAGCGCTGTCAGACCAGCTCACGCTATGGACACTGGCCCATATCTACACCCCTTCCAGCTAACACTGAGCTGAAGCTGCATCTCCAGAGACAAAAGAGGTGAAGCTGAGCTTAGTTAATTCATTTTAACTAACTTCAACATGAGCCTGACTTCTCCTTTGTCTAGACAAAAGCAAGAATGGGCTCGCTCACGGTGCGTAAGGCCCTTGGCAGGCATACACCTGGAGCCACAGAGGCTGTGACAAGAGCATGCAGGCCATTACCACGCTAAGGAAGCTGTGACCCACAGGAAGACCCTGCCAGCCCAGAGCTGGGAGTTACTCCCGGCACAGGCAGGAAAATCCATTGCAACCATACGTGAAGCAAGCCTGCACATGGGAAGAAGGTGTCTGCCACTGGGCTGTGCAGCAGCGATCGCGACAGAAGTCCCTGGCTTGTGAAGTTGTCAAACTGTAAAGTTAATGAGGTAGAAATGAGAGTTCGGTGCAGGCGTCTGAATGTTGGAATTACTCCCCAACGGGCTCCCCCTCCTCTTATTGCAGCCTGCGTAAATGAAGTGACTAAGGGTCTCCTTGGACGCCAGCCAACTTGCCACTGCTGCTGCAAGGAGTGTGCAGTCTTGTTTTGCAGATTAATAAATACGAAGTTGCCGTTGAAGGAAGAACATGTGGTTTCTAAGAACTAGACAAGCAGGAAAAGCAGACAGACATTACTGTGCTCCTTGTCCCGGTATTAAAAAAAAAAAAAAAAAAAAAAAAAAAAAAACGCCACACAAGCCATGCTTGCAGAAACACCCCTCCACCAGATATGGGAAAGCAGTGCTGGGGTGAGACAAAGCAGCGGTGTTTCTAGGAGGCTGGGGGATGCTGGGGGAGACAAGGGCTTAGGTGCTAGGTGGAAAAAGACACAGATTTTTGTGCTTTGCCACTGAACGGGGAACTTAAGCTGGATGCATTTGGTTGGAGTTGAGGCCTGAATTGCCTCTGTGGAGGGACAGGTTGATGACCACAGAGCTGAAACACCAGCAGGAGAAATGAGCTGGCGAAGGAAGACCTTCCCTTCTGGTACCGGTGAGTGGGTGGCTCCGCAGGGAAACGCACAGCACCATCGATGCGTCTTCATGGGAGCCCAGCCACAGCACAAGTAGTGCTGCAGGTGGAAACGAAGAGCAGACCTGTGTAATATAGAAAGGTGAGAGATGAGCTTAGACATCTGCAAACTGCCTCGCTGGCTGAGGAACAAGTGTACCCTTTGGGGGCCCCACCGGGTGACCTGCAACACTGCTGAAGTGTAGGAAGAACATGAATTGTAGGGAGAAACCCTCACCTTCTACTGCATTGCTTCAAATAAGCCATAGCTGTGTCTGTCCCTGGGCCCCACCACAAAGCAGGGGCTGGAGGAGCGACTTTCATCTGAGGATACAAACAAGTTCAAAGGGCTCTAAAAGTGGGAGCCAGCGTTGGAGCAGGAGTGACCCGCTTAGGTTCAAATGAGAGTTTGGGCCCCATCGCTGCTTCTTTCCCACACCAGAGGAGCTGGTCCATATGTGGACGTTGAGAAGAGTGATCCCAGCAAGCCCAAACCATTTCCGACGTGCTGCTCGGCATGTAGAGCGGGCCAGGCTCTCGCTGCACACATCTGTGTGCTCTGCATTATCTGCACCATCAAGCTTTCTATACTTAAGGCTCGAATCCACTTCCAGTGCATGCCATTTTGATAAAAAAGCAGCTGTTTAGATCCGGTATCATATCCAGTGTGCAGACAAACACGTGTAATGGCAGCCCAGGGGTACTCAGCTCTCTGCTGATGACACACACGGCAACAGGGAAATTGTGAAGATCAATTTTACACCTAATTTAACATGAGTTAACATGTCTATGTGAGTTTCCTAATGCAACACAGTCCCACTGCGTGTCACTTACAGCTGTTTCCTTTATTTTGTGACTTCCAAAATTGCCGACTTGTGAGTTTAGGAAATTGCCAAGCTGCGACTTTGGATTTTGCCGACTCGCGCCTTCCAAGATGCGCTGGAAAGGCTCCAGGGAAGCTCTGCAGCAGCTCTGGAAAAGCTTTAACGTGTCTCATTGGGAGCGGGGTTGTCTGGGATGACTCTAGGGCATGTCCAGAGACACATTTGAATGCCTCTAGGACAAAGTCTGCCCACGCTCTAGTGTGGATTTGGAAAGCTCCTAGGAGCTCTGGGAAGGACTATTCAGGAGGTCCAGGACTGCTGCAGGGGACTTGGTGCTATTGGGATAGGGCTGTGGGGCTCGAGGGAAACTCTGCAGAGCTCTGTGGTGCTCTGGAAAGCTCCAGAGGTTTGGTTTGCCCCCAGATTAGCTGTGGAAAGGCTGTAGGAAAGGCCTGAGATGGTTCTTGCAAAGGTCACAGGGAGCTCTGTGAAGGCTCTGGAAATGCTGTGGGATTTGCAGGTCTCCAGAGATCTACAGAAGCCGCAGCGCCACTCTGCAAAAGCCACAGTCACAAATCGACAGCTTCACAGGGTTGCCACTTGGCAGCATCAGGAGGCTGTGACTGCAAAATTCACATTTGTGACTCAGCAGATCACGAAGTCTGTGATTTATCGTGTTTCACTACATTTTGCAAGTGTTTCACATTTGTGGGTTACAAATCTGAGGAGCTGTCAGTTGAAGGGCAATTTTCAGGCATACTTCCGTCCCATTACTGCTCCTCCATCACCTCTCCTGCTTCCTTCACTCTCAGAGAGAAGAACCAGAGTTCAAAGACCATGCTCGAGCCTTCCCACATACCTGCACACCTTCTTCCTCTTCATTTTTTTCTCCACAGAATCACCGTTTTTCCATACGCACAGAGTACAATATTTTCCAAGTTACTTCTTCATGTTTAATCACTACTAGAAAGCCAGCCCTTTCCTGCCTCCCCTTCTTCCCCCATGACAGATTTTGTTTTCTTACAGGTTTCACACCAGCGTCTGACTGCACACATTTTCCTCTGCCTTGCCTTGTCTGCTTTAATTTCTCCATCCCTGCGGTATCCCTTCACCTTCCCTAGCAGGAGCCATCTGCACCACACCCTGATGTTTGCCTTCTGTACAAAAGCACAGTCACTTATTTCAGTTTCTCCTCGATGGCCACAGTCTCCCTCCCTCTCCCCTCTCTCACCCAGCGGTGCTGGCACTGCTCCTCCTTTCCCTTCTGGTTTTCAGCACTGTTGCACGTCGCAGGAGATATTATTGTGCTGCCTTGTGAGAGTTAGAGAGAGATGGTCCTACTTCTGGGAACGGGTTGAGAGGACAGCATAGTGCAGAAGAGAAGCAATAGCGTGCATTGTATTTCATTTTCCCACTCTGGCAGCTATTAAGCGTACCCATGTAAATGTGCATGCCAGGAGGGGAGACAGCAGTGGTGGGTAGGACGCTGGCAGCATGAGGGATGCAGAAGCTTTCTTCCGTGTGTCTGTCTTCCAAGTCTCGCTGTGGTTTTACCTCCTGTTTTGCCACTAAAGCACTGCTTACATTTTGTAGTAATCTCTAAAGAACAGGACTTCATGAGAGGGATTGCAGAAAGAATCAGCTTGCAAAGTCAGCATGCCAACCCTGTTTTATATAATTCCAACATTTCCTAGGATTTCTCATTTAAGACATTTTCACCAAAGCATAGTCATTCAAAAATGCATCAGAGTTTCATTTCCAAAGCACAAAGTATATGGGAGATGCCAATTCACATGAGTCAAGACAAGCAGGTCAAATCTGGTGGGATGGACATCTCCTTACAAGTGCTTTGCCCTGGCTGTCCCCCCCAGGGACACCTTTCCCTGGGTCTCTGCTGGCCATCCCCAGCCCTGGCTGCATCCATCAGAGCTGCTCGCTGCCTGCTCCTGCAGCAGAGCAGGAGCTGAAACTCTGGAGCCCTTACCCAGCCACACGGTGCCGTTAATGGGGTGGGAAGTTTGCAGCAAGCCCTGCCTGCCCCACCATGTGCTGGAGACATCTCCTTCCCACCTCCCCAGGCACGGCCTGGTGTCCGCTCTTGCAAAGGGGCAGCACCGGCTCCTGTTCTACAGACCTCGAATTCAGCAACTTCCATCCCAGAGCTGGAGCTTGGGGGTCTTTTAAACACAAGTTAAGGTGAAACTCCAAAATGCTGCAGGGAATCAAAGTACTGCTTCTTCGGGCTGCCTTAATCTTTGGGAAAACAGCAAAGAAGTTTCTCATATTGCAGTAACTAAGGCTTGTTTCTGCTTGGTCTAAAGACTGATCTTATGCCATGCTCCCCGTCTCCCATGCCCAAATCCTCATTTACCCAAAGGTATGAAGTAGGCTCAGTCTGCATCTCCATCTGCCTCTCCCATGCCTGTGTTTTCCCCCTTTTCCTATGAGGGCCTTTTCATCTGGGCTGAGCCACCAGGAAAAACACGAGCTGCCTCCCAGCTCCTTGGCTCCACGGCATGGTCGCTGGGATTATGTTGCAGATGTTGCCTGGGCTAAATGTGTAAGGATACTACATGGTGGTGTCACAGCTGGACATCCCATTAATAAGAACAATATTTGGTTTGAGCCATTTTAATTGAAACCACGGCTGTAGCAGCATGTATTTTTTTCTTAATCGTAGGCAAACGTGTTCCTCTCGGCCCTCCCCGCCTCCTGTGCGATAGTTATTGCTCTAAGACATCTGGTTTCACAGTTCAACAAGCACAGGCGTATTTCCACCATGTAGTTCCTCGCTTGTTGACAGGGCAGAATTTTTTAATATGGGGTTACTATCATCCAGACTTCCTCCACCTCCTCATTTATGTGACGGATACCTCTAAACAGTCCCTCAGCTCCTCCATCTTCAATCTGCTGGCCCAGTTTTATTAGCTCGCATACATGACACCTCGATGTCTGATTTCCCTCTCCCCTCCCCTCCTAGATGAAATCCAAACCCCAAACACGAAACGGGACTAATGCTTTTTTTTTGCCTTTTTTTTTTTTTTTTTTTTCCCCTTTTGCCTTTTGTTTAGGGCTGTTCTGTAGAAACACGGCCAGCAGCTTGGAGGCCATTAATACTGCAAGTGATTTGGGGGTGGGTGTAAGGGCAGGATGAGCCCCCTGCTCGGTCTGGATCAGGGCTGTAGGACAACCAAGAGCAGAGGAGCTCCACAATCTCAACATTCTTTCTCCATAGCCTCAGATTTTGCAGCCATTACATTTTGCAAAGTGCTTCGGTACCCATGTGAAGGCAAAGGGTGCGACCAGCCACCAGGGCTCGCCTGTTGTGGCCAGGCTGACCCGCTTGGGGGCTGCAGCACTGCTAGCCAAGAGGGAAATGGCAGCTAGGATGCAGCTAGGATGACTCTTGCAGCCCTGCTCTGCCCTCCACATCCATCCCTCTGGGCAGATGTTTCCAGCTGCAAACCAACCCCTCTGGGTGCAGCATCACCCTGCTGCAGAGATGGAAGGCAGGGAGGTGACTTGCACAGGGCACTGGAAGTGCCAGGAGGTGCCAGCAGCAAGGTTGCCCTGCAGAGACGGAGTGAGTTTACATAAATCAGTTGAGCAGATGAGAAAAGGCCATTAAGGCTGCACTGGACTGGAGGGAGACCAGTGGAAAAGCCCAGAGCTGAACATAAGCCACTCCAGTAGGATTTTGTGCACCACCTAGGAGAGATTTGAGCCTGGCTCAGAGAGGTGCACGCTCACTGCAACAATTGCACCTGCTTGCCCGAGGTGTGAACTGGCCTTTTCTTTTTTTTTTTTTTTTCCTCTCTAGGCTTTATTGTGCAAAAGGGGAAAAACAGAAGCAAAAATTATTAGGTAAGGTAAAAACAAATTTTACCTTTCATTCGTGGTTTATTGGTTACTGGAAAATAAGTTTTACAAACTATCTCTTGCAAAGGACTTGTTTTCAGCTAGTTTATATAGTAGCTTTTGTTCACATAAAAATTTAGAAAGCTACTTTCCTCTTCTCCTTTCCCCCCCCTCCAATACATAAGGGAGGTATTACAGTGTGAAATATATCTACCGCTAGCAGGGCTGTGTTGTGAAGCTAAAATGAACACAGTAAATTCTGAGAAGGAATTTGTTTAACCTATAACCTTAAAGTAATAAGTGGAGTGCTAAATGTTTTGGCTCACACTGATATATTTTTATAACACTTGGCAAGGCAGCTAGGAGTCTGAAAGAAAAACTCAAGCACTGGAGAAACAGCTCCCTGCCTCTCCATGCCGGGGAGGCCGAGCCTTGGCCAGGCGCAGAGCCCTGTCCTCTGCGCAGGCACCGGGGGCACGCGTGGGGCCGCGTGTTCACACGTGTGGGTCCACGGCAGCCGCCTGAATTGGGACCGTGAAGCCACAGCAGCTCGACCCAGCTCACCCCCAGCCTGCTTTGGGTTGTATTAGTTGCATTTGTTTTTTTGTGGCTTGATTAAAATCCCTCTGGAGGGTTTTGGAGAGAGCGCTGGGAGGCAGAGGTGGACACAGCGTGGGTCCTGCGCTGCTCGGACCCCCGGAGCTGGCCAGGGGCATCCTCAGGGCCCCGCTGCTCCCCATTTCCCCATCTGCCACTGGGAACAGCAGTTGCCCTCCTCCCTCCAGCACGCACACACATTTTCCTGAAGATTTAAGGGGGATGCAATATGCAGGCCTGGTTTTCCTTCATTAACACCCGGCTGACATGGGTTTCAATAACATCACCCCCTGCTCGTGCCACCGTCAGGGCTGCGCGCTGGGGTGCCGAGCATCGCTGGGTCTCGCCGTGAACCCCCTCCGGCTCCACAGCAGCCACGGGGCAGAGGGCAGCAGCCTGACCTCAGCTCCCCAAAGCCGCAGGGAGCTGCGGAGCAGGAGTTTGCACGGCCGAGGTGCAGACCAGGATTCGGCCCATCGCCTGGCGGGGGGCCAGGGTACAGTCTAGCCTGAAGCCCGCCTGTGTACTTTGGTTGCAAACCCACGCGCCGCAGGTTAAAGCAAATCCTTCTTTCTTTCCAGACAACGTCACTCCTGTTGCACCTCGGCCCGAGGTGGTGTTTTTCCTGGGGGGAGACCAAGGGCGCAGCGCTGGAGCCGGGGTGAGGTGCTGCTGGGCCGCCCCACTCGGGCAGCGCTGGCCGGGAGCCGAGGGGCACGTGGGGGCTCCGGGGCCCTGTTTCTGGGGGTGCAGAGGTGGGGAAGGAGGGGATTCAGCCCCAGGAAGCACCCTAAGGACTGCTGGCAGGCCAGGGCACCAGCGAGGTAGTAGCCTAGCCATGTGGATATGGGAAAGTGGATTTTGGGGGGTCATAGAGAGCCACGAAGTTTCCTAGCCACCCCGTGGGGCAGAGGCACAGTGAGGGGGTCTCCCCGCAGCCACTGTTGCTGACTTGATAAAGGGGAGAGGGTCCACGCTCTGCTTGGGTGGCACAGGGCCTCCCCTTCACTTGGGAAAGCCGCATCTTAAAATGATGATCCTCCTTGGTTTAAATGAACCCACAAATATGCCCATTGCTGTAGCAGTGAGAGTCTGTGCCTCTGGTCCATGCAGGACACTGCCCTGAGAAGCAGAAAGCATATTCTGTGCTTAAAGATGGGGAAACTGAGGCACGGAGCTTTTGAGTGACATTTTTGCAGGACACACAGGAAGCCTGCGGCAGACCAGTGGGTTCCACATGTCAGGACAAGGTGAGGAGCTCAGGGCCCCTCTGTCAGCCCCTCAAAAGCTCACAGGATTCATGAGGGGACATCTCTGAACCAGGGTATTCCTCCTTCCACTGGCAACCCCCCCAGCAAGCACCATGCCTGCAGAACCAGCTCACACCCTACCCCAGGGACCGGGGACAGCAGCAGGAATGTTTCATGCCCCTCGTTCTCCTTTTTTTTTTTTTATTTGGCATTATTAACCTCGGGGGGGACATAAATAACCTCGCTCGCCCCTTCCCCGCCTCCACCTCCCAGATCATTTACTATGGATTAATATTTGCTAGCTCGTTTGCACAGTAGCCTGTAGATTTTCAGCCTCCTCGCTGGAATGATGTTGACTTGCAGAGAAATTACAGGGGCTTTGCCCTGGTACAAAGCAAACAGTGTGTGCTGTAATCAGACTCAACACCTCAGCAAATAATGAAAAGAGATATTATGTGGCTATAATTTCCATGCGGGATTAGGTGTTTGTCTTGTAAAGCATTCAGGTGCCGCCGGGTGTATAAATGAGTGTGTAATTATGGTCATCAGGTTAAACAGAGGGAGCAGGAATCCGACCCAGGCTCGGGCGTGCACAGATGGGCCTGGCGGTAGCTGTTAATTTGCAGCTATGAATGGCTCTTACAGGTCCTGAATATTTGAGTGACTCTGCTTCTATTTATGGTTCCCGAAAGCAGAGCCCGACCCAAGGCTCGCAGAGGTCCACGGGAGCCTTTGCCCCGTCTCGGCACTGAGCCCGCTTCAGAACGGCTTTTGCTCATATCTGATTTTTGGCATAAATCAGATGTGCTAAAGGAGCCCTCATGCTGTCCACAGCCAGCACAGACCTCAGCTTCCCATGGGGATTTTGGGTTCAATGGAGAAGCACCTGGGCAGGGAGAGCATGGGGACATCGCTGTCCCAGGGACACTTCCCCAGCAGCTCCTCGCTCTCGAGGGGTTTGGGCAGTGGGTGGGAGGGCGTGATGGGATGGCAGCACACACTAAATTTCCTCCTGAATCGGTGCCTTGTTCCCTAAAGCTGGAGTGGGACCAACCCATTTTCCCCAGGCCAGCTGGGAGCCAACAGCTCTCCCTGCAAGCTTGGGGAAAGGCACCAAAGGACAACTGAGGGGTCTGAGTGCAGGGAGCAGAAATATCTCCCCCAGAGAAAATGCAGGGTGGGAACAGGCTCGTGCTAAAAAAGAAGAAAAACAGCAGGGTCCAGCATGGGATGACCAAAGCCCGGAAATGGAAACCATGCAAAGCTCAGACTGCTCTGTGCAGGAAGAAGTGTTAGTTGCTGTTGAAGACTCCATGGGAAAGGGATGGACTCAGCCCCTCCCGATGGATGCGGGGATGTGCCCCAGCCAAGCACTTGAACTTAGGTCCAGTACAGAGACAACCTGAGATATCTAATGGCCAAAAAACAACCCAACCTTATCCCACACTCAGCTCTACAAACCCAATGAATTTCCCCCCACATGGACTAAGCCTACCCATGCAGTCTGAGCCAGCGTGCCAGATCCTGAGCCCTCCTCATGTGCCCATGCAGAGGACCAGAGCCGTGGGGACAAGGGTGACACCCGGGAGGCTCCCGGGCAGCCCGGCAGGGAGAGAAACAGCTTGGCAAAGGCCAGGGCATCGCGGGGCCGCAGCCACCGGAGCAGGATGGAGGAGGCCGGAGGAGGAGGATGCAGGAGGAGGAGGCTGGGCTGGTGCCCAGCGGAGGACGCGGTGCCTGCCCAGGCTCTGGCGCAGCTGCTGGAGCCAAGGGGACGATTTGCAGCCCCGGCAGCCGCCTGGAGCCATCCCGGCTGCCCAGCCTGCAGGCACGCCGGGGGGGAAGGCAGGAGAACAACAGCCCCACAGCACCCTCAGGGCCATGCTTCCCCCCAAAATCCCACCCCATCACGGGGCTGCCCCTGTGCAGAGCCCCCTGAACACAGCGGATCAGTGTCCCTGAGCAGATGGGTGCGCAGCCCCCCCGGCACTCGAGGGAAGCAGCCCGGCCAAAATGTCTAAGCCTCGCTCACGCCTTCCCCGAAACGGAGTAGCAGCTTATTATAGCAAATGTTATTGCAGCGGCGAGGGAGGCTGCATCCAGGAGCAGGCAATATCCTGCCTGAAATGTTCAGGGACCTCTGCCATGTGCGCATTCTTCCACGGTGTAATTAGGGTGGCAGGCGCTGGCGACAAGCGCACAGTCTGCTCGGGACGGGGTTGGGTTTTTTTTCTCTCTCTTTGCAGGAGATTCACCTCACATTGGGAACACACTGGTTTATTGAACACAAAATGTTCCAGAGGAAATCATTAAAGTGGGGTGGAGTGACAGAGTGCTCCGTTAATGTCACCTAAGAGAAAAAGGGCTTCCAGAAAGGAAGAATTCAGGAAAGCCCTGACAGCCCCACATGCTCTCGGTGAGAATGGGGGACGTGAAGCTGATGCTCTCCTGGGGAAAGTCTGCAGCAAGCCGATAGCTCCTGGGATCGGCAGGAATAAAATGTGGATGTTCTTAAAGCAGGGCCCAGCAGGAGCTCACGCACCAGCCCGTAGCCCTGCAGCACCTTGGGGGCACCCAGGAGGCTGGGGGGGCCATGTCCCTATAGGGAACACTGGTGGAGGGGAGGATGCTGCCCCCAGTCTTCTGAAGGCCACAAAATTATTTTCAAATTAAAAGTTTTAACAATCTCTTATCAATGTTGCAAGGCTTCTGCTTGCTGCAAAGACCACACGTGCCTCCTGGTTGGAGAGGTGTGCTTTTGGAGAGGCTTTACAGGAAAGGACATTGCAGCAGGAGCCATGGAGCATGATGAGTCTGGGCTCTGAGCAGCCCCCTGCTCACTGCATGGGTCGTATCTCTGCCCACACAAAGTCCCTGCAGCTTCGTATGGGGTGGGTTCAGCCCTCTCCCAGCAGAGACATGAGCAGCATCTTGGAATAAAATGGGATTCACGTCCTGAGATGGGAATGAACCCACTGGCAGGGCTGGGAGGAGCGGAGGTCTGCAGATGTCAGCTTGCACTGTAGCCATCGGGGGCAGCGAGCTCCGGGGTGCTTGGGAGAAGGATGCTGTAGGTATGTGACTGGTAGAGTCAGGACATTTGGTGCCCTGAAACAGTCCAGAACATATAATAATTTACTATTTAAGTCCACTTCAGCAAGGGAAATGCAGACCTTTAACCCAGCCTAAGTAACCATAAAGCCCATCTCCTTCAATTGCAGAAGAATTAAATGGGGAAAAATTAACTGCTGAGTAGGCCTGTGTTTGCTGAGGATGTCTGGAAATAACTTCTTCATTCATTCCACACTAGGTGGGTATATGGGGGAAATGCGTTACCCTGAGCGCTGTCTTTGGGTTTCACCTTAAAGCATACACTTAATATTTAGCTTGTTGTTTTCCTGTCTCCTCTCTGGGGTGACCTAGTCCCCAGGGAGAAACTTCCACAGCTATTTCGGAGCCCAAGGATGTGATTCATTTCGAGCAACCTATGCAAACACTAAAATAAGTGTCTGCCACCCCAGGAAGTGCAGGAAAGCTGTCACTCTAAGCTCCGTGGTGGGTGCCTAAATGCACAGTGAGTTTCTCCCACCAGCCACGCGGGTGGGTGCCACGGTGCCACTGCTGGCTGCTGCCCGCCCCCCATCCAGCCCCAGCCTGAAATATCTGTCCCAGGAAAAAAGGACTGTGCCTCGGGTAGAGAAGGCACAGCTACCCCCCAGGTGGCTCTGCAGCAGCCAGGCACAGCGCCTCATCCTTTCAGCCGGCTCCATGCCCTGGCCCCAATGCCCAGCGGGAAGCTGGGGGGGGCTCAGTGAGCTGCAGGGAGAGGGAAGAGCCTGCTCACCAGTGAGAATTTGGGTAGTTTCACAGCAGCGGTGTGTAATTCAGAGAGAAAATTTAGCCAGCTAGCTGCAACAGATGCAGCTGCATTCGCACAAAGGGGAACAGGATTTTAAAAATTTGGAAAGACAAAGCCTGAAGGTCCTCATCCTCTAAACTACATCCAGTAAACCTCTGTGGGCCCGATAGCTGACATTTATATCCACCAAGGGAGCTGTAAAAGAATTCCCTCCCGCCTTGGTGCAGTTCCAAGCAGCCTCTACATGGAGCGAATGATGCAAGTCCGTGCCCCTCTCTTTTGCATCTCCTCTGCATGCCTCCTCTTGCACCGTGCCTCTCTGCCGCTGCTGCAGCCCTCGGGATGGGGTCAGGGCAAGTGGGCAGTGCTGCCCAGCTGGGATCAGGGTGATGCGACTGGGGCTGGGAAAGTGGGTGGGAAAGGGGATGGTGACGTGGGCAGGGATGGGGCATTGGTGGCTTCTCAACCAAGGAAGGATCCAGCTTCAGAGCCAGCAACGTCAGCTGGTATTTTCCTTCCTCATCTCCTCTGTAGGAACTGACACAAGTCAGCTCTGTTCATCTTTAAGAAATAAATGAAAGTTGCAGGGGGATTTCAGGTGGTCACTGGGCCTGGCTGTGGTGGGAAGGGAGGCGGAGATCGCTTCATCTCACCCTTGCTTGTGGCCGGGTGCTGTCTCTAGCATCCCTGGGAGAAAAGAAAAAGCAGATGCTCACAGCAGAAAAAAAACCCCTTTGCTCTCAGAGCAGTCAGCTGGTGAGGAATGACTGCAAGGGGCATCCACAAAACCACCTGCTCCCCTGCTGTTGTCCTGGGTAGGGGCCTGGGCAGCTCGGGGTGGCACAGCCAAGGGCTGGGGGCTGCAGGCAGCACCGAGGGAAGGAAACACTCAGCCCTGCTGTGAGAGCCCCGAGCCCACCCGCAGCCATCAGCAGGCATGAGCACATCACCCCCGGGATGCTGCCTCCACCGGGGTGATGACCTTAAGAAGAGTAATAAAACCCGGCTCTAAATGCAATAGCGAAGCCGGAGTGTGGAAGAAAGAAAAAAAATTATGCAAACGAGGTTTATCGGCTGATCAGAATAACAAGTGAACTTGATCTGGAAGGGGACAGCCTTCCTGGGTAATGAGGATTATTTACACATCATTTCCCTTGCAAATCAGCCGCATGCTCCCGGTGCCAGTGGCACAGGGGGATGGATGCTCAGCACCCGGCTACGCCTCTCCGAGGGGCTGGGGCGGCGCAGGGGGCTGCAGCACATCGGCAGCTCTGTGCAGCGGGGCGCGGGGTTCGCCGGGTGCCTCGCAGGCATTGCTCTGCTCTCCGCGGCCGTGCTGCGTGGCTCGAGCAAACCAGTTAACGTCATCCGCAGCCGCTGCTGAAGAGGGAGTTGCAAGCCACAGAAGCGAGTTTACATTTTGGCAATTAACAGTGTTCGTAGCTATTTTTCTCGTCATTAGCGGGCAGAGCATCTGTCCTGTATCATGGAGCAGCACTTGCCAGTGACCCTGAAATCCTGCGCGGCGAGGCCAGCGTCTCAGCAGGCTGGATGTCCCACTTCCTCGGCTCCGAGGGATCACCCGTTATTGAATGCAGCTTCCAAGCAGTGCTCAGAGAGCCGTCTCTCGGAGCTATTTGGGTCTTACCCAGGCTTTCTAGGCCAGGACTATTCCCACATGCATGATCTATGTGTTCCAAAATATTAGCGTATTGGAAAGGTCCTAACTCAATTCCACTCTGCGTTTTCCAGACATTTATTAAAACAGTGAGCTGTGAAATTCTGCTGCAGATTCCCCCCACCTCGATTTGTGTCTGGGATGGAAGAACATGGAGAAGACCGATCCAGTGCGAACCAGCACAGGGGAAATCCTCGCTGGGTGCTAACAGGAGCCTCTCACAGGGATCCCAGAGCAATACGTGAAGCAAAAGCTGCTTCTTCTCAAGGATTCAGTACAAGGAAACATCACAAATAACCAGGGCCTCCTTGTCTCTGTTAGAAGGATTTTTGTGGGACTCTCTGGAGCATCACCTCCTTTTTCTTGGAGGCCCCCAGGTCCCAGCATCCCTGTGCCATGGCCAGTGCTGGGCACGGCCCTGGGTGAAGAGAGAGCTTGCTGTTGCCTGCAATTGTCCCTGATCTGGGACCTCTGCAGTCTTCTGCTGTCCCGTGGAAGGAGCAGAGTCCTGGAAGAGGAAGATGTACCACAGACGTGCACAGGCTGCCAGAAACAGAGGGGATGTCAGGGCTGGGCCCACCCCAGAGCTGTGTTAACTCCCAGCACAAGCTCTTCCAGCCTCCTGGGAGCAGGATTTCAAAGTGTCACCCGTGGGTGTGATCTGCCACCAGGGCTCTGGACCACCAACGAAGGTGGAAGATCTCTGAGCTGAGGCTCCTGGTGGGCAACCATGATTTTGGCGGTTCAGAGGACATCCTGCCCTCCCAAATCCTGCTCCTGGTGAAGGACCAGCAGTGGGACCATGCAGGACCTCCCTCCCTTCCCACCCAGCTCTGCCAGGGGATTTTTGGCAGGGCATTAGGCCGGGGCTCCATGGAAGGAGGGCTCAGCTCCAGACACACCTGGCCGGGGTAGGCACATGCAGCTCCACAACCCCGCGCTGCTGGCAGCACAGCGTAGCCACCACGGCCCCGCTGAGGACATGGAGAAGCATGAAAAAGGGGAAACTGAATTACGAAGGCCCTGTGAATATTCTGGGTAGAAGCCCAAGTCTGGCAGGCTCAGCATGCTGAAACCCACCACACCCATGGCCAACAATGCACATTCATTTCGGCATACTGGGGGGCAGAGGGCGGCTGCTCGCACGCCGGCGCTAGGACTTTGTTCCAGAGCATCGTGCTGCAGGACGGGGACGTCCCAGCACAAACATCGTCCCATTGTTCCTCTGCCCCAGCGCTCCCACAGTCCAGAGCCGGTCTCCAAAGAGCAGATAGAGGAGGTGTTTGGGGGTTATGTTTCCAGCCCTGAGGCCATCTGCACTACGTGAACTTGCCAAACTCAGCGTTGCTCACCCCAAAAACCTACAGAAGGATTTGCACCATTGTTAAAAATTTAGAGGCTGGCTTATTGCAGGATGTTACAGTTCAATTTCGGTGATGGTTTCTCCAGGAGTTGCTGTAATAAAGAGCTTGTTGCTTCATGGGCTTTCAGTACCAAAGGGCCGGGAGAGCAGCTACTCAGCCAGGCTCCGCTCTCACCGCGCTTGTGCAAACCTAAAGTAACGTTCCTGGTGTCAGCAAAGATGCTGCGTGTTTGGAGGCTTATGAATGAAAATAGGATTTGGCCTAAGATTTCTCCCAACAACCTTTTCTCATGCAAATACTGCCATTTTGCACACAGCTTGAATACCAGATCAGCACACGTTTTACTGCTCGGGCAGTCTCACGCTTCCAGCACGTAACCTGCAGCCCCATTCCTGGCCATGCCACACGTGGCCACGGGGCTTTCCCTGCCCGGGACCCCGCGGTGCCATCCACCGGTGGTGGCTTTGCTCACTGTGAAAGCAGATTGCTGTTGTCGCACTATTTGCAACATCAGCTCATCAGATGGGATGGCCGAGGGCTGCTCCCGTGGGAGCATTCAGCCACGAGGCTGGGAGGAGCAGAAGAAATCAGGATGCGATGAGGAACCTGGGAAGCCAACAAGGAGCTTTGCTCCGTCTCCTGGCTGTGGATGAAGGTGCTCGAGAATCACAGCACGGGGAGGGGATGGGCGGAATCCCCTGGCTTAGGTAACGGCCATGGGGCAGAAGTGCTGGAGGAGAAAGGCATATTTCTGCTACGCCAGCCGTAACCAGGGAGCGCAGCCCTCATTCCCCAGTCCCTTCAGGTGCTGCGAGGGACCCGAGCCGGGGGAATTCACTTTTGTCTGGCTCCCGTCACACTGATCCCGCTGCAGCTGGGAGGGGATTTCCCGTCAGCTCCAACCCAGCTGCTTAAAAAACTCTTCCACTAAGTGAGCTAATATTTCATGAATAAATTGAAGTGGTCAAGTCCCATTTTGTGCAGAAAGCACGGTTCCCTGCCGATTAGCCTCCTTGGTACTTTCGGGGATATAAATAACTTCACAGGCTCATTCTCTGCGCCTTTCAAAATAAAAGCAACATTCAGTTATTTGATTTTTTTTTAAATTTTATGCAAATGATCTTCTGTTCTGTGTTATTATGTAAACGAGCCAACTGAAATGGTAATGAGGGAACCCAGAAGTATGCATATATTAACTGCCGCTATGGAGCTTTACACCTCCAGAAATGGCACTGAATTGCATTTCTGAGGGAGGGACAGGTGTCCTGAGGGTGAAGATTTTATCCTGGGACTTGGTCACTTCTGAAATCCCTGTATATGAACGCTTCCTCCCCAGGAGAACAGTCAGGCCTTCCATTCGGGGAGCAAGTCAGCACTTCAGCCAGAAATGGCTTATTTTCAGCGTGAGAAACGTGGTGCCTGCAGGGGCCATCCGACTGGCAGCAACACTTCGTGTCCCCCATCGTGCTCCTGCAAGTCCAGCTCAGACCTAAGCCCACTGAGGCCAGGCAGTTTCAGCAACCCACAATGAGGACAAAGCTGTAGGAGTTTTTTTCTCCGTGTGCTCTGTTGCAGAGGAAACTGCGGGGAAATCATCCCGAGGCGCACCGCACCAGGACTTCGGGGAAAGGAGCATTTCTGGGCTGGCCAGAGGATGGTACGTCCTAAGAATAACTTTTTGTGTGCTTAAAGTAGAAGCAAAGACCCTTTCCAGAGGCAACGCAGTCTCCGATGAAGCCCAGGGCAGAAATCACGAGTGTGAGAGGAATTAAAACATTTCTGCTTCCTAAAGAGCACCCTGAAGTCTGCCCAGCACCCCTGTCCTGTGGGGTCCTCCGCCTACTCCCCCTGAGCTGCCACATGGGACATTCCCCAAGCAAGAAAAAAAATAATAAATAAATAAAATAAAATAAAATAAATAAATAAATAAAAAAAGAGAATACCAGGACAAGTAATATCTTCATTTTCTGCACTCTTCAAGAACATTCAAGGGTTTCAACCAAGATGAAAGCATCAGTTTTTACACCTTTCTAAAACACCCTGAGATAGCTGAAGCTGAGACCACAAGGGAGCAGGATCCTCAAATCCTTCCTAATCCCCGTCTTTAGCAGGGATGTTTGAAGTGATTAGAGGCGCAGCGAACACCGTTCCCAAGAAGGTACAGCAGATGTTGGACACAGAGATGCACTAAGCTCTCGGTTGTTGCTCTACTGCAGAAATTTTGGCCCAAGTCCATCCTGACATGTCTGACCGTTGTGATTATTTGGCTGCAGACACAGCGGACTGGACCTGTAATATCACAGCACGGATCCACTTCTCGCATTTTGTGAACTCGCCGCTGCATCGGGCGCTGGAGTGAAATCCAGGGGCCTCCTGAAGGCAGCGGGAGCCTTATCCTTGCTTCCAAGGCACGGGGGAGCTCCACATCTGCAGCGTCTGCTTAATAATTAAACGTGAACCATCAAATAATGGATAATTTGTCATAGCAAAGCTACACCAAATGCATAGGTCTGATCCAAAAGCCCATGAAAGGCTGCCACTGAGCCGACTGGATTTTGGAACAAGCCCATAGTGTAATAAAAATAAATCCCTGTAATTAGGTAAAAGGGAAAATCCGAAAGATGCCATTTGAGCCATTTAGGGCTCCAAATCTGCACCCTGGGGTTAGGGCTGGGTGGCCCTGGGACCTCAGGTCAGGGCCTCGTGAAACGACAATTCCCCAGGGACCTGGGGTGCCCTGAGCCTGGGCGGGATGCGGAGACGTGGCCTGGTTTGGGATGCTGCTGCCCCAGCCCTGGACTCTGCCCGTGTTTCCCAGGGAAGGCTGCTCTGCTCTGCTCCCCCACGCCAGCCCGTCCTCCCCGCAGGCACTCGTACAACCGTCCTGCTCGGGCTGCTGCCCCAGCCAAGACGTAGATGTCATTTTGGGCAACGCCGCAGCTTCTCCGCTTTGTCTGTTTTCTCTGGAGTGTATTTTCCCAGAGATCCAGAAATTTATCACTTGGAAAGCACGGCACAAACAGCGGGATTTATTGCTCAGAACCAGGAAACCCTGACTTTTAAAGCATGTTTAAAGTCCATTTTTCACCCTGGGATGAGACAAACATCCCCGACATCAGCGCCAGGAGCGCATTGGGCCCCAGTGTGGAGTCAGAACGAAATCGTGCCCAAAGAGGATATTTGGGGTTTGGATCTGCATCGTGCTCCGTGCCTTTATCAGACTTGTTGCCCCCCAAAAAGGGGCCTTCTGGCCTCGGCAGTGACACGCAGGTGATGGGGAAAGGTGTGAGAAGGGGAAACGAGGCTGATTATTCCTGTCATCATCCAGTGGGCCTGTGATAAAACAGGAGGGTGCCCAACAAGGTAATTGAACAGAAAGCTAAAATTAGGTAAAATGACTTTTTTTTTTTTCCCCACAGAGCCAAATAGTTCAGCTGCAGAGCTCTGCCACAGGCAGGGGCCAAGAGCAGAGCTGGGCTCAGAGGAGCGTTAGACAAATCTGGAGAAAATACACAGCCTCGGGGCACAGCATCCAGGCAGCACAAGTGTCAGCCTCTGCTGATTGCCGGAGGCAGGCAGAGAGCAGGGAAGGGCTGTTTTACACAGGCTGTGTTTGTTTCTGTGGTTTGGGGGGGCTGTTTTGCTCTGAGGGGCAAACCAAAGTGTGCCTTCGAAGGATGCTCTTTTATCCAGACCTTTGCTCTCCTCCCATGCAGGCATTTCTATCTTCCTTCCTTCTCCCAAGCAGATCTGAACATCTATGTAGTTCAGGGCTGACAGTTTAGCGGTTTGTTTTTTTGTTGGTGGTGGTTTTTTTTTCCTTGGGGGGGTCAAAGGATTTTCTCTACATTTCCAGAAATAGAGCACAAACATCTACTACTCGGATGTTTTGTTAAGTTATTTTCATTAAAAAAATAAACTTGCTTCCATATGGGAATTCTGTTAAGTGTTTTAGGTACGTTTTTAAGTTCTCTGTATCCCATAACCAGATGTGGAGTTCAGCCAACTATTCCAGGGCCTGAACACGCAGATCTTAAGGGATGGTCAAAATCTGGCTCTGAAGCTCTCACCTGACTTCATTCTGGTAGACGTCGCTCCAAGCTCCTCCTCCGCAGATCTGATTTCTCCCAAATGTTGAGAATATCTGGATCCCTGCCTGAAACTTGTCCTCGTGGGTCCAGCCTTACCCCGGCTCCATCTGGTGACCAGGAGAGGCTCCCGAAGCTGTCAGACCTCCTGCGGGGCAGGTGGGCCCAGGGCAGTGAGAGCTTCAGGGGTCAGGAGCAGGCTCTGGGGGCCTCGAGTGCTCGGGACATTGCTACCCACCTAGGGAGGGGCTCATTAAATCCTCCTCGTTAGGAAAGGGCGGCGTTTGCAGGAAGAGCGAGTGGGTGGCTCGTGGCTCAGCTCCGGGGGACCAAGATGCTATGACCGCAATGAGATTCAGCTTCGGTGGCAGAGCTGGGGCATGGCATAGCATGTCACGGCATGGCATGGCACAGCACAGCATGGCACGGCACAGCACGACACAGCACAGCATGACACGGTGCTCAAATCCTCTGGCTGCAGCCCCCATACCCCAGCTCAGGCAGCATCATCGCTGCCCAGCCGACCTGTCCCCAGCTTCCCCTGCTGCCTCCTTCCCAGACACAGCACAGGCAGAGGAGCACAAATGGCAGAGTTGTTTTCTTCCTTTCGTAGCATTAAGAAGTCTCAGAAGGAACCTCACAATTTCCAGTGAAACCAGCTACCTGCCCAGTCTTTTATTATTATTATTATTTTAGTTTAGTTTTGTTTGATGTGCATGCCTTTACTTTCCTGCATGAAGAGTGCTGCTAACTACCTCTTAAAATATTACAGAAGGGATGTATTCTACTGAGAATAGCATTTTTGGTAATAACCTCATTTTCCTTTTCACTTATTCTTACCTAAAAAGTTTCAGATTGCAGCTCATCCATCTCCGTGACACCCAAATCCCCTCTCACGTTTCCAAATACATATGTTGTTAACCCATTATTAGCCCAGAGTACCCAGGAAACTAAAAAAAAAATAAAAATGAGAGAGAGAGAAGTGTGAGAAAGGGCCGGGGCCTGACTGAAGGCACAGGATGCTCGGGGATGTGTGGTCACAAAGGCAGAGCTGGTGGCCCCCTGCTGCCCGTGTGAGCCAGGACCAGTCCTCCCAGTTCATCCCCGTCCAGCCCAGCTCCCCCAGAAGCCAGTGGGAGGTTTCTTGCAGGCTGCAGGAGTGCTGGAAAAGGTGCTTCGGAGGCATTTGCTCCTCTGTGTTTGGGAAGGAGCAGGTTTTTCTGTGCCAGCAGCGCTCCCCGAGCCCGTGGCAGGTACCTGCTGCTGGTGAGCGGCCGTGGGGCGGGCACGCATTTGGTTATCAAAACAGCACCGAGGCGGGACAGATCCTGAGGACAGAAATATCCTTGTCAGAAACGGAGTTATCCTCTGTGAGCTTCTCAGCAACATTAAAAATGTAATCTTCAGCGTGTACAAATGTCCAGTTTGTGTCAGGGTGGGGGCTTTCTATTTTCATCGGGCTGCAATGAATCACTTGCAGAAAAAGAAATTCCTTATCTTTGGTAAAGCTTCTTTTTTTTTTTCCCTGAAACTTACGGCCAGCTGTGTACAGACCTGACAGTAAACTGCTATTCCTTTTTGCTAACTCTTTAAAAAAAAAACAACAGTACATTCCTCATCAAAATCACACCTACCCAACATGCCTGGAAACTTTTCTTTTTTTTATGCTTTCCCTCCCTTCTGTGTGTGTGGCTTTTATTATAACTCGCAGGCAACTGCTTAACATCAACAACAACAAGGAAACTTTGGCAGAAGCCGGCTCAAAGGATCCGTGTGCGGGATGTTCAATGGCCTTCCTAGCTACCAATGCTTCCAGTTGGCTGCTTTTCCTGCGGCCGCATCCTCCCGCCGCCGCGCCGTGGAAGTGCCCAGCGCCCCAGCGCTCGCCGGGGCTGCTCCAGCTGCACGAGGCTTCCCCGAGCGGCCGCTCGGGGGGAACGGGGAAGCGAGAGAGAAGTTTATTCCTTCTTCTCCTTTCTATAAAGGAAGCTGCTTCTCTCAAGTCTAAATATTTACTGCCGTTTCTGGACACACACGCGCGCGCGCGCACAAAAATTGATAAAACTATCCGCGGAGCGAGATTCCGATTCCCAATTATTTTGCTTTTGCTAAGTTTAAAAAAAAAAAAATAATAAAAAAAAAAAATCCCAACTTTGTTTGTGCATTCTTATTGCAAACACAATGCCAACAATGGCTAAATAGACAGCATAATAAATAGCACCACAATGCCGACATAAAGGCCTTTCTGGTACTGCATACAAAATATAAACTGTGCCATGCCATTATTATTCCAGAGCCCTTGCTGAAACAGTGCAGTTGAAATTCCACCCCCAATGTGCACCTAATCAGCCATTCAGAGCCCCTTAATGACTTGTCAGTTCTTTGCCCTGCCATTTTCTGTCCAATTAATTCTTTTATTGTGCACCGGATAAAGGAAGACAAAGGCCTTCCATGCAATAATGAATCATTAAAATTCAGCAGCTCCTCTCTTGTGCTCTTGGCTCCTCACCAGCAATTCAGGCTGTTTCGCATTCGTTATGTGTGTGGTGGTTAAAATTCACTCTACCTCAAACAAGACCTTTCAAAATGCTTAACCCTTTCCTGGGTGAAGACCTCCATCACCACACTGTGAATTCAGACTAAAAAAAAAAAAAAAAAGAGAGAGAGATAGGAAGGGGAAGAGCGAGGGGAGGAGAAAGGCAGGCAGAGGTATTTTGGGTAAACGTTTTAATATCACGTCTCCGACAGTCACAATATTGCCTGCACACACATCCACAAACAAATACGGGGAGCGGGAGCCGCTGCCAGGGCGGCTGGGGAGGAGCGGAGCTGGCGGTGTGTGCGCAGGGGCGAGCCCCCTGCCCAGGCAGCGCTCCCCGACCTGTGCTGGAGCCTCGGCGGCGGCCGCTGCACATTTGCATCGCTTTCCCTAAACCAACACGGCCCCGGGAGCGGGTGGCGGGAGGCAGGAGGGACACACTCTTATTTTGGATTAGGAGCGGCTTGGTTTTCATTCCTAATTGGTTTAAGATAAACTGAAAGAAGCCGGCTTTTAGACCTGAATAAGTGTGTCCAACCGGCTTTTTGCGCAGGCTTCTCTAAATCAGGTCAAAACCAACACTCCAGCTAAGCCAGTGACACAGCGTGTCTGGCTGAGCCCCGCGGCCATATGGGAGCCTCTCAATAGGGGTCACCCGCAGCGCCCCGCGGCTCTTTCAAGCCGGCGCCAGGGGGGCAGAGCCCCGCTTGCAGCCACCCCGACCGTGCTTCTGCAAGCACCAAACCCTTTCTGGGCCAGCTGGTGGCCACGGCCACCCCGCCAGGGTCTCCCACGGCAGGATGCGGCCACCCCTGGGAAGCAGGGTTGCAGCAGAAGATGGGAGTTCATCGTTTTCCCGAGCCCTGTTAAAACTGCTTTTTTCAGCGTGAACTGCGTGGTTTTATTGACAGACATCACCTCCCATTTCATTCCTCGTGCAGCGCAACTCCGAAGCAAAACAAACTCGCTTTTCACCCAGCCCACAGAAACAGCTCCGGCCGCAGCCCCGCTGACACAATCCGTGCTCGCCCTTCGCTGCCAGCACAGCACGAAGCTCCTCGGCCCCATGGTGGGAGCTGGGGGCCCGAGCGCCCACCCCGAGCCCTGCCTGGAGCAGGCACCTGGCAGTGAGAGAGGCTCTGGCACCGGTGCAAAGCCGCTCCTGCACCTGGCCGCAGCAGGGATTGCCCCACGGCCCCCGCTGCCCTGGCACAGGATGGGGCTGCAGGGCGGCAGGAGGACGAGGCAATCTGTCATCAGCGCCATTTGTTGTGGTTTGGGCTCCAGGGGATTGTTTTCGGCTCCTGCTGACTCATTTGGGAAATGGCTTCCCCTCTCCAAGCGTCATCCTCTGCCTCTTGGTGCCGTCGCTAATTCCTGCCTGTAAGGAGCGTGGGGTGACCTCGGGCTGACAGCACCCTGCTCGGCTGGCAGCTGCGGGGTGGCACATGGCATGAACCCAACTGCCTGCGTCTCCTGGGCTCACACAGGCCCCTGAGCATCCTCCCACTCCCTTCACTAGGGTGCCACGTGATGAACCCCCAAAAAACCTTGTGGAGCCTCTGCAGGGTCTCTGAGGAAGAGCAGGAGGTCCTCAGGTGCTGTGTGTTCTCTCTCAGGAGCTGGAATTTCTCTGCGCATCACTGAGAGCGTGGTCAGGAGTGCCAGGGGAAAGTCCCCAGCCCCAGGAAGGAGAGATTGGAGCCCTTCTGCTACTGAATTCATGCTTACACATTTGCCTGCAGAATTAAAAAGCCTTACATCGGTCAGACCCAAACTCATGGTCTCAAAGGCTGAAAACAGGGCAATGTTGGAGTCTCCTTCGTGCCTTCACACTCATCTTCAGCTTGCCCAGCCCTGCCTTGCAGCTCCTGTGGTGGCGGAGCCACTGCCACTGCTCTCAAAATGTCTCCGGCTTTATATGGGATGATGTATCTTTTATTTTATTTTATTTTATTTTATTTTATTTTATTTTATTTTATTTCATTTTATTTTATTTCATTTTATTTATTTTATTTCATTTCATTTCATTTCATTTCATTTCATTTTATTTTATTTTTTATTTTATTTTATTTTATTTTATTTTATTTTACTCTATTTCATTTTGCTCTATTTTATTTTACTCTATTTTATTTTACTCTGTTTTATTTTACTCTATTTTATTCTGCCCCCAGACGTCAGGCAATGCATAGTCAGAGCTGCCAGCGTCCAGCCTTGCCAATAGGATGAACACGGCAGAGGGGGAAGGCAGCTGCATCTCTTCTCATCTCTGCCCAGACCACGAGGCCGGGGAAGCAGCACGAGGCCGGCCAGATCTGTGCACTGAGGCCGTGTTAGCCACAGCCAGGCTCGGCACGCCTTCACCATGCCCAGCGACCTGTCTGCGTGCCCCCGCCCCAAAACCTCCAGGGGAAGAGGATGGGATCTGATCTGCCGGGGATCCCGCAGGTTGCAATACTGCATGGGAAGGGACGCGTGTGGGTGCTCCCACTGGTGCGCACACAACCACGTTTATTAGCAATTTCCTCATCAGAAGAAGGCAGGGAGTCTCTAACCGTTGGGTGTCTTGGGGCAGCCAGAGAGGGAAGAAGCAGAGAGCAGTAAAATGCAGCTGGTTAAAGACCAACACCCGTTGCCCACACAGAGGAGAGGCTGCAGACACACACCCAGTGCAGTAAATTAGAAAAGGGCAAAACAAAAGCCTGGGAGCCACCCTCCCCGCGTGTCCCCCCGCAGGGCAGCGCGGGGGGCTCCTGTGGGGTGGGAGCACAGAACCCGGCTGGGAGCAGCAACAACCCCCCTGTGTCCCGAGGGGGGAGCTGTGGGCAGGGGGCGCGAGGGACCCACGCAGAGGGCTGTTAAAACCGAGCACTGCCACAGAAACGCCGTTTGAGAATTTCTTTGCCATAAACCGAATATCCAACTGTAAAAAATGTGTACCAAAAGTTGATATCACTCCAGGAAAAATTATAACAAGGAGGATGGGAAGGGACTTTTTCTTTTTTTCCGCCATGTAGAAGGAATGTGGATATGGGCTATAAAATTAATTTCCTCTTTCTTACTAAACAGTGCCTTCTGAGCAATTCAGATAAATAGCAACATTCATCCTTCTCTGCACCAAAATAAAAAAGAGGAACTTTTATCGCTTGTGTATTCCTGTAATTATCTTGAGAACCCTTTTTTGTTGACAGCCAGAGGTCAAAAGCCGGTCTTGCTTTCACCTGATCTCATAGACTTCTGCAGAGACATTCCAGATTCACGCCAACACAAGAGCCATCGGAGCCGGGCTGGGGACACACAATGCTGCCATTCACGTCGGGAAGACGCCCGGCTCATGGAAAATCACTTCTCGTTCTGTAGGCTGTATCCACACGCAAAATGGAAGAAAGGAACAATGCATGAAAATGCATTTGTACAAACAGCATTAATTTCATCCCAAAATGCTCTTCTCTGCATATAAACTGTGCCACAGATCAGAGTTTTTCCTCCTAGGAAAACGAAATGGGAGACTCATACGTTGAGTGTAAATCGAGGCGTGGGGAACGAACTTCTGGTGCCCTTCGAAATTTCCAGCACACTCTGAAGCCCGAGCGACTGGGTTAGTTCAGAGCAATGAGTTTTCTCTGCCTACCACCTCCTTGAACATCCAGTCGGTAACGTCGCTGAATTTTACTCGACGAATTTGCAGTGGGTATCACCCACTCTGCGGGCCGGCAGAACAAAGCTGAATGCCACTATTCAGCCTCGGCCATCCGGGGGGAGCAGCTCGTGGGGGCTCCCGAGGGCTCGCCAAGGCTCACGTTACTGCCCTTACCTGCGGAGCGGTGCGGATACACAACATTTTATTTCCGCAGGCGTTACTAGAAGCTAACTTGATTTTCCAAAGCTCAGAGAGCGCGAGCGAGAACAAAAGGCCGGTAACCGTGGACAAAAGCAAACGGATTTAAAATCTGCATGTTTTTGACACGCGTTTCCTCGGCGCTGTCACCAGGCTCGTCTGGGGACCCTGAGGCCACCCGGGGCTCGCACAGCACCCGCGCCCAGCGGGAGGGAAGCGCGTCCCGCAGCGCTCGGCCCTGCCAAGGATGTGCTCTCACTGCTGGGCAGAGCCGTCCCCAGGCGTCCCCCGCTGCGAGGACACCACAGCTGGCACGAGGCGCTGCTGCAGCAAGAGAGGGGACAGCTCGGGAAGGCTTGTGACTATGTGCAGGTCTGCCTGCAGAGCCGAGCGCTTTGCGGTACCCTCTGGAAGCTGGTCAGGAGGAGCTGATCAGGTCCCCACGATTAATTCCTGCACGGTGAGAGAGCGTACCTGCAGGGACGGAGCAGGCTGCCCAGGTCCCAGACCCGAGCCACAGAAATCCCTCTGCCACGAGCCAGATCCTCAGCTGGAGACGCTTTGGTGCAACTTTTAATTTCAATAATTTGGGTGTTTTGCAATACCACCCCATGCAGATACTTTGACCCTGTTTTAAAGATTAATCCAGGCATCAGTGAAGTCATTGAAAGCTTTGGCATTAAACATCAAGAAGAAAGTAAAGATAAGCACTTATACTCCATCTCACTTTTTTCTTTGTCTCCTAAGCACGTCACTTTGGAGAGGAAGTCCTACGTCAACATGCACAACAGGCAAAGCCAAAACGCATCAATTTTTCTAGTATGAGCTAGAATAAGACTTGAAACTCGCATTGTAACTGGAGGGAGGGGAGAGACGAAAAGAGTCTCCTCCAAAAGTTACTCTGCAGCTTTGGCTTATAGTGTAATAAAGTCATTTTGCCAGAAGTTTTGTAAATGAGCACAGAGAAAATGGTGTCCAGTTACAGACACTCTGGCAAGATAGGTCTTGGCAGAGGCTGCAAACAGCAGATTTGCTTTGGGACTCTGTTGTTCAGACTTTGTTAATGTTCTTGAGCTTCATTAATTGTCATCACATTTATTTTCCCCGTGTTAAAAACATTTTCCACAGGGCTGCACTGCAACCAAGCCCTGAGCGCGTTTCTCAGGCAGGGGCAGCTGGATTTCCCTAATCCCAGCCCTTTCCTCCCAATTAGGGCCCAGCCTGAAAATCTCACACGGGTTTGTCTCAACTGGTGAAACCAAACTGCAGCTTAGTTTATATAACCAAAAAAAAGTCACGAATGTAACTATTTTAATGACTGTATTTAAAAAAACCACTACATGCAACATATAATTTTGTTGCTATCATAATTAAGAGGTATTTACACGGGCTCACCAACCAGAAAACAGAATCTGTTACTGTAAAATTCCTACGTGCTGTACAGAACAAAATGAACTCGAGCTAAAACCATGCAGTCTGACCTTGCAAAGCCTTACTCATGTGAGCAGTCTCACTGAAATCCTATGAAATCCTTGGGATTACTTGCATAGAAACTTTACTCCTTGAGGAAGTAAAAAAAAACAATAAAAGTCTCATAGCAAGGCACCATTTAAATACAAGGAAAAGGAGCAAGAGTAAAAAAATAGAACAGAAATCCCTGGTCGACATTTTATTCTGAATAGCTTGCCTCTTTCAAAAGCGCTCTCCAAGTCTCTTTTCGGCACAGAAATAGGCTGAAGTAGAAAGAAAACATAACACAGACTTGATAAAAAGCAATTTTTAATTTTATCAAATTGATCTGTACAAAAGTTAGCATTGCTTAGTCAGAAGCTAGTGAAGAGAACAGATAAGTAACAGCCAAAGTCTTTCAAACTTTATACAGAAAAATAGATTGCATAAAAATGAATTTTCTGTATTTTCCCCCACCCCCACGTCCCCAAAAGGAAATATGCAAAAAATATTTTTAGAAAAAGAGTAGGAAATGTAGAAAAGGTAAAAAGATGATAACCTCTGAAATGTGTTTTTAGATTTACAAAGTTTTTAAAGGCACAAGTTACCATAAAATAGATGGTTATTATATGCTCAGCATACAATGGAAGAAGTAGAAATATATCAATGAAATATTAGTCTAAAACTAAGTACCTAAATTTTTTTTTTAGTGGAGAAGATTTTAGTTTCACAGCTTGATGGATGATATCTGGTCCCTAGAAGCCAAAAATCAAAGCAGAAGTTGGTAATTTCTCATTAAATTACATCTTCCTATAAAGTAGTCCTGGTTCTGAAAGTGTACAGAGATCCTGCAATGCCTTAAATCCAATTTTAACACCTGAAAGCAGGTAGCCAGAAAAACATCTTGCTGTCTGCTCCTTTTGCAATTGTTTCAGCCTCCGAATTTAATTAGTAACTTTTGCAGCAAGCCCTTAGCGTTGTATTTCCCTCCCTCCTTATTTTACATTCCCATTTGAGTTTCCTGTTCGTGACCAGGTCTGCGTGAGGCAGATTCGTTCAGTCCCTCTCTCAAGCACGACTGCTGCAGCGGTTCAAAACAAAAAAACCCAAAAGCCAAAGAAAATCTATAGACTCATAACACCATTTTATTGTATCATCTCCACTATTTTTATGCTCCCTCCCCACCCCATCTTTAAAATCTTTTAAAATTCTACTTTTTGCACAAAATTACTTCATTAATTAAAAGACAAAATAATACAGAACATAAATACATATTTAACAGATTTTAAAAAAAACACTTTAAGCTTCCAAAAACAAAACAAAATGTTAATTACAGCCAAACCTTGCTTAGAAGAACTCTTGACTAAAAAACAAATACTTCAGACATTTAATTGGTTGGTCCCACCAGACTCGTTTGTTCCCACAAGATTGTTACATGGAATCGCCGGGTTTTCGGTTTTCATATCCGTTGGTCCGAGTGAGTTCTTGCCCTCAAGGTTGGTCCGTTTCTCACATTGCAATAGACCCTTAAAGTCTCGAACGTCTTTTCCTTCCCCCCCCCGCCCCCCCTCCATTTTTGCACTTGTCAGCTTCCACGACGAGAAAGTTCAGTTCAGTCCTCACAGAGGAGTCAAATGGTTCTGTCCTTCATTTATTCAAAAGGAAATCGCTGGTCCTTTACTTTAAAAATTCTTCTATTTATTTAATTAAAGAAAAATAGAGCTCTGTCCTTTTGGAGAGTTTTGAAGCAAGGGGACATCCAGTCGCAACGAGCAGAGTTCCCAGTGGCTCAGGAGGCACTTCGGAAACTATCGCGGCACTCCACGTTCTTCGTCTTCATTCCTTCATTAGTGCATACGTTGGGGAAGCCCTCGGGGGCTCCACGCATCCTTTAAGGCCTCGTCAGGGTTGTATAGACCGGCTGGTCCCAGTTAGCGGTGGGGCTGTGGGCCGGCGGGATGGACAAGCCATTGAGGATGGGCGTCGCGTAGGGGCGCCGCGAGGAGTGGAAATAAGGATACTGGTAGATGCTGGAGGGGTAGCCGGGGTAGGGGTTGTAGTAGTTGGAGCTCTGGAGGTCCGTGTAGTCGCACTGGGAGCTGGAGAAGGAGGCGGCGGCCGTGGCGGTGGAGGCGGTGGTGGCACAAGCCTGGGCGCTGTAGGAGCCGTAGTCGGAGTGCGCGGGGGAGCCGTGGGACTGGTCGCTGTAGTGGCTGGGGCTCAGCTGCTCCGTTTTGATGTGCGGCCTTTGCTGGCCCGAGTCGGCAGACGACGGCGATGCCGAGGCCGGGCTTTTGTGAGTCCACACCTGGTTGGCCCCGCTGGTGCCCGTGGCCGAGTGGGAGTAGGATGCGCCGTAGGAGCCAGCAGCAGCGTTGGGGCCGTGGTCGGCCGGCATGGCAGCGTGGCCGTTGAGCGGCAGGTACTGGTCGAACTCGTGCACGTCGAAGGTCTCCATGTTGTTGATGACCTCGCTGCTCAGCTCCGAGATGTCCACGTTGCTGAAGTCGATGTTCTGGCGGCCGCTCTCCACGAGGCGGCGGCCCTCGTGCTTCAGCTCCTGCTTGCTGCCGTGGTGGAGGTCAGTTTTGGGGGTGGTGGGTGGGGTGGGTGGCCCGTGGGTCTGACCTGGGGACAAAGGGAGAGCAAGGCTTTAAGGAGAGCAGCCACAAAACACCCGGTGCCTCCATGAGGCCAAAAGACACTCATTTCTTCCTCTCCCTATTGGGAGGGGGAAAGAATTTAAATCTGTAGCCCCAGGTTAGAAGTGGCTGACATCCCCCTGCGACCATATCCTCAGGTGGGATAAGCTGCCTGCAAAGCTTGCAGCAGGAAGATGCCGGGGAGCGCGCAGCACCCCATGGGGGTCCTTCCCTGAGGCACAGCAGGACAGCCCCACTGCACAAACCGCCCCTCGCCTGGGAGTGGAGCCCAGGGGGACTCGGAGAGACCCCTCCAAGCGGGCAGCCTGAAGGCAGCCCTGCTTTCCTGGAGCAGAGCAGCTGTCCCAGCAGCACAGGAAGGGGCCAGATCCCCAGCCAGGCTGGGCGAGAGCGCAGACGCGTCTGAAGCTGCAGGACGTTCGCAATCCTCCTGGAATCTGTCAACACGCACCCGGTGCCAATTCACAGCGCTGCTGAGAAGCGGGGAGATTTGGGGGGATGCTGCGTCTATGGGGCCCACTCCCCCAAGCACCCCTCACATGCTAAATGCATTATTAACCCTATCACCCTGCAATTAATTTCCGCCCTCCTGGTCCTGCTGCAAAACTGGGGTCCTTTTCCACTTTGGGGATTTCCTATCGCACAGTGGACTATACAAGCATTTAGTAACTAAAACTGTGCCCACGTACACAACCTGGCATAAAACCACAGCTCTCAGGGCTTTGGATGCGCCCAGTCCCACCAATATTCCCGCACAGGCTTGGGGGCAAATGCGCCTGCTCCTGCTGGCAGGTTCGGGTCTCAAACCAACATGGCCAGGACCTGCAGGATTTTTGCCCACAGCGCCCTTTACCTGCATGATCGCCGTGGTGGTGGGAGTCAGCCATGCCCCCCAGCCCGCTGTCCGCTTTGTAGATCTGCGTGCCCGCGTGGTGGCTGAGCTCAGCTCCGGAGTCAGAGTCGCTCTGCCCAGCTTTTACGCTTTTCCTCCTCCGTGGCTGGTATTTATAATCCGGGTGATCCTTTTTGTGCTGGACCCTGAGCCGCTCAGCTTCTTCCACAAACGGACGTTTCTCATTTTCACTTAACAAACTGGTTGGGGGTTCATTTTTTTTTTTTTATAAATACGGAAGAGAAAAAGATCCAAAATTAATGTCATCCTTAGAAGTTTTTTGTCTATTTTCATACATCCCCACTTCCCATGCACTGACCAAGAAGTTCATTACGAGTTTGCAGTAGCAAAAAAAAAAAGCTAAATCATACTGCAAAAGTATATTAAATTATCAGTTACAGAGGTATGAAAAAAGCATCCATTTCAGATATTGCTAACGAGGCAAAGCAAAATCCCCCTGCCCATTTTAAATGCCACTTTTTATCCCTTAGCCAAATATTACTCCCATGTTTGTCCTACAAACGCTACCCCCTCGCTGCGACCAGCAGCGCTGCCCATTTCCAGCTTTGTTTAGTCCTTACAAAGAAACCACGAAGGCAACAGCAATAGGATTAGTTCTTTTAAAACTCTCCCCCACCCCGACCTCTCTTTGCAAACTCCTGGGGAGGCTCAGCCCGCAGCGGGAGCATCGCTGGCCCAAGCGGGTGGGAGAGATGTGGGTTTGGTGCAGTCAGAGTAAAGCAGTAAAGCGCAGCTCATCGCAAGCCCTGGAAAGCAGAGCACCCAGCAAAAAAGTTTGCATCAGTGGGTAGCGCTACAGATAACAAGGGAAATGAGAGAGCAGATTAAGATCACCGCTAAAAATGGGCTTGCTTAGTTTTACAGCTTGTTAAGCGGCAAGCAAGAAAAGGCAGACAAAAAAAAAATAGAAAAAAACATCGTAAGAGATGCAATAAAAAATATCGGAGTTTCTCGGGGACAGGGATGCTGGAAGCAAGGGCACGAGGGGGCTGGGGCTGCACATCCCGGCTGGGGCAGGGGAAGTCCGAGGGTGCCGCAGCAGGGGCAGGACCCGCAGCGGGCTCGGCGCAGCGCCCGGCCCCGCAGCGGGGTTTTTCGGCGGCCGGAGGCTGCGGGGGATTCCTGCGCTGCGCTCCGGAACGGCTCGAGAATCCCCCGCGGGCAAGCTGACAGACGCGAAGGAAAGGAAAAAAAAAACAGTTAAAGGGGGGAAAGAAGAAGAAGGGGGAAAAAAAAAAAGGAAGAAAAATAAGCAAAAGCGGTGGAGAGCTCGGCGGCCGCGCACCCCGCGACGAAGCCCCCGCGGGACCCGCTGAGCGGTGCGGGGCGGTGCGGAGCTGCTCGGGACTCACCGCCAGAGCTTGCCCAGGGTCTTGCTGAGCTCGGCGTTGTGCAGATGCGGGTACTGGTCGGCCAGCTTCCTGCGGGCGGCCTGCGCCCACACCATGAAGGCGTTCATGGGCCGCTTGACGTGCGGCTTGGCCTTGAGCGATCCGTTGCCCCGCACGGGCATGGGCACCAGGCTCCAGTCGTAGCCCTTCAGCACCTGCGAGACGGCGTCGCGGATGCAGGCGGGGAAGCGCTCGTCCACCTCGGCCGCGTCCACCTTGGCTCCCAGCGGGGCGGCGCCGGGGGGGCGCGGGGCGGGCTGGGGGGCGCAGCCCAGGCCCTCGGAGCCGGCGGGGGACAGCGGCGAGTCCGAGTCCGAGTCCACGTGGGACATGGAGCTGGTGGTGCCCGCGGGGCTGCACGGAGCCTCCAGCGCTTTGTCGTGCTCCTCGGTCATGTTGAGCATTGGTGGCCGCGGGAGGGGCGGGCGGGCCGGCCGGGGATGGGGGGCGAGCAACGATTGGGGGGGGGGGGGGGGGGGGGGAGAGGGCGGCGCGGGGCTGAGCCGCCCCGGGGGCGACTGGGTGCCCGGGCGGAGCGGCGGGGCCGCGCACCCCTCCGCGGGCTGCCGAAAGTTTAAAAAAAAAGAAAAAAAAAAAGAAAAAAAAAAGAAAAAGCGGAAAAACACAGGAAAAGCACAGAAACGCTGGAATTTCGGCAGGAAAAAATAAGAATAAAGGAAAAAAAAAAACGGAAAGGAAAGTAAAAGTCTCGCTGCAGTCCCGGCGCCCCGCTCCGCGCCCCACGCCCGCCGCCGCGCTCCACGTCCAGTGCGAAGCGGGGCCCCTGGCAACAAGTGACTTTAAGGCGAGGGCGAGCGGCTCCTCCCCCGGCGCCGCTTCCCATTGGCGGAGCGGGCGGAGCTCATTTCCATAAGGGGCGGGGCTTTATAGTCTGCCCGCCCTCCTACCGCCCCGGCACGGTGCCGCCGCTACCCCGGGGCGCTGCGGGGGTTCGGCGCTGCTGGGGCATCGGGGGGGGGGGTGGAGACGCAGGGCTGCGAGCCCCCGGAGCCCCCAACGGGCCCTGGTCGGCCGTGCTCGCTCTGCTGCACCCCCTCCCGAAGCCAGCCCGGCTTTTGCAGGGCTCGTTGGGAGCGTTTGGTTCTCGTTACCCGCCGAGTCCCGCCTCTGCCCGGAGAGAAGCGGCTCCCCAGCCCCGGGTTTAGCCCCTGCTTCCCCGGGAAAACAGCGTGAAGGGCAAGATTTACAGGAGAAGAAAAAACGGAATTTACAGGAAAAAAATGGAAATCGGGCAAATGCTTCGAGCGCTTCAGCGTTTAAAAAGTAACGGGAATGGGGGGGGGGGGGCATGTTGGTTATTTGCTGCAGTGTATAATCAACATAAAAAATATAAACTTGAAATAAAGTGTGTGCTTTGAGTTTAAATGTAACACCGGTTATGTCTGTGTGCGCCAGAACGTGCGTGTCGCTCCTAGGGGAAAATGCATGTGCTCTGATAAAGCTCAAAGCAGGATTTTGTATTTTTTTTTAATTTCCCATTTCCTTATTAGTATAATCTTTAAAGATTTCAGCTTTCAGTTTCCATAGCCACAAAGTGAATTACCTTTGGGCGAAGATTTTTTAAAAATACCATTTTATAAAGTGTCACTTAAAAAAAAAAATGCCTTTAAGCCCTGAGCCATACTACATCTGTTGGCCTTGTGAGCGAGGAATAACCAAACGTCTCTTCCAGGGCCCAGGCCAAAGCTTAATGAGGTTGTGGAAGGGTTTCTGTGTCCCGGGGCTTCAGACCAGTGGCTCAGCAGTGCTGCGGGACGCTTGGCAGAGCTTTTCTCAGTTGACAAATAAATAGCATGCATTTCTGTAATGCCTGTCAGTGCGGGATCTCGTAGCTCATAGTGCAAAGTTTACCCCACTGGATTTCTATGAGTCAGGTAAATTGCATTTCATTCATTTCAGAGGCGGCTGAGTCAAAGCAACGATCGCTGCTCTCAGTGCCCCTTCCAAAGGCAGCCTCTCCTGCGAGCGCCTTCCTCGGGAGATTCGAGCCTCGCTGCGTGGCTGGGGCTGTGGGACAAGCCCATGGAGGTGGAGATGAGAAATGGGGCTCCGATCCTCTCCTCCCTGCCTTCAGTTACACACCACATTCCTGTAGCAGAAGCCCCCAAGGACGGCCAGGACTGGCGACGTTGTTTTTTCCCCCCTTGCGTGCTGCTGCCTCGCACAGCTCCCCGGCTCTGCCCCAGGCAGGGAAGTGCATTTCCCAGCCCACACGCTTGAATTCCGCTTTGTCAAAAGCAGGTAGGAGGAGGAGGACAACTCTCGGGAGCTGCTTCCTCTTACTCCGGAGGTGGGCAGGGGGAAGAGGTAGTGCCTGGAAAATGGGCAGGGCACATCCCCTGCCTCACGTCTGCTTTGGGGGTCTTGCAGAAGCCATCTCATGTCCGAGCGGGTGGAGGGAGCCGCATTGCCCTGCCTTGGGCCTCCTCCGAGCCACAACAAGTGGGTTCAAGTGGCATCATTTGTCTCACAGGGGCTCAGGTTGAAATTCTAGGTGACAAAGGGCCCATGGCGTTTGCACAGGACAGGTCCTGCGGTGACACCCGTGATCCAGAGCTGGCCTAGCACTTCTCTGTCTTGCCCCAAAAAGCGGTGGTAGGGCAAGGACACAGAAGAGCTACCGAGTGAAGCAGGGAAACTATCTGCTGGCTGGAAAGGGCACAGACATCAGAAGAGAAAGAAGGGCACAGGAGGGAAAGAAGTGACAGGTACAGCCACGCTGCAGCTTCAGTTCCACAGAAAGTGTGAGCGTATTTTTATCTTAGTGATTTTGTTTGCCAGGCTCCTGCTCTGTCCTGGTTCACGCCCTTTGGTCTTAACCAGAAGGGGTTATTTCCTCACCATCCCATTATACCATGCCTCAGAGGCCAAAGAAGAAACAGACTGCACAGCCTGCTCGGGGGAGCTTACGCTCCCTGCTAGGGGGAAGCGATCAGATGAGCCGCTTCTCAAATTTCCATACATCTTGTCACTGGCGGTCATAATTTACATCTCGATGCTCTCTGGACAGAGGGTAATATAAGTGATTCTTCCAACCAGCAGCTTATCAGTCTCGCAGCAGCTGGGAGGGCCAGCATTTGGTGCTGGCGTCTCCTGCCCCGTTTTTAAGGTGATTTGGCTCATTCTCTGACTCCCTGCTCAGCTCCAGCACAGCCAGCAGCAGCTCTCGCAGGAGCGATCTCCGCAGGTCTGCAGGGATGGCGATGCTGTGAATCCCACTGCAATTTTCTCTGACGTGCCACGGCAGAGCACGTGCCCTGGAGCTGCACACAGGGACTGATCCCCAGCCCGCTGCAGGGCAGGCCCCGACCTCAGGACCTTCAGGACAAGGGTGCAGGTCGGGGAGGGGAGCACCGACACCCACATTGCCCAATGGAGGCTTGAACAGAGCACCCAAATGGGGTAGGCTTAGGGATTTTGAACAGAGGAATAAAGAAGCTGGCTGTTCTTGGCAGAGCGGGCACAGCAGGAGCCCATCAGGCACCTATACACGTAGGCAATGTTGCTTCATTTTTTCTGAAGTCTGACACTGTCTCCAATAAAGTTCCTGGCCAGCTAGCACCAGCGTTGCTTGGGATCAGGCACTGAATACCACGTCTGTGTGCTTGGCTCCGTCACTTGGTCACTTGTCCCCTGGGAACCCTCAGAATCACCGTGGGACAGGAGCACCCTGACCTCCCACCCTGGTTCCTCTCCTCTACACCTACTCATTCTGTGGGAGCACGCGTGTGCCTTGGCTTCAGACGGTCAGTGCCACACTCACACGAGGGAGGGGACATTTTGTCGTCAGTGTAAAGCAGGGAAGTCGTTTTCAGAGCATGTGGGAACTGTTGCACTCGCTGGGAAATGCTCTGCAATGTGCACTCCCTCCCTGGCTGGGGAGGCCCAGCCAAAAGGTGGGCTCTATCGCTCAATCTGACCAAGTGGTAAAGTTATCATTGTTCAAAAATTGGCTACCTTTGAACTGCGAGCAGATTATACATGGGAATTTCAAAGAGCAAATAGAAAGAGCCTTACAGGGAGAAGAAAAAACAATCCCTAATCAGATAAGAGTAACCTGTGCATCGTGTTAAAATAAGCCTCTGACATCTGCAGGATTAATGCTCTGCCCAGAGGACACAGCAGTTCCGTGGCAGTTCAGAGATTTCTATGAAACGAGGTTTAGTCCTTTTCAGGAAAGCTACTGATTTCTAACAGAAAAAAAAAAAAAAAAAAAAGACCTGCAGTAACTTTCAGTTAATTTCAATTAAAATAGCATCTGAAGAGCAGAAAAGCTTTGCTCTGAAAAAGAGCCGTAGCATTGGGTCCAATCCTGCGCTGTGTGCTTGTGAAGGCTCCAGCACACAACCAGTGCCTGCTCATACGCTTCTAAGCCTAGATTTATATTGCTCAGCTGCTTGCAGATCAGTTTTGGTCCAAAATTTGTCATCCATTCGCGTGAGATGATCTTTGTTGCTCTGGATAATTTGGGAATCTAAGGAGTCAGATCCATTTGGAGGAGTAGAAGGGACAGAACCCTTCTGTAAATTTTAAAGAGCGCTGTGGGTATTTGGTCCTCAGCATTTCCATAGCTCCCACCACTGTGCTTAGCTGTGCTCTCAAAATTCTTGGTGTCACCTGCACAGCAGGAATGAAAAATGACCGTGTGCTCCCATCAGAGTTACTGCGTTCCAGTCACTGTGTGCTCCCACCACTGCAAGAACAAGTTTTTATTGTGCAGCCTCATCCAGAGCCCATTATTGGAGACATTTCTGTGGATTGCGAGGAGCTGGGACTCGAGGCTCACATCCCAGTGACTGGAAGCAAGCTTGCACCCCTTGCACAGCTGCTAAAGTCTGCTGAGAATAGGGTGAAAAGAGAGAGGCTTAAATATTAGCTTAATATTAGTTTTTACTGCGTTAATGGGGTGCTGAGCTCATGTGTCCCTCCTTTTTCTGGACAGGAAAGGTTTGGCAGCTGCAGGACAAAGTTAATGCAGGAACATGTCCCCCAGCAGCTCTTTTCCAACCCATGAGCGTTTACCTGGCGCTGATACAAGAAACTCTGCACACCTGCACTGGGCAGGACTCCACTGACCTCTCTCCTGCTTAAAAGGCAAGTGGAGAGGAGTGCACGAGATTCCTACGTCCTGTCCTGGGTTTCAGCATGGCAGAGACATTAGTGAAAAAGGAACTTATTTTTAGAAAGCTTTAATTTCAAAGGCAATGAGTGTTTCACGAAAATCTTTACATGCTACGTTTGGCATAGAGGGGAGTTTCTGGTAAAATAAAATAGGTCTTACTAACAAATGCTTTTATGATTATTAATTTTTAATATCCCAGGGGTAAATGTTAACGAGTGGCTTGTTCTGAGTTTTTGTTGTGCAGCTCTCGCAGCCTGCCATTGCACGCTGGTGCTGGCAGCCACGGACCCGGTGGTGAATACAATGACAAACCCAAAAGGGACAGCCGTCTGTTTTGGTCTCAGAAAAATTGTATGTGTAACGACCAAAACCAGCAGAAAAGAAAAGATATGTCAAGGTGCAATTCCTGTTCGAACATTCTAAAATACCAGTGACATGGCAAAAATTGTTTTTGAGTGATCACCGACACTTTACGATGACAATTACAGTTTAAAGGCCAGGTGAGACACTAGCAAGAGATCTGTTCCTTCTTCTTGCAGGCTAGACGTCATTTTTTCAAAATAATGGAGAACCGCAGTTTTATCACGTAGGATTACTGCGATTATTAATTGTTTGTCCTAGAGTACCGCTTAGGAATCCCACTTCTGAATCAACACCCCCTTGTTACAGATGCTGTACAAATAACAGTAGGAAAAAAGTAATTCTTCCTCCAAAAATCCTTTTCAGCCCTAATCCTGCTAACCCTGGAGTTAAAGATCGGATTTCCACAGGGAAGGATCAGGGATTTTAATGGAAAAAATATTACCGCTGGAAAAATCTTGACTAGTGGAAGGAAGCTCCCAAATTCTTTGTGAGATCCCCATCTCCCATTTAGCAGACACAGCTGAATGCTCAGTGGGATTGTGTGTAAGAGCATTATATGTAAGTGAATGTATGTTTTCTTTAGAGGAGTCCCCAAATGTTAATGCTGCTTTACAAAATAGTTATTTCTGCACACATTCACTTTCTCTGTTTTATTTAAACCCAATTCCTGGCAGCCAGAGGGGGGAAAGACTAGACCTGAATGAACACAGAGTAATTTAGGGTGCCAGGGACAGCAGGGTTGAGGTGCTGGTGGGGACAGCTGCTGGGTGCTGTGACAGTAAATGCTTGTTTCTCGGTCACTTTTGCAGCTGTTTGGAACACAGCAAAATAGGGTCGGGCGGGGGGACGCGGCGGCTCGCATTTTGTTGAATGAAGATCAGCATCAATGATGCCTCTGCGCCTGCCTGCGGGCCTGACATTTATGAATCACTTTCCCTTTGAGACGAAGGCTCAGAGCCTCGCTCTTAAATATCTCGTTTGTGTTACTTGCTTGGTTTTTATGTTGTTTTCTTTTATGATACCTTGGTTTGAAAAGAGGGAATGCAAGCAAAAATCACATCGTGATAATAAAAGCTAGTAAAAAAAGTGAGCAGAAAACCAAACACAGATGACAGTCCACACAAAGCTGCGTACCAGCGTGAAGTGCAGAACGGAGAGGAGGTAATTTAATGTTGTAATCCACCATTTTATTGCGCGCTTTCCTTTATAGCTTGATCCATCTTCCAGTAGAGCTAAAGGGAAGGCTTCTATTGCCTTTTATGAGAGTTGGATCAGTTCTTTAGAGTAACAACATTTTTATGCAATTTGATATACTTAAAACTTTGCAGCTCGTATCGATGCAAGGCGCCGTTGACACACGACGTCCCCGGAGTGTGGGTCGGTTTTGTTTGCTGCTCCTTGCCGCTACTGTCCCAACCTGCGCATCTGGCAGACCTCAGGGCAATCTTTTGCAATGAAAACCGACCGAGCTCAGCATCCCCTTCCCAGCTCCAATTATTCCCTTTTTCCTAAATCTTTAGTCTAAGCCCTCCACTTTTCCTCAGTAATTTCCTCAATTATCCAGTTTGTTTTACAGACATTGCCACTTAACGTGGAATTTGCTGTAAAAGTTTCATAAAGACCTCACAAAGGAAACCATTAGCTTACATCTATTTAAATTTATCTAGCCAAACCTTGTGGCTAATCCAAAGGGAGAGCGCAACTGCAGTATACCCGCGGCCTTTAACAAATAGCTTATTTTTCTTTGCCTATACAATGCACCATTATGTCGTGTGTGGGGTGTTTTTTTTTTGTAATGAGAACAATGCAAGCAGCAGTGATGGGAAACTGGAAAAACAAAAGAGGCATTTATAAGGGACTGGTTTACAGTCTGAAAAGCATTGAATAATGTTACACCTGATAAAAGATACTTTCTCAGAGACCATCTCGCAGTTTAGCAATGCGGTATTTACTCAGACGGGATGCACCTCTAAAACCATTGATTACGACTGCCGAGGCCACTTTATTAAAATGTTTTTGGTTAAAGAAAAACATGCATAGCTCAACACAGAGTCAAGTGTTTGGCAGCTATAAACTATACAAAGTAGAAATCACGGCAGCATCCGAAACAGCCGACGTGGAAAGCTGGAGCGATTTTTGGTGAAACTGTGCACGGGGCCAGGTGCTGGGCGTTGTGGGGACGGTGGGCAAGCTGCAAAGCGGGGCTCGGGGCCCGGCCTGGTGTGTGGCCCTGGTGTGTGACTCTGTGCCGGGTGTCCCCGGCACGCCTGGCACCGGCCTCTGCCATCCCTACAGACGACGATGGAGAAAGGGGGTTGTAGAATCACAGAACCACTGAGGTTGGAAAAGACCTCCAGGATCATCTGGTCCAACCATCCCCCTACCACCAACGCCACCCACTAAACCATGTCCCTAAGCACCACGTCCGAGCGAGCACCTCCCCCTTCTCTCCTTTTCTGAAAAACGTCGGCTCTTTCGCTCCTTTTTCAAGACTTCCTCCCTCGTTCCCACCGATCTGAGCACACAAACCCCATTTTTCTCCCCATTCCCCCCCCCCCCTCGGTGACCTCAAGCCCGCTCCCCGCCAGGCCCCCACCCACCACCCACCAGCACCTGGCGGGGCTGCGTTTCCGCGGGGGCACCTCCACCCCCGGGGACCCCCGGGGACCCGCGAGGACCCCCCCGGGGACCCCTGGAGACCCCCCCCAGGACTCCCTAGGGACCCCCCCCGGACCCCCTCAGGCCCCCGGGGGCGGGCCGGCCGCACGCATGCTCGCTGCAGGCCGCGACATGGCGGCGCCCAGCGCGGCGCTGAGGCAGCGGCGGGCGGCAGCGGGCGGCGGCGGCGGCGGCGGCCCCGAGCCCCCGGGGAGGGCGGCGGCGGCGGCTGCGGCGGCGGCAGCGGGCGGCGGGTTGGTGCCGCCGGTAACGCCGGGCACCTTCTGGCTCACCCGCATCGTGCTGCTGCGCGCCGTCGCCCTGCTGTACCGTGAGTGTCCCGGCGCTCCCGCAGGGCAGCGCTGCTTTTCGTTTCTCCTCTCTCCCGGGAGTCGAGGAAAGGTGCGGGGGGGGGGGGGACCCGGCCCCGAGCTGGGGGCGGCAGGGCTGGCTCGTCTGCAGCGCCCGGAGCCCCGGGGCTGGGGGCTGCCCGCTCGCCGGGGCCGGCCCACGGAGCCCTCGGCCCCCGGGGGTCGGGGGCGTGCGGGCCGCAGGTCCCCGTGGTGCGGGGGTCGTCGCCCCGAGGGGCCCCGCCTGGCTCAGCGCAAAGCTGCCTCGGTTTTGGGTGGCGGGGTGTGCGCTTGGGTGCCTGAGGGGTTAGAAATGGGGTGCGGGGAGAGCCCCGTGCTCTAAAGACAGGGTGCAGGGCTGGGGGGGTGGAAGGAGAGAGCCCGCTCCTGCCTGCACCCAGCGTTGGGTCTGGCTGTCCTTTATCAAGAGGTGTCATGAGCTGATGCTGCGAGAGAAACTCATCTCGAGGGATGCTGGAGAGCTAAAGCTAAGGAGCTGCACGTAGGACCAGAGGAAGACAGCGTCCTTGGGTGCCAACGCTACGCCTCAGCGCCTAACGTCGCCGCTAACGTAAGGTGGTGAAGCTGGTTTTCCTCCTCAGCCCTGTGCATTTGGCTCTCGTTTTGGCAAGCAAGCCACAGAGCCGTGCTCGGAGCCCGCCGCTGAAAAAATATTCGCAGAGAAACCTAAACTGACATGTAACACGCTACATTACAAATTTTAAACTTGCCCCAGATTTGTCCACAAAATCGTTAGGATTTGTAGGCTGCCAGCCTGCTTGGATTATTTTGCATCAAAACCATGCAGAAGTTGTAGTTTTGTATGTTTTTGACACGTGCTCTGTTTCTAGTTTGGTTTCAGCTCTCGGTGAAATGCGGGGTTACGACTCTTTCAGTCAAAATGAAAGCGATTCTGATATTCCCCTGTGTGTAAATCCAGACTGCTGAGTTTCCCAGAGCTCAGTTTGCAGTTTCCTTATGAACAACTGATCAGCGTTCTCCACTGCGTGTTCTGTGGAGGCTGCTGCTTTCCGATCATGGATTTGGGGCTATAAATGTATCGCGTCCTGGAAAAAATACTGCCCCGTAGGCCGGCGGTGTGTTAGATGGGAAGAGGCAGGAAGGAGGGAGCAGGCAGTGGCTGCAGGGGTGGAAATTCATTGAGGCAAAGGATGGCAAAGAGCAAGTCGGATGAATGGGACCTTCTGGTGAGTGGGAGACCTCATTTGGGACAACTAGAGTGGTAAGAGGTGAGGAGCAAGCATCGTGTTCAGGGTGATGCGAGTTACGGCCTGGAAATTAAAAAAAAGGGCACATGAAAGCAAGAGGAGGAAGCTGAAGTAAAGGCTGCTGACTGAATGCATGGTGACAGCAAATAGAGGGAGAAGAGCTGGATTTGCTCAAAGCGGAGATGAGTGGAAATGCCTGGAAGTGGCAGGAGGGAGCCCCAAAATGCTTTCGCGGTCCAGAACGTGAAAACCCTTTTGAGAGCTATCCTCGGAGGAAGGATTTCAGGTGCCAGAAGCAGAGGCTGGAAGGAACAGGGTAGGAGGCCGGCTCTGTCCTTTCTAATGGAAGAGGTACAAGAGGAGAAAAGTTTACCTGCTCGTTTTGCAACTTGTGTGTGATTGCAATCAAGTAACAGTGATTTCTCATCTTGGCTGAGTAACAGCCAAGTGACCCAAAGCCAGAAACGTGGGCCAGGTTGGAGACGGGTCAGATTCCAGCTCTGGCTGTCACCTCAGTGTTGTAGGGACGCCAGCGCTGATCCTGACATGGGGGAGATGCCGTACAGCCTACAGCCGGGACCTCGGTGGGGTAGGAACTGATTGATGTGTCTGAGGTGGGGAGACCGCGATCCGGCAGATTCCTCTGTCAGAGGCTGCGAAACCATGACATGGCTGTCGGGGTGGGATGCTCTCCAGGGAAGGTGCGTTGCCTTTTGATCTCTTCTGTGAGCCTGGGTTTAGAAACAGCAGAAAACAATTTTAAGCCTCTGTGCCAAGCACCTCTTCAATTCTCTTTTCTGAAGATGGAACCATTTACTCTGACAGATTATTTTTTCCCAGACGTGGCGATTCTGCACACACCGAGTCTCAGACTTGCTGAGGAAACGGTTGATGGCGTTGTGACAGTTTGACATTCCTTGGTTGTGGGATGCTTTTCCCCTTCTTTCGTTTTACCCTTCTCAGTGTAACCCTTTCATTCCTGCCGTGTTAAGAAACAAAACCTCTGGGGGGGGGCCTTGTCAGGGAGAGCAGCCACCCCGATGGCTGCAGCTCCTGCTTAGTTGTGGAGCTGCGTGAGCTGGGAGCTTGTTCTCTCTGCTAAGTGCAAAGAGAGGGATGGGAGAGTGAAGGACCCCGTGGATTAGTAGAGAGAAACACCATTTGGGGTGTACAGTGACGTGGACATGACAGGCCCCCATATCATGCTTGGCAGTTCTGTCCCTCACCTCCTTCCCTGGTGCACAAGTCTGCTCCTGAGGGGCCGCTTTGTTGCCTGCTGCAAGCCTAGGAGATGCTTTCCCTTTGGATCTTTACCTCTGGAAGGAGGACAGGCAGGTGTGAAGTGTCCGTTGTGCCCTCCCTTCTCCCCTGCCCCCTTTGGTTTTAACAGCTCTCCACCTTTTATTTTTTCTTTGAAGGGGGTTTCCAGAAGCATCCAGGGCCTGGGAAGTCCCTGGCAAAGCGACTGTTGTCTGAGAGGCAGGTTGGAGATGGGAAGGTGGAAGAGGATCTGGTGATTCGTGGAGGCCGGCGACCAAGCCCACCGCTGCTTGCAGGAAGGGGAAGGAAGGGGAGAACGGGTGCGAGCTGGAGGTGCTCAGCGAGGTTTGCTGCCTGCGTGAGGGAAGGCCGGCGGGGTTCTCCGAGCTGAGGGCTAACACACGTAAAGTGCCTCTGTGCAGTTCTGTTTGGAATAGTAACGAGAACTGCGTTCCTCAGTTAGGTGCCATCTTATAACCGACAGCCCTCGGACGTTTTTGTGTCTGGGGCCTCTTTCTCTATTCCAAGTAAGTGTGGGCAGAGCAAGTGGTAAAGCACTTCTGGAGGAAGAGTGGGCAGTCAGGCAGAAACCAGCCTTGATCACTGAGAACAACTCCCTAGGTCCTGCCCTGCGCCCGGCTGCCCAGACACCTCTGATCTGTGGAGGCATCTTTGTACAGTGCCGTGTGCCGGTTAAGACCTGTCTGTCAGACTTCCACGGCTAAGGCCTGTCTTCAAGGGCTAATTGCAATCTCTAATTCATGGGACGGGGAGCCCTGGAGAAATGCAGTTTTGACATTTGAAGTCTTTCCATCGTGGTCCTGTGCTGCGTGTTCTTTATGGCAGGGATTGACATTTTGTAAGTACAGAAAGTCTTTGGGGTCTTGGTGGAAGAGCTGTTACAGGTAAATAGCTGGTCCCAAAGCTCTTGACAACAAATGCGTGTTATTTGCTCCCTTCACCCTCCTTCTAAATCATTTTAAGTGCCCTTTTTGGATGATTACTATCATCAGATTCCAGATGTAGAAGTTTAAGTAATTAGATACCACCCTTTCCAATTTCAGCCATGCTTTGTAGAATGCTTTGAAATAAAAGCTATTATGTAAATACAGTTTATCTTCCTTCTCCTCATGTATTGTTTAATAGTAGTATTTTCTTTCCCCAGAGCTAGGACTACGGGAGGTTCATGCTACTTCTTCCTCACTCTGAAATCTAAAGCCTCCTCGGGGGAGTTCGACTTCCTGCAGGTTCCTGGCTCTCTCCTGGTGTCCTTCCTCCCCTCTCTGCCGTCTGTCCTGTTTTCCCTTGCTCTTCCCTCAGTTTTTTGAAGAGGCTCTCAGTCGCTTTCAGATTGCCTAGCCAGGATGCTGGTATAGCTTCTGACGCTTTTTCTGCCCTGGAAGGTTTGATTTCAGCGCACTGCTTGTTAGCAAGCCTGCACAAAGGCAGGATGTTAGCGCTGATGGCTCGTGAGCTCCCTGCTCCCCATTTAACTGCATGAGAGTGCCCAGTAAGCGTGGCAGAAGCAGGTTTGGTTCTGATCTAAGCACTTGCACCATAGGAAGATAAATTAGTAGCAAGCAGTGATAGTTTCAGGGAAGCGAAAACAAGAACTGAGACAGAGCAAACCTGTCTTCCAGTCTGCTGCTTGCCTGGAGCTGCTCGGGGGCAGAGGCATCCCAGAGCATCCTTTGGCTTCAGGCTTGACGGCTGCTGGTGTGCTTCTGAACAGCCTGGGTGCTGGGGGTGGAACTTGTGAGCAGCACCAAAGCCCAGCCTGGTGTGTTTGCTTCATGCTATTCCAAAGCAAAGAGACAATGGGGAGGTACGCACTTAAAAAGCCGCCAGACACAACCACCCCGAAGTCTTTTGCGCCGCTGCTAATGGCAATAAAACAAAAAAGTGTTAAGAACAGACTTTGCGTGCTTACTGGTGGCTGTAGGATTGCAGGATGAAAAGGGGGTTGCCTGATTTCATTACTCCTCTTTGCTTAGTACTACGCGTTCTTGCTTTTGTGTTGCAGAACTTTGCTGGGGAATTTACCAATTGAAAACTCTAATAGCAGCGAGGAGACCACGAACATTCTCCCCCTTGTCGGTAGTACAACCTCTGTTTGCCAGTATCCAGCATAGGGCTTTTTTTTCTTTTTTTTTGAATGCCTCGTTGGGTCAAAGGTGCACGTGATATATGGCTCCAGGCAGACATTTTTTTTGTGTGTAAAACGTAGTTTGGTTTTCATGCAAAGCTCTGTGCTTTTGGTTCATTTCTTCTTGCGGTTTGGGCTTTAAGCAAAAGTTGAGACTTCTTTTAATGGTGGGGAGAGAAAGCCATATGACCGGAAAGTCTTGGATTTCACATCTTTAAATCTTTACAGAGCATGAAGAATGGGATTCTCTCATTCTCCTACCATGACAGGCTGAGCCTGGACCGGGGGAAAGGAACTGAGGTGACAGGGCAACGTGGATTGACCAAATCATTTCAGATGGGTGACTCCTGTGCGGCATGCTCCGGTTGTGTTTATTGGTAGCATGTGGCTTTGAACAAGGAACGCCTTCAGCTGGGGGAGAGAGGAGCCTGGGAGGGGAGGGAGAAGGTGGAGGGGGGGAATTAATGGAAAAATACAGTAAAGCACCTTCTGGGGTGAGGATAAGTAGCGAAGGTCTATTAGCAGTTGATGACAATTTACATGTATTACTTATGTAAAGATCAGCTCGCAGCAGGTAGAGGAGCGTGCTCCCATGTGAGCTGTCAAAGGCTCCGTCTGCCTCCTGAGTGGGAGGGAGCATGGGAGTCGCTGAAGGCGAGGGTTTTTTTTCCATCTGCAGAGGAGTGAATAGTCTGAAGAAAAGCAAAGTGCTCTGGGGAGAAAGAAGAGATTGGCATGGGTGAAGGCACCCAAATCCGGGCAGCACTGGTAAAAAAAAGTCCAGGTGGCAAGCAGCCACAGAGTGGTGGGGAAGGTGACAGGGCTTTATTCCGGGTCTGGAGAATGTGGGATGTGCCCAGTTGTGCTGGGGGCCTGCAGGGGACACCCCTGGGTTGGGAGCCCACCCGTAGCCTCGCATCGTTCCCATCAGCGACACAGGAAGGGATAGCTGTGGGAAAACATCAGCTTGCGCATCCTGGCTGGGAAAGTGTTTCCTGAACTCAGGAAAAGCTCCCTTCTCAGTTATGTTCCTTCTGTGAGGTGGTACCCGAAGGTGACAGCCAGTCGGAGGGGTTGCTGCTGTGGTGCTGCCGCTTGCCTGGCCACCAGCGGTACCCGGAGGATGCCGGCTGCGGGTCCAAGCTCCTCTTGCCCTTCCACCGTCCCTTTGGGTAAGACCTGGCTCGTTTGGAGAGGCTGCGGGGAAGCAGGGCAGTGCTGTGGCCCCTGAGGGTGCTCGAGGCCAATGTGCTGTGCGGGTGGGCACCCGGGGCTGGCTGGAGCGCTGCCCAGCGGGTTTGGGTTCCTACAACAGCCCCTGGGGAGAAGCAGGGGGAAATCAGAAGCAGGTAACCTTGCCCCCGTGCCCTGACAGCACAGCAAGCCTGCCAGGCAGCGCCCCGGGTGGAAGCATGCACGCTGACCATGTTTTATTTACCTGCAGGCAGCAGGGAGATGGGGAGTGGAAAATCCCCAAATACAAGGCCAAAGGTGAGAGGCTTCAGAGTAGGGGTTAAGGAAGAGGAACAAAAGCACAAGCTTTGGGGGCAAAAGGGACTTTTTCTTCTGACTAAACCAAGATCAAAGTGAAGATCCCTGGAGGGATCCTTCCCTGGAGGAAGCGGTATCTGTTATAGTCGATTCAAGGGTTCAGCTTCTGGAGAGGTGTTCAGGGAGAAGAAGCACTGACAAGCTGATAGATAACTCTTTTTTTCACCCCTGCTGGATCTGTGCATCTCTTGCATTGCCGAAATCCTTTGCAGAATCTGTCTTTATCTTCCCCTCTTGCATGTTTCTGGAGGGTGGACGTGGGTACCACTGCCTTCAGGGTGAAGCCTCTCGCAGGTGTAGCTGGTGCCATGGCAGAGTGGGTCTGGATGACCTGGCTGTGGGGTTTGGGAAGCTGGCAATACAAATGGGATGTGTCCTCCAGAGGTGCTCCCGAAGGTGCTGGAGGTGAGCGGGAGCGTGGCACGAGGCAGCGGCGTGGCCTGGGGAGGTCCAGGAGAGGGAGCTGGGTCAGGGACAGAGCCCCAAAAACTGTGAGCCACGAATGGCACTCGCCAGTCGTGCGCCCCAAAGGTTCAGGTGATGGATCCAAATGTAGGTGGCTCCTTCAGCGTTTGTCTTGGTTGGACGAGTCTCTCATCAAAGGAGGGCTGTTGCCGATGGGGTTTAGCCCTGAAATCCTTGCATGCAAAATACCAGCAGTGCAGCATCTCGAAAGCAGTCGGTGTTCAGAGGGAAACCACTCTGGAGCCCAATTTGTTAAGTCTCTGGATGTGCAGCTCACACCAACCTATAATGCAGTCGTTGCTGCTTTCAGATTTAAAAAGGCTGTGCAGTCTTTTGTACATACAATGTGTACTTTTCTTCAATTGCTATAGTTTGCTTTTCCTAATTTGCCCTTTCCTTGTTTATCTTGTATACTGTACAGGGGTCTAATTTAGATTTTTTTAAGGAAAAAAAATTGTGTAGCAGTTATGGGTTGGGGCAGCAATTTCTGTAGTGTTCCGAGGTGAATTTGATTAGCGCTTTTGGAAAACTGGGCAGCAGACTGCTGTGCTAATCAGGGGAAGTCAAGCTGTGGAGTTTTAAGGTATAGTTGGTGTTTTTTTACCCAGAACTGAAGATATTGTCTGAGGCTCAGAAGCATTGTTTCGACTGGTTTTACGTGTTCGGTTTCCTGATTACAAAGCTATGCTGAACAAAGTATTGGTAGAAAAATACAAAATACAGAACATTTAAAATACAGAACATTACAATCTAAAATACAGAACGTTTAATTTGCTGTACAAACCCAATTCCTTAGTGCTGCGGACAGTTTTTTCCTGTCCAGAATTGAGTAAAATATCCTGAGTCTTTATCAGTTTGTAAAGTCCTTCATGGTGTATAAAAGATGGGCAGAAAGAGACGCAAACACTGAAACCCTCAGCTTTGTGTTGGTGCTGGGACTCAGGACCTGCTGACATCAGTGGGAACCCTCGCAGTGCCCTCGGGTCTGTGGGATTGTGACTTCGTGGTGACTTCACGACGAGACCGAAATACGTGCTGTGTGCAGGGAGGTGCAGCAGGTGTTTAGGGGATTAGCTGTAGTCCGTGGGAGACCTTCCTGTGTGGCTGGGGGGGAACGGGACATTTGTTTTTATTCCCTGGGGTTGCAGACTTGTGATTGCTGGCCTGACTTGAAGGAAATGGGGGTCCAGGCCTGAACTCGGGGTGCAGTTTCAGTCGGGCTTTCTACCAGGGTTCCCAGTGAGAGACAGCGACCAGACGAGCACCAACATTTTTTGTTTGCAGAACGACAGCGTTCCAATAAGGAAGAAAACAGAATTGATCGTTAACGAAGGAGGACTGGGGGGAGATAAATTAGCGTTTTGTAAGACCTCAGCTATTGCTGCGTGTGACGTGGCTGGTGTTTGGATAATGCCTGAAACGTGGGTAAGTTAGCTGCTGGGAGCAAAACGTGTGCAGCCTAATCAGGAAATGTCGGCCTTCATTTTTTCCTGAGAAATGGAGATTACTGCAGTTACAAACTGCAAATTGGTAACTAGAGGAGATGCCTAAAATATGAGATAATCCCTAGAAGCTGACCAACTTGCTCTGTAGAACATCAAATTCTAGGTCTATAATCTGTAATTAAATTGCTTATGTGCTGTTAAAAAAAGCATCTGGCTGTACTAAGATTGTCCAGTGCAAGAGCATAGATCCTATACAAGAGAGCTGTAGCGACATGTAAAAAGTAGCAATTTAGAGAACGGGAAAATATTAAATCTTTGTATTTCCAACCTACCAGGATGTGAGAGGATCCAAAAGGGCAGCCCATACCATAACTACTGGCCTTTGCTATTGCAGTGTTTAACCATTACACTGCCAGACAAATGAAGGTGTGTTTTGGGCACCGCTGGAATGCTGTGTATGAACTTAAGCTGTCTCATTAACCACCTTGTGAAATATCAAGTGTATTTAATATGAGGACAAATTCCAATACTTGATAAATGCTCAGATAATGCTGTGTAAAGATGGAAATAGGCTGTCCGCTGAAGTCAAAGCATAACATTGCGGATAAAATCTGCTATCTGCCATGGGCTGTAGGTGCTGGCAGCAGCGGATGTTATGTCACTGCCACCACCATTTGTGATGGAGGTGTGACGCTGCGAAGTATTTTGTGCAACTGAAATACAGGGGGTCAGAAAGTACAGCTGTGGGCACCCTTCTGGCTGCTTAAATTGCGCTCCCCGGTATCTGTGTGTGGGCTGAGGGTTTCTCGGTGTATCCTCTACAAATACGTTTTGTAGGAAGCAAATTCCATCTGAATGTCTTGGAATTAATGCATTGCTTTCACTCTGCATCTGCAATGCAATTAAGCTGTTTTCCTCGTCCGCGTTAGGAGATTAACAGCATATGTGACTAACGCGGGGTCATGGGGAGTCTGACGGAGCAGGGCTGAGCCTCCTGCTTGTGTGCGGGGTCAGGTCGCGTGCTCGCAGGGAGATTTTCCCAGAAGTGTGGTGTTGAGTTTGCCTGAAGCAAGTGGCATGTCCCTTACAGCAGCTGAGGAGAAATTTTATCTCAAAACAGATGCTGTGCCATTTCCTGGTGTGAAGGCAGAGACAGAATTCCTCTGCCTTCAACATCGTGGTTAATAGACGTGACTGTGTTGTAGTGTAGTGGAGATGAGGACATGAACGAATTCCTTCACAACGCGTGAATATTCTTCTGTAACTCTGGACTCAAAAGGTACATTTCTGGGTAATTCCTAATACTGTTTTTTTTCTCTGTGTTTTCCTTCTAGTTGTGGCCTTCCTGGTGGCATACCATCAAAACAAGCAGCTGATAGGAGAAAAGGGGCTGCTCCCATGTAAACTCTACCTGCAGAGTGTCAAAAAGTATTTCAAAGGGAAGATAAACCTGGATGCGCTGAGCTATGCCCCAACAATCATCTGGTTTCTGGACTGGTCGGACATGGACAGCATCTTGGACAACATCTCTGTGGTCGGCCTGGCGACTTCAGCCTTTGTACTGGTGACTGGATGTGCGAACATGGTCCTCATGGCTGTCCTGTGGGTTCTCTACCTCTCCTTGGTCAACGTTGGACAGATCTGGTAGGTTAACGGTCTTTTTGCCTTGTTTTTTTCTCTGTAATTCTTATGTTTATTGTACCTGCTGACATTCTGTTGCCCTTTGAGGTTGGTAATCTGGTAGGGAGTGATGTGGGCACGTGAGAGAAGGACGTTCATTTTTCATTCCAATGAATTACAGGCATGCCCCTGCTCTTTTGCCCAGTAAGGAGGGCTTGCCACCATCCTCTGTGAGAGGAGCAGCAGCTGCATAACACGCCATGCTACACGTTGCCCCTGCAGTGCAGTGCCTTCCTTTATGGCTGTCGCAAGGGAATTCCTTTGAGATGGTTTATCAATTTTTAGTTCTATCCAGAGGAGAGCTGGAGTCCTCCAGATAAATGTACAAAACCTGTGGGAGGGGAAAAGGAAAGGAGAAATAGTGAGTGTCTGCGTGTTGCCTTGCTGCAGGGAAGGGCTGTGGTGTAGACTTTGGTTTTAAAAAAAAATAAAATTTGTCAGTGCCCCAACTGGATGATAGGCTTCAGCTGGTCCTCGTGCTAAGGCCCCAAAGACACACCCTAAAGGAATGGGCCCTTGGGAAACCCAGCTTTGTTAGCTCACCTCATCAGGTACCTGCACCTCTGCCTGTGTGGAGCTGGTGCAGTAACTCTGGGGAGCTGAAAAGCCACGCCATGAAGAGGTGCCCAAGGCGAGGATGTGGTACGTGTTTCTCCGGCGTGGTCTGGCTGCACAGCATGTGGCAGGGCACCCTCGTTATAGATGGGATCAGTGAATTTAATTTTAAGGATTTGCATGTGGTGGAGCAGCCCTGCATCTAGTCCTGTCCCATTCATTCCTCTCCTACTCCAGCTGGTATGTAAGTGGGTGAAGGATAACAGCTTCGGTTTTCTGAAAAGCTCTGTTCTCTGAGCTCTTAACTCAGTGTGAACTTAAGACCGTGAAAGGAAGCCACAATTTGAAAAAAGTTGCTTTCTGCTGCCCGTTTCCAAGTTATTCCAAAATTGCTTGTCTCTTTTTCTAGATACGTTACTACAGGGCAAATACTCAAGCATCATCCTGCTCTCCAGAGATGCAGGAGTCTCTGCCCTTACAGCAGCAAAATCTAGCTGTGTTGCTTGACTTCTGTTTGGGGGTGAGATGGGGAGGGAATAATGCTCCCCCCGCTGCCAAAGCACAGCGTGATTCAAGCTGGAGGGTGGGCCTGTGGGGGTAGGAGGCCGAAGGCTTGACCTGGCCCTTCAGGAGCAGGCTACCTAAGAAATTAGCATAACGAGCTTTGTTAGTGCTCATAATGCAATCTGGAGTGCTCAGCGTACCGGTGTGGCATTAGCAGCGTTGTACTGTTCTCAGTTTTAAAAAACAACCAAACGGAAAACCAGACTGGAGTGTGTTCTGTCCCCCGCTGGGCAGGCACGTCCTGCACTGCTCCTCTGCTCCCAGTCGCTTGTCCTGGTAAAGGTGGGCGGAAGGTGGGGTTGTGGACCCTCTGCAGGTGCTGGGGGGGTCCTGAGGTTTTGCTGAAAGGAATCCGCTCATGTCCATGTAGCTCTGAGTGGCTGTTCTGTCTTTCAAGTCTTTGAGGGAGGAGCGGAAGGACAAGGGGATAGAGGGGAGCCTTTTTCCCCTGGTGTGCTGAACCACCACCAGTGTCCAGCAGACTGCATCCAAACGCCTCCTCCCGAGGGGGTTTTGAAGCTCAGGACCAAGCATTAGGTCTCTTTGCAGCTGCAAAGGCGATGAGCTGGCTAGCAGGAATGCAAGCAGAGCCCAGAGCTTGCATTCTGTGGATGCTGTGGTTGAAAGGAATTGCTTCTTGATTTTTGAGATAAGGTGTTTTTTTTTGTTGTTGTTTTTTTTTTTTTTGCCTCCTTTGCTACTTTAGATTTGGAGTTTATAAGTTCCACTGCCCCAAGCAGGTAGCTCCGGGTGTGCAGCAATAACACTGAGGGAACAGGGCAGGTTCTTCTGGGGGAAGGGATGAGAGAAAAGGTGGGTGGGAAGGAAAGGTGGTACAGGTGGTGCTGCCTCAGCTTCATCTCAGTTGTGGCATCAAATGCTTTAAACAGGAAATTAGGTTCTTTCTCCTAGGGGTAGGAGAAAGGAATCAAAGCAACCCAGCAGTACAATTCAGTCATCTGTGGTTACGTTTTTCATTAGATCCTCTGAAATGGGTCACTGGGTGGTCAAAAACATATTATTATTGTGCATATACTGTGACATTCAATTCCCTGGAGAAGGGGATGCCGGGCGCAGTGCAAGGAAATGTGGGGAAAGAGAAGGGGGGGGTTGTAAATAATTTCTCATCATCCTCCAGAGATTTGTGGTGGCACTTGGCACGGGCTGAGAGTACCTGAGATGTGCAGAACTCTGCTGGTTGCGGGTGGCAGCGCTGGCCTTGGGACTGAGGTGGCTTTGAAACTTTCTGCACTGATTTTCAGGTGGTGTTAGGTGGTCTCTTAATGTTGGCTCCCAAGTGTGGACAGGTGGAGAGGTTTTGATGGGGTCTGACTCGTCTCCAAAGCATCTGTTGAAGACCTCAGTGACTTGTAACAGGGCAAAAGATAACGTTATCAGGCTTTCCTGGTCAGAGTTACAGGATGACTCAATGAAGGTGTCTGAGATGAGGAAGAAATTCCCCCTGTGGCCCTGTTATTTGTGGTTATTGTGCAGGCAGCCCTAATGGTGCTCTGCAGGCGCTGAGTCCTGTGGACCGGCGCTGCTGGGCATGGACCCGTGGGCTGATCCAGCAAACACTCCTGGGCTGTTAAGGGGGAAGCCAGTTCAAGGAAGATACAGGGGGACAAGGAAGAACAGAGTTCTCTTTAAGCCAGTGAGGAACAATTTATTCTTTTTATTGCCTTCTTTTTTTCCATTTTAATTTTAAACGCTTCTATTTGTTTTGGGCTGGAGTCTCCAGACCCCGAGTGCTGCTGAAGGAGCGAGTCTTTCAACTGCTGTCCAGCTGGCTTGGGCTCAGAGTCAGGGAAGCTTTGGAAGAGCAGACCGTCCCCTGGGAGAGGCAGGACACGCCGCCTGCCCCCTGCTTCTGCTGGCCACCTCCTCTGAGCCACGGCAGCTGGGGAATGGGCCACGTGCCCGGGGAGCTGAGCCCGCTGTGACAGCACCACAAGGGACGAGCCGAAGGTCCCTGAGCATATGGTAACACCTTCATTTGGTTCTTAAAAGCACGCACAGACAAAAAAAAAAAAAAAAGGATTTAAAATCCAGAAGGAGAAGGGTGCTCGACTGGATGGCAAAGGAAGGTAGTTAATGACTGCGGGAAATGAGGGGCTGGGGGGGACGAGGCCACTTGGGCCCAAACTCTGGGGTCACATCCTCGGAGGAATCACAGAATTACAGAATCACAGAATCAGCAGGAAACAGCAGGGCCAAGTACTGGAGGATGGAGCTGCCCTTCTGGATGGTCCTGGTACTTTGCATGCGTGGTGGGTTTTAAAAGCTACTGTGCGTGCAGGGAAGAAAACTGTTCCTGCAGCACGACGTTGGCGTGAGGTCTGTGATGGACTTCCCAGGATAAGGAGTGCTTTGGGAACCTCAAAAGCTGAGAACTGGGGCCGGGATGCTGTCCTGGCCCTAGACTCTTAACTTTGCTAGTTTGCAGTCGGCTATGCCAAAGCATAGGTGGACTGTATGAAATAAGGTGTGCTTTGGTTGTGCTCACAACTAGGCTAGCTTTTAGAGATTAACTTTGGTACCTGTGCAATGTGGGGCTGAGACCACCTTTGCCAAATTTTAAGTGGAATACACAGGGCAGCTTTTGTAATTCTGGGCATTTTGTCCCCAGACAAGCTGTGATATTCAGGGTCTGCTCAGGCTAAATCTGGACGTGTGGTCTGGGTCACAGGGCATGCAAGTAACAGTGCCATGCTTGTATCACGAGCTCAGTATGTCTGTCTTAAGATGCTGGATTTTTCTTCCCTCTGCAACTCTGAACTTTTCCTTTTGAGGTAGGAGGAGGCTGTCAGGCATCCAGAAGCACTGCAGGAGCACAAAAGAGTATTTAATGTCTGACCCAGAGGCTGGGTGAAGTGCTTAATTGCTGCGCTGGTTTTCTTGCTGGTGTTGTAGACTATTCTTCATTTCAGTAAAATAACGAGTAAAAAGTGGTCTGAGTTTAACTGAAGCTTTTAAATGAAACTAGAGATGCTTAAAAATTTTTTTAATGGGAACCTCATACTTTAGTGTCCACTTTTTTTACACTGCAAGTCTTGCTTGTCTCGGTCCAGTCACTAGCAGAATGATGCAGCCCTGTAGGTCCGGTACAAATGGCTCTGCCTTTCTCCCTGCTCCTTCCCTCCTGAGTATTAATATGAAGGATTCTAATAGATTTGAACAAGAATGGGAAAAGCTGCCCCTTTGTTTGAAAGGAAAAATGCTTGTTGCGGTGACCTCACGAAGCCTCCATTTGTGGTTTTATTCCCTGTGGGTTGTGCCAGGGCACACGTCTGCAGGGATGGGCCGTCAGCAGAACAGGTCCTTTGTCAGGCCGGGCTCTCTGGGAGAGGTGTTCTAGCAGAAGTTAAATCGTTTTTTGTACCAGAATAGCTAATGCACTTCCAAAGTGAATTCGTAATTCTGGAATAAAATCACTTTTATCCCACAGTAAGGTGTCTCCAGAGAGCTATTACATTTTCTTATATAAACAAACTCTTAAACTACTCTGCCACTGATCTCCTGTTTCTTCTTCTGTTGTTTCCTCAGAGAACCACCCCCCTGCCACCCAACATTCAAATGTCATCTGAAAACCCTTTCCTTTCCCATGGTTATTGCATTTTTCATTTTATGAAACATTGTCCACTGCTAGAGAAGCCTTCAGTGGTACAGTTTGTAAGACACTTGATACAAAAGCTGGAATTGTGGTTTTTAAATCCTATTGCCTTTTTTCCTTTCATGACTAAGATTCTGGTAGAGTTACAAGAGCTCAAGGGAATATGTTAAACAAGCCAATAAATAAAACGTTATAGCATGAGGTGGCTGCAGCGTTCTGTTCAGTGTGTTCTTCCCTTGTGGAAAATGTTGGTGGAGCTACTGCTAACAGATATTTAGGATAAAATAAGACTATGCAAGCATGCTTTTCTGCAGGGAAAATGGATCTGAGCAGCGCTTCACCACTGTACAAACCCCGAGGGTGCTGGCAAGTCCTGTTGGAGCTGTGCTCAGGTGCCCTTTGAAGGCTGCGTGCCAAGGTGGTTTCCAAGAAGTTGCAGATGCTGCAGTACTTTGCCAGAGAGGACATGCATCTGTCTTTCTGCCCCCAAATGTCTGCTTTTTTATGTTTCGCTGATTGAACATAATATTAATAGCTTTTAATTTCTAATATTAAGAACTTAATAGAGGGGCAGGTATACTGCAGGTCATGAAAGCATGTCTGTGAGGTGTGTAATTTAATTGCCATTAAATTACCATCCTCAGAAGTTCATTTACAACAGAGAAAGAAGAAAGCCTTGTATGTCATGGAGGTTTTGTGTTTTATAGGTCTCATTAAAAACCACTTGACCTATGCAGGACTTTAATCACAGTGTTCTGTCTGCTAGCAGATGAACTAGTGAATGGTTCGGGTTGAACTCCATTAAATGCTAGGGGGCTGATGAGATGCTCAAGGCTGTATTTTTCCCTCTCCAGGAGGGCTTTAGTAGCCATCAAATGTACCTCTTCCCAATTTTCTTTCCTCTTTTATGTCTATATCTTTGGTGTTATTTTTATTATTATTAATTATTTATTTAAAGCACTTGGGTTATTGTCTAGTGTCTTCCCATTCAGTAAAAGCTGGGAACAGATCCCTTCTGAGTTTCGTATTCCAGCTTGTAAATCAAGCAACGTGTGAACTGTGGGCTGGATTTGGCCACTTCATTCCCATTTCTAAGTGTGCTGGTTTGTGACCCGCTTATCATGAGGCCATAGCGCTTACAGGGATGGTCATTTAAGGCCAGAAGAGACCTAGTCTGACGTGCAAAATTCAGATGGAAGAATCATCCGCTGAACCTCCAGCAAACCAGAGCCACCTCAAGTGGGAACAAACATATCCGCATGGGCTTGGTGCGTTTGAGCTAATGCACATTTTATTCAGTAGTGTGGGTAGTTCGCTAAGGCTTTCGTGACTGCCCCTGAGCAAGCAAACACTGAAAGATTGCGAGCCGTGCAAGCAGGGAGCAGGAGCGTGGGTGTCCTGGGTTTCACTGGTGTGCTCGGTTCAGTTGGAGAGTTCGCTAAGGCCTCTGTATAGGCAGAAGTGGCTGTGCTGAGCTGTACGTAACTGTATTTAATGATGTGATCTTGGCAGGGTCTTTCCATTAGTCTGTATCCTGCCTTATCTGCCTGTCTGGAAGGAATACAAGGGTTGCGCTAGAGGACTAGGGTTTAATTAATGTTAGCTTTTCAGATTTTAAGCTTTGAAATGCAAGCAAAAATTAATCATGCCTGAATCCAGAGTACAATTTTGAGTATTTTAAAAAGTGTCTAGGTTTTTAGGTAAATCACATTAACGATTACCACCTTGGTGTGTATGCCAAACTGGAGTCATCTGAACTTTGCAGATAACCCTTTCTGCAACCTGGCTTTAGTTTGCTAGCTCTCCCAAGTATCCCAAGGACAACAACAACAACAAGGATACTTAGACTATCTCATTCCTTTATCTGGCCCTTGCCTTGGCCATAAACCTCAGGAATTTCTTTGTTACCGTGGATCACAGCCTCGCATCCCTTTATTCCAAGCTTCCCTCCCTCCTTCCCCAGAAAGAAAAGATTATCTCTAGAAACGTAAACCAAGAGTTGCAGGATCTCGGGGGGTCATCCTTCCTGTCGAGGAAGCTGCTTTTTGGCACTTCCTCCTCCTGCAGAAGAGAGGCAGCGGATCAGTTTCAAAGAACGCTGTGAGCAGACGCGAGGGGTTGATATGACACGTTAATGAAAACAGAGATTAATGCCATGTGACACCGCTGCCTGCACTACAACTGGGAACTAATGAGGCTAACGAGAACCATATTTTTGTTCGAGAGATTAAAATTTAATCACGGCTGAAGTCAGAAATGAATCATTTCACGTTCTCCCCCCCTCCCCCCACCCCCAGCGTGTTTAAGGCTTCCCCTCCTGGCCCTGTGCTGGCTTTCTGGCTCGGCAGCCCCAGAGAGGGGCCAGCCCCTCGCTGCCCCCTCGTCATGGCCAGGATGGAGGCCGGGCCGTGTCTCTGCTCTTCTTCCTCAGTCCCTGAGAGCCGTGAGCGTGGGTTTGGAGCATCAGGCTGCTGAAGGCCATTTAATGAGGAAGTGAAGGTCTGGGTCAGAGCGAGGAGTGCGATCGGGTGTCCCGGGAGGCCTGAGCACATCCCTGCTGTGCCTTTTCCAGAAACCGTGCGTTAGTCCGGGCGTGTGCTGAGAAGGCAGGCGCAGATCCACCTGGTGAAGCGGCCAGGTCTGGCAGACACAGGAATTGAAGCTCTTCACGAGCTGCTGATGGGAGCAGTGCTGCCAAACGCCCTCGCGGGCCGGCACGGGACGCTTGGGTGGCATCTCGGGCCACATCGGTCTGGTTGTTGCCTGCTTCCACGGGTGTATTGCTGGAGGAGGACTGACCCGTGGCAATTCCAGCTTGCCATCGAAACGCTATGAAAAATGAGAGAAGTGGTTTTGATCAGATGGTGCGCCAGGGTTTCTTGAGCAACTGCAGCATGGGAGATGGCAGCATCTGCTGAGGATGTTAATTTCTGTAGCAGGTAGCACCTCTGTTGGTTTTATCTAAATAATAGGAATGCCTGTAGGAATTTAAGTATCCCTGAGAAGAGGGAAGTTGAAGAGGAATTAATCTCTTAAATCGGTTGTATATAGTGTTTTCACTTGCTAAAGTTACTGGCTTTACTTCACTCAAAAATAGCACCTTTGGAGGATTTTTTTTTTAATTTCTATCTTCTGTAAGATAATCAAAGGCTTATTAAAGTCACTAATTGACTGTGAGGGAAGGAGCTGGTCTCTGTCCACACGGAAGCATCACAGCGAGGGTCCCCTGGGACGTGCATGGGGCACTGACCGGTGCTGCTGTGCACGTCCCCTGCGTCCCATTGCCGCTCGTGCCACGGCGTGTGCTCCGTGTTCCTGGCCTCTGAGGCCGGCTGATGGCTTTGTAATCTTGTTAGTTAATCCCGGTAATCGCTTCTGTCTAAGTGTCAGGGCTGCTACCTGCGCGTGGTACGAGGATAACACAGAAAAGCAGTGGTGTGTGTCTGCTGCTCCGCTTCGCAGGAAGCCTGACAAAATGATTTAACCTCGTAGGGCGCAATGCTTTGATAGCATAGCGAATGTTAGCACAAGGCAAGGAGGGATTTTCTTTCGCCTCCTTTCAGCTTCCCCTGCTCTGAACTTGATTTCATGAGAAGAAATGTTAAAACATCAGAAGCAATTAGGATGGGATATGGGGTAAAGCATCTGCACGGGGAGCTGTGTATACTGTACGGACAGCTAATAACATCCCACTGGTTCCTTTGCGTAAACTGTCTCTAGCTTCCAATCGCTTCTGCAAATCACAGCCGATGAGAAAATGAGAGCACAGAAATTATCAGAAGATTATGTGGTTAGTGGCATGGCTGCGCGGTGTCTGATGTACCACGGGGCTTTGCCAGAGACTGAGACAAATATTTTTTTAATTGCTTATTATCTGGCACATCCAATTGCCAGCTGTATCCAGTATGTAGACTTGGGTATTGATTCCACAGCTGAAAGATTTAGGAAAAGAATGAATAATGTTTTTTCATGATTTCTTTTAACTGTAACTTGCCAAATAGCTTCATGCACCCAGTCTGGTCCAGCACACGTTCGTGTTGCTTAACTCATCTAACTTCTCAAACAGCTGTGGTTGGAAAGAATGTTAACACAGCGATTGGTGCAGCCGAAAAGCAATCAAGGCTTAGGGAAGGGTCCAAACCCTGGTGGGATCTGTGTTTACTAACTTCCCTAAGGGTCTTAATCCAGAAACTTATTCCTGAGAGCAGTGCTCGCGACCCGTGGGGCAGGCTCTTTTCTGGGTTGGGGTTGTCCCATCACGGCGGTGGCCTGCGGGGCTGAGCCCTTACTGGAGACGTGTTCCAGATCTGCCTGGGCAAACAGCAGCGCCGTGCTGGGGAACGGGAGGACAGCGGCTGCAGAAACAGGAGTGCTCTCCCGGGGGAAGGGTCTGTGGTAGAAAGTAGATGGAAGCTTGCATTAGGGTAGCTTGTGTCTTCATGATCTTAGTGTAGAAGAAAGTGCCATGCTGTCACCGACACCCGTAACCTTGCTGCAGACTGCATTTAGTGGGGAATTGCGTTCAGTTTCTCAATGGCTGGGGGGGGGGGGGGGCAACCTTTGGAGAGAAATTAATGCAATTCTTTTCTGAAATGAATGGGATTACTGATATGCAGTTTGCCTCAGATTTTACCCGTCAGTATGCTGGCAGCTGGCGCACAAAACCTGTATGCTGCGGTGTCTGACCAAGCCAGGCTGCAGCCCTCCTGCGCCTCGTGTTCCAGGGAGTGAACGTATTCCAGCTGATGCTGCCCCCTTCGTCTTCCATCAGGGCTGTTGTGCTGGCTCTGCACGTGCTTTTGTTCACAAAAAGCGGCCGTGCAGGGGAGCACGGGGGTTTCGGCAGGTCAGGCAGCCTGGTACAGCTCCAGACAAAGCGGGGCTCAGGGGCTGCGGGGCGCTTTGCTGTCCCCATGCTGCTTCCCGCTCCCCTTCGCACGTTTCCTGCCGTAAATTCGCAGTCTGCTTTAAGGAGCAGCTCAGAGCGGGCTTCCCGAGGCTGCCATCTCAGCGTCTGGTTTTGGCACTGGAAGGATTTAACCAAAGCAGACTTCACTCGAATTTGGCAAATTCTGCCGTCATGTACGCCAGGGCTCATAATAACTTCAACGTCGGAAATGAGCACAGACAGAAAACTTGGCGAGTGCCGGCCCTTAGTTTGGGTAGCTCACATTTGGTCTTTAACTAAGCCTCGCTCCGTGCCTTGCAAGGGGAAAATAAAAGGGTGTATGGCCACTTCGGCGGCTTGCCGCGGGGTGCGTGGGATGGGGAGCGGGTGTGCAAGCACGCGCCGTTGCTGCAGGACGGCCGTGCCCTTCCTCGTCCTCTGCTTTGCTCCAGTTCTGCTCAGGCACCTTTCCCAGCACCATGTGCAAACTGAGGCATAAAGCTCCTCTTCCAGCCATTTTTTAAACGTTATCCCTGTTCCTTCCATTTAAATGTGGATGTTGTAATTACAGAGCGCGGAATCCCAGTTTTTAGAGATCTGCGACCACAATAAAGCGAATCCAGAAACCAGCCGAGTGGTTTCATTTACTACCATTCTAGCTTATTTCCTCCCCCCGCAACCACTGTGCAATGCTAAAGGCTTGGCAGCAACTGAAACCAGCTGTCAAAAATGTTTCTTACCCCCGCGCTTTTAAGTTAATGATGTTCTGAAATTAATGGTGCACTAGACTAATTCTGTCATCTCGTTTTGATGGGCTCGCAGCCTCTTGGTCTCTTGCGAGTGGTATTTGCCAACTGGCTTCTTTGTTTTGAGGCAGTGCGCTTAGGAAGTGGATTCCCAAGTGCAAGGTACTGTGTGTGTCTATGAAGATGTGTGTACGTGTATAAAAAATAGATATATAGAAAAGATGGTTTTAGTCCTGAAGTGTTTGCGGCTTTAATTTGGTTGGTGTGCTGTGGTTCGCCAAACGAGATTTCAGGCACGTAAGCCGGTAACTTTTAGGGGTGTCACACACACGACAGCAGCGGGTGAGGGTTCCTTCCTCTCCGTGCGGCCGGGAGGTGTCAGCCAGCATCGTGTCTCCTCGTGGTGCTGTGCAGGAAGAGGCACAGCCCTGGAAGCAGCACAGAAAGCGGGCTGGCGTGCTGGAGGAGCTGGGCTGGCGAGGGAAAGGAGAACTGGGAAAGGAGACAAGTCTTTTGAGTACCTGAAAGTAGCAGAGGAGATGGAAATCAGGTCAATTTTCTGTGCTTTTGTAATTTAGCTCTTTTTTCTCGCCTAATGCACTGCCTGGATTTATGGCAGGCAGCTCCTCCAGCTTTCCTTCTCACCAAAGTCTCAGAAAAAAGCTCTGAGGTCTGTCCATCGTGTGCGCGTTTGGTTGTCAGCTGTGGTCTGAGGCTGCTGGTACCTCCTAGGGAGCAGCCCTGCTGCCTTCACTCCTCGCTGTGCATGCAGGGGGAGTTGTTACCTCTCCATCCCTCCCCAGCAATGAGTACCCCCAACCATAATCTCTGCCCGGTTTGCATTACAGGGAGGTGCTGCTGTAGAAACATCTCTTCAGAAGACACCAGAGCTGTATGCTGATGGAGAATAGAAATCACGTCTGTACTACCCAAATCCTTTCCCCCATCCCGAGCTATGCAGCCCAGAGGATGAGAGGTTCGTAGTGGAGATGAAAGTTGACATCTGGGTTCACTTTCCGTAGAGGATGTTCTCCACGGAGAACAGTGAGAAGCTGTTAACGCCAGCTGCAGCTTGGGGATGCGGCAGTGAGTTATCCTGCCTGGGGAAATCGCTTCAGTTGGAAGAGTCTTGTGGGGTCGGGCACTGCCAGGCTGTGAGTGGCGGGGAGGATGGGTTTTTCGCTATTATAAATACAGATGCGTTTTCCTAGCAAGCACTGGTACATGCAAGATAAAAGTTCCTGTCTTTTCATACTATTTATTAGTAGGCTCCATGCAGAATTTTGTCACTATTTACAGTCCCTGTTCCAAGCAACTCTTGCATTAACCAATTTGTGTAGCTGTGGGATAGGTAAGTGGAGAAAGAATGTAAAGTTATCAGGTAAATGTGGCCAGCCTGCTTTTCCTCCGTGAGCAAACAGAAACAGACATCCTGCATGCTTTGCATGCAGAGAGGAGGTAGTTACACAGAAAAAGGAGGGACTCCTTTCCCTGCAGGAGCCGGTACACCCTGAAGAGCAAGGTGATGGCTTTGTTGCATGGCTCCGGTGGTTTTGGTTGAGTTGGGGCTCATGCAGAATGGAGCCATGCCTTCAAGCCAACGTGGCTCGGTGCTGGAGAGTGCACTCGTTGGGACCAAAGTAGCTTACTGCAGTCTGGACCGTGCTGTGCTACGAGTTTTTGCTTTCCAGAATATACTGGACCTGTACTGGAATTAATCGGCATGAGAATGGGGTGAAAAGAACTCAACCCCAATATTTGGTGTTTATGATCCCCAGCTGATGCTTACAGTCTCTCTGAGTGCGATGTGAGATTTGCCTCTAATGACAAGCCATGGCTAATTACAACGTTTCTCTGACCGGAGAACAGAAATGACATCACACTTGTATTTGATTTAGAAAATATGAATGGAATGCGCTTTGAATTTGCAAAATTTTTGGGTTTGACAATATGCAGATCAAAAGTTGCTCTATTGAAATTTTCCCAACCTCTCAAAATGAAATCCATGTTTTTTTTGTCATCATCTGTCAGTAACGTTTCAAATTCCAGGCAGGCAGGGAGTGACGAGATAAATACATATTTAATAAACACTTCTGTTTACTCCGTATAAGCAAGGAAGAGGACTTTGAAAAAGGAAAAACAGCAATTAGGTTCCAAACTACAGGCTGAAGTCCAGGGGAATTAGGTACCTGCTTGCTATAAAAAATATCCCTGCGAGAAGCCCTGCTGCTTTTATGTATTTGGAGTTGGCCATTTTCTTTGGTTTCCTTGGCATTTGTATTGCAAGCTTCTTCAGAGAAATAAATTCACAAGTGTTTGCCTGTCATCACATGACAAGTTATGGAGCCTAGATTGATGTAATCAGCAACAGACACACATCAGAAAACTATGTGGTTCAGAAGAATACAATATTTTATTAATTCCTCATTTTGTGTCTCTGTGTGTGTGTTTTAAATGAGCCTCAGGGGGTTCTTTACTTCTGCCAAGAAATAAGAATAATTTGTACAAGTTTGTGTTGAACTGTGCCACAACTGTGGTGGAGAACAGCGAAGTCAGGTTGCCCTTAATGACAGATATCTTCATAAAGAGCCCCTTTTATTAACAACCTTAAAACTTATCGTGCATCTTAAAGTTATCGCTTTCTACACATCAGTACCCTTGTATGAAATGGTTAAATATGAACTAAAATATTTAGATCGATTTTTTTTTTTATAACTATTTGGGGTACCTGTGTGTGGTATAGGATTTGTGAATAGGACACTTTTGATAAGAGAAAATTTTCTGAAAATAGAAAATATTTAGAGGACTTTTTTTTTGGTTTGGGTGGAAGTTGTTTTTCTCTTTTTTTTAAATTTTTTTTTTTTTTTTTTGGGGGGGGGGGCATGTAGGTCAGATAAAAATAATAAAACTTTGGACTGAAGCCCTAATGGGAAGAAACCTGTTAGGGAATCTGCCCCAGCTTCAGCTAATGGTCCTGTGAGCACAAATCCTGTCCAGCTGCCGGTGCTGCGGAGCCAGTGACAACATCCACAGCCCCAACATCTCCGTGCTGTGCTCACAGATGGGTGCTGCTGGATCTGTGGCTTTGCGAGCAAAAGAAAGCAGCAAAATAGGCTTCAGGAGACATCCCTTCTATCAGGGTGCTAAGTAGCTAAGGCTGAAGGAAATCTCAACGAGAAAACTAGTTCAAATAAAAAAGAATTACATGATGCCCCGAGGTGTGTTCATGTAAACGTGCTACAGCAGGCATGCATTGCTTTGCCTGAAGCACGGGGGATTGCTAAGCATCAGTGCACAGTCCTCAGCTGGCAGACGACGTGGTGCTAGACTCCTCTGTGTTTTAAAAAAAGAGGGGAAAAAAGTTTATCAGCAAGAGGCAACTTCTTGCTTTTCAGTAGTGTGGGCTTCTTCAGAGCTTTGTTTTTAACAAGTTCAGTGTAGCCTGGTTTTCTTCTGCTTGGGAGGCCCTCGGCACGCCTTGGGAACCGTGAACCCATCCTGTGGCGGAGCCTGGTCAAGCTGTGCTGTCGGCTAGGTTGTCTGCTCGCGAGTTTCTCAAGTCAAAGAGGGCGAGGAGCTGCTCTTTGTGAAGCCAGCTCAGCCCAGGTTGTCTGTCGGGATTTGGGACTGCGCTGTCTCTTTTGGGTGTGCTGCTTTAGCGCCTTTACAGAAAGATAGGTGACTGGTTGCTTGGAGTGCTGAATAACAGCTTAATTCTTCCCCCAGAGGGTTGAGTTGGCTCTTGCCTTTCCAGGCAGCAGGGCAGTTTGAGAAGCAATTTGCCATTTAGTGCCTCCGGGTTGCACGTTGCGCGGTTCAGACGTGTTTTCATACTCCTTGACAGATGTTTTGAAATTCAAAACCTGTGTGAAGTTTGAAATAAAAGTAATAATGAGGCGTAAGTCCCTATGTTTGAACGACTGAGTTTAATTTTTTTTTTTTGCTTTTTCTCCGTTTTGTTTTGCAGGTATTCCTTTGGTAAGTGAGTAAAAATGAGAAAAATTCTGCAGTAATAATTTATTGGTGCATTTGTGGGTATGTAGTTTTTACGTTACTCTAGCTTTCTCTTTCTCCCTCTGTCTAATGTTTAAGTTACGATTGTCTTTATTCTCTGCCTTTCATTGTTTTTCTCTGCCTATATGTCAGAAATGGAATGAAAGGAAAAGTGGAAGAAAAAACTGAAAGGAAAACTGGAAGTAATTCTGTAAATCGAGACCGAGGGAGGCTTGGCGGAAGGGTTGTGTAGCCACCAACAGCATCATTCGGAGCGTGATTAAAGATGAATGGTTAAATAAGCCCAAGGCTACCAAACGAAATGAGATCTGAAGGACATCTGCTGGGAGGGAATCTGCATCTCTGAAATTCTAGTTCCCTTTCTGCTAATGATTTGTGTGAACATCAAGAACCTTGTACTCATTTTATCCTTTTTCCTGTTGGTGCAAGGTGCAGCTATTGCTTCCTTGGAGATCTGGGAGATTGATTTGTGCTTTGCACAGGTTTGGTTTTGTTTCAGCGTAAAATATTCCAACCCACAGTCAGAGTCTAAATGGAAGTTTAGAAATCTTAAGTAGAAAAATTGTTCCTCTCTGTGGAAATATTAAGAAAACAGCTAGAGTACTTCCGATTTTTGGGTGGGGATGAACAATGGCATGGCATAACGTCCTAAAACAGCATCTTTTGCTATGCCTGCTCATGCTTTCAGCTTGGTGTTCAGTTCCTCGGATAGGTGAGGTGGAAAGGAAACCAGTCACAAATAAAAATTTTGGTCTATTATAAGGCACAAGAGTAAAGTCCGTTTGTGTTGCGTGTATTAGTGAGGCTTGCAAACCTGATAAGCAGGTATGCCTCCCCTTCAGGGATTTGTATTCATCTCCCTGTGTAGGTTGGTCATTTTAATAAGTGGACTTAATATTTGGGTGTACATGAGATCAGAAAGATGATGCTTCACCAAGTGGAGAAGCAGAGGCATATGGAGACCTGTTCTCACTCCCGCGTATTTTAGCTAATCGTTCCAAACAGAACGTGGAGATTTTAACCAGCTGGATTTTACAATATGAATGCTCACTGTAGTGGAGTTAGTGAGGACACCCGTCACAGTTTTAACCCAAGTTATTTGTCTTCTGTGTGTTTTCCACTTTCACCGATAGCTGTAGAAAAACTGCCTTTGCTAAGTGCTATTTTACATTTCTGTCCCTTTGTGTGCCGACTGGAGAGCCACCCTGTGAGGGCTCCTGAAGTCCTTTGTACGCAGTAGGGTCTCTCCCTTCCTTTTTTTTGGCTTAAGGACTATTTCTGAATAAGATGAATGAGATGTAAATCTTGAGCTACTTTTGTTAGAGTACAGGAAAACCACAATATTTTTGTTATAATATAGCTGAAACAACAACACTCGTCCATTGCTGTAGAAGTACATTAAATATTGCTGAGCTCTGGAAGCCTTATTCTTTGGTAGCATCTACTTCAAAGCAGGATCTTTTTTTAAAAAATAAAAAAAATAAAAATTCCTGGAGAGGTCTTTGTAAACGCTGACTGTTTCCTATTCCCCTCCAGGAAGTGTGCTTTTTTGATACATCTTAGAATGGATTTTGGTAGCCTCTATTAAAACTGCAGGCTGTCCCTATGAATTTTAAAGAACTCCAGAGCCTGGAAATAACAACAAGCTGTTAGGCCAAATGGGATCAACTGGTATTGCCACAGGTTTTGCTCTTTGCTCTCACTGCTGTCAGGTAACAGTTATTAAAAACACTCCTCACTTAGGGAACGAGCTGCGAAACAGCCCTGCTGCGATGTTCACGGTGTGAAGCACCGGCTGTGTCGGACTGCTCACCTTCGACAGGCGAAGAGGTGCCCTGTAATGCTGATCCTGCACGGGCGCCAGCCGGGGAGCTGGAGCTGTTCTGAAGTTAGCTGAGCTTTAATAACTTCTTGGCTTTATTTATTGTTATTCTAAATTTGGCTTTAGATGTAGCATGGCGTGCTTTGGTGAGCACGCGGCGGTTTTGCATCGGGTCCCTCCCCGTGGACAGGCACCGCTCAGGTGTGCCAGGTCCCTGGTGTGCGTGACCCGAGGGCTCCTTCTTGTCCCTGTTTTTTGCAAGTCAGTGCTCTGCAGGTCGAGCATGGACTGTACTCCGGTGGGATTGCTTGTTGGCCAGAGCACCCTGAACTGCTTCGATCCTGCTGAGCTGCAGCTCCTGGGAGTCTCGGGAGGCTGGAGGTGCTGCCTGCCCTCAGCAGAGCATGCCTTGGGGCCGGGCTGCTCCTGGGGAGCCGAGCTGTTAAGGGAGAACCATCCTCAACCTGAATCTCCTCCCTGAGCTTTGCTGTCCCAAGGGGTTTCCTTCCTGGCCTTCTCTGTTTGAGCGCCGTTACTTGCTTTGGCACCTTGAGGCTGGTTCAGCTCCAGAAACGGCAAGTCTCACTCTGTCTGAAGGTTGCAGCTGTGATGCTGGGGCTAGAAAGAACCAGCAAGGTCAAGTGGTTATCTTTCTTAAAATTAAGGACATCTTTTCTGCTGGCATAGAATAAGACCAAAGCTGCTTCAGCAGATCCGTGGTGTTGACAGCTTTGCTATTTCTGACCCCCTCTGAGCAAGGGCGTGCTCCTCTAGAACAGTAGTTCCTGATGATGCTTCTGTCTGAGATGCCCCCAGGGACGTTGTTTTTCAGTGTGCAGGACTGATTTCATGTAGTGATTTATCGTCTCTGCTCTAACAGAGGCTTTGAAAAAGATGATGCTCTTTTACAGGCTTTCTTGCCCTCTTCCTTTTGTTCTGCCTTCCTATTGCGTTAAGTAGCCCCAGATATTCAGAAGACAGCTTGACAGCACGATGTATGGCCTGAGATGCTACAGCAGTGCTGCTGGAAGTGTGAGACACAGTGGAGGGCTAAGCAGAGCTGCAGAAAGGCTGCAAAGGTTGTGCAGTTTGTAACGGAGAGCCGAGTCTCTCCTTGGAGTAGAAATCCAGGTGTGCTGTGGGAAAATGATGCAACCGTTTGGGGAGATTCTGACTCTACACTGCTGTCTCCGTGGTCATCGGATACCTCTCAGCAGCAATGTGAATTCCTAGCAAGGAATGTGCAGGAAAGACAGAAATGTGCCTGTTTACCTTCTGGCTATCAATGGGATCATTAAACAGAAAGGATTGAGAAACAGCTGATCTTATTTGACTCTTGATGCACAAAAGTGTCCTGTTGGGAGCCAAAGCAAATGTTTCCTTGGGGATGGTTCCAGAGAGCCTTGCTTCCACGCTCCTTGCAGGCCAACTGTATGGCTAGAATTGGAAGCATATCTTAAAAATAAGAGCTTTTTTTTGTCCTCTGACAGTAAAATGTTGGTACTTTTGGTGTGGAGAGAAGACAATTAGAGGTTCGCTGAACTTCGAATTAAACTCCCAGTTTTTACCATCATCTGCAAACATGGAATAAGCAAATAATTTAGTTCATACCTCTGCCTGCCCCCAAATTTTGTTGCATCTGTTATCTCAGAATTTAAGATGAAATGTGTTTTGATTAGAAGTAGAATAAAAAGTTGAGAGCAGAGTGTACGTAATTCTCCATTACTTGCTAAATCCTCACTCTTTACTTCAATGCAAATTGTTCCGAGGAGGATTCTTTTTTAAAAGGTCTTCAGGGATCTTGAATTTTAGATGTGCATTGACATAAAATGAAATGTTAGAGTGCACAGCTGGGGTTCTGGCTTTTGCAGTACAAGATGGAGATGTTTCTCCTTTGTGGGAACGTGTTTCCAAGGAAGGGGTGAAGTTTTCCTGTTAGTTGCACTGTGTTAGTGAACAGCGCAGTGGTCACAGAAGAAGAGAGCGAGTTGGAAAGACCAAGGTCAATCTTAAGGTCTGAAGCACGGTTTAAAGGCGTGCTGGGATGGGGACGTGTCTGGGCTGAGCTGTGCCCGCAGCCAAGCCATTCATTCCCACAGACCCATCTGCGGTGTCTGTGCAGTGGGTGCGAGATCTCAGAGGTGTCAGAGCGAGGGAATTCACCAGGAGAGGCTTTGTTCGTGTGCCCTAGCACGGGGCAGCACTCTTTGTGGTCGGCACGTGGGAGAGGCACAGGCAGGAGGACGTGGAGGACGCCTTGGTCCCTGTTACTCCTGGAGAACTTTGTTCTCCTCGCAGCACGAGGCCGGCGAGCCCCTGGGGATCGCAGCGGGGCTGGGCACCCACATGGCCCTCGCTGCTATTTATTCGTCCTGCCCCCCGGCTGCGATGGGAGGGACGGGGCTGGCTTAGCGACTGTTCCTGTTCCTGGCTGTTATGGTGATCTGCTGTTCCTATTTCTCGTGTAAGAGTGGGAAACTTTTCTCTCTGTCTTATTAAATCTATTTTTCAAGCTGTCACTTAACCAGGTCTAGTGACAGAGTCGGATGTTTATGTGGCCCTGGACACTTGAACTCTGGTGTTTTCAATCACAACAGCACCTTTTGCCAGCCGTTGTGAATTAAATACTCCTCGTGACCTTTTACCCTCGCCGCTCTTAAATTCATGCTTTAAAAACAGCTTAATGAGGGGTTTACTGGCCCAATTGGAAGTTTTTATTAAAACCTATTAGTGTGCTAGAGTAGCCTGCCTGAAGGAAACGATTAGCCCAAAGCAACTAAACTTGGAGCTGGCCCCTAGCCACACCAGGTTTTCACTAAACTGTTTCCAGACCCACGTTAACCCTAACACTGCAGCCTGCATGGTATTCATATCCTCTGCTTTAATTTATAGCTTGTCTGATTCTCTCCCCAGCCTTTCTCCATGTTCGCGAAAGCATTTTGGTTTAATGTAATTAGAGCTGCATTAAAGGGCAGCGTGCCTTCATCCAGGCCCCTCTCGTTTGCGAACCCTAATTAAGCAGAAGTGCCCCCGCAGCCCTCCGCTGTCCGGGGAAGGAGCTGCCCCGCGGGTGAGGTGTGTGCCCCTGCTTGGACGTGGCCGTGGTGCTCTGGGGCCCTGGCCCTTGGTCCCTTCCCGCAAGGAGCATCGCAGTGGAGCCCCCGGGGTTAAAATGGAGCTGGGTAAGGGGAGGACACGGCCTCGGGACAGCACGCGGGAGCAGGAGGGTGGGAATCCCGGCCAGCTTCTGCCTCCAGCCACCCCTTGGATCCTAGCGCATTTGCTCCAAGTCTGCATTCTATTTTTAAACCTGGGCCCGTGGTTCCCGCCAGGTTTAAATATACATTTTACAATGCTGCTGAAGCCCTGTAGCCGTTGTCTTAGTGTTCTTGTGCTAATGCATCCGTGCAGCTGAGAGATGCAGGCCAGAGCTCCTGCTTCAGCTGAAACAACTCCTTTAGATGTTGCTCTGGAAGTCCCACGGCCCAAAGCGCCGAGCAGCCGTCACCTTCATGTGTGCTGCTCCGGCGTCCCTGCGCCTGCCCCGCTCATCCAGGCTAACGGCAGCATCTCCCTTGAAAGCCACAAGATCTTTGGAGAAGCGGCTTCCAATTCTTTTTCAGATATTTTTCATACCGTATCTTGCCTGTTTGTAGATGTCAGCAGCTACTGAGCTGACAGCATGAAACCGTGTGCAATTTGTGATCTGTATTTAATGTTTTGCTGCTGTGCGGCTGCTGAAACGGCTGTCCTTGTGTTCCTGGTACAGCCCCAATGCCCAGGGAGTCACTGCTGTATATGTTGAACGAAGCTTGACAAGCTTCCTATTTTTCCATCAGTTACTATTAAGCACAAAACAAAAAGCACGGTCCCTTTCCACACCGTGCACTTCCTGAGTGTCACCTCCTGTCTTTATTTTTACTGGCATATGGATGCACCAACCTTGGGAGGCACCTTTTAAAAAGAATGTTTAAGGAAAAATCTGCCATTAAAGTTATTACAGTAAAGTACTGCCTTTGATTGCGGCAATTATGCAAATGATTTTAAGGGATAAAATACTTCTTAACAAGGACTGATGTAAATGGTGGTGCTGGAACGAGTGCATAACTTCTTCAAACACAATCTTTCTGTGCAAGTAATTTTCTCTCAGCGGTTTGCCATGTTGCCTGGATGTCGACCTGTGTAACCAATGACTGGCCTGCGGATGTGATTTTATTTTCTCTTGATACAGGAATGTAAGTGGGTGGAATGGGAACGCTGGTCTTGCAGAAACTGGGAAGCCCTTTCCCTAAGCAAATTGTTTCTCCACAGCTCTTGTGGCTGACTTTTGTCCTAGCTTTAATAAAAAGGAAACAAACAGAAATGCTTTTTGCAGGCTCAGATATTCCTCCGAAAAAAATGAGGTTGGATTGGGTGACTAGCAAGAGCGGGGCTCTAGTTGATTACGGATTCTGCATTAATGCATTGCTGAGGTTAAGTTAAATGAAGCTTTCTCCAGTATTACTTTTAAAGCAGAGAAGTTGGATCCTTGTCTCCATGGTTTGGAAAAACATTGTCCATACTTAAAGATAGTGATCTGCTGCTGGTGTGGCTGAGACTTGCCTCCTATTTCAGTCTGATCGCAAAAAATGTGGATGGGCAGTCCGTGCCTTGGCTTTGGACTGGGCTGGGGGCGTGCTCACCATATAATGGATTTGTTGCCATTAGGCCTCCTGCAGCTGGCATATAACAACCTAACCCCCCAAAACCTTTATAAATTCATTGGTGAGCAGCAGCGAACGTGCCAGCAGCATGGCAGCGTGCCCGTGTATGATGTGGTGGCATCGCTTTGCAAGATAGCTGAGCTGCCTCATCCCCTTGAAACCCCAGTATTAAAGGTATGGTGGAAATGCAAAAGGAGTGTGTGTGTGTGTGTGTATCTTCGTTAGGGATGCGTCTGATCTGCTTGAAAATTTGTTGTGGGGAGAAAGCTGCAGGAATTAAAGATGTAGCAGCAAAAAAAAAAGAGGCCTTGAAGGTCCAGTGACACAGATGCCAGGTATGGGTCTAGAGCTGCGGCAGACTGCGGGGCATTTTGTTCAGTTTGGGCTGCAGGAATGGACGCAGTCTGCATGGAGATGCAGTAAGCCTCTGTCCCTGCCAGCAGCAGCGACAGGGAGCCCCCTGTTCGGGCGGCGCTGGGCTCGCACATAGTGCTTGGATGCTCTCGCGCGGATCCAACGCCAGTGCCCAGCTTGGCTGGAGCAGGTGTAGTAATTTGCAATTATAATCATGGCTTCTGGTTTTGCAAATCTGTGTGCAAATAGCAAGGGTATTGTATTCAAAGCTTTATAACCCCTGCGTTTTCTTCTAAAACACATTCTCCCTTTTGGGGGTGTAGGACTGTAAGGGTGGTTCTCCCTTACTAAGGAAAGGATTTAATGTACTCACTGCAATGGTATTAGTGTCTGCTTAGATTTTTGTCCTTCTAACAAGATGGACCAAAGGAAAGGTGTAGGGGTGTCTTTATTTTAGATCTGGGCATCAGTAGAAGGAAAGGTGATGCAGTTTGACTCACTTTAATTGCTGTAGGTACAAAAGAATGACTATCTTCATAGCTACATCTGAACGGTTCAGTACTGGCACTGAGTTCGCTTGTGTGTGTTTTAAAGCCACTACTAGTTCTCCTTATCTCATAGTAGCATCCCTGTTATCTGTTATCATGAGCTTATGGTGGATTTGTGTTAAGCCTTTCCATTAACCTGTGCCTTTGTGCAATGTTCCCAGTTGCTGCTTCCAATGCAAAAACAAGAACGAGACTTGGATTAGTAAGCGTCAGATCAGTTCTTAAAAAATATATATGAAAAAGATACTAAAACTACAGATATACATAGCGAGGTACATCTGAACAAAAGCTAGCTGTGATCGTGCTGAAATTTTTGAGGAGGATTTGACTTACGTCCAAACATTCCAGCATGGACTGATTGCTACTTGTTTGTGTAACAAGAAGGCATTTCCTTTGCTAAAGGATCCCGAGCTTGTTCCAAACTCACTGTAGGCAAGGAAAATGCTGCCCACCTCCGAAAGATTCCTACCACTTTGGGCGAGGTTTCATATGGTCTAAACGTGGACAGTGCTCAGCGTGACACAGGGTAACCTGAACACAGTACCACTTGTCTGGGGGGGGGTTGGGGAAGTCAAATGTAATTACTCAGTTGGAGTGCGGCCAGGAGAGTGGGATTAATTCCCCCGCTCCCTCAGAAAAGCCTGTGGGAACTTTAATGACCTCAGGGATAAGATCCTCATCGTTCAGCATCCGTTAGCGTCGTTGAGCAGAGCAGACCTCCACCTGCTCAGCCCCGCTGCAGCGCAGCTCTACTCGAAGCCAGGACCGACTGAGCAGTGAGGAGGGATGGGGCTGTGTGGGGCAGGCAACAAGAGTGCCATCTGCAGAGCTGTCACCCGTGTCCTCTGGCACAGATGGGTTTTTGAAAGGTAACCAGGCAGGTGGGGCTGCTCTGACCTTGCTCGGGCCGTGGGCTAGCGAGAGGTTGCAGCAGCCGTAGGGACTGCCGGGAGCTGCTGCTTCTGCCCCTTTTGGTTGCTCCAATTCAGTCGCACAAAATCACGAATTCTCCCTCTGCAAAACTGGAGCAAAGTATTCTGGCAAGGCTAACCTCATTCAATAGCCCAAAAGTTGTTCTTGTAAATACTTCACTATAAGATTATTTTTCCTTTTGCTCTCTTTTTAAAAAAAACAAAACCGACAACTTTTTGAAATAGGACTTGTTTTCTAAGAGCTTATGCGATTGCAGAGGATGTCAGCTTTATTTTGTCCTTGCCTTTCTATGAGTTACTGATGGTTTTTGTACTTGTGAGTAGTACCTTCTTTCTGTCTGTAGTGCTCACCGACGTGTTACTGTGTTTGAAGGATCTTGAGGGTGCTGCTGCAAGCCGATCTGTTCCCTGCTGCCAAGCTGGTATAATGGCAGTCCTGTTTTCCCTGCAATATTTGCCGGTTGTCACAAATGTCAATGTCGAGCGTAGTCTCTCTGCTTGGTTTTACCTGTTAGAAAGTAGTCAGGTCTGCTGCGAATGTGCTGCAAGCCAAAAGGCCACCGTGCAGTGTTACACACCTGAAACGTGGGAGGGGGGTGGTGGTGAAGTTCCACTGGTTTGTTGTGAGAAGGGCACGTTGGGGAGAATCCAGCGAAAACAATGGCTTAGCTCAGTGACCCCGTTGGCTTCAGCAGGCTGACGCTTCTCAGCAAGGGGCTATTTAAATTTGTTGCAATATCGCCAGGCTTTTGATGGAAAGAGGACGAGAGATGGGCAGAGTTGTCTTCAAGATCAAAAGTTCAATATTGGCAGGGCAGAACAAGTTTTATTTTTATTTTTCTCCCTTTTTCTGAAGTTAAATAAACCTTGATGTGCAGAATAACCCCTGAATAATAATAATAAACTGAAGGACATCCAAGGAACTGCTGGCGTTTTTATTTTTTTGTTAATCGCACTGTCATTTCTAACGTGCACCTGATTTATGTGTGTCTGGTTAACCATTCAAATGCCCTTTCTCTGACCTGATATACACCACATGAAAGTTTTATGGCAGTAATTTATAGAGGATGATTACAGCTCTGAATGTAAAGGTTTGGAATACCATTCTTCTTGGGGCTGGTGGGGCTTGGTCCTGGGTCCTGGCTGGGTGTTCCCCAGGTATATGGCAGGATTGCAAATTAAAAGGTTGAGGTTTTGGGACTTTGGGTGTCTCAGAGCAGCAGAAGAAAGCTGTGTTGTGGACCTGTGAGGAGGGTCAAGAAGAGGTGGGCCCTAAACCTCTCCAAGGCAGCCAACTCTGTTGGGTTATTCTTGATCCTTTATTCTGGATTTGATCTGGAGTTTGGAAACTTGAGTGGAATTCCGTAGATTTTTGGATGTTTTCCATTAGGAATGTTTGATCAGAAATGCACTGTACTTGGGGTCAGATTAAGTGGCATAGATCTTTTGTCTTTTTCAATTGCCTTTAAGCTCTAAAAGGCTGTCTGGAGATTCATCAGCAAAGCTGCAACATCCCCTGAATGTCCCTGTGCAAAATCCCAACTGCACAAACACAGATGTGGAGGGACCGTTGTTAACAGCATTGAAATGGAAATGGCATTTCAGAAGGAGGAGGAACGCTTTAATATTCCTACCCATTTGTATCTGGTAATAACTTTTTTTTTTTTTTTTTGGCAAAGCATTAAAACACAGCACTAATCCGGTAACTTGACCAATAAAACAAAGGGCTGGTTTCAGGACACACATCCTAGTGTGCTCTGATCTGCTCCTTTTGTCTCCTTTTTCTTGCTGGGAAGAGGAGTGTGGGTTTTTTCTTTTAAGTCATCTTAAGGGTATTTGTTTGACTTGTTTTTTCACGAGTCCGTTTTGAAGTTTATTGCATTTTCTGTGTTCGCTCTACTCATAAGGACTGGTGGAAGTACTGGCGTTGGTTAATGGAATGAGAGACAGAGGTCAAGTTTGATCTTCCTCTTAAGTGCTGGACTCCTTCATCTCCCCGTGGCAGGGAACAAACTGTCACACCTCACTGTCTTTGCAGAAATTGATGCAAAAGTAAGTGACCACATGAAAGGAGCTGTCGAAGGATTTCTTGTTAAAGTTCCTTTGTCCAAGAATGTTGTCTCTGTGAAATGGAAATTATTCAAGGGAATGCGCTGGTTTGAACAGATTCCTGGATCAGAAAAATGAAATCAATATTTTTGAAACTGTTGAAACTTTGTCTTGTCCTTAAATTTAAAAAAAAAAAAAAAAAAAAGTGACTTAGTGTGCTGAATTGTGGTGGGTGGTGTCCTAAAGCCACTGTGGTGAGGGCTTGGGCTTCGGAGGTGCAAGTTTTTTACTATCCCCAAAGCATTGTGTTAGACACACGTCCACTTCATAAAATCACTGCAGCAACTGGTAGTTGAAATATCTTGTGTGTTTTCCTCTTCTTTGTGGCATCTTTGCACAGAAGGAGAAGCTGAGGCATCTGCTTCCTGCCGAGCTGTGTGCATTTCAGCAGCGGGCTGAGAGGGGTGTCCTTATTTTCTTAAATAGTGTCCCAGCACTTGAGTATTCTGCATTATTGATTGTTCTTTAAGGAGGACGCCACCTAGCCAAATACTTCTGACCACCTCCTCATTGCATCCGCCATGTTCTCTCAAACTTCTTTTTTTAATTTGATTTATTTATTTTTAGTCTAGTGAAATAATTTTCTCATGGGCTTCTCTTCCGTTTCTAAACTGGGTGAAACCGCAGCGTGAAGCCATCCTCTTCCCAGTCGCATATAGGAAGTGAGCGTGAGCCAAGGTACATATTTTATGTTAGTCAAAAGAGATAAGTGTCAGGATTTCAAAGTTAATTCCACCCGGCAACTTCCAGCGCTGAAATGTCTGCTGTGCCTTGGCTCTCGTGCCTCGCTTCAGAACAGTCGGAGCTTCTATTGCACCTCTTGTATTTTCGTATTCTTTTTTGGAGGGGGTGCCTGCGTGCGTGCTGAAACGGGCTGACAGTGGGGTTGCACCGCCGCCCGCTCAGCTGGCTCTCCTAACCCCATCTTCCACCTCCTGGTTCCCGTTACATAAAATAGGGATAAGGATTTCCCCAAGGTGCTTCCAGGTCTTTATGTAAAGCTGCTACTGAAGGGCGAATGATTGCTATTTGGTTAAGGCACGGTGCCTAAAATAACATTTTAGTAGTGGGATTTGGACTTCTATCCTGTGCTTTCAGGCTATTAGGTGATTAAACCGCCATTAAAACCGGACTAAACAGCTCTGGGTTTTAGTGGAGCAGGTAGCTGAGGTGTGGAGGTTTGAGGTTACGTCTTGATTTACTATTTATTATGAACATTTATCAGGGAGGAGATAGGGGGCAATTTTCTGCGCTTGCATGCAGCAGGGACTGGTTTGGGAGTGAGGTGATGGGTGGTGGGAAGGGGGTCCTGCAGTTCCCCAGAAACGTGGTAGGAGGGGTGAAAGGAGAGAGCAAAGATGTTCCCCCCAAAAAGGGTGAGGGGGTGAAAAATAAGCAAGCTGTGCAATAAAACAGCAACGAGCAATCCGGGTGCAGGGTGGGGATGAGATGTCAGGCAGGCTCCTTCGGGGCAGGGGGGAAAGGAGCAACGAGAAAGGTGAGAGATGAAGACTGGAGACCGATGGGGAAACAGTTCCTGTCCTTGTTCCTGCTGGCTGAGGTAATCCTGTTATTTTCGAGCAGAAAGCTGGAGCGCGTGGTGGAGATCAGCTCCCTCGAGCGCTGTCTGTGCTCGGCCTCGCAGCTGCAGGAGGAGCGCGGGCAGCGCCGGGGGCGGCTGGGGCGCCGCGGCCGTTTGTTAGCCCCGTTGTCACCGGGGCCAGCACTGCCGGGGTTTTTTGTGTGCTTCGGTAAACACCAGGGCCAAGCTCTGGGTGTAAATCTGGAATGGTTTCAGCGCGGTTGGATCTGCCCAGCTGTGCTGGATGCTGGTCGCGGGGAGCCGGGGAAGGGCTGCAGGAGGGGGATGCGGGGAGGTGCCCCAGGGGACAGCGTGGACCTGGGCTCTGCCCATCTGCTCTGCCTTTTGCTGAGCTTTACATCGCCGCTTCTTGTCCTCGCTGTTTGGCCACTGAATATATTACGTTCTCATATGTGTGGCTCGCCTCTTAGTGTGCCTCTAAAGCAGATATGGCTGATAGCCGGTGGCGTGGGGAGGAAGCTTGGAAGTGCCCGGGCACGGAGCAGCCGCGGGGCCCAGGGGAGGCCCTCGCACGGCGCAGCGTTGCTCCACGTTGATTTCCACACTTGTGCATATCTGTGGGCACGTCGCAGAGCTCTTTGTCCTAAAAGGCTCTGGGATGTGCAGCTGTGTCGGTTGTTGGGCCCTCGGGGAGGCAGTTGGAGGGCTGTCAGTGTGAAGCGCTGTCTTGCCTGCGTCCTTACTGCGGAGCGGGTGAGGTTCGATCCGGAGTGTCATTTGGGCTTTAAAACGCTCCCCCTGATACGGGAGCGAAGCAGACCTCAGAGCGGAGATAAATCCACGTTCCTGGGAGTTTCTCGTAGGCTGCTGGGCTTGTGATCTGTCCTGCAGCTGCCTGTGCGCTGTGATGTGGCACGGCTCGTATAAATCCTTGCTCGCATTTCGCAGTGTTGTCAACCCTTCAGTGTGGCTCAGAAAGTGATTTTTTTTTTTTTTTTAAGAAAGTAGCTTGATGTGTATATTTCAGTCTACGGGAATATGGAGTCCTCTGAGATCTGTGCAGTGAAAATGGTATATAGATAGTTAAGCAGGGGAATTTGGCCAAGACTTTCTGGCACACAGCTTGGACAGTTATAGTAATTTATTATAATATTTTCCCATCTGTTTGTTATTATTAAATATGAAGTACTGATGTTGCACAATCTTACCTTTTGGATTTATGTCCAGAAGAAATCAGTGTACATTTTTATTGAATACCTTTTAACTTTAACTTATGGCTACGAACAGCATTTTGAACTTCTCCTTTGTGAGTTTAAAGTAAAATGAAATTAAAAAACTCCTGACACATGCCACTCTTTAAGGGTCAGCACTTTCTGGTTTGAAAATTAGCCCATACACGGATATCTTTCTTGAGTGTTTTATTTCCCTTCTAAATCCTGGGTTGCCTGCAGCTTCTTTTCCTGTTTGAGCTGTACATGAAAGCGTGGGCTCCGCACTCTTGTCTTTGGCCGTGCACACAGGCAGCCAAAATAGTCGGTGTGCTTCTGGGGCCCCAGGGCAGCCCAGGGTATAAAACTGCTGGGAATTACAAGGCTTGTGTGATGGCTGCGTTGGGTGTGCTGGTGGGGGCTGTGGGCATCAGCACGGTTTTGTCACACCCTGCTTTGAGGGCAGCCCCCCCTGTGGTGGAAGTAACTCCCCAGACCTGCCCGCACCTCCAGAAACCCAAGATAACTTTGAAAAACTCTGCTCTGAGCGTGCTTTGGTTGGAAGAGGATCTGGGCCCTTCGAAATGAAGCGCTTTCCCTTCCTTTTGGTCCGGAGGCTTGCTGGGTTCTGTGTCTGGGGGTGATGCTGCAGGGGGTGTGCGGCCCCTCAGACACCACCAGCTGTGTCCTGACGAGTCCCTCCTGCAAGGCAGGGAGCAGCGGGGAAGAGGTGGCAGGAGGTGAAATCCCACGGGTGGTTTGTGGTGGGCTGGGTCGTGAAAGTAGCTGAGCTGTGTTTCCACTGACCTGTGCTCTTCCGATGGATGCGGCTCTGTTGTAGCCCATCTAGCAGACCACACGCTCCGTGCATCCGCGTTTCCAGTAATAACTTGTTGCTGGCTGCGCCTCTACCCCAAGCGGTTCTTCCTAGCTTACTGCATCGCTTACCGCTGTAACTTGCTCAAGGTCTTTTCAGTGCTCATGTGCAACAGAAGTAACCTTCAAGGAAAGCCTTAATTTCCCGGGGCGATGGGCTGGTGTTTTCTTCTCCTGGGGCCGAAACCCTTGTCTGAGAGCACCCAGTCCCTGCGCGTGTTTGGGGAGTGAGGCGCACCCCTGGGGAGCCGTCCCCTCTGTTCCTGGCCCCACTCCTTGGGATCACTTGTCCTGGGAAACGTGGGCGAGCCCTCCTGCTTGCAGAAGCCTGTGAATTAAAACCCCATCATCTCATAAGAGATGATATTTTTTTTCCACTTTAGAAATAGTTCCCTTTATTGTGTTGAATGCAAAATGTTTCACGTTCCATAGGTGTAAATGCATATAAAAGAGCTGTCGTGCTCTTTATTTCCACATTTCTAGATGTTTTTTTAAAGTTTTATCTTTAATATCTGTACTTATCCTCTTGTGTAGTTATTTGGAGCAATACGTGGTGTCACGCTAAAAAGCTATTGATCTCTTTTAAACAGCTTTCTAGACCACTGCGCAATACTGCATTTACTAGAGGAGTAATTTTTGTGTATAAAAGTTTTTTTTTTTTTTTTGTTTAAATGTTACCACATGCGGCATTGGCTATTTTATAGAGTAATTATTTTGACAAATAATACAGATGCTTTAGAACTGATTTTGATTACCTTACTGTGTTTCAAATGATTTTTAAATAAAACTTTTTTTCCTCCCTTACATCCAGGGACTTATTGGCATGAGCATACCAAAGCCTCAGGTGTATGATAAATCACCAGAGTAAGCTTTGCTTGTGTTCAGGCTACCTTCACAGATGTTTCCACTTAGGAAGTTTCAGCCCTCAGCTTTACTGACAAGTTCCCCATTAATTATTGAAAGTTCACATCAAAGAGCGGATAATTACTTCTATTAATAAAGAGAATGCATTCTCTGAGCATCTATTTTAGGTGTTTGCTCGAAATTTCATCATTAAAGCAGTTGCAGGATATTTTTCCCTGCTTTGCTGGAGCACTGGAAAGCATCTGAGTGGTTGCTCCCCAAGCAATACCTGCTACTTTGCATTTCCAGGTCGGCCTTGCATTACTGAATGCTTACGAACTACATGATCCCTTGCTGGATAACTCTTAGTTCTGGAGCACACGTATTTTCAGCCTGAATTAATAACGTTGTGGATTGAGGACAGAAAAGGCAGTGATTAATTCATATGTTTCATTTTAGGCACTGAAGTCATTTGGATTTCTTACAGCAGGGAGAGCTGAGCGGGTGTATGAGTTTTGTGGTATTGGGACATATGTGGATAGCTGTTTAATATCAGTTGTCACTATCTTGTGTGATTTTTTTTTAATGTGGTTGATTTCAGTGGTTTATATAAAAATATGAAAAGCTTTTGCTTCAAATTAGAAGCAAAAATTCTAATTATATGCTACAGAATATCCTCACGAGTGAATCTGATGTCACACTCATGGGAAATTCACCACCCAGGCTGCAGACAGCACAATCACCGCTCACCGCTTCGCCGCGCTCAGGGGTGGCAAGGGGCAAAAGGAAAATCTTGCTGCACGCCGTGTTACGTTATCATTAAACCTCGGAACCCTTCCAACTGGCAGCTTCTCAGCAGAACTTGATGGATGGTAATATTTGTGGGAAAACACGTTTTTCTCCCCTCCTTTCCTTTACCAGGAAGGCTTCATGATGTGTGCAGCTGTGTCAGAGAAGGGCCAGCTCGGTCTCCAGTTGGCTGTGGGTAGATCCTTGTGGGAATGCCCACCACCATGTCTTTCATCAGAAAGCCATGATGCATGATCCGTTGTAGGAGCAAGAGTGTTATTTAGCTGGGGTTCCCTGAAGTAGGACTGTGATCAGAAGTTGCATGAGCGTCGGGACATCCTTGTCCAAAATTTGGCTGTGCAACCCTTTTGCTGAGCACTGCTGGGTCTTCACACTGAACGAACGTGTTGGCTAAGCCATAGCTGTCAGTTTGGGTGAGCTGCCTTCATGCTGCTACATCTTTAGTCTGTGGTCACAAAGGGAGCAAAATTCCTAGTCTAAACACCTCCAAAAACTTAATTTGCAATAGATTGATTTTGTAGCGGAGAAGATGAATAGTAAATGATTGTTGAGAGAAGTAGAGAAAGGGCTAATGATGTGAAAAATGCATTCCTGGGGGAAAAAAAGCCTTGCCAGCTAAACTGTTTGAAAATTTAAAATGAAAGATTGCATCTTGTGAGCATGGCGGTGGTTGTTTTTGGTTTGTTTTTGTTGTGTTTTTTTATGATCTTCTGGCTAGAGGAGAAGACAGACAGGGCTGGATTTAGGGTTGTCTTTTTGTTGATGGTTTTTGTTGCTGACAATGGGATGTAGACATGAATAAAAATAGAACTGTGAGGCTTAAATTATTAGATATTGCTTCATAACATTATTGTGTCTGGAGTTTCAGGAATCTTCTCTATCACTCCTGCCCTGCAGATGTGGTGGCAACAGTTGTCCAGACACTGCAGCTGGAGGGGGTGGAACACCCTGGGACAGAAATAATTAGTGTACTTAATTCCCTGCCAAGGGAAATTGGTTTGATGGATGGGACAGAAAACAAGAAATGAAGAGCCCTGCAGTTCTAAACCTGCTGGTGCTGCCACCAGCATTGCTACTGCCAGTGCCTTGTGAGCAGGTCTGTGTGGCTTTGCTGCTGGTCCCAGCCTTGGCTGGCACATCTAAATGCTGCCGTAATCCAAACAGCTCACCTGCGTGTCTGCAGGTTGCTTCACCTCTCATGTTGTATGGGAAATCAAGGGCAAGGAAAGACAGTTGCTGTGCTCCTGGAAAGTAGTTAAGAGTTTGCAGATGATTGCTTTTCTTCCCTTTGAACTCAGATTCATAGGGTTTCCAGGTGCTCCCCTCTGCTCCTTGGTCATCTGTGTTAGGCTGTGCATGTAAATGGGGTGGGAGCAACAAATCCTGCCTGGCACTTGCATGGAGAGCACCTGGTCACCAGCTCAGCTGGGTTTCACGGGGAAGGTGATGACTCCCTGAGATGCCACAGCTGAGGGGGAGGTCCATGAGGCTCTGAGAAATGGTGTGAGGAATGGTCCATCTGGTCTAAGACTGCTACAGCAGCTTTGTGGGACGATCACAACCATCTCTGCCTGCAGGGAGACTGTGCCAAGGAGACCTGGGAATCACTGGTGTTAATGTAAAGCTGGAAGGGGTGAGGTGAGTGGCATCTGAGGCTAATTTCCTTCTCCAGTCAGGAGAATTATAGTGCAAAGCCACCCACTGGGGTGATGGGAGAGGTGGTAAAGTGGGGCAGTGGCATGGCCTGAAGCAGGTAGCAGAAGGCCAGAGGCTTCCTGCAGAGCATGTGGCATGTGTTTAGTCTTGCACAGTCATTTCTGAAGAGTGCAATTATGTAGTTACTTTGCCTTGGGTAAATATAGATTTCAGCTAGCACGAGTTTGAAGTGGATGTTGTAATTCTGGGAACATATATCTGTTTTAATTTCCTTTCTAAGATTTTCTTGATCGCTCCCTTGATACCTCTCCTATCAAATTATTCTCCTGACAGTTGAGCGTGACAGCTCAGGTCTCAAGTATATTTGCTCCTGTCCCAGGTGAATTTGGGCTTGCAAACTGTTTGGAGGGGACGTGTAAGGAAAGGGTTGGCAGAGCAGCCACTGCTCTGTAAGCAAAAGGGCAAAACTGTGTTTGCCCAGGAATGCCTTTAGGCACGGAACCTCTGCCACCCACCCCTTGTAGGTGCTGAGGTGTGTTTGCTGCTGTGAAGCTAAGCTGCAGAGCCAAACACGAGTGCTCCTGAGCAGCGGCGTACATGTGTGGCGTGGGCAATCTCGTGCTTCAGGTAGCGACTGATGAAGAGCAGCTCTTACACCACAGACACTGGACTGTGTCTTCAGTCCCTTTGGTTTGGCATTCCTGAGTGTAAAGAAATACTCCTAGTTAGGCAGGCAGTTATTATTTTTTAATCTTTGTACCCTGTTCTTCTGTCACTACTTTTTTTTTTAATAGTATAAAAATAATATCTAAGTTGCCATTTTTGCAAAGTTTGGTGTTGAATTGTGCCTGCCTGCAAGCTGAGCATGGTGCAGCATTGGAGACCTGTCTGTAGACCTGCTGATGCAGCAGGGCCGTGTGGGCTGTGATGAATTGTCCCATCTTCGGGCTCTGCCTTGGGGGTAAATGTCCACAAGGGAAAGACAGAGGAGAAAGTACCCCCTTCTACTCATTGGTTTTAGATCATCCAGCGGTTCTGTGCAAGCTGTATCCATGCCCTGACTTCCAAATCTGGTCTGCATCAGTGCCTGAGGGCCAGTCACAGCAGCTCATCTTCCTGACGGTGGCAACTGGAGAAGGTCTTTCTGTTTGTCCAGTCAGAGAAATACTTTCGAGAGCTTCCTTCTGGGAAAATGTCCTCGGAGGAATATTTTTATTACTGTGTTTTTAGCATGTAATGAGATGACTGTTCAGTAGCAGGCAATAGCTCAGAAAATAAAGAAGGATATATGTTATTTTTCAGGTGTTGGAAAGATTAGGGAAAGAATTCCGAGCATTCTCAAATGTAAAACTAATGAGTAATATTTTCCAAAAAATAGGGTGGCTCATAACTTCCAAGAACTGAGGACCTTACTTCTTCGTTAGGCAATATTAACAGAAGTCATTCTCATAGCTGACAGTAACTGTGTATCTCCTAGCCTTGGCTGTGCCATTAACTGCGAACTTGATCTGGTAGTTCGTTATTTGAAGAAGTCCTACAGCATCCGCAGAACTGTCTGCTGACGGAGGTCAGAGCGAAGACGCAGGTCCTCCAAACGAGAAAACGTACGTGACAGCACATGCAGTGCTCCATTTTCCTCTAGGTTTGATGTCTTCAGGATAAAGTGACTGTAAATTTACACGCTGCCTACGTTTTGTCATAAACCCAGCCGTTGTGTAGGTGTGAGCTGCCTGAGGGTGCCGGGCTGGTGGCTCGGGTTGTGGTGGGCTGGAGGGGCCTTGGCTGGCCAGTGCGGCCTGCAGCTGGTCGTGCTCTTTGGAAGCATTTTGCCTCTCCTGCCCTCACCGGGCTGCTCTGTGGTGCTGTGTCCAGCCCTGTCCCTTCCGTGGAGGTGGCCGATGCTGGGCCCCCGCAGCCCCTGTCACCCTCCTGGGCCCTCTGCAAGTCCTTCCCACAACACAACCCATTTTCAGGCACAGGAAGTAAAGGGCCTACAAATGCCGGTTTATCGTGCCCTTTGGGCGAACGCGAGTTAAATATTTGGAATATATTAATGCTAAATAGCCTGTGTTGCTAGGTCTAATTTCCGCTGAAGGGAAGCATGTTCCTATTTACTTAAAACCGACGAAGCCATTGCCGTGGCTGGGCCTGTGACACCTGTGTGGCTTTCAGCAGGAGCCCCTTGCCGCAGTTACCCAGCGGGACCCCCCTCGTGACCAGGACAGGGTTGGGGGTTTGCTGTCACCCTGCCACCCGCCCCGGGGGTTGCGATGTCCCCCCACTCTGTGCCTGGCCCCAGAGCCCACGGTTCGGGGTGTTCGCTGCTGCCTCGCGGCCCGGCCGCTTTTAGCGAGGCTTCGTTATTTTTGCAGAGCGGATTTCGGTGTTTCCTTTAGAACCATCATAAACAGTTAAAGCAGCGAAACCGCAGCTGTCAAAATAAATAACTGCACTTTGTGTTGCTTTATCTTTTTGTTTTCTTACGGCGCTGAAAGTTGCTTATTCCTAAAAATGGAATCCACAGCGATTTTAGCAGCTGCTGGCTCAGATTAATGAGGGTGCCTGTCTCCAGCTCTCTTGCCAGCATCTGAGATTTTCGAGTTTAACAATATCTCCCCGTGTTGCAAGAAAACACAGTGAATGGCATCTTAATAAGAGCAAGCCTTGATGAATGCCACATCTGGCTGTTAATCAACATAAACCTAGACTTAGCTGATAAAAATGGTAAATATAATGTCTAAAATTATATTTTAAGTGCATGTTATAATTGGGTATTTACTCCTGTTATTCTGTAGGTAGCGAGCCGGGCTTCTTCATGCTGGTGTTTGACACCCGTGGAAGCATCTCTGGGTGACTGCTGTTCATCCACACTTCGTAACAGCAGTAAACTATTAAGACAGACTGAGGAAAGAGCTCAGAGAAATGACCTGAGATCTTAAGGCTCCTGCAATTCTTTCTTTCCTCACAGCGTATCCTGGTGAAGACTGATAGGCAATTTGATTGAGGCAGAGAATTCCTGTGAAAGGCAAAAAAATAGGGCAATGTTTAGGCTGCCTTATGGCAAAATAAAAATAAAATAAAATTGTATGTTTTCTACATGGTACTTAATGATTATAACTTTCTGGGGGACAGGGTGGAGAGGTCATCATTTGAAATCTTGGCTTCAGGCCTGTAGCATTTTAATTTGCTTTTCTCTGAAGCTGGAAATGGCAGCTTTTGGGTAGAGGCTGCTGCGGGTGGTTCTGCAGCCTGCGCCTGCCTTCCCTCGCTCTGAAATCCATTAGCTGAGTGGCTTGAGAGGTGTCCTGAGGACACTTCTGGCTTTTTTCAAAGCAGGAAATGATGAGAAGAACACCAGCGTCTACAGTGGGTCGGTTTTGTTTCTGTGGTGAACTGTCTTAGTATGTGGTAACAGGTTTGCCAGGTCAGTTGTGTTGGAGGTTTCACGTTCCTGCAGACCGACTAATTGTCCGAATGGTCCCTTGCGGATCTGGAGTGAGAAATGTTGCTGTTGCTGGAAAGAATTGTTGAAGTATTTCTGATTTCTTCTGTTGTTTATAATTTTAATGTCCTGTGTGTTAGCTTTGTTGTTCCAGCACTGAATTCATTGATTGCTGATCTAGTTCACCTCTTTCTTTGTATTAACAGTGAGATTTCGGGACTCGAAGACTTGGTGCGTAGTTCAGGTCTCTGAACATCAGCGTTTCTGCTTGTTTGTGTATTTGCTCATCTCTTTGTACTGTACAGGGAGAGAACAACTTCCTAATGCAGTTGACTTTTTGGCATTTGTCCTGTGATTGCCAAAAAAACTGCTGCTTCCTCCTACGTATCCATCAGATCTCTTTAAAGTCAGATGGGTTCTGAAAGCAGCTTTTTGATTTCCTGAGGTCCGCGTTTGGTCTTCCTTCCTCCCGCTCCCTCTTTCTTCCTTTGTTCTTCGAGGTTAAAGCTGTGGGTGTTGAGGTCCCATTAGTCATTTTGGCCACTTCTGAGATCTTCATGTTGAAAAATGCCTGGATTAAACCATTCCTGAATTGCAGCAGGTTTACGTCACTGAGGCTACACTGGTTGAGTTACTTCAGGGTGATGTAGCTGAATGGAGAGCCCTGTTTACTTCTGCTGGGACTGAGGGAATGTCCTAAAGGACACAGCAATATCAGTTTTCTTATCTAACCTTAATCCCCCAAAATAGCCTTCGCTATGGACCGAGCAAATCCCCTTTTAGAATAAGAAAACTTGTATTAGAGGTACTGTAGTGATTATTGTCATGCTGTCTTGTATTAGTAGTATCCTGTGTGGTTTTTTTTTTTTTTTTGGTCTCTTAAAGGTCTCAAACACAGAAGATGCTGAAGGAATGTAACAAAGCCCCACATGTGGGTTAAAGTAGTTTCTGGAATTAATCGCTGCCGAAGGAAATGGACCCTGCACTCCTCCCCTTCCCGGTGGCTGCTGGCTCGAGCACCGCCGCTGTTGCGTTAGATGAGTGTGGTCGGCAGGATCAGGGCCGTGTGAACACCGAGCTTGTCCCGGCTCCAGCCCCATGCCTGCGAGCAGGGCTGCTGCTACCTCGGGCACTTGCTGCCCAAAGCATTTGGAGCACGAGCTCTGCAGGTGGTGGGTTGTGTGCAGCTGCATGGGGATGAGTGGTGGTCGTGCCAAGCGGTGGGACCCTGACCATGGCCAGTGTCTCCGGGCTGTGCACTGGTAAGAACAGCCCATAAGAAACCAAGGGGCAGTGCCCTACTAGTGTGCAACGCTGTGTTCTCCTTGCCTCTGTGTCTCCTTACTACTTGGACCTGGCTTTTCTTTCCTGCATTGGGATTGCCTTTCACATTCAGCCTAAAAGCTGGCCATAACCTGCCCATGGTCTTCTCGTTCTGGAGAGGACACCTCAGTTCCCACTCCTGTGAGCCCTCGGCTGGTTGGGGCGTTGGATGGCTTGGGGTTAGTGGGTTGGGTGGTTTTTTATTTTCCCTACTTGCTATTTTCAAGGCAGTATGTTTGAGAGAAATTTAGGGGGGCAGAGAAAACTTAAAATGAAACGTTTAATTCAAGCTGGCAGGGAAGCTGCACAAGGGAGTTGCTCCTTGGTGAGTATTTCTCGTCTCCTGCAAATGTTGGTGTCAAAGCATGTGCTCGCATGAGGTTAAAATGTGAGCTTTTAAGGGCAATGGGAATCTCACGTGATACGGCAGGAAAAGTTTGTCTAATATGCTCTTTATTTCATGACTTGCTTTATAAGTCTGCTAGCAAAAGAGGTTGCCAGGTGCCTTCATGGTATTGGTTTTAATTTGCTCTTGCTTGAAGTGTACAAGTGGGGGAACGATAGTTTTGAAATGGTGAAGAAAGCAGGCTGGTTGAGCTGTTAGGCTCCCATGTTGCCATGCTAACCATGTTAACAGCTGCTAATGGTTTCTTAAGCTGCCAAAGCAGCCTGAAGATAGATTTAACACCCAACAGACACCTGTTTTTAGCAATTTAGCTCCACAGGCACATGGCACGGTACTGCAGGGGTCCTGTCCATAAAGAACAGATAAAATGTGTTCAACAGGTTGCTTGTAAAGGTGGAAATTGCTGGCTTTCTACTTCGTATTAGGGCTTTCTTGGTGGAGAGTAAGGAGGAAAAGCACAGCAAGAAGGAATGGTCTGGAAGAGATGAGCACTAGAGGGATTTCTTGGTGTTTCATACTCACTTCTGCCTTCCAAAGGTCGGTCTTAGCATCTTTCCATCGATCTGAGGACTCTCATTTCCCGTGCCACCTCAGAGCCCACCTGGAGCAAGGCCAAGCTGCACAATGACCTTCCCAGCAGTTTTAACCCCCAGGCAGTGTCAGAGCTCCCGCCTGCTGATCCCAGCACTGCCTCAAGTGCCCTGAAGGAAGGTTTGTGCTGGTTGCTGCTGTTCCTGCCTTCCCTTGCTGTGACCGGGCTGTGGCTGTCACCGCAGGGCAGGGGAGCAGCCATGTCCTGCGGGGCTGCGGGTGGCAGCAGGGGAGGCAGGCCCTGCTCTGCACAAACCCACTCCTAGCTGAGCAAATAGGAAGCTTTTGAGACGTGGATTTTGGACTTTTCCAGTCACACAGCAGGAATGTGTGTAGTAACTACTGAATCCTGAACAACCCCTGACTGTTCTGGTTTGGTAGGTGAGGGTTCAGCCTTTGCCTTTCTCATCCTTTGGGTATGTTCTGCTTTTGCTTATTTTCTTTCAGGCCAAAACCCCCTGACTCTGTGCGCTTGGCTGTGCCATCATGTATTCTTTTCATGTGATCAGCGTGGGTTTGCAGAAAAAAAATCACCAGAGAATGGTAACTGGCCTTTAGTTATATCGTGGACTTCAAAGCGATCAGCACAGAAAGGATAATTGGAAAGAAAGTCCCTTTCAGGTTATAATTATTTGTCCCAGGAACCAGAGTTCTTTAGCGATGATGCATATTTTTCCCTTTTGTTTTTCCAGTGCCATGGGAACCTGGCAGTAGATGGTCTCCACTGGTATGCGCAGCGTATACCTGAACCTCCGCACGGGGAAGTGTAGAAATCACGGTGTTGGATCCCGACCAGTGATCTATCGAGACTTGTTTCCAGCAGCACCAGAGCCAGCTGCTTCAAAGGAAAACAGAGCACTCTGCAGTAGGCAGGTTATCGTTTTCACAGGGAAAGCTTCCCTTGCAAGACTCCTGTCAGCCAGGGATTGTTCTTGGCCTTCAGGCTTTTTTGTTTCAAGCCTTTAATGCTGTTTGCTTTTCTTCCGCTGGGAATTGGTTGAGCAGGAACCCTTGCAGAGCACTGTGCCGTACCCTAATGCGACAGGTAGCACCAGCATTAACTGGCTCATATCATCTGGTCATGGTCGTCTCACTTTGCTCATGGCCTTTCCTTCCATTCTGCTTCTGTTCCGGCTCTGTTCTTTGGGATCTTGTTTCGCAGTCAGTCCCTCCTGTCACTTCCCATTTCGCTTACGAAGTTCTCCCTGTGGCTCGTGGACCATTGCAGGATGCCCAGCTTTTTTTCTCCTTCCATCTTTGTGGTCAGCCCAAGTCACGCTGATCTTTGTCTAAGTGTACTGATGGCCGTCATGGAGCCTGCTTGTGGTAATCCATTGGGGAAACGGGGTGAGTCCCGCAGTGCAGGAGCTGGGTCCAGAAGAGCTGTCAGAGCTGCTGGTGGCGTGCCCTGGGGCCCAGCACCGATCTCAGCTGTGCCTGCGGGAGCCTGGTGGAGAACCCCGGAAAGCCGCTGCCATCTCTTGGCTGTGCACCGCTCCTGATGCTCCTTCCTCTCAGTTCACCGAGATTTACGGCCCAGGTCTTGGTGGCGGTTGGTCATGTGAAGATTTTGAGGTACGAGTTGATGCTGAGAAGTCAAAGAGTAGGCAGCAGCCGCTGTGGTTATGGAGTGCACCTGGAGAGCAGCAACGCTTGGATGTTCTCCTTGCCTTGGTGGCCATGCCTGAGGGATGCTGGTGCCAGTGGGTTCAGATGAAGACAGAGGAAATTATTTTTGTTACTTTAAGATGGAGTAATTAAATACAGTATATATGGATCCCTCAAAAATGACAGCCGCCCACAGAGCTAAAAACAGGAAATCCATTAACTTCATTATTTAAAAAATAAAATAAAAATCTTCCCAACTGATTCCTCTGTCACTTAAAGTTCTGCATGGAAGGAGGGCTAATTTAACGCTGCATTAACTCACTGTTATCACCCTCCTGTTACCTAAGTAGTTTCTAATGACTACCCTGGAGAGCACTTGGAAGCTTTTAAAAGTTTTTATGCTAAATTTTTTTTTTCTGTGTGGTTTATACTTTAAGAACAAAAGTTATTGATAACATTTTTCCAAATCTTCCAACAACATGAAAAACTACTCTGTTGCCTGCAGAAACGTGAAGTATCTCTAGTCTGTAATCTCTGGCAAACGAGGAATTTGAAAAGTAAGTGGTGAAATGTGCAAAAACGGATGGGGCAGACTTTGTGGGATGCTGGAGCAGATTTGGGCTTGTGGGTGTTTGCAGTAGCAGCGTGTCCCGGGGGTGGGAGCGGGGCCATCCGCCCTCACCCAGGACAAGATGCCAAAGAGGGCTCTGTCCTTAGGCCCTCTGAGCTTTGGCTTTCATTGCTCTGAAAGGAGACCCCGTGGGGCAGGCAGCTTAGGAGACCTGCCTCTTTGTTCGGAGGCCTTTAAGTGAAAGGCGCCACCGGATTGAGAAGCAATAAATCATTTTCTTTCCTCATTGTCTTTTCTTCAGAACTGTGGCGGGCTGATCTCTTCCTTTTTTAATCATCTGTCCTCCTTTCTCAGTCCAGGTTAAGATGTGCTTCTGAGGTCAGCATCTTTTGCACTTGGGATTGTGTTGGGGGGAGGAGGGTGACTTCAGAATGAAGCAGCCTTGTTGCTGCGCAGTATTTTTCAAGTCTTAAAGTTACGACTTTCTGCGTTGTATCAGTTGGAAGGAGATCTTTGCTGTATGTCTAAGGTGTTTGGTCGCTGACAAGTCAGAGGAACCTGCTCTGGGCTCTTTCCCACCGTAGCAGAGGAGATGCAGAGCGCAGAAGCTGCGCGGAGCTGGAGTTTCACCATTTGGGACACATCCATGGCTCCAGCTGCATGTGGCCGTTCGCACAGCCTGTGCAAGGGATTTCAGAAAATTTTAAAGAAAAACACAGTGCTTTATGTTAGCAATGAGTTGGTTTTTCAGAGCTCTGAGATGCAAGCTGTGATTTTGGAAAATGCTTGTGAATGAATATGTATGCAGTGCTGCTGCCCTGGGCTTAGCTTTTGGTGGTTGATCGGAAGACCTAAATTATTTCCAAGTTAAGCCTTGCATGTCTGCTCTCACCGATAGAAGATATCCAGAACTGCCCTGTGACATTATTAGTGGGTTTTTCATGTTTATAGAATGACTTTGCAACTGTGGAGAGATCTGGTGTATCTATTAGGAACTGCCAGGAATCTTGTCCATAGGGAGCCCTGGGAAACCTTTTAAACTTGACACAAACTTGAACATTTCTTGCATGTTGCTTTTTGCAACTCAATTTTTCAGTGATATTTGGAAAGCTAGAGAGCGAAGGGGCTGGGTCTCTGCCGCCTGGATAGTTTTGTAGTCCTTCTGGAAAAGGAGAAATGACCGCAAAGAAGGGAAAAAAATA